>NC_045981.1:624683-1824683 GCF_010909765.2 Amblyraja radiata
TGATATTTTATTACATTGAAACACCTGTTACGATAATTGCTCCTCTATTTTAAGTTGTGGACTTCAAAGAGTGGTAGGCTCAGCCCAGTCCATCACAGGCTCAGCACTTCCCTCCATCAGAGGCATCAACGCGAGGCTCTGCCTCACCAAGGTGGCATCTATCATCAAGGATCTCCACCCTCCAGACCGTGCCCTCTTCTCGCTGCATCGGGAAGAGGTACTGAAGCTTGGTCCCCCACCACCAGGTTAAGTTACGGCTCCTTTCCTATTACTATCTACACAATCCTATCCTACCTCGAGAATGGGCAGCACAGTGGAAGAGTCGCTGCCATAGCGCCCAAGACCAGGATTGATTCTGACTATGGGTGCTGTCTGTACGGATGGTTTTACGTCTCCCTGTGACAGCGTGAGTTTTCTCCGGGTTCCTGTTCACGCCCCACCCCACCACCAACATGTACAGGTTGAGCAGTCCTGAACTTCTATCTTCCTCATTGGTGACCCTCGGACAATCTTTGATTAGATTGTACAAGCATTACCTTGCATTCAACGTTATTCCCTTATCATGTATCCATTCTGTAAATGGCTCGATTGTAATCATGTATTTTCATTCTGCTGACGGGATAGCACACAACAAAAGCTTTTCGCTGTACCTCGGTACACGTGACAATAAACTAAACTAAACTGAGGTTTGTAGGATAATTACCTTCAGTAAAATTGTGAATTGTCCCTCGTGTGTAGGTTAGTGTTTGTGTACAGGGTGATTGCTGGTCGGCATGGAGTCGGTGGGCTGAATGGCCTGTTTCCCACACTCTATCCTCTGAATGCTAACTAAAGTAAATGAAACACTAATCCCTCATCTCTGGCACTATCCTGGACTATTTTTCCTCTAATCGCATTTTGCATTCTGATTTAGGTTTTTTAAATGTTTATGTGGTGATTTATATATAATGCATGTGTTTGGCTGAATACATGTGTCTGTGATGCTGCTGCAATCAAGGGTTCTATTGAACCTGTACCTCACTGTCCTTGTGCATATACTGTAACAATAAACTCAACTTAACTTGAACTGTAATAGATATTCTGCATCACTCCCCCATCTGCAGGCAATGTGTCTGTGTTTTATTTTGTTGAGTAAAACACATTTACATTAGTATAAGAGTAGCTGATATAGAAACATAGAAACATAGAAATTAGGTGCAGGAGTAGGCCATTCGGCCCTTCGAGCCTGCACCGCCATTCAATATGATCATGGCTGATCATCCAACTCAGTATCCCGTACCTGCCTTCTCTCCATACCCTCTGATCCCCTTAGCCACAAGGGCCACATCTAACTCCCTCTTAAATATAGCCAATGAACTGGCCTCGACTACCCTCTGTGGCAGGGAGTTCCAGAGATTCACCACTCTCTGTGTGAAAAAAAGTTCTTCTCATCTCGGTTTTAAAGGATTTCCCCCTTATCCTTAAGCTGTGACCCCTTGTCCTGGACTTCCCCAACATCGGGAGCAATCTTCCTGCATCTAGCCTGTCCAACCCCTTAAGAATTTGTAACTTTCTATAAGATCCCCTCTCAATCTCCTAATATTGTAGTTGAGGTGGAGGCTATCTTTTATTACCAAAGTTTATTCAGGTCCCATATCTGGATTCAGGCCATTACTGTTTTACATCAATGATACCGAACCTAATGTTGTATTATTCTTGAGAGTGTAGGTAATACTGTGCCCACATGGGGTTTTTTTTTGTACCATACAGTTATGATAAAGCCAAGAGTTATTTGTTAAACAACATTTCAAAGTAAATAATTGGATCTTCACTGGACCTGATGGAACTGGACGTGCAGGCTTAAACTTGCAGTAAAATCAGATCCGTAGCCTTTGGAAAGGGTTCAGGTTTACCAGAATGATAGACATGAAATGCTGGAGTAACCCAGTCGGTCAGACAGCATCTTGAGAGAAAAAGAATAGGTGACGTTTCGGCTCGAGTCTGAATGCTACCTGGATTAGGGAGTATTAGCTACAAGGAGATGTCGGACAAACTTGGATTGTTTTCTCTGGGACGCCAGAGGCTCATCGAATATTTGATAGAAGTTTGTAAAATGATGAGGCATAGATAGGGGGAGACAGTCAGAGCCGTTTTCCCCAGGTAGGAAATGACAAAGACTAGAGGGCAAAGCTTGAAGGTAAGAGGGACAACGTTTAAAGGCGATGTTTTTTAATGCAGAGTGTGGTGGGTGGCTGGAAAACACTGCCATGGGTGGTGGTGGATACAATAGTGGTGTTTAAGATGCTTTTGGATAGGTACATGGATATGCAAGGAATGGAGGGATATGGATCATGTCCAGGCAGAGGAGATAGATTAGTTTATCTTGGCACCATGTTCGGCACAGATATTGTGAACCAAATGGTCTGTTCTTGTTCTAGAATGGATCAGACAGTATCTATAGAAATAAATAAAGAGTTGATATTTGATCTGATTGCTTCTGTTGTCCTACAGGGATAAAACCCTGGACACTTCCCAAACAGATTTTGTTGATAGCCATTGCAATAATATTGCGTGAAGAAATCAACTAACATCAAACAAACAAACATTGCTGTCTATATTGGGCATCACATCTTTGACAGACTAGTTATGAGATAGCTGTGCATTTCTTGCACGCTTTGAAACGTTTTAATTTGCATTAATTTGTATTGTTGTGTGGTGGAAGAAATCCTTTTGGTGATTTCAATGTAAGATCTACACATGGAAGTTGTGCCAGCATTTGCAATACCGATTTCTTTTCTTTCTAAGGGCATTGCGTTCCTGTGGTCCTGGTGGCCCCCCACATATAAAACTTGTCTTGGAGTGGGATCAAAGGATGAAGGACAGGTAAGTCAGAGGCTGCAGTCACCGCAGTACACAGTGTAAAACAACATCTGTAAATGCTGGAAATCTGTAACACAAACAGAAAATGCTGTACAATATTTCCAATACAACTGAAGATTGTAAAGGGCCCTGGGCTGGGGTTCGAGCCGGTGCGGGCTGCAACTCTGGGCCCGCGGGGAGGGAGAGTAGCGGGACACGGGGCAAGGACTAGGCTGCAGCCAAACGGGGCTAGCGGTGGTTTACATCAAAATCCTGGGGAGGTGGTGAGGAGGGGGGAGTGGGGGTGTGGGATAGGGGGGAGGGTGAGGAGGGGGAGTTGGGTGGAGGATGGGGAATTGAGGGAGAGGAGTGGGGTTAGGGAGGGGAGATGGGTTATAGAGGGAGGGAGGGACTGGGTGGGGGGAAGGAGAGGGAGGGAGAGGTGGACGGGGGGAGAGGAGGAGGAGAGGGGAAAGAAGAGGGATGGTGAGGTAATGGAGGAGGGGAAGAGGGAAGAGAGAGGAGGGGAGGGAGGGGGTGAGGGGAGGAAGCAGAGTGTTGTTGGAGGGTGGGAGAGGGAGGATAATGGAGGAGGGGACTGAAGAGGGAGAGTGAGATGCTTTCACATTGATCTTATATTTTACAAGTTATTGCTATCTTAAACATTAAAAATTGTTGCAGTCGTTCTCCCACCAGTTAGGTGAGTGCTACTGGGGGAATATTGCGTTGGGGGAACGGGACCCAACAGGTCCCACTTGGTCTAGTAGACAGTAACATCTAGTTCAGCAGTATACAAAGTCAGTCATACAGCATGGTAACAGGCCCTTCGGCCCAACTTGCCCTCACTGACCAACAGGTCCCATCTACACTAGTCCCACCTGCCTGCACTTGGCCCATAATCATTTAAATATATCCTATCCATGTATCTGTCCAAATATTATGATAGTACCTGCCTCAACTACCTCCTCAGGCAGCTTGTTGCACATGACCAACACCCTTTGTTATCCCTCAGGTCCGTATTAAATCTTTCCCCCCTCACCTTAAAGCTATGGCCTTTGGTTCTCGGTTCCCACATCTGGGCAAAAGACTGTGCATTTACCCTATCTATTCTTCTCATGATCTTGTACACTTCTATAAGATCACCTCTCATCCTTCTGCACTCCAAGGAATAAAGTACTACCGTACTCAACTACTCGCTGTAGCTCAGGCCCTCAATAGTCAATAGATCTAACTGCACTGTTACTAATTCAAATCTCAAAGATTCAAAGTTATTTATTATTGCGTGTACCAACTAAGGTACAGTGATATTCTATTTACCATACAGCCATAGTAACAAAAGCAACAAGACACACAACTACATAAAAGTTAACATAAACATCCACCACAGGATTCCCCCCATTCCTCACTGTGATGGAAGGCAATAAAATCCAATCTTCCCTCTTTATTCTCCCGTGGACGGGGCAGTTGAACCTTCTGCAGTCGGGGCGATCGAAGCTCCCGGGTCAGGGCGGTAGAAGCTCCTGCGGCCTGGAGCTTCCGGTCGGACCCTAACCAGGGACCGCCAGCTCCACGATGTTAAATCCGCAGGTCCCACGGTTGGAGCACCCGAAGTCGGTCTCCAGCAGAGGCCGCTAACGCCATGATGTTAGGTCGCAGTGCGGACGGAGATACAATACGGCACAAATCGCATCTCCGTCGAGGTAAGAGATTTAAACAAGTTTCTCCAGGTGCTCCGGTTTCCTCCCACGCTCCAAAGACAACAGGTTTGTAGGTTAATTGGCTTTAGTAAAACAGTAAATTATCCCTAGTGTGTAGGATACTGCTAGTGATCGCTGGTCGGCACAGACTCTGTGGGCCGAAGAGCCTGTTTCCACACTGTATCTCTAAAGTAATGTCTAAAGGTGACATGTCGGGTCAGATCATAGAAACATAGAAACATAGAAATTAGGTGCAGGAGTAGGCCATTCGGCCCTTCGAGCCTGCACCGCCATTCAATATGATCATGGCTGATCATCCAACTCAGTATCCCATACCTGCCTTCTCTCCATACCCTCTGATCCCTTTAGCCACAAGGGCCACATCTAACTCCTCAGTCTGAGGAAGGGTCCCGACCCGACACACGTGACCTATCCATGGTCTCCAGGGATGCCACTTGACCCGCTGTTCAGCATTTAATGTATTTCTGCAATTCTTTATTTCTACTTTCTAATCAGGTACCTCCATTAAAATATGTACATTGATACAGGACTGAAGGTATGATCTCAGAGGAAACACTAGCTGAGCTAAGAATGTTAACCCTGGAGATGAGACAGATCTAAACACTCACTGTTATTTATAATAACAAACACTCAATAGCAAATACTAATGCAGAAATATTGGTCAGTGTGGGCAAGTTGGGTCGAAGGGCCTGTTTCCATGCTGTGTGACTATTATTCTATGAATCTGCTTAGATAGGAACAGTTTTGAGTTAAGGGAGGTTAATAGCTCTATGAAATAGATTGACAAGAAAGATAAAAGGCTTCGGAGAGAACTACAGTTTAATAAAATAAGTGATTGGAGATGGGTGATAGGGTTCAATGTGATATAGTACTAGGTTCTAATGGCTGATCATTTGGTCTTCATGTTTGTGTATTCCACTGCATCTGCACTGCTCTGTGGAAGGCACAGTGGGCATTTTTGCAGTGTGTATTCACAGAGGGTTATTTATTTGCTTTCAGCTTGTTTGGAAGTATTCAGGAGGAAGTAATCCAGGATGCAGAGAGTGTTCGCATCCAGCAACAAGCACATCAACAGGCACATGGCTGTACACTGGCTGAGTGCTTTGACATGTACACAAAGGAGGAGCAGGTAGGATGGGAGTTATGAATCTGTCGTGGTATATGTAGTGTTCAACAGGAACGCCCTTAATACCTTGTAATAAAATATGTTCTAAAAGTCCTTGACAGTACAATAATGCCACTGTTATAGTTGCAACCTCATAGCGCCATGGACCCAGGTTCGCTCCTGACCTCGGGTGCTGTCAATGTGGAGTTTTAACACTCTTTCTGTGACCGCGTGGGTTTACCCTGGGTGCTCTGGTTTCCTCCCACATCACAATGATGTGTGGATTTGTAGGGTTGATTGTCCACTGTAAAACTGCCCCTTCAACATGGGGTGTGGATGAGAAAGTGCATAACGTAGAACTCGTGTGAGCGGGTGATTGATGGTTGGCGTGGACTTGGTGGGCCGAAGGGCCTGTTTCCGCGCTGTATCTCTAAACTCTAAACTGCAATATTTGATGAAGAAGTTCCCAGAACAGTGTTTTTCGTTTCTCAGTGTAACATCGTGTTGCAGCAGTGTTTTTAGGGACTCGGATGCAATTTATTGGGACTTTCTTGTGAAACAAAAGCTACTCTTGATAGCAATGTCTATAAAACCACTGGATTGTTGCAAAAACCTATTTGGCTCAATAATATTTCTTTAGTTTTTAGACAGAGGGTGGTGAACCTGTGGAATTCATTGCCATGGAAGGCTGTGGAGGCCAGGTCAATGGATATTTTTTAAGGCAGAGATTGACAGGTTGTATGGTTGTCAGGGGTTATGGGGAGAATGGGGTTGAGAGGTTAGAGGATACATTAGAGGATACATTAGAGGATACATTAGAGGATACATTAGCCATGATTGAGTGGCGGAGTAGATTCGATGGGTGGATTGGGCTATTTCTGTTCACGTAGCTTGTGAACATATGAATTTCACTATCATCGCCAGTCTAGTCCATTTGTGACCCCTCTTCTCTTTGATGTGTTTGTCTCATGAATTGCCCAGCAAACCTCACTTGCCATATCAGCGTGGTAGCCATAACCACAGCAACCATAGAGAAACATACTACGTGTCGGAAGGAACCGCAGATGCTGGTTTACACTGAATATAGGCGCAAGACACTGGAGTAACTCAGCGGGTCAGACCTGAAATGTCACCTACTCCTTTGCTGCAGAGACACTGCCTGACCCGCTGAGTTACTCTGGCACTTTGTGCCTATCTTCGAGGAACGTAATGATACCTGTGGCACTCTTCCACAGGGAGTGTAGGATGGAAAGTGCAGTAATTTGTGTGGACAGCCAGCGGTTGAGGGGCAACAAAAGGAAAGAGTGCTTGCAGAGGGTCAGACAGACCTGGGTGGGGTGGTGCAGAGCAGGATTATGTGGGGAACCATAGAAACCCTGACTGGGAAGGCTTCAAAAGAAGAATAGCACAAGACTGCAATGTACGCAGGTCTGGACGACACACACATCTCCAAAACCCTTCTGCCTGCTCTTGACAGCGAAAACAAGCTGCATAAAGTATTCTGTCCTTCAATGTGGAGCTTAGGTGACCATCTGAATGGATCTGTGTGTGTGCATCAGTCTGTAGAGACTTTGCTGAGGTGAGCTGAGCGGATCTTGAGTCAAGGAAGCTGACAATGACAATGACCTAAGATAGACACAAAATGCTGGAGTAACTCAGCGAGTTAGGCAGCATCTCTGGAGAAAAAGGATGGGTGATGTTTCGGGTTGGGAACCTTCTTTAGACTTGTCCTCGATGAGTAGAAGTGTATTTGAAGTTATATTTGAATATATATTTGAATGAAGTTGTATTTGAAGATGTATTTGAAGTTATAGCAAGTGTCCTGACTGAAATACAATCTGAATGCCAGCCTTTAAATGGCATATTTAAGCAAAACCACAGTTAAACGTAATAAAAGGGAGTAATATACACCAGCTCTATGTGTTATGTGTGGGAAGGAACTGCCGATGCTGATTCATACCAAAGATAAGACACAAAATACTGGAGTCGTTCAGAGGGTCAGGCAGCATCACTGGAGAAAATCAATGGGTGACTTGTTGGGTTGGAACCCATTCTCAAACTGATTGTATATGGGGAGGGGGGTGGGGGGCTGGAAGTAAGAAAAGATCAGGACAAATCAGGGTTGCAACAAATGACTTCAAGCAGGGAGGTTCTTGAATCGGGTGATTGTTATCTGGGGATGGTGTGACCCCCAGAGGGAAATGTTGTTGCGAACTGTGTAACTGGTTAACCAAATGTTAGTGGATGAAGGGGGGCAAGGGGAGATGATGGGGAGGGGAGTGTGTAAAGAAGTTGCCTACAATTAGAAAATTCAACATTGATAATGCTGAGCAGCTTACAATCCATTTGTAATGCGTAGAGGTATGAACGTTGAATTCTTTAGACTTTACCAGCAATCACCTCGTACACAAACACACTCATTTACACTTCCTCCAAAGCCAATTATCCTGCAAACCTGCTCCCCTTTGGGGTGTGGGAGGAAACTGGAGCCCACGCGGTTACAGGGAGAACGTTGTACAGACAGTGCCCGCAGTCAGGATTGAACCCAGGCCTCTGGCGCTGTAAGGCAGCAACTCTACCGCTGCGCCACCGTGCCACCCCTAATTCTCTAATTATAAGTAAATCTCGGTTGTTTTGTGAAGAACTACAAACTGCTAATTTTCGAACTATGGTGGTTGAAAGTCACACCAGGAATAAATTGGAGGGGAGGAAGTGAAGCAGGGGGTGGATTATATTGGAAAAGGGGTGATATTTCAAAACAAAACCTGGAGTTGAATATCTGGCTGGATAATAAGATGCCTGGAAGGATGCAGCATCAATCTGGTCTGGGTGAAGTCAATTCTAATCTGTACAGCACCATTTATTGTTTACAAATGTGAAACAATATCTGTAGCTTAGTGCACTGTATTAATCCATCAAAAACCATCAAAAGAAGCTGAATTCTGCATCCTATGAATGAAATTCTGAAGAACCACATCTGGAACTTAATTGGGTTTTAATCTGGCGACAGGCAACTCTTTAGTTCACTCATTTCTCCCATATTGTTGAATTGTTTCTCAAAAAGTCAACCGTTCCCCATGGAGGTTTCAGCAAATGGCTTCATATTGGAGCTCTTCCATGCACCAGCCCTCAAGAGGAGCATGAGAATGGGTTACCCTTCTGTTGATGCTTGTGATTTACTGTTGATTGCCTGAGCGTTTGGCACCTAGGCTAACAGTCGGGCTGAAATCAGCATTTTACCAAGTGCTGTAAATCACTGATGTGCGATCATCTGTCAATGCAATCATTGTGATCTATTGTAATATATAGAGGGCATACTCTAGACATGAAACTTTATTTTCTGATGCAACCTACAGCAACTGGTGGCCCGGCACCTCCTTTAATCCGGACAACATTACGAGAGCGCACTTGAAATGCCCACGGAAGTCCCTTCCGAAAATGTGGCACCTAGGCCGGGTGAGGCGGCCAATCGAGTCCTCATCGAGACTTCCTTGGCCGATTGGCGGGTGGAATTTCCTGCCTACGGTTGGGGCTCTGGAACTCTGGCCCAAACAGAGCCAGTGGATCTGTTCCCATTGCCGACTTTCAATGCGACTTCCCTTGGTCCCCTTGGTTACTCGATAGCCTGGGCAGACATTTCCAGTACTGTTGAACTCCTCTCGCAGGCCATGACCTCTAACTATTTGGTCTGGCAAAACGGATATTCCAGAAAGGCTCGGGAACCAAGGGTTGCTGGTAAATTGGTGGTGGACCTGTGTTTCTCAATGATGAAAGCCATGATGATGACGTGGGTCGTTTCCTTTTTACAGCTAGCCCCAGATGATGCCTGGCGATGTCCTCACTGTAAAAACCTTCAGCAGGGCATGGTCAAGCTCAATCTATGGACTTTGCCTGACATTCTTATTATCCACCTGAAAAGATTTCGCCAGGTATTTATGAGCGGGATTTATTTAATATTTAATAATTTCTCTGCAATAATCATAATTTCTGTCACAGTAAACGGTGTTATGATTAAGCTCACAGAATGACGACTTAACATAGTATTTATTATATGGAAGAACAGTGCATGATGTTTTGAAGAACTGATGTATCTGTCCAAGTGCATTTTAAAAGGCACTTTGATATAGCACCTGCTTCAACTACCTCCTCTGGCAGAACAGCCTGATAGAGTCTTACAACGTGGAAACAGGCCTTTCAGCCCAACTTGCCCACACCGGCCAACTTGTAACATCCACACTAGTCCCACCTCCCTGCATTTGGCATGCATCTCTGTCCTATCCATGTACCTGTCTAATGTTTCTTAATAGTAAATAGCGTTTTATTGTTGTTACTTTGAACATTCAATGGGTAATTTGCACATCTGTCTGATAAATCGTAGGGAGAAGGTCTTCAAGAATCAATGCAACACTTACATCTGCTATCTCTGATTCATATTTGAACAGGCAGATCCTCGTATCTGCCTGTTCAAGCCCTCTAGGCCTCGCTCAGACAGAGACACTCCAGAAGGTCACGCAGTCCTAAGCGCTCTTCCAGAAGATCGACACAGGACCTCGTGGCAGCGGACTTTATAGATCCCCGGACCTTGAGGGGCCAAACCACATGGGGGTGGTCTCTTTACAATCCGATAACAGATATCGATTAACCCCATACATGACAGACATTTCCCTAACCCAACAATACAGTGACTAATGCATTGTATTCAAACAGCGTTTCTCAGAGGAAACAAACATCGCAACATGTGCCCTGATATGCAAGAAAACCAGACAAGGCTCAATGCTTAATCCAAGCAACATCCAGCAAAGTAAAGCTTTGCAACATTATTTACAATGTGTATGTCTGGTTTGCATTCATCCAATCCATTCTATGCATTTTGCACCTAATTGTCAGGGTCTGCAGATGTTCCCATTTTCTTCCTGCAGCTCTGATCTAGGCTCTAGACAAACTGCCACCATTCTGCAGCTGGTCCCAGTTCTACAGAAATCACCTTTCCAATTTGGCCAGGATTAACAATCTCAGGTGGTCAACTAACACGAACTCCCTGGTAAAGAAGGCACAACAACTGCTTTACTTCCGAAGATCACTCAGGAAAGTCAACTTGCCACAACAGCTGCTAGTGTCATTCTACCGTTGCTCCATAGAGAGTGTCCTGGCACATGGCATCCTGGTATGGTACGGCAACAGTTTTGCGGCTGACAAGAAGGCTCTGCAGAGAGTCATCAATAAAGCCCAGAAGATCACCAACACACACCTGCCGGCCCTGGTAGAGATCTATAGCTCTTGTTGCCTGCAGAAGGCATCACTTATACTAAAGGACTCATCTCATCCCACACATCATTTGTTTGCCCTTCTGCCCTCAGGAAAGTGTTACAGGTCCATCAAATCACACACCACAAGATTAACGAACAGTTTCTACCCCAAGGCCATCGCCACTCTGAACTCTGCACTGAACACACAGCTCCCATTGCCAATATTCTGTACTGCCACAACACTAGACTGTGAATATTGCCGTTTTGTATTCGTTATTATTTATTATTTATCTGATATGTTGGAGCTCCGCTCGGTCAGTGCGCCTGAAATTTTGTCGTATGTATTTACAATGACAATAAAGTGTATTATTATTATTATTATTGTTTTGTTCAGTTTTGGGAAGGATGTCGTTACTCAGAAAGAGAGCAGAGAAGATTTACGAGGATGTTGCCATGATTTGAGACTCTAGAGGGAGAGGTTGGGCAGGCTAGGACTTTATTCCTTGGAGCTCAGGAGGCTGAGGGGTGATTGTATAGAGGTGTATAAAATCGTTTTATGAGGGGAACAGATAGAGGAGACGCACATAGTCCTTTGTCCAGAGTAGGGCAATCAAGAATGAGCAGACATAGGTTTAAGGTTAGGGGGGAAAGATTTAATCGGAACTTGAGGGGTAATTCTTTCACCCAGAGGGTGGTGGGTTTATGGAACGAGCTGCCGGAGGAGGTAGTTGAGGCAGGTACTATATCAGCATTTAAAAGACATTTGGACAGGTACATAGATAGGAAACATTTAGAAAGATATGGGCTAGACACAGGCTAATGGGACCAGCATAGTTGGGGCATCGTTGGCATGGAGGAGTTGGCCCAAGGGGTCTGACTATGACTCTATAAGTGGGTCATAATGAAGAGTGAAGATTTTTATTTTTGTTTTTCCTGTGCATTAGAATGTTAATAACCTGCTTACAATAATGTTGCCAAAATGTTTCATTTAGGTTTTTGTTTCACAATGTTGGTCAAACCTTAAACATTTGGTCCTGTATTACTGCAAGGTTTAGAGGATGCAACTCAGTAATGGAGATAGAACTTATAACAGGTCCATATTTGAATTTCTCAGGTGGGAGAGAGAAGATCCAAACTGTCCACGCTGGTCACATTCCCACCCATTGGCATCGACATGGCTCCACACGTGGTCAAGAGGAATCAGAGCGCCAGGAACTTTTTATCCCATTGGTCACCATGGCGACGACCACGTACACCTTCCGGCAGTAAAGATGAAAACTTTGTGTATGACTTGTACGCTGTGTGCAACCACCATGGTGGTATGCAGGGTGGTCACTATACAGGTAGGACTCCATTATTCCTGCAATCTGGCACATTGTATGTTTAGTTTCGGACAGCATGTCGGTGCAGTGGTAGAGTTGCTGCCTTACAGCAACAGAGACCAGGGTTCAATCCTGACCACGGGTGCTGTCTGTACAGAGCTTCTACATTCTCCCTGTGGCCGCGTGTGTTTTCTCCGGGTGCTTTGGTTTCCTTAGACTTTTATGACATTCGAGATACAGTGTGTAAACAGGCCCTTTGTCCCGCTGAGCCAACCAGCGATCACCTCGTATACTAACACCAGCCTACACACGAGGGACAATTTACAATTTGACCAAAGCCAATGAACCTACAAACTGATAGGCAACATTTCAGGTTGGGACTCTTCTCCAGAATGGCCCAAAGCTTCACCTATCCACGTTCTCCAGAGCTACCTGGCCTACTGAATTACTCCAACACCTTGTGTCTTTTTTTAACCTGTGTTCATGTTTTTGCAGCACTTTAGGGCTTATGCCAAGGTTCATTTTTACCAACAAATGCTGATATTTTATGCACACGCACATAAAATCATGTGAAACAGTAAATCATGATCTTCTGAGAGCTCTGGGATGGCGGGACTGACATACGATGAAAGAATGGATCGACTGGGCTTCTATTTACTGGACTTTAGAAGGATGAGAGGAGATCTTATAGAAACATCTTATGGAAATAAGGGGTAGGCCATTTAGGACTGAGATGAGAAAAAACCTTTTCAGCCAGTTGTGAATCTGTGGAATTGTCTGCCACAGAAGGCAGTGGAGGCCAATTCACTGGATGTATTCATGAGTGATAGATATAGCTCTTGGGGCTAATGGAATCAAGGGATATGGGGAGAAAGCAGGAATGGGGTACTGATTCTGGATGATCAGCCATGATCATATTGAATGGCGGTGCTGGTTCGAAGGGCCGAACGGCCTACTCCTGCACCTATTTTTAATGTTTCTATGTTTCTAACTTCACTGGCGAGCTGTCTGTCCTGCACATTTTATAAGAGCGCTTATTTAGAGCATGTAATTCTTTCAAGCATCAAACACTTCCCTTCCATTAGCCATTTGAGCCATTGCACATAAATAAATCATTTGACTTATGGTCAGCAAAATGACATTTAACCTCCAAGTCCAAGGATCAGTTTCTTAAACAATTGGTCTGCCAACAGTCACAACACACAACAAGGTACACGGGAAACAGTTCTCCCACTGTCCCTCCTGGTGGTCCCCCCACTCCGGGTCCCCATTGTCTACCCCTCCCCCCTCACGCTCATCAACCGTTGATCGCGGTTCAATCGCGAAGCCCCACTGCTGCCGCTGAGGTTCGCGCTGCTGCTGAGACCCCACCACCGCGGGGGGCCCTGTTGATGTTGAGGCTCACACTGCCGCCGAGGCTCCCATCTTCGCCTCTGCCCGGTGGGAGGCCTGTGGGCGAGTCGGGCCTACCGGGGTGCGTTCCGGTCGGCGCCACGATTGTTCGGCGAGTGGATCGGGCCCGCGTGGCTCCCCGGGCCCATTATTTTATCAAATTCGTGACTCCACTAATACTTGAAGTCACCTCTGCTTGCATAAACTTGATTTGGTTAGGCTATAATGTCTATTAAAATAACCATTGTACTTGCTTGTAATTACAGCTCAATGCTTGCAACGATTGTAGTTCTATTCCCTAAAGTCCATTTCAGAATTTGGTCACAGACAGCTTCACAGCTTCACAGCTGTCGGTTGATTAATTAAATAATATTACAGCTTCAAGACGCAATTTGGACTTCAATTAGCACTTTTGTTCAATGATAAATACATCTTCATTTCACAGCCCATGGTTTCTGAGAGCAGGCAATAATTAAATGCCAGTCCATGTCCAAAGATGCTCTTCAAGAGCATCAGCTGCTTGATAGGAACTGCCACCTTGTGCCAAGTGGGATTAACAGGAGCACTGCCTTTTCAGCTTTGGGGACAGCTCCAGAGCTACAGAGCCTTGAAGAGGTTTCAACTGTCTGTAAGGTGGAATAGGAAGAGGATCTGGAGACACATGGGACTGCGCATGCTAGAATTACCCAGATCAGGCAGCATCTCTGGACCACATGGATAGGCAATGTTTAGTTTAGTTTTGTTTATTGTCACGTGCATGAGGTACAGTGAAAAGCTTTTGTTGCGTGCTAACCAGTCAGCGGAATGACAATACATGATCACAATCGAACCATCCACAGTGTACAGATACACGATGAAGAGAATAAGGTGAATAATGTTTAGTGCCAGATAAAGTCCAATCAAAGATAGTCCAAGGGTTTCCAATGAGGTAGATAGTAGCTCATGACTTTCCCTCCCGTTGTTGGTAGGATAGTTCCGTTGCCTGATAACAGCTGGGAAGAAACTGTCCCACTATCTGGAGGAGTGCGTTTTCACACCTCTACCTCTTGCCTGATGGGGGAGGGGAGAAAAGGGAGTGGTCGGGGTGTGACACATCCTTGATTATGCTGGTGGCTTTACGGAGGCAGCATGAGGCATGAGGAAGGGAGGTTGGTTTGTGTGAAGGTCTAGATTGCGTCCACACTTTCCGCAATTCCTTGCGGTCTGTTGCAAAACCACACTATGATGGATCCCGATAAAATGCTTTCCACGGTGCATCTGTAGAACTTGGTGAGAATTGTTGGGGGCATGCTGAACATTTGGGATCAGGAAAGCATGAAGAAAATGAACTAGATCTTCAGAGTCTGCAGAAGGGTCCCGACCTGAAACATCAGAATCAGATTAGAATCAGAATCATTTTATTGGCCAAGTTTGTACACGTACAAGGAATTTGACTTGGTGCTTGCACGCACATGGTAACAGCACGATATACAGCAGACAAGTTAAAAAACATTATTATTTTAAAATGTAAAATTAAAGTGCAAGAGTAAAAAGGTGTAGCTTTGCTATATCTTGCAAATGAAGATATCTAAATTCCCCTTAGAGAGTTCATGAGTGTTTGGCTTACAGACCAGAATGTAGTGGTGTAGTGCGGCTGTTAAAGTAGGACTACCACTAGTGGAAAGAAGCTGTTGTTTTGTCTGGATGTGGAGGTTGTGATAGTTCGGAGTCGCCTCCCAGAGGGGAGAACCTCAAATACTTTGTGGTCGGGGTGAGAGGAGGTCAGAGATGATCTTACCCACTCGCTCCTTGGTCCTTGGTTCATCGATGGGGGGACGGTTGCTGCCAATAATGTTCTTAGCTGAGCGAAAGATGCAAGGCAGCCTCCGGGTGTCATGTCTCGCGGTTGAGATGAACAATGATGAAGGAGGTGAGGACAGACTCTGTGATGGTAGTGTAAAACTGGACCATCATTGCCCGTGGCAGGTTGTGTTTCCTCAGCTGCCGCAGGAAGTACATCCTCTGTTGGGCCTTTTTGACTGCGGAGTCGATGGTGGCCTCCCAATTAAGGTCCCTGGATATGATGGTTCCGAGCAACGAAAATGTCTCCCCGTTCAACAAACATCGCCTACATTGTCCTCCAGAGATGCTGCCGAACCCGATGAGTTACTCCAGCACTTTGTGTTCTATGCAGGCAGCACAATCTGGTGGAGGACACTGAGATAGCTTGTGGGAACGTCTAGGGAGACTTCAGGTGTTGAGAAGAGACTTCTCAGCATCAGTTGGATGGTTTTAAGATTGGAGAGAACTGAGTGCATAGTTGCGAGTTTGTCAGGACTGTCAGTCCATCCCAGGACCCGGTTTTGATGTGGGTGGGAGATTCGAGGGCACCATGGCAAAACGGACAAGGGTTGAAGAAGGGGTTTCGGAACGTGAATGGCCCATGACAAGGACTGAGGCATGGAGAGATGCTGCTCTGGTAATGGATGGGTAGAGCACATCTCTGTGTGAGGAGTCTCGTTGGAGCTTTGCTTCCATCTGCCTCTTGAGAGGGCAAACAAAGGAAAAGGGTTACAAACAAATGGAAAGGGAAACGGAAAAGGGAAATGGGATTCGGGATAAGGGAAAACAAGTACAGCCAAAAGAAGAAAGGAAAAATAGAACAGGGATACAGGAATAGGGATAAGGGAAAAAGGATTCAAACATAGGAAAAAGCGGGCAAACAAAGGATAATAGATACAAACTGACCAACTTTAACCACCAGAACTAAATCCTGCCCTGTTGCTACAATTTTTCTTTGGATTTTTTTTGCATAAAATGGTGATCTAGGAATTCAGTTTCACTGGACTTTCGTTCAGCTAAAGTTTTCCACCTGCGACTCGACCTTCAAGGAACCATGCACCTGTACTCCTAGATCCCTCTGCTCTACAACACTCCCCAGAGGCCTACCATTTACTGAGTGGGCCCTGCCCTTGTTTTGAGTATAGGAGCAGGGAGGTTCTACTGCAGTTGTACAGGGTCTTGGTGAGACCACACCTGGAGTATTGCGTACAGTTTTGGTCTCCTAATCTGAGGAAAGACATTCGTGCCATAGAGGGAGTACAGAGAAGGTTCACCAGACTGATTCCTGGGATGGCAGGACTTTCATATGAAGAAAGACTGGATAGACTCGGTTTGTACTCGCTAGAATTTAGAAGATTGAGGGGGGATCTTATAGAAACTTACAAAATTCTTAAGGGGTTGGACAGGCTAGATGCAGGAAGATTGTTCCCGATGTTGGGGAAGTCCAGGACAAGGGGTCACAGCTTAAGGATAAGGGGGAAATCCTTTAAAACCGAGATGAGAAGAACTTTTTTCACACAGAGAGTGGTGAATCTCTGGAACTCTCTGCCACAGAGGGTAGTCGAGGCCAGTTCATTGGCTATATTTAAGAGGGAGTTAGATGTGGCCCTTGTGGCTAAGGGGATCAGAGGGTATGGAGAGAAGGCAGGTACGGGATACTGAGTTGGATGATCAGCCATGATCATATTGAATGACGGTGCAGGCTCGAAGGGCCGAATGGTCTACTCCTGCACTTAATTTCTATGTTTCTATGTTTGACATCCCAAATTGCAACACCTCACACTTCTCTGTATTGAATTCCATCAACCATTCCTCCGCCCACCTGGCCAATCGATCCAGATCCTGCTGCAATCTTTCACAACCATCTTCACTATCTGCAAAACCACTAACTTTTGTATCATCAGCAAACTTGCTCATCTTGGCCTGTATGTTCTCATCCAAATCATTGATGTAGATGACAAACAGTAACAGGCCCAGCACCGAACCCTGTGGCACACCACTAGTCACAGGCCTCCAGCCCGAGAAGCAACCTTCCACCATAACCCTCTGCTTCCTTCCATGGAGCCAATTTGCTATCCATTCAGCTATCTCTCCTTGGATCCAATGCGATCTAACCTTCCAGAGTAGTCTACCATGCGGAACTTTGACGAATGCCTTAGTGAGATCCATGTACACAACATCTACAGCTCTGCCCTCATCGACCTTTTTGGTCATCTAAGAGTCAACTAAATTGGTGGATCTGGATTTACGTAATATGCCAGCCTGGATAACTGGGTTCCTTTCTGGGAGGGCTTTAATTTAATTTAATTTTTTTATTTTAGAGATACAGCACGGAAACAGGCCCTTCAGCCCACCGAGTCTGCACTGACCCGTGATCCCCGTACAGTAACACTATCCTACACACATATGGGGCAATTTACACACACACCAAACCAATTAACATACAAACCTGTACGTCTTTGGTGTGGGAGGAAACCGAGGATCTCGGAGAAAACCCACATGGTCACGGGGAGAACGTAAAACTCCGTACAGACAGCACCCGTAGTCGGGATCGAACCCGGGTCTCCGGCGCGGCCCTGCACTGTAAGGCACTAACTCTACCGCTGCGCCACCATGGCCGCCCATGAAACGGCGACACAAGGAACTGCAGGTGCTGGAATCTTGAGCAAAACACAAAGTGCTGGAGGAACCCAATGGGTCAGGCAACATCTGTGGAAGGAATGGACAGGCGATGTTTCAGGCTGCGATCCTTCCCAGAAGGGTGAAATAGATGGGTTTCACGACAGCCCAATAGTTATAGGATTAATTTTACTGAGACCAACATCGTTATTTAAATTGCAGATTTATGTAACTTGGATTTGAATTCCCCAGCTGTCATGCTGGGGTGTGGACATCCCAGATACGCCAAATGTCCATTTGCAATGCACAAAAATTGACTGTATATTAAAGACAAGGCACACTTGTGGTAACTTGATACTTAACTTGATGGAGCTTGTTTTAATTATGTGACAGCTGTTCACAGCAGACTGGGGAGGTGGTGACTGTAAATGCAAGTATCGAACCAAGCTTTCCTGGATATTGACAGGAAAATTAATCTTTGTTGTGACAGCTCTCTCTGTGCGCCATGGGTCTTTGGCCAATGAATATAATATTGTCAGATGATGAAGTTTTTGTCTCTTCCCTACTGGGAGAATTCCAATCAAAGCGAGATGTATTCGACTCTGTCCTGCATCCAACAGCGGCAACAGTCAACAAATCACAGCGCAAAATAATCCCATCAAATAAATGGCAAGTGTATCACAAAACGTGAAGGTCACTGCGGGCTTTGGAAGGTTGAGGCTGAACAGAACTCTTGTACATGCCATGTTTCTCCTGCTCCATTTAAAAAGACATTTTTGCAGATCAATGTTATTTCTTTACAAGAGACTGAGTCCCCAGGGATGTGATTGACTGACTGCAATAAATGCCAGGGAATGGAGTGTTCATGACATTGCGGGAGAATTTGCTGCTTTACCATCAGTTTTTGCAATACAGCGATCATTGAGAACTGAAGTCTTCAATAAAAGCACAATAGATACAAAATGCTGGAGTAACTCAGCGGGACAGGCAGCATCCCTGGATAGAAAGAATGGGTGATGTTTCAGGTCGACTCCCGTTTTCATTAAAAGCAACTTGAAATATACAATCAAATAGCTCCTTAAACATCTCATCAAGTACAACAACTTCACTCTGTAGTGCTGTGCTCATAGCTGGCTTATAATAACAGGAAGTTACCTTATCAGATTGCCTGCGGGGGAGATTGTTATTGACTGTTTCCTGATTATATCTGCACTAACGAACCACACCTCTCTCAGCATGTCTTCTTTTCTCTGCATAACATAACAAATTGAATTTGCACATCTTTCATAAATTTTCAAGCAAGTTTTATTTTTCATCCTGCTACATAACGAGGGAGGAGCCCTCACTTGGTAAATGTGGTTAAAGGCAGATGTACACAGGCAAAGGCAGGCGATGCACACTAAATTCATCAAGCTAGCTCGCCAGGAATAAAGGCTATGACATTTATTATCCCCCCCCCTTATCCTCCTGAACCTCCTGGAGCGGCCCAGTAGCGCAGCGGTAGAAAACCCACGCGGTCACAGGGAGAACGTACAAACTTCATACAGGCAACACCCCTGGTCAGGATCGAACCCAGGTCTCTGGTGCTGTAAGGCAGCAAATCTACCGCTGCGCCACCTTTATTGGCACCATTCATCATTGGTCGGTGCGGACCTGGTGGGCCGAAGGGCTTTCATGGATGCCAACAAGTTAGTTATCAAATGACCCTCCATGTTGGGCCAATTCTATCATATTCCCAAGTGGTGAAAGCTGAATGATGGACAACACAGCAGCTCCAAACACATGGCCTGTCTCCATTATACATCAGCTATGTAGATGTCTACAGTAATTATCAATACTCCTACTAAAAAAAAATAATGTTTTTAAAGAGTTTAATTACCTAATGCAGCCAATTGTGTAACTGGGATGTAATGGAATGAAATGCTTAGGAACAGCTACATGGTCCTGAAATACTGACATCACTCTATGTTTACCAGCGTTCTGCAGGAACTCAGTGGATGGACAATGGTATGGCTACGATGACAGCAATGTGGAATTTATCCCAGAACAAGAGATCTGTACTCGTAGTGCCTACATCCTCTTTTACCAAAAGAGGAACACTATTCCACCCTGGTCAGCCAACAGCTCGGTGACAGGTGCGTGGAATGCGTTACTGTAACAGTCAGTGTGCTATTCAATGTGCTCCCCTGTTCCGTCAAAGAGTGGACCTAATACATCTGGAAGTGAATCGCATGATGCCCAGGGTAATTGACCAGGTGTTGCAGGTAGGTTTCCTGATAGCTTGGTTGTGAACACAATAAATTCAGGCATGGGATAAGAGGTGGTGAGGGGTAGGGAGAACAGTATTGGGCAGGATATGTTGACAGTATTGAGCGGGATGTATTAAAAATTAGTCAGGGTGAGGATCAAGGTGTAGAGGCCAGAACGAAAGATAATTGAGAGACCCAAGGAACTGCAGATGCTGATTTACCAATAACAAGACACAAAGTGGACTACCTCAATGGGTCTGGGGAACATAAATAGTTCATGTACATAAGTCATAGGAGCAGAATTAGGCCATTTGACACATCGAGTCTACTCCACCATTCAATCATGGCTGATCTAACATTCCCTCTCTCCTGCCTTCTCCCCATAACCTGTAATACCGTTACTAATCAAGAATCTGCCCATCTCCGGCTTGGCTTGGCCTCCACATCCGTCTGTGGCAATGAATTTGACGGATTTACCAGCCTCTGACAAAACCATTTCCCCCTCGTCTCCATTCCAAATGTGCGTCATATTCAGAGGCTACGGCCCTAGACTCTCCCACTAGTGGAAACATCCTCTCAGCATCCAAACAAGGGAAGTTTCATGTCAGGAACTTATTTATGTTCGCCTATTTATGTTCTCCCAAGAAAGATAATTGTGTGGGTGGTGGTCGGAGAGCTTGCGTTATGTGGAATGAGCAGGAGGTGGGGGAGGGGAAGGGGAGGGGGTATCAAAGAGTTGCAGTATGGAACGATAATTGGGGGAAGACAGATAGAGGAGAGAGGGAGGGTGATTGATGATTGTGGGAAAGTGGGTCAAAATGAGTGGGAGGGTATTGAAACAAGGGACAACAGATGCTGGTTTACACCGAAGGACACAAAGTGCCAGAGTTACTGAGCGGGTCAGGCAGTATCTCTGGAGAACATAGATAGGTGACTTTCTTAGTTGGGACCCTTCTTAAAGAACGATTTGATAAAGACACTTCCTAAATAAGGAACAAAGACTCTTCATTGGAAGGATCTTTCTGAGGAAGACCCTTCATTGAAAGGATGTGGACCTGAAACGTCACCTCTCCTTGTTCTTCAGAGGTGCTGCCTGACCCGTTGAGTTACTCCAGCACTTTGTGTCCAGTGGTGGGATGGTGTTGGTTAGACAATCAATATATCAGCAGGCAGAGATTGGGTGGGATTGATCATTGGGAATGAGAGTGGATGTCTCAAGCTTCCTGGTAGTAACCCAGGCAAGGTTGAGTGCTAAAACAGGCATCATTACATTGGTTAAAGCCCAATGTGACACAATAGTGCAGCGGTAGAGTTGCTGCCTTACAGCGCCAGGGACCTGGGTTTGAGCCTAACTTTAGGTGGTGTCTGTACGAAGTTTGTACGTTCTCCTCATGACCATGTGTGTTTTCCACGGGTGTTCCGGCTTCCTCCCACATTGCAAAGACGTACAGGTTTGTAGGTTAATTGGCTTCAGTAAAGATTGTATGCTAGTGTGCGGGGATTGCTGGTCGGTGTGGACTCGGTGGGCCGAAGGGCCTATTCCGGTGCTGTACCTGTAAACTAAACGGAACTAAACAGTCTGAAGAAGGGTCCCGGCCCAGAAACATCACCCATCCTTTTACTCCAGAGTTGCTGGCTGACCTACTGAGTTACTCCAGCATTTTGTATCTGTCTTCGTCTAAAAGTAAACTAAATGTCAGACCAGTGCCATTTCCAGACCCAATCGGTTCATGAACTTCAGAATGATAACAAAAACAGCTTGGGTGCTGCTTGTGACCAATGGATGTGTCCAGTGTGTTACTTCACCAGGTGTGTCATGCACAGAGGGAACTCTGACCAGAAATGTGATTGAAGAGAAAAATCTATTTTGTAATTTTAAAAATTTGCAAAAGTAGTAGAATATCTGATTTAGTTAGTACACAATAGATGTTTTAAAAAGCAGAGGATGTTGTTAATAGATAATGCAATAGTTTTAACCAAGCAATGGTTTACTGACTAGCAAGCACTGGATACACAATGAACTGCAAATACTGGAATCTGGAGCAAAACATACAGGTCTGGAGTAAAGGGCCTGTCCCACGAGCATGCGACTCCATGCAGCAAGCGCGACCTAACGTGGTCGCTTGAGCCGTACGGCCTCGCGGGGCCGGTCCCACTTCGATCGCCGGAGCCATATGGAGTTGTGCGGAGCTGATCCCGACATCGCGCGGGGCTCCGAAAAACTGACCGTGTTCAAAAATTCCGCGCGGCAACGGCCTGCCGGCCCGCAGCCGCCTCAACTGGCATACGAAGCGTCTTGACGCCGTACGTCACACGCGAACTTCCCGCGGACTTCGCTCGAACTTCACGTCACTCACTCGACCTCCGCGCGGCCCCCCCTTCCGGTTTGGTCGCGCTCGCCGCATGCAGGCGCATGCTGGTGGGACCGGCCCTGTACGGGGATCACTCGACCTCCGCGCGGCCACCCGCTTCCGGTTTGGTCGCGCTTGCCGCATGCAGGTCGCATGCTCGTGGGACAGGCCCTTAACTCAGCAGGTCAGGGTGCATCTGTGGAGGGAAAAGATAGGCAGTCTTTTGGGACAGGACGCTTCTTCAGAATGATTTAGATTGCTGGGGCTGTTTCGAATGTGAATTATTTTGAGAGTGTTTAGCTCAATATATTTCGAGGTTTGATCTGATAAATACTCACATGGGTTTGTTTTTATCACAGCTATGTCCGTATGTCTGGTGTTAACTGAAAGTAACATTTACATTGGCCTAAATAATTATAATGCTGTAGTAATTGGATTAGAAAAGTAGAATCTGATGTGTAAATGTTGGTAATAGTCATTCATAACAATTGCTCACATCTCCACAGACAACAAATGGATGTTGGGAAGATATTTGTCTCAGAAAAGTTTTCTCAGCAACTATGCACATCAAATTGTAATTAACTTAATGATGGGATGGTAATGAGTTAATCGTTCATTTTAACCAAAAAGCAATTGACAAATATAATTCCCAGAGTTGGCCAGAGGGTAACAGACTCGGAGTGATTTGGAGTTGAGTCATAATTTAACCCTGTAGATTTAATAGAATTATTTCTTTTAACGCAGGTTCCACAAGTTCATCGATCTCCGATCATTGGCTCAACCGATTAACTGGAGACAACAAGCGAGGGAGCTTAGTATCCCGAGGATCCACAAATTGCACATCCCTTCCTTCATCTCCGGATTCTCCTGTCTTCCCTGATAATCCAATAAAGGATAAAAATGGTAGGATGTGGTCAAAGTGTGGAGCTTCGGTCATTACTGTCAGGGTCTGTTCCACAGTGCCGCTCAGGTGTGACTTTCACTGGTGTGGAAGGTTTGCAAGGAGTGGTCAGGTGTGTAGGAGTGTAAACAGTTCGATGTATGGACAAGTGCTAGACCATCCAGGCAGTTCCCTTCCAGCCTCCCTTCCATTGACTCCATTGCCACTTCACTCTCCCCCAGCAAGGCCACCAGTGTAATTATGGACGAGTCTCACCCTGGTCACCCCTTCTTCTCCCCTCTCCCATCAGGCAAGCGGTGTAGAAGTATGAAAGCACACACCTACAGATTCAGAGACATTCAACCCAGCTGTTATCAGGCAACTGTACCACCCTATCAAAAACTAGAGAGCACTCCTGAGCTACTATCTACCTCATTGGAGACCCTCAAACTATCTTTCATCGGGCTTTACTGAACTTTATCTTGCACAAAATGTTTAGCCAATATCTGATTGTTTGGATCGCATGCAAAACCAAGCTCTTCACTACCTCAGTACATGTGACAAATATAAAGTCTAAAGATATTTCTCGACCCTCTTCCATCCATCTGTATGTCCTGCCGTTCTTAATACTCATGTGATGTTTGTAATGTTGGACATTTTGTATTGGTAAAAATAATATTTCCAAGTGCTAGATTTTGGAAGAAATCAACTTCAGGAAGATAGTATCTAAAATTGTTTGGAAAAATCTTTTAATTGATGGTCTTGTTGTCTTCCCAGGGGGTTTTGAAATACGTCCATTTGTGCGTGGTATTCAGGGAAGGAGCATAAGCATGAAGGGGTCACCTGCTGCTTCTGTACCTAAAGATGCAACTGTAAAAAACACACCACTTCGTTGGTCACTGGGATCTAAGGACAGACCAAAATCAATGCCCGGTGCCCTAGTGGAGTACTTGGAATCTGGTCGCCGGCCCAGATGCACAAAGAAGTCCATTGTCCCAATAATGACAGGTTCGACAGACCTTGACTCAACGCCAACCGCAGATGGACCAACAGATTGTAATGCTGACAGTGCAAAGCAGACGGGAATGGGATTGAATGTAGATCACTGCCCAACGCCTGCTGCAAACAGGGATGGAAAGACACTTTCAGAGCAAACAACCGTCTCTTCCAACAACCTTCAGAGAAGCTGTAGCAAAGAGAACTCTATCGATGAAAAGACAAGTACACTGAAGAGAGACAGCAAACAAAGAGGCACTGGGACCTTGCAAAGAAAGTCATCTAAAATACCAGTCGATAAATCAGAAGGGTCAAAAGGTGCACCAATTGTTAAAACTGAAGAGCCCTTACAACCAAGAGACAACAGAATAAGTAAGAGTAATAGTGGATATAGTATTGGTTCTTTGAGCAGCTTAGCTCTAAGTGACACTTTGAAGAGAAGGAAAGGACATCATGGTATTGAGAAGATGGAGAAATCTCCCTCCCAAAGGAGTACGGATCTTGAACTAATCTCATCTTCAATCCCTCAGGAAGCAGAGAAGGACAGGAACACTGAAGAAACAAAGCTCATTGACAGAAAGTTTTCATTTTTGAAAACAAACTTTTTGAAGAAGGATTCTAAAAGGTCCAGAGAATTTGAGAAATGTCGGACTGTCGAGAATATCGGTGTGTCTTCAAGGATCTCTCTCTCCAACGGAGCTCTGAATGGTAAGCACAGGGCAGACTCTATCAACGAGAGCAGGGCAAAAGTAGAAGTAAACGGTGCCAAAAACTCTGTCAAACACAGGGAGGAATTAAACAACGGCAGAATAAGCCTTTCCGGAGAAGAAATTCGACGATCACAGAGTTCGTCTAACATTGTGGTCAAGGATGATTTGGCCTTGAAGAGGTCGACTTCACTTCAGAAGAATGGGCCGGTTTCACAACAGGCCAGAAAATACGGTACAATGCAAAGGATGAGATACAGCACTTCCTCACTGGGAAGGAAAAAACCTGTGCCTGAATCAAGTTTTTAACCAACTGCTGAGTGATTGAACATAATGAAGTGATTGTAGTTTTATAATTAGTTGCACTATTTTTCTGTTCCTTGTTTTACATTCTTCAATTAATATCCAATATTTGTAAGTAATGTTTGAAATTTTACACCTATCTAAGGATGAACCTAAGATTATATAGATTTGTTAACTTTCTGTGTCATAAGCTCAATCCTTTCCCTTTAACATAATTGGCTTATTTTAATCAGAATGCAATAAGATTTCAATGTAACTCAAGTAATGTTAAAAACCTACAGCAATCTCCTTAACAAATTTTAATCATTGATTTGTTATAAAAGAATACTTTTGTAAAAAAATAAATTTGTATTGTAGATAAATTTTAATGGTGTAACCAAAAATATTAATATTTACAGAAGTTGTTTTGCTGCCAAAACTTGAATGTCACCTGTTAACATCTATTGTGTATTAAATCATCATTTATGTGAAGGAATATGGCACAAGATTTCATATCAATTAAATACTATCAGATTACTGCACACTTTCTGTTGAGAGCCTGTTTTGTTCAGGGATGAGCTACATTGCTCAAACCATCCGGGCAGCACGGTGGCGCAGCAGAAGAGTTGCTGCCTTGCAGTACTTTCAGCACCAGAGACCAAGGGTGCTATTTGTATGGATTTTGCACGTTCTCCCCATGACCGCATGGGGTTTTTTCCGAGATCCTCGGTTTCCTCCCACACTCCAAAGACGTACAGGTTTGTAAGTTAATTGGCTTTGTATTTAAAATAATGGAAATTGTCCTGTTTCTGCACTGTATCTCTAAACTAAACTTAACTATAGAGATATTATTGTTGTTAGTTTAACTTTTCCCTTTTTTCATGAAGCTAATGACTCACCTTGAGGCACACGTCAGCGATGCTGCTTTCTAAGACTCCATCAAAGTCACGGTTCTGATCAACCTTCCTCGATTCAAAATGAGTTTTCATCTTGTCTTCAAACAGTACTCATCCACTTGCAACTTCAGGCTAGGAATGAAGACAGAGAATTCTTGGCAAGACAGAGCACGATTCACACCAGCATTGTTGCTCCAACTGCCATTTTGGTCATCTTTAAAGCAATTGGGGATTCAAACTAGTTACACCTGGACCTTCATTAGACATTGTTTTCAGTAGCTAAATCGTCAATGAGTATTGAAGATGGTGAGGTCATGTTGCAGTCATACAAGACATTGGTGAGGCCACATTTAGAGTACTGTGTTCAATTCTGGGTACCATATTATAGGATGTTCTCAAGCTGGAAAGGGTGCAGAGAAGATTTACAAAGATGTTACCAGGACTCGAGGGCCTGAGCTATAGGGACAGATTGAGGAGGCTGGGATTCTATTCCTTGGAGCGCAGGAGGATGAGGGGTGATCTTATAGAGGTGCACCAAATCATGAGAGGAATAGATCGGGTTGACGCCCAGAGTCTCTTGCCCAGAGTAGGGGAATCGAGAACCAGAGGACATAGGTTTAAGCTGAGGGGGGTATAGATTTATTAGGAACCTGAGGGGTAACTTTTTCACACAAAAGGTGGTGGGTGTATGGAACGAATTGCCGGAGGAGGTAATAATAATAATAATGGATGGGATTTATATAGCGCCTTTCTAATACTCAAGGCGCTTTACATCGCATTATTCATTCACTCCTCAGTCACACTCGGTGGTGGCAAGCTACTTCTGTAGCCACAGCTGCCCTGGGGCAGACTGACGGAAGCGTGGCTGCCAATCTGCGCCTACGGCCCCTCCGACCACCACCAATCACTCACACACATTCACACACATTCACACACAGGCAAAGGTGGGTGAAGTGTCTTGCCCAAGGACACAACGACAGTATGCACTCCAAGCGGGATTCGAACCGGCTACCTTCCGGTTGCCAGCCGAACAAATAGCCCATTGTGCCATCTGTCGTCCCAAGTAGTAGAGTTAGGTGCTATCACAACATTTAAAAACATTTAGACAGGTACATGGTTAGGTTTAGAGGGATATGGGCCAAAAGCAGGCAGGTGGGACTAGTGTATAGGGAACATGTTGGTCGATGTGGGTCAGTTGGGCCAATGGACCTGTTTTGTATAACAATGACTCTATCAGGGTGTATGCAGTTATCAATTCATTTCAAAGAAGGATCTAAATGCTACTTGCCTTATAGAAGTGACCAAATTATCAGTGTTTGTGGGAACCTTTATTTTGTAATGTGACATTCAGAGCTGCTGGTAGCATGATTGAAGCATCCTTCATCAGCAACCCAAGAATTGACAGAAAATATTTTGCCAGTTGTATACATTCTATATACTTCTGCCAACAATTGAGCAAAAATGACATTTTGAGATAATATCTCCAGTACTGTCTACACTTTTGTGATTGAAAGGTACAGCATGGAATCAGGCCCACCAAGTTCACATGGACCATGGATCACCCATTCACAAGAGTTTATGTTATCTCATTTTCACGTCCATTCCTTACACACTAAGGACAATTTAGAGAGGGCCAATTGACCTAAAGACCATCACGTCTTCGGGGTGTGAGAGGAAACGGGGAGAACACGCAAACTCCACAAAGAAAGAAAAGAAGATTACAATAAAATCCGGGTAGCTAGCGCTGAGAGGCAACAGCCCTACCAGCTGCTCCACTGTGCTGCCCGAGTTAGATTTAATAACATATAATAAATTCTAAGAAAAAGCCCAAGGTAGGACTAGAAGCCGCGCGCATCGAGACAGAATCGGTGTCATTGCTCACGGATTTAGGGAATAATGCAGCATTGTAAAACAAGTGATGTTTTTCTTATCTGCAGATGTATATTTAGTGTGTAACAAAAAGCTCAGGGCTACAGTGACAGAAAACTGCCAATAGAATTGGACAAAAACTTAAGATTATAGTTGAGATAAAAGTGTGATAGGTGTGTGAATTAACATTGTCCATTTTCATAAAATAGTTTCAGAAGATTTATGTGTAAGATTGCCTCCAAGCCATGTTTAGATCTGTGGACAAATCAATTGTTTTATAGCCCTGATGTGTGTAAGAGTATGGAAAAATGATGAAACGAGTAGCTATATCATCCTGACTGATCCATTGATTCAGTTAATATGTTATATGCCTTTGACATTCCAGTCATGCACTTTACACCATTGCAAAAACAGAATCCATGCTTTAGATTCATAGACCTAGAATTTTTCAATTTTACCAATATTTATTGAAAGACTTTCCCAAACACTGATTTAAAAAAAACTGATTTCCTTTTATGTTCATAGACCATGTTGGCAATATAATGTTATGCTTTATTATTTATGAATGCAGACATTGTATGCAGACCACTGAGCAGTTGTTATTTTTTGATCTTGGACACTGGACATCAGTCTGAAGAAAGGTCTCGACCCGAAACGTCACCTATTCCTTCTCTCCAGAGATGTTGCCTGTCCCACTGAGGTACTCCAGCATTTTGTAGCTATTACTGGACAATGATTGATTGATTGAATGATGGAGCATAGGAACCGAGTTCACGCCAACTGTTAGGTGACATTTCTGGTCAGGAGGCTTCTTCCGCCTGGTCTGCACTCTTAAGAAATGTCCCAGTCTGAGGAAGGGTCCCAACGCGAAATGTCACTTATCTATTTTCTCCAGAGATGCTGCCTGACCCGCTGAGTTACTTCAGCATTTTGCAAGTAACTTTGGTATAAACCAGCATCTGGAGTTACTTTTTATTGCACACTAGTTCAATGCTATCCCACTTTCCCATCCACTCCCTACACACTAGAGGCAATTTACAGAGGCTAGTTATTGTAAAACCTTGCACGTCTTTGGGATGTGGGAAGAAACTGAATCACCTGGAGAAAACCAACACGGACACAGGGAGAACGTGCAAACTCCACGTAGACAGCACCTGGGATCACCAGGCTCTCTGGCACTGTGAGGCAGCAATGTCACTAACTTCTCTTTGGTCATTTGTCGATTAGTAGTAGTCCCTGGCCTCTCAACTGAAGAGTGACCGCAGGTCTCTCAACCTCCTCGCTACACACCCTGACCTCTGACCTGCTGATGACCTGTCCGAGCAGAGTCTGGTCTCTCTCCATGGATCTGTCACATGGACAAACAAGACTGAAAATACTGAGCAGATCCATGTGGAAGGAGGAACCAAATTAACACTGCAGTTTGATGACTTTTGATGTACAAAAGGAATAGATCAAGTAAAATGTGCAAATTCATGAGAGGAATATTTTTATCTCTGGAATTATACTTAAGCATATTTTTGCTTTTCAGGTTCATGTGAAATAAACTTGGTAATTTTGTAGGGGGTTTCCTTGGAAAGGAAACTATATATAGCAATAATTGCAACAATCCCTGGATTGGCGGGACCGTCATATGAGGAAAGATTGAAAAGACTAGGCTTGTATTCACTGGAGTTTAGAAGGATGAGGGGATATATTATAGAAACATATACAATTATAAAAGGACTGGACAAGCTAGATGCAGGAAAAATGTTCCCATTGTTGGGCGAGTCCAGAACCAGGGTCCACAGTCTTAGAATAAAGGGGAGGTCATTTAAGACAGAGGTGAGAAAAAACGTTTTCACCCAGAGAATTGTGAATTTATGGAATTCCCTGCCACAGAGGGCAGTGGAGGATAAATCACTGGATGGATTTAAGAGAGAGTTAGATAGAGCTCTAGGGGCTAGTGGAGTCAAGGGATATGAGGAGAAGGCAGGCACGGGTTATTGATAGGGGACGTTCAGCCATGATCACAATGAATGGCGGTGCTGGCTCGAAGGGCCGAATGGCCTCCTCCTGCACCTATTTTGTATGTATGTATGTATGTATGAATAGATCAGGTGAATGCACAGAGTGTTGCCCAGAGTAGCGGAATCGAGAACCAGAGGACATAAGTTTCAAGTGAGGGGGGAAAGATTTAATAGGAGCCTGAAGGGTGACATTTTTTACACAAAGTGTGGTGGGTGCATGGAACAAGCTGCTGTTGAGGCAGGTATTATCATAACATTTAAGAAACATTTAGACATACATGCGCGGCACAGTGGCTCAGCAGTAGAGTTGAGTTGCTGCCTCGCAGCGCTTAAAGCGCCAGAGGCCCGGGTTCGATCCTGACTACGGGACCCTCCTGTACGTAGTTTGTAAGTTCTCTTCGTGACCACATAGGTTTTCTCCTAGATCTTCGGTTTCCTCCCACACTCTAAAGACGTACTGGTTTTTAGGTTAATTGGCAGTATAAATGTAAAATTGTCTTAGTGTGTGTAGGATAGCGTTAATGTGTGGGGATCGCTGGTCGTTGCAGACTCGGTGGGCCAAAGGGCCTGTTTCCACGCTGTAGAACTCTATGACTCTTAACATAATAAACCATAATAAAAACCAATATATTAAAACCCCAATTTTAGAGCATGAGAACATGGCCAGAGTGGTGTAGGCCCTTGATAATGCTGGCTGCCTTTTGGAGGCACCACCTCTAATAAATCAGTACCTGTGATGGACCGGGCTGTGTCCACCAGTGTTTGTAATCTCCTTCGTCCCTGGGCATTTGAGTCACCAAACCAGGCAGTGATCCAACCATAGGTACACAAAATTGCTGGGGAAACCCAGCGGGTGCAGCAGCATCTATGGAGCGAAGGAAATAGGCGACGTTTCGGGCCGAAACCCTTCTTCAGACTGGGTCTGCCTGCCCTCCAAGTGATCCAACCATGCTCTCTACCACACACCTGTAGGAGTTCACTATGAGGTGAGGCGGATATATGTTCAAGGCTTGTTGCAAAGAAATGCTATTTCTTTCTTGATAGAAGTAATCTTGAGAATCATAACCTGGTTCATTTTATTCGACTCGGAACAAGAGGTTGTGTACTTAATGGCAGTGCCCCAGATAGTGTGCAGCCATGATCAGGCATGCTTAAGTTTTAAAAACCCAACCTCAAGGTTGTTTGAGATGGATTGCTAATAACAGTGAAGCAAAGGGAAGCTGGAGTCACAAAGGACTGCAGATGCTGGAATCCATAGCAACAAATAATCTCTTCAAGGAACTCAGTGGTTGAAGCAGCTTCTGTGGCTGTGTACGTTACACCCCAACGGAATGTTTGATATTAGTTTAGTTTATTATTGTCGACCCTGTGTACAGTATCGAGGTGCAGTGAAAATATCAGTGAGTGAAAAGACTACACATGATTACAATCAAGCCGTCCACACTGTGTAGAGAGTCTAGAGAGAAACTGTAGATGTTGGTTCATACTGAAGATAGGCACAAAGTGCTGGAGTCACTCAGCGGGTCAGGCAGCATCTCTGGAGAAAAAGGATGGGTGACGTGTTGAATCAGATCTCTTTACACAGCGTACAGTTGCAGAATAAAGGGAATTACATTTAGTGCAAGATAGAGTCCAATGAAAGATAGTTCAAAGGTCTCCAATGAGGTAAATGAGGTCAGGACCGCTCTCTAGTTGGTGAGAGGACGATTCAGTTGCCTGATAATAGCCGGGAAGAAACTTATTAAATCTGAACATTGAATTCTGCAATTTTAGGTGACCTCTTACTAACCCCGCCCCCAAATCCTCCTTTCCTTTCTCCCACCCCACTCCCTTTCTCCACCAACCAAATCCCTCATTATGCCCCACCTTGACTCCCATCTATTTCTCCTCTCCAAACCCCCCACCACCCTCCTCTCCAAACCCCCCACCACCCTCCTCTCCAAACCCCCCACCACCCTCCTCTCCAAACCCCCCACCACCCTCTCCTGATATTTTCCTCCCTTTGGCTTTGCAATCCACAACTCTTCAAACCTGCTTCACACCTTCTGCTCTTATCCCAACCATCTGCCTATCAAGACCCCTCTCGCCTATGTCCACATATTACTGGCCGCATTTAGTCCTGCTTTTCCCCTTTTCCAGCGTTTCTTCTACCGTCCCACCCCGCCTACAATCAGTCTGAAGAGGTATCCCAACCCGAAATGTCCATGTTCTCCAGAGATGCTGCCTGACCTGCTGAGTTGGTGTCTGTATCGTGGGTAGAAGGATATGTTGGACTTGGCTGGAAATACTAGCAACATATCTCCTTAATGAAATGTAGGAAACAAACAGAGGACATTATCATTAAGCATTAGAACCTCTTGCGTAGAGTAGAATAAACCAGATTGTATTTTCCCAATATTACATTAATCAAAAAAGAGACCGCATTTCTCTGCATCAGAACTTGAAGATATATCTGCTTTTCCTTATATTGAGGGCAAAAGGGTGATTAATGAATTGGTTCAAACCGGCTGCAGAAAGAAAATCGACTCGTTTGGAATGTGAGAGAAATTCAAAGGAAATGTAAAGCTTGAGAATTACTGAGATTTTAATATTTCCTGCAATGCATTAAATTGTATTTCAGCAAGAAAGATCATTAATAATTGTCAAGTTATTAAGAGAATATTTATGCTATTACTTACAAAGTGACTTTTTTTTAATGGTGAGCTTGAGAAGCAATTAATATGCAAATGCTGCAGACTTATAATATTCACTGGGTGAATAAGCAGGGTTGATTGTATTTATGAAATCAGCACGAGGGCCGTGTAAATTTGCCAGTGAATGCAGCAATTTGCAATTCATACAGCGTTCCTTCCTTGCCACAAGCTGCTGTCAATTTCCATGTAAACAACAATATGTTTATCCCATTGACTACTGCTTTTCAGTAAAATCAAGGTTCATTGAATCAATGATTCTATTAAAAATACTCATTTATTTAAATACTGATAACATTGACAGTAATCACCATTGCCTTTGACAAATTCTAAGAGTAAAAGTAATTAATTATATTTTGAACATACTTACCAAGTGCCTTATTTTTATGGAATTAATTATTGAAAAATAAAGCAGGGAAACAGGCCCTTCGGCCCAGAGATCATTGATCGGGCAGCACAGTGGCGCAGCAGCTCAGCGGGTAGAGTTTCTGCCTTATAGCACTTGCAGCACTTGCAGCACCAGAGACCCGGGTTAGATTCTGACTATGGGCGCTGTCTGTACGGGGTTTGTACATTCTCCCTGTGACCGCGGGGGTTTTCTCTGAGAACATCAGTTTCCTCCCACACTCCAAGGACGTACAGGTTTGTAGATTAATTGGTTTGGTGTATGTGTAAATTGTCCCTAGTGTGTGTAGGATAGTGTTAATGTGCGGGGATCGCTGGTCGGCATGGACTCAGTGGGCCAAAGGGCCTGTTTCCGCGCTGTAACTCTAAACTAAACTAAACACCCATTCACACTAATTCTATGTTATCCCACTTTCGCATCAGCTCCTTACATACTAGGGGAAATTTACAGAGGGCCAATTAACCTACAAACCCGCACGTCTTTGGGGCGTGGCGGGAAACCGGAGCACCCGGAGGAAACCTACAGAGAGATCGTGTAAACACACAGAGAGCAACCGAGGTCAGAATCAAACCCAGGTCTCTGGCGCTCGGAGGCAGCAGCACTACCAGCTTCACCACTCTGCTGCCTGTGGTACAGTGGAGGTTCAAGCTAATTAATTGTATCTCATTATTTTTGTCATGTGGGTAAACACCCATCCTTTGTAAGTCAAGAGTGTTTAATAGACGAAGATAGACACAAAAAGCTGGAGTAACTTGGAGGGTCTGGGGTAGGTGATAGCGAGTATAACGACTAGGGTTGGGGAGGGATGGAGAAAGATGGTTACTTGAAGTTAGAGTCACAGTTAATGAAGCTAAAGGGCCTGTCCCACTTGGGAGATCTCCACCGCGACCTCTGGCGACCTTAAGCGACTTATAAAAAATCAAGGTCGCGGTGACCTACGACCTCCTATGACCTTCCTCGCTCTATGTGTACGACCTCCTACGACTTTGTTGAAGACTGGCGTCGACCATGTACGTTTTACTCGAGGATGGTCACTGGCAAATTGGCCCGTGAATGAGCACGACCCCCTTCCACCTCAGAGGACCAGACCGAAAACCAACGAGGACCAGTGACCAGTGTCTACAGCTCAAATGATCACCTGATAAAATGGTGTCATGTCACTAAAAACATGACATCAGCTTTTTAAAAAATCATTCTGAACCATGCAAGCAAGGAAGGAACTGGTTTGGAGGATGTCAGTAAAAATACAATTACTGCTGTTTGCAGTAGCCCTTTTGCTTCAGCAGCCTTTTAAGAAAGGCAAAAGGGGAAGAGCAAAGGTGAAGAGGAAGCACAAGAAGAGGCCTCAATGGGTGAATTGAGATGATGTGATGGACTGTCCCAGTACACCAGATGACTGGAAGAGAGTGGCGCTGGGCTTTGACAAAAGATGGAACTTTAAGCACACATGTGGGGCAGTGGATGGCAAGCATGCCATTCTTATCCCTGTCCCTGTACCCCTCATTTTCCTTATCGTACAGGATGGCATTCTGCTGGAACCATTCCTCAAAGTCCCACTCCTGCTGCCTGGTGATGGTGGAGGGCATATCAATCCTAGGGTCAGCTCCAGAGTGAAACTGAAAATAGACACAAAATACTGGAGTAACTCAGCAGGTCAGGCAACATCTCTGGAGAAAAGGAATAGGTGGCATTTCGGGTCGAAACCCTTCTTCAGACTGAGAGTCAGGTTGGAAGGAAACTATATGTATAAAAATTTCAGAGCAAATCAGAGCTGGCACAGGTGACCAAGGAAGGGTGGAGCCCACAATGGTCCATTGTTGGAAAAGGAATATATGGATGCGAACAGTGGAATTGGCAGGGCGAATAGGGTGAGGGAGGGTCGGAGAGATGAGAAACTCAAGGTGTGACCAAGACAAATGAATGAACCAGTTAATAAAGAATTCCACACATCGATGAGCCCCAATACCCATTTTACTACACAGAGTGAAGCAAACAAACTGAGGAGATTTTACCCCTGTGGAGTAGGCATAATGGGACAATGTTATACTCCAAATCCACAATATTTTACAGATAGGCTTCAGTAAAATTAAATTATTCTGGAATAAAGTTGAGTTGAATGCATGCAACTAAAACAATAATTGGAACATTAAAACCAACAAGCCTATTCCAATAATTATGATACTGGGACTTCAACAGTCAAATATGCCCCCTCTGGCCCGGGGTCTGGAACTAGCAGAACCATTCCCATAGCCAACCTACGAGGTCACATTTGTGGGCCGTTATCTCGGCCCTTGGTCGGCCTTGGCGGAACATTCCAGTACCTCTCGGAGGCTGGGACCTCTGTTGGTCTGGCAGAACAAATCATCCGGAAATGGCTCTGGAACTAAGGGTGCCGCAAAATCAGTGGTGGAACGGTTTATAAAAACACAAGAGGTATAGATAGGGTGGACAGCCAGAACCTTCTTCCCAGGATGGAAATGTAATATACTAGAGGGGTTAAACTGAAGGAGAGAGGTGCGAAGTTTATTGGAGATGTGTGGGTCAGGTTTGTCACACAGAGGGTGGTGCGTGCTGGAACACACGGCCGGGGGTGGTGGTTAAGGCAGATATGATAGTGGCCTTTAAGAGACTTTTAGACTTGGATAGGCACATGGATATGCAGGTAACGGAGGGATATGAATTATGTGCAGACAGATAAGAATTGGTCTATGCATCAAATTCAGCACAGATATTGTGGGCCGAAGGGCCTGTTTTTGTGCTCAATGTCATCTCATCTCAATAACTTATTTATTTTAAATTGTCTCTCCCTCGTGTTATATATGCTACATTAGTCTGAGCAATTACATTATATATGGAGATAATTTCAGTATTAATTTCCATCAGTAATTCTGTCTTGTTGCTTTATAACAGTCTAGTATCTGGTAATTTGTATCTGATGCACTCCAGAAAAGTAAATCATATCAGACCAACAAGAGATCTGTTTCTACTTATGTTTAATTGTACTATAAATTACTCTTTCAGCAAACTGCGAACATTTAAATGTGCTTGAAAAGTCATTGTAGATTTAAATATTTTACCTTCATTTGATCATTTGATCATTTGGTCATTTAAGAGTCAATGGAGAATAACGTTTAATTGCCATATGTACAAGTAATAGAACTTCTTCCATGCTGCAGCTTTACAGGCCCATTGAGGCAAAACACTCAAATAAATATACAATAATCAATACCATAAATTAATAACCAGGGGTGGCACAGTGCCGCAGCTGCTGCCTGACAGCGGCAGAGACCTGAGTTTGATCCTGACTACGGGTGCTGTCTGTATTGAGTTTATACATTCTCCCCGTGACTGCATGGGTTTTCCTGGGTGCTCTGGTTTCCTCCCACACTGCAAAGATGTATATGTTTGTTGGTTGATTGGCCTCGGTAAAATTGTCCCTAGAGTGTAGGATGGTGCTAGTCTCCGGGGATCGCTGGTCGGCACGGACACAGTGGGCCGAAGGGATTGTTTCCGCTTTGTATCTCTAAACTGAAGACTAAACAACTACTAGCTAACCAGACCATACTCATGCTAAACTGAAGTCCTTAGTGCAACCAAAAACAAAATCCGTAGTTGATCATAGCTGCTGAGGTAGTAGGAACTGCTATGCAGTGTTCAGGAGCCTGAGGTTGCAGGGAAGAACTTGTTCTTGAACCTGGAGGTCATGATTCTTCCTGATGGTAATAGTGAGATGGCCTGGCCAAGCCCTTCAGCCTCGTGCAAGCAGACACTACCAAAAGGTCACGCAGTCCCAAGCGCCCTTCCAGAAGATCGACACCGATCCAAATGGGGGCTACCTTTTATAGATCAACGAACCCCGAGGGGCCAAACTACATAGGGGTGGCACCCCTTAAATGCCAATCCCACATATTGATTACATTTAGGTATTATTGACAGTTCCCCAACCCAATTACAAAGAGTCCCAAACAATGTTTCTACAGAAGCTTCTGGAAGGAAGTCAGCTAACTGAATAATGCAACATTTACCCTGGCAGTACAAACAATTCAGCCAGGGCTTCACACTTCAGCCAATCATCAAACAGCAGGATAACTGTCCTGCAACATTATTAATATTATTCACAATCCCTTTGCAGCAATCCAATCAAAGCAATGCATTTAAAACATCTTGAAGTTTCTTTGCAGGGTCCTCATACATTGTATCAATTGGGAGGACTTCTGGATCTTTCCCCATACTGCATATCAATCTAGGGCTCAGACTGGCTGGCGCCATTCACAGCCTATAATTTCCCACAGGTTAAGCAAATCTTACAAATGCAAGGATCCTCCATTTTATAGTGTCTTCAATTTGGTCAATATTAACAGGAGGAGGTCATTACCTGTGATGGGCCAGGCAGACCAGACTTACCATTCTCTGTAATCTCCTTCATTCACTGGAGATTCACTGTGATGGATGTTTGTGTTAAATTGTGTTCATTGTGTGTTTTGTTGCTTTTTTCTGTCATGACCGCATGGTACGAAATTTCATTCAAACTTGTTTGAATGACAATAAAGGAAATTCAATTCAATTCATTTCAATTCCTGAGCACTCGAGTTGCCAAACCAGGTTGCTAATATGCTAAAGATAGACACAAAATGCTATCTGAAGGGTCTCAACCAGAAACGTCACGTATTTTTCTTTCTCCAGAGATGCTGCCTGACGGAACCACTGAGTTACTCCAGCATTTTGTGTCTATCGTTGGTGTAAGCCAGCGTCCTACACATTTTGTCTGCTGATATGCTAATATGCTTTCTACCATACACCTGTAGAAGTTCAAGAGAGAAACTAGAGACATTTGGAATGTTCTCAATCCACTAAGGAAGTACCTGCGTGCATGTGTTGTCATGGTTATTGCATTGATGTTTTGGGCCAAGCACAGATCTTCAGCTCTGCCCACACACTCATTTCACTCTTGCTAACGGGAAGAAGATACAGGAGCCTGAAAACTGTAACGTCCAGGTTCAGGAACAACTACTACCCTACAGCCATTAGGCTATTAAACACTACTACATCCAAAATGTCTAAACTACATAGACTTGGGAGGCATTGGTTTTGTCTTTGTGCACTATTATTGTTTGTTTGTTTATTATGTGTATGTATGTGTGTGTGTGCGTGTGTGTGCGTGTGTGTGCGTGTGTGTGCGTGTGTGTGCGTGTGTGTGTGTGTGTGTGTGTGTGTGTATGTGTTTGTGTGTGTGTGTGTATATACACATACCCACACACGCATACATTTATTTTTGTTTAGGTCATGTCATAAGTGACAGGAGTAGAATTAGGCCATTCGACCCATCAAGCCTACTCAGCCATTCAATCATGGTTAATCTATCTCTCCCTCCTAACCCCATTCTCCTGCCTAACCTCTGACACTTGTACTAATCAAAAATCTCTCTATGCCTTAAAAATATCCACAGATGGCCTCCACACCCTTCTGTGGCAAAGAATTCCACAGATTCACCACCCTCTGACTAAAGAAATTTCTCCTCATCGCCTTCCTAAAAGAACGTCCTTTAATTCTGAGTTATCCCACTTTTACATCCACTCTCTACACACTAACGGTAATTGACAGCAACCAATTAACCTACAAACCCGCACATAATGGGGATGTGGGAGGAAACTGGTGCACCTGGAGGAAACCCATGCGGTCGCTTACAGGGAGAACGTGCAAACACCACTCAGACATTGCACCTGAGGTCAGGATCAAATCCAAGCCACTGGTGTCGTGAGGCAGCAGCTCTACACCGCTGTGCCACTGTGCCGCCCTATAAGAATATTAGAATGATAAAATGTAAAATGTTAGAAGAATTAAGATGTTTAACCAAATATCGTTTAGAACAAGTCAAAGGTTTTTACGTATACAGAAAGTAATGTAATTTACCACCTCTAGAAGTTACAGAGCCAGTCAATTGTGCTCTGTGGCAGCAATGTTTAATCTCAGTGTGTTTTATGTGGTAGAGGTGTTTACTGCGAACCATTTGAAAGCTGCAGAGGTTCAGCCTAAAGCAGTTGCAAAGACTTATCTGGTTTTGTGTTGCTTCCTGTATTTTTATTTTTATTTTTGCTATTCCTGTTTCTGCTAACTAGGTTCTTTCAGGATGCCCATTCCCCTAAACATACGGATTGGACATGAAACTTCCTAAAATAATTGTGCACTGATGCTACTATCAATTTAACTTGCATTTCATGTGAATGAAAATGAATGAATAAATAAGCACATATGGTTGAATTTCTGTTTGAAAGATACTACATGTTCTGCTAATTCAACATGAAACATATTGGAAAGAAGGTGATATTTGATGTTTTCTTCCATTTGTAACGATTCCAAGGTACTACCAATGCGATGGAATCCAGGATTCCTCAAGGCAGTTGTAGCTTTTCTATCAACATTGAAACAGAATTGGGCACATTCACCATGTTCAGAGTGTTTTTGACTCTTTGTGCAGAGGTTTGAAGTTGATAAAACAATTCTGAATGCATCTTTCATGAGGATTTGTTTTGTTCCCGGAGGAGCAAGCCCAACTGAGAGCCAGCCACATGCCAGCCAGCATGTGTTCAAGCCTGCGCAAAGCTCTCCAAGTTTTTTGGATGCTGGCAAAATGGGAGCAGAAACAGTCACGGCACAGATGACCAGTCCCGCAGAGACAATCGTGGATTTGCATGGATTATGTGCTTCCGCCGTTCACGGAACGATAGATTTTCGTCGCAAAATAGACACAAAATGCTGGAGTAACTCAGAGGGCCAGGCAGCATCTCTGGAGAAAAATGTTTCAGGTTGAAACCCGGTTCTAGAGTTTATCTTGATCTTGATCCAATGCCGATCAAAGAGTCGAATTCCAGGAGTAAGGAAAGAGTGACTGCCAGTGATATCAATGCAGCATTTTGACCAAGTGTCTATAAAAAAAACCTCAGGAAAATGGAAATCAAAGGTCATTGAAAACATCCTTATGATCAGAAAGGAAACTGGATATGATTGTTGCAGGTAAATCATGCCAACTCCAGGACATCAGAACGTCTTCAGGGCTGTGAAATTGGACTGGCCATCTCCATCATTACATCAGAGGTCAGGATGTTTGCAGGTGAGAGTAAACGGTTCAATTCCTTTCTTAAATTCTCAGGAATTGAAACAGTATTTGCCAGAAGACCCAGAAAACATCCAGGCATTGTCTGGGTGAGGGATTGCACCACAAAAAGTACCAGGCAGTGATAATCTTCAATGAGACAGAGAGCGTAACAACCACCTCTACAAAATATTCACTTTGTTAGACTTTAGAGATCCAGCGTGGAAACAGGCCATTCGGCCCATCGAGTCCACGCCGACCAGTGATCACCCAGTACACTAACACTATCCTATACACTAGGGCAAATTTTACATTTTTACCAAAGCCAATTAACGTACAAACCTGTACGTCTTTGGAGTGTGGAAGGAAACCAGAGAACCCGGAGGACTGGAGAGAACATCCAAATTCTGGTCGGACAGCACCCGTAGTCAGGATCGAACCTGTTTAATCTATTGCTACACCACTGTGCTGCTCTTTGTATTATCATTTCTAACAACAATAGCCAACAATATCCCGGTGATCACCAAACACAATAGGACAGGCCACATAAACTGTGGCTACAGGTGCATATCAGACGCTAGATATCCTACAAGTGATTCACCTCCTGCATTCCCAAAGCCTTTCCAACATCTGGAAGGCACACTTCAGGAGCGTGATGGACCATTTACACATAAGAATGCACCTCCAAAATGCTAGACAGTACCAGGCAGCCCACTTGATTGATATCCCATCCATCTCTTGAAACATTCATTTCTAACAATAGCCAACAATATCCCAGCCCAAAATTGCTCGCAATACTCCAAATTGATGTTGTGGATGTGGAAAATGTGTGTTACAAAGCTGTTGTGGTCAATTGCAGGTAGAACAGTCTGAATGTTCAGTTGGTCAAAATAAATCAGGTGAGGGCATTTGTCTCCTTCATGGCTCCCAATTCTTTGGTCATTTGTTCCTGGAACAAGCTGATTGGTCATCTTCTGCCAGATTACCAGATATAATAATAATCTCCACCATATATATGCTCTGCCCTACCCTTCCTCTCCGCTAGCTTTCCTCAAACACTCACCAATGTTGCATGTGCCTTGATGCAAAGATGCTCTTGAATGTCTGAAACTCTCAAGTCAATTAGTCAACAAATGGCTTGGCAGGTGTGTGCACTAATGAGAGTGTAATGATCACTATACTTGCTGAAAAGGCACAAATGCTCTTGTCCCAGTATCTCGTATCCCAGGGACACCATTATGAACAGCAACAGGTTCCTCGTGCAAGCGCAAGGTTAGTGCTTCTGTTTAGTTAAGAATATATTGCTGCCTCCTGATTTAATTATTCACCAGGAGCCCTTCTGAATTGATATGTATTGGTGAGACCACACCTGGAGTATTATGTACAGTTTTGGTCTCCAAATCTGAGGAAAGACATTCTTGCCATAGAGGGAGTACAGAGAAGGTTCACCAGACTGATTCCTGGGATGTCAGGACTTTCATATGAAGAAAGACTGGATAGACTCGGCTGGTACTCGCTAGAATTTAGAAGATTGAGGGGGGATCTTATAGAAACTTACAAAATTCTTAAGGGGTTGGACAGGCAAGATGCAGGAAGATTGTTCCCGATGTTGGGGAAGTCCAGGACAAGGGGTCACAGTTTAAGGATAAAGGGGAAATCCTTTAGGACCAAGATGAGAAAAACATTTTTCACACAGAGAGTGGTGAATCTCTGGAATTCTCTGCCACAGAAGGTAGTTGAGGCCAGTTCATTGGCTATATTTAAGAGGGAGTTAGATGTGGCCCTTCTGGCTAAAGGGATCAGGGGGTATGGAGAGAAGGCAGGCACAGGATACTGAGTTGGATGATCAGCCATGATCGTATTGAATGGTGGTGCAGGCTCGAAGGGCCGAATGGCCTCCTCCTGCACCTATTTTCTATGTTTCTATGAAATATCCAGGTTTAATAACAAGATATGGAAGTACAATGAACATATTTTAAGCACAGGATTGATTCACCTGCATTTGATGTGAAGTAAGCACCTAATGGGAAAATAGACCCACAGCAGATAAAACCTCATGAAAAACAATTGTGTGATTGGATTAGAACTGTCACTTCCACACCTCCTGACTTAGTTGCTAGTCCCACCTACTTCCTGTGCTTGAGTCTATAGTTTTTTTTTCAGTTCCTGTTTGTTTAAAGTACATGCATATCAGACCACTGAGAGAGAGATCGTGGATTTCAAGGTTACCAACACTATTCTTTTACCCAATATCTTCTTCATCAAGGATGTGGTTAAACTCCATTTCATTGGGCTTGTACACGGCTGTGAAGTTACACTGCAGTCAAAAAAAGTATTAGAGGGAATTATTCGAGAGGGAATAGGAAGTCTCCAGATGCCTTGAAAACTCAAGGTAAGTTTAGAAACTGGTTCTTTACAATGTAAGCCTCTGTCAACTACTTCAGTAAATAATAGTAAGAATTTCCTGGAGTCTGATAACGTAATATAGTGTAAACCTTGGGAATCATATGTGAGAGAACCATCTAAACACACCTCAATGCATCTGTCTAACAAGGTCAATGAATGTTGAACAACTAATTGTCTAACTGCCTCATCTTTAGTTTAGTTTACTGTCACGTGAGCCGAGGTACAGTGAAAATGTTTTTCTGTTGCCTGCTATCCAGTTAGCGGAAAGATGATGCATGAGTACAATCGAGCTGTCCGCACTGTACATACAAGGATCGAAGACAATTTGAAGAGAAATGTCATCACTCGTTTGATGAACATTTTGGGTTCCCCGCCTCAGCCACTAAATATATTGAAGAAGGAGGTAGATCGATTTGTACACCCAAAAAGCACCAGAAGAGCGGGAATCTCATTTTGAGATACTGGATGAGTGTTGAACAGCAGAGCAAGTTTAAAGTACCAAATGGCCTGCTCCAGAACCTCTGTGTTTCTATGTATAATGTGATGCACTGTGACCATGTTATTTCAGGGCAATGTAAATTAAACTCATGAGTGTTTAATGTGATACCTACAAACACGATAATTCAACAAACACCCAACAATTCTAAGTCTGCTAGTAGAAGATTTACTGAGAGAACTAAGTGGAACGTTGTTTGCACTTTACTTTCACTACTAGTTCCTAAATTCTAACGCAGTTGAGAACTCGAGAGTGAGATTATTTTCTCTTTGCCTGTAATGGTTCTAAATGATCATTTAAATGAGGCCATCTTAATCCACATCTGACCAGGCTTTGGAGTTGGGGGAGGCTGTGGAGGGTTAATATGAATGCAGTTATGTCATTGATATTCCACATTATAGAGTCCCAGCACAAAACTAGAAATAATTCAGCAGAAAATGACAAACACAATTTGGTAGAGCATGATGTTTGCATATAACAAAAACACTTATCTGCACCCTCCGCTGTGCCTTTAATTTAGTTATGTTGTTCTGTTGCAAGAGCCTGCAAAACTCATACAATAAAGAAAGCCAATAGCTATAGATGTGATAACTTCTTTTTTGAGGGTATATCTCACCAACATCTTAATTGAATGGGAAATGATATTACCTGCTTATAACATTTATCTTTGCAGAAACACTTTTTTATGGCCTTTCTACACACATAAATGTGGCTTAAAGCTGAGGTTATTCTTGCTTGTATTATTGAGGCATCTCTGTACCAGGCTTGAAGCTGGAGACAATTAGGTTATATTCTTGAGGGTAATAACTCTTGTGATCAACTGAGACTATTTCAGGGAGGGGGGGAGGGAGGGAGGGGGGGGGGGGGGGGGGGGGTTAAACAAATTTAAAGGCCGGTTAAATCTTCCAATAAAATTGCACTGAAAAATGTGGGTGGGGGAAATGTCTGAAGTTTTTGTCAAATGGTTAAAGTTGATAATACATAGTAAATCATGTAATTGTTCACATGTATCTCTATCAGTGTCACTCTGCATCACAATATCTCTGTCTCTGTAAGTATATAATTAGATCTGCCAAGTTCATCATTATCCTTTTCAATATGCAGATGCACCTGAGCAAAATAAGAACATTAATATTTCATTGAGACAGTTAAAAGCTGCATGTTTATTTACTTTAGTTTAGAGATACAGTGTGGAAACAGGCCCTTCAGCCCACTGAGTCTGTGCCGACCAGCGGTCCCTGCACACTAACACTATCCGACACACACTAGGGAAAATCTATGAATTGCGCTAGCCAACAAACCTGTAATTCTTTGGAATGTGGGAAGAAACCGGAGCACCTGTAGAAATGCCAAGCAGGTCATGGGGAGAACACAAACTCCGTACAGGCAGCTCCCGTAGTCAGGATCGAACCTGGGTCTTTGGTGTTGTGAGACAGCAACTCTGTTACTCCATTGTGCCACATGTGTACTGCATGCATGTGCATGAAGTGGACGATGGGCTGAATGGCCGAATTCTGCTGCTACATCTTATTGTCTTGTTGTGCCTGTGATCAGAGGCAATTTGAGTTTCCTGGATGAGTTTCCACTGATGTGCACTGCAGTTACTGAAGTCAAGCTGGTTTATCTTGTAGTTTTATACACAAGGTGAATAACAAGAACTAACCACTTTAAGTTGAAAAAAGCATCGAAGTGAAGTTGGAATGTTGCTTTAGGGAACAAAAGCAATTCCATGAAATTCATTCCTAATTCATGCTGTCGATGGGTTTAACTGATTCTGGTGCTATTCTCTTTGATTATAGTTCAAACTGGTGTTATTTTGACTCTGGGCTCTTCTATCCCCACTGCCTTCAGTCACGAGAAACATTGCCTACATTTTGCTTATCCACTAATCGGTCAGATGATGAACTCAATTCCATGAAAGGTTCGGTGCCATCATCTGTTGCTACTTGGTGATAAATGAATGGCCATTCCCGTGCCAGTGGATGCTACAAAAACCATGAAGCTAACTCAACAAGATCCTTGTGACAATAGCCAAGGTGATGGCCTCTGTAGCTATACCCTCGGATGGAATTTGCCAGATATCCTAAACAAATGAACATTGAATTCCTTAATTTCAGATATCCTCTAACAACCCCCCCCCCCCCCCCCCCCCTCACCACTCCCCCCTTTCTCCCCCACGTCCCTTCCCTTCCCTTGTGCCCGGCCAGGTCTCTCACCTATTTTTGTCCTCCCCATCCTCCTACATTCCTTCCTCTGGCTTCACATTTCACAACTCTTCAATCCTGTCTCACATCTTGTGCTTTCATCTCTGGCCTTTGTTACAACTATCTGCCTATCTCCCCCCCCCCCCCCCTGCTTTTATCCATCTATTACTTGCCATGCTTTGTCCTCCTTCTCCTCTCTTCCAGCTTTCATGTCGTCGTCCCCCCCCCCCCCCCCCTACAATGTCTGAAAAAAGTTTCCAAAACAAAAAGTCACCTACCCGTATTCTCCAGAGATGCTGCCTGACCCACTGCGTTACTCCGGCACTTTGTGTCATAAAATCATAGACTCGGTAACACAAAGTGTCCTCTTGTGTAAACCAACAACTGCAGTTCCTTGTTTCTACATCCGAAAACAATAGGTCACAGGCTTCCATCTTCCATTCTTCTTGGAAAGGGATTTCATAGGAATAAGATCACACAGTTGTTGCTCTCAGTGCAGAGGCATGGGCTGTTGGCTTGTTATTGTTAACTTTTAGTAGTAGTTCTAGGCTCAACATATGCATAAATGATGGTCAATTGGAGGGAAGGTTTTTTTTACCAGAACCAGTGATGTCCATAACATAGAGTTCTACAGTGATTTGTAGATGGAATTATTTTGTCTTCTGGTAAATAGCAGACTGGGTGCCAGTCTCTGCATTTGTGGCCACCATAATTCTCCTCCTTGATGCACTTTGGGAGAGAGATGGAATACAGTGAACGGCAAGACCCTTAACAGCATTAATGTGCAGAGGGATCTTGGAGACCGAGTTCATAGCTCATTAAAGGTGGTGGCACAAGTAGATACGGTGGTAAAGAAGGCATATGGTAGGCTTGTTGTCATTGAAAGGGACATTGAATATAAGAGTCAGGAAGTCATGATGCAACTCTATAGGCCGCATTTGGAGCATTGTGTGCAGTTCTGGTCACCCCATTACAGGAGAGATGTGGAGGCTTTGGAGAGGGTGCAGAAGAGGTTTACCAGAGTGCTGCCTGGATTAGAGGGCTTCAGCTGAAAGGTGTGGCAGACTTGGACTGTTTTCTGTGGGACATCAGTGGCTTCGGGGACACTTGATAGAAGTGTAGAAAATTATGAGAGGCATTGATATGGTAGACTTTCAAAACCTTTTTCCCAGGGTGGGAGTGTCCAACACTAGAGGGCATAGCTGTAGGATGAGAGGGGTAAGTTTAATGGAGATGTGCGGGGCAAGTGTTTTACACAGCGGGTGGTGGGGGCTTGGAAAGCCTTGCTACTGGTGGTGATGGAGACAGACACGATAGTGCCATTTAAGAGGCTTGTAGATAGGAACATGGATCGCTTGCAGGCAGATGAGATCAGTTCAGCCGGGCAACATGTTCACCACAAACATTGTGGGCCGAATGACCCTTTCCTGTGCTGTACTGTTCTATGTTCTTGTAGTGAATGATGCTTTATACCAGTTGCTTAAAGAAATGCCCTCGATTACATGACAAGAGTCACCACACAAACATTTTCTGCTGTCTCCAGTGAGTAACGAGCTGAATGAAACCCTGCCTGTACTTGGATTGAGCTGAGATGGATTGTACATATCATTTCTATGTGTATTGCTGTAATTTTTAGTAGTGGCTTAGACCTTTACTACAGGAGAGATTTCCTGTCAGCCTCTAATATAACCGCCAAAAGTGAGAATGTTGGACTTCAGCGATGTATACAACATCATGGGAGATAGCTGAAGCAGACCCAGCCAATAGCAAGGCACTAACACACTCTGTAGTTCACAAGAAATTAAATTCAATGATTCAATGATACTTTATTGTCACATGTACCTAGGTATGGGGAAAACTTTAACCTGATAAAGGCTACAAAGTAGACCTCACCTGGGCAAAGTCGCCATGTTTCTGGCACCAACAACGTTATAAAAAGTTAATCATCAAACAGTTTTACCTTCTGCTCATAGCGGCAAACCAGGCCTTCCACCTTCATTCTCGGTGAAACCACCCCCGCTGGATCTCCCCTTCGTTCTTGGTGCCCCCCTTCCCCCCCCCCCCTCACTCTCGGCAGGTTCCCCTTCACTCTCGGCAGCCCCCGCCAGGCTCATTGACAACACAATATGGTGATTGGGAACTGTTTGATACTGGCAGGCATGCAGTGCAAACTAACTGATGGTTTAGGTTTCCCCTTCACACCATCAGTCTGAAGAAGAGTCCTGACCCAACATCTCACCTGTCCATTACAGATGCTGCCTGACCTGCTGAGTACCTCCAGCACTTTATGTTTTGTGCACGGTTCCAGCATCTGCAGTCACTTGCGTCTCTGATGTTCTCGATAGATGCTTCTGCCTTCCGCTTGAAATGACTCTAAGGTGTGGACATTTGAGCTGTGGTGACCTTACTGATCAAATGAACTGCAATGGCAGCTGCGGCAGTGAGCTTCAGATCACTGTTGAAGCAAATTTCATATTGCAGTTTTCCAATTGTATCCAATGAGAATCTTAATCATCTCCACCATTGCATCTCATTGGGATCTGTAGATAATATAAACAGATAAGAATGCACTGCAAGAAGCCTTGCAACTCTCAGCCCCATTGTAGTTGCTGTATCTAGAGGCAGCAAATACAATTAATATTGGTGCTGTATCTGCTTGTGGCAAAGTATCATGAGATACGAACATTGGTAATAAGATCCCTGACTGAATTCATCCTGAAAGATACGATAGTGGCACAAGGAAGAGGCTATTAGATAGGCACATACATGGAGGGATATGGATCACATGCGGACAGAGTAGATTCATTTATCATGGCATCATGTTCAGCACCAACATTGTGGGCCGAAGGGCCTGATCCTGTGCTGTTCTTTCTTCTATATCTGCACATGCGGGGTGGCACGGAGGCGCAGCGGTAGAGTTGCTGCCTTATAGCAGCAGGGACCCGGGTTCGATCCTGACTACCGGTGCTGTCTGTACGGCGTTTGCATGGTCTCCCTGTGACCTCCTGGGTTTTCTTCAAATGCTCCGGTTTCCTCCCACACTCCGAAGACGTGTAGGTTTGCAGATTAATTGGCCTCAGTAAAATTGTCCTTGGTGTTTACGATGGTGTCAGTGTACAGGGTGATCGCAGGTTAACGTGGACTCGGTGGGCCGAAGGGCCTGTTTCCACACTCTATCTCTAAAACACACAGAAGGTGGTAGGTGTATGGAACAAGTTGCCAGAGAAGGTAGTTGAGGTAGGCACAATAACATAATTTTAAAGATATTTGGACAGATACATGGATGGGAAAGGTTTAGAGGAATATGGGCCAAGTGTGGGCAGGTGGGACTCGTGTAGATGGGGCATCTTTGCCAGCATGGACAATTTGAGCTGAAGGGCCGCCTTCTCTGCTGTGTGAATCTATGATTATCTATTTTGTCTGAAGATGCTTCCTGACCTTAAACAACGCCTTTCCATGTCCTCCAGAGATGCTGCCTGACGCGTTGAATTACTCCAGCACTTTTGCATTTTACTATAACAGCATTTCAAAGACATTTAGAAAGGCACATGGATAGGGAAGGTTTAGAAGGACATGTGGCAGGTGCAGGCATGTGGGACTAGTGTTGATGGGGCATCTTGGTCAACATGGTTGTGCTCTATGACTCTAGGACTCTGCAAATCTATGATTCTAAGATGAAGTAGAACAAGGACGCAGGTGTCGAGGACATTCATCATCTGCAGATTTACCTCCAAGATGTATGCCAAACCAACATGGAAATAAAGTGCTATTTCTTCAGAGCCTTCAAGTTTAAATCCTTGACCACCCTGCCAGCATTTCGGGGGGTGCCTTCACTGTCGGTACTGCTGTAGTTCACCGCATCCCCAACAAGCAATTAGGATTGGGCAATGCCGTTGCCACTTTGCAAGTGATGCTCGTATATCCTGAAAAAAGAATCGACTATTTTCTTTGGTGTGTGGCCAATGTGGAAGAGAGGTTTAATTACTTGGACTTTAAAATTCTTGAATCTATATAGCAATGGCTATTTATTAGGCATGAAAGGTATCTGGAATTGTGATGAATACATCAGTTATTCATACTGTACTGGACAGTGTTTATGAAATGGATAAAAAACATGATCAATACCACCTTATAGCAATTATGAACAATTTGCTTCTTTGTATATGTTGTATGATTATTTGAGGCCATTATACCTGAAACAAGTGGAATGTTACAAATGGAATGTGTTTAGTTAACTACTTTTGGATAAGAAACGGTATAATCAAAACCAAAATACTTCATCTGCTGTATCCTTGAAAAAGGAAGTAACTGTCAAACTTCCTCTTGGAAGGAGTGTCACTTCCTCTTTTCAGCTGGTAGGAGCATTCCATTGGCTCTTTGCTCTGCAAATAGGGAAGTTGGTTAGGATGGAAAATGAACACCATAAATGAGGCTAAATGATTCATCTTGTTGTCTTACTTCAAACAAGCTGCGCTTGTCACAGGAGCCAACAGATGGGAGTTTTAAAAAACATTGACCGGTGGTGGAATTACAAAAGAAGTTGAGAAAATGTCAGGAAAACTCAGCAAATGAGGCAGCATTTGTGCCAGGTGAAACTGAGTTTATATTTCAGATGCTGGACCCTTTATCAAAAGGTCTTTGATCCAAAATTCTAACTCTTTTTCACTTTCCATGGAGGCTGCCTGACCTGTCGAGTGTTTGTAACAGACTCTGCTTTTGCTCAACTTTTCCAGTATCTGTACTTTTTGATTTGTTGCTGAATTATCTATTCCTTTTCTTGTAGCTGTGCCACATTTTCAGACGTTTTCCTCTGGCCTGAACTTGGTGGGCCAAAGTGCCTGTTTCTGCATTGTATCTCTAAACTAAACTAATCTAAAAAGATAGCTGGAGATCACACGAGAGATACAGCGTGGAAACAGGCACTTTGGCCCACCAAGTTCACGCCAACCAGCGATCCCTGTACACTAACACTATCCTACACACAAGGGACAATTTACAATTTTACCAAAGCCAATTAACCTACAAACCCATATGTCTTTGGAGTGCGGGAAGAAACTGGAGGAGCCGGAGAGAACTCACGGGGAAAACATACAAACTCAATTCAGACAGCACTCGTGGTCAGGATCAAAACCTGGGTCTCTGGCCCTGCAAGGTAGCAACTCAACCACTGTGCAAGCATGTTGTCCTTTTGTCTTGCTCGCCTTCGAAGCGGGAATGCAAAGTACTGGAGTAACTCAATGGATCAGGCAGCATGTCTGGAGGACATGGTCAGGCAACGTTTGGGGTTGGGACCCTTCTTCATATTCCATCACTGCCTGATATGTCATCTGTCCAATTCCCTTCACAGATGCTGCTGTTCTTCCAGCACCTTAGCTGAAGATTACGACATCTGCAGACTTCCATGTCCCTCTGATGATCTAGATAGATGCTTCTGCTTCAAATGACTATGGCGCCTGTAATGTGAGGCTGTGATGACCTTATTTATCAGATGAATTGCAATAGTAGTTGTGGCAGTGAGCAACATGTCCCATTGAAGCACATTTCATATTGCAATTTTCCAATAGAATCCAATGAGTATTTTAACCATCTCCACCATTGTAACCCATTGAGTTTCAGCTCGATTTCCTGCTGTCTGTTGGGTGGAGTTGTCCCGGAACCATGCTGTGATGCATGATGAGTAAATGCTGTCTACAGTGCATCTGTAGAAGTCAGTCAGGGTTGTTGGGGAGAAGCCAAATGTCCTAAGCCATCTAAGGAAGAAGAGACATTAGTGTGTGTCCTTGTTCATTGCTGTAGGGTCTGGCAGATCCGTAGAACAGAAGGATCAAGGTGTACAGGCACACAGTTCCTTGTAAGCGGTGTCACTGGTAAATAGAGTGATAGAGAAAGCATTTGGTACATTGCCTTCATCAGTCAGGGTATTGTGTCAGAAGTTGGGGCATTAGGTTATAAATTGTACAAAGCATTGATGGGGCTGTATTTGGAGTATTGCATTCAGCTTTTGTTGTCCTGCTTATCCACTACGCTGGAAAAAGGGCAGAGAGGATTTATGAGGATGTTGCCAGAACACAAGGGCCTGAGCTATAGTGAATGTTGGAGAAGCTAGGAGTTTATTCCTTGGAGCACAGGAGGCCAACGGGTCATCTTTTGAAGTGTATAAAATCATGGAAGGGTTTTGATGGGGTGAGTGCAGAATCTTTTACCCAAGGAAGGGGAATCGAGAACCAGAGGACAGAGGGGAACGATTTAAACAACCTGAGAGGCAACTCTTTTAAAAAGGGTGGTGGGTTTATGGAATGGGCTGGCAGAGGAGGTCGTTGGCAAGTAAAATAACACAATTGAAAAGACTTTTCGACAGGTACATCGGCATCCCCTGCACTTTTCCACATCTGCAGTGTTACTCTTTTACTGCCATGCATTTTGTGTTTACATCTAAACAGTTTTAGCAATGCTTTCCCTTTCATCTCACGCTTCATCATGTTTACTTCCTGCTGTTGACCAGGCGGCATTACTAACTGATCTTTGACTAACTCCACAACTTTGCATGTCTGCATGATGCACCTCTCCAGAGTTAACTCTGTCTAATGATGTCAGTCATTTCCACGGATAGTCTTCTGGATTCCACAAAAAAACATCTGATCTGTGATAAGCAAATGTTGCAAATTTGCAAATCTGCAATTATTGGTTTCTAGTTGTTGCATGTGGCAGGATACAGACAAACTTTGTTTTGCATGGTTTCCAGGCAAATCATATCATACTTGAATACAATCAAGCTATACACAAGTACAACAAGGTGTTGTAGATTTGTTCAGAAAATATCAGAGGATTATCTCTGTACATCTTTGGAGTGTGGGAGGAAACCGGAGCACTCGGGGAAAACCCACGCAGTCACAGGGAGAACACACAAACTCCATACGTAGTCAGGATCGAACCCGGGTCTCTGGGATGTAATGTTAAAATTGTACAAGGCATTGGTGAGGCCAATTCTGGAGTATGGTGTACAATTTTGGTCGCCTAATTATAGGAAGGATGTCAACAAAATAGAGAGAGTACAGAGGAGATTTACTAGAATGTTGCCTGGGTTTCAGCAACTAAGTTACAGAGAAAGGTTGAACAAGTTAGGGCTTTATTCTTTGGAGCGCAGAAGGTTAAGGGGGGACTTGATAGAGGTTTTTAAAATGATGAGAGGGATAGACAGAGTTGACGTGGAAAAGCTTTTCCCACTGAGAGTAGGGAAGATTCAAACAAGGGGACATGACTTGAGAATTAAGGGACTGAAGTTTAGGGGTAACATGAGGGGGAACTTCTTTACTCAGAGAGTGGTAGCTGTGTGGAATGAGCTTCCAGTGAAGGTGGTGGAGGCAGGTTCGTTTTTATCATTTAAAAATAAATTGGATAGTTATATGGATGGGAAAGGAATGGAGGGTTATGGTCTGAGCGCAGGTATATGGGACTAGGGGAGATTATGTGTTCGGCACGGACTAGAAGGGTCGAGATGGCCTGTTTCCGTGCTGTAATTGTTATATGGTTATCTCAGTTCAATCATTTCAATTCTGGGTGGGCTGCTGTAGTGCTTACAGTGCCAACCTGAACAATTCCCAGAGTCTCCTTTCAAGCCTTTATGGCACAGTTATCTGCCTTTGTGGCCAAAGATAGGGTGGCACGGTGGCGCAGAGGTAGAGTTGCTGCCTTACAGCGCCAGAGACCCGGGTTCGATCCTGACTACGTATGGAGTTTGTGCGTTCTCCCTGTGACTGCGTGGGTTTTCCCCGAGTGCTCCGGTTTCCTCCCACACTCCAAAGATGTACAGGTTTGTAGTTTAATTGTCTTTGGTAAAAAATATAAAGTGTTCCTAGTGTGTACGATAGTGCTTGTGTGTGGGGATTGATGGGCGGCGCGGACTCAATGGGCCAAAGGGCCTGTTTCTGCGCTATATCTCTTAACTAAACTAAAAACAAAAAATATATAATCTTTACTTTCATCTCTTCTGGCTTATCTTGCTTAAACCAGTGCTACTTACACTCGACTGTGTTATTGTGTGAAGTGTTCTCTCCAGGTCTCCATTCTTTAGAAAGGTTTATTTGCCACAAATCCAGTGGCTTCAGTTTGTCAGAGAGTCACAGCCCCAAAAAGTTGACTGTTTCTCTTTCTCCTGATGCTGTCAGACCTGCTGAGTTTTTCCATTGTTTCCTGTTTTTAGTTAAGTATAATTTGTTTTAGTTTAATGATACAGCGTGTAAACAGGCCCTTCGCCCCAACCAAGGCCTCACCCCTACACTAGCTCTATCCCACACGCCTGGGACAATTTACAGCAGCCACTTAACCTACAAACCTGCCATCTTTGGACTATTGGAGGAAACTCTGGGAAAACACACGTGGTCACAGGGAGAACGTACACACTCCACATAGACAGCACCTGTAGTCAGCAGTGAACCCGGGTCTCTGGCATTGTAAGGCACACAACTTTATTGCTGATACACTGTGCCTCCCCAACACAAGTCTTTTGGTACAAGACTTTTTTTCTTTTTCATCATTGATCCAAAACTCAGAGGAAAAACCTAAATGTATATTAACCCATTTGGCCATGCCAGACCTGTTGCCAAAAAACCCAAGATATTTCCTGAACAGGCAAGGCAACATATATAGTGGGGTAATTTCTACATTGGACATCATGGTATTTGCAGCTGGAAGTGTAGTGAGAACACTCCATTTATTTAGGGTTGTTATTTATTATCGTCACGTGGACCAAGGTGCAGTGAATAGCTTTTGTTTGTGTGCGATCTAATCAAATCAGGTAATATGATACATTAATACAGGCAAGCCAAGCTCAAGTACAGAATTAAAGTGAAGAGAAAGATGCCAGAGTGCAGAATATAGTTGTTAGCATTATAGTGTAACAGTTCCAGAGACAAAGTCCAATGTTACAAAGAGGTAGGTATCCAAATACGTGCTATACCGGACTTTATGGGAAAACATTCTGAGGGGAAGAGGCTGTTCCTGTGTCTGGTGATGCATGCTTCAAGCTTCAGTATCTTCTATTTTCACATACTATATTTAGACTGTTTTCTAAATGGGAGAGAATCCTGAAATTTGAGTTGCATAGGGACTCGGGAGTGCTGGTGCAGGATTCACAAAACGTTAATCTGCAGGTCGAATCGGTAGTAAACAAGGTAAAGCAATGCTAGCATTTATTTCAAATGGGTTAGATTAGAAAAACAAAGTGATGCTGAGGCTCTAAGGCTGCATTTGGAGTATTGTGAGCAATTTTGGGCATCATATCTGAGGAAGGATGTGTTGGCCCTGGAGAGCCAGGAAGGTTATAAGAACGATCCCAGGAATGAGTGGGTTAACATATGATGAGTGTTTGACGGCACTGGGCCTGTACTCACTGGAGTTTAGAAGAATGAGGGGGGGACCTCATTGAAATGTACCGAATATAGAAAGGCTTGGATAGAGTGGATGTGGAAAGGATGTTTCCACTAGTGGGAGAGTCTAGGACTAGAGATCACAGCCTCAGAAGTAAAGTATATTCCTTTTGGAAGGAGTTAAGGAGGAATTAATTTTGTCAGAGGGTGGTGAATCTTTGAAAATTGTTTGCCACAGAAGGCTGTAGAGGCCAAGTCAGTAAATATTTTTAAGGCAGAGATAGATAGATTCTTGATTAGTACGGTTGATTTATTGAGCTTTCTCTCTGTATGTGAAACGTTTGCCATTGGAATTAAGTGTAAAAAGCCACAGTCAACATCAGCTGTTTCTGACAACGTTTGAAATCAGATGATGTGGAAAGTTTACAAAGACAGCACAAATCAAATTACTTTTTTTGTGGTAAAATACATCAGATTGTCTTGTAGATTGATCTGACTGTACATATACAAGAGTATATTGTGACACTAACAATTGCAGATGCTGGAATCTTGAGCAAAGGACAAAGTACTGGAGGCACTCAGCGGGTCAGGTAGCATCTGCGGAGGGAATGGATTGTTGGTGTTTCGGGCCGGGACCCTTCTTCGGGTTGATTGTTGTTGGGGGTAGTAAGCTGGAGCAGAGGTAGTGGCGGGACAAAGTCTGGCAAGTGATGGGTGGATACAGTTGGGGGGGTTGATTGGCAAATGGGTGGAGTAAGTGACAAAGGTTAGAGATGAACAGGAGACAAAGGGGTGTCAGATAAAGGGGGGGGGGTGGGAAATGTAAGGGGAAGAGGGCTGGATAATGGGAGCAATGGGTATACATTTGGGTGAGGGGGGGGAGGCATGGGAAAGTGAGAAAGCAGTGGAAGTGTTGTTTAAAATTGAAGCATTTTGTTGAGATGTAATATTTCTTTTTGGTGTATTTTTCTTTGGCACATTTGCAACTGAGTGCTCAATACCATGACCTCATTTAGTTTGCTCTCGTAGTGACATGAGACTTCCTGAGTTTAGTAAAACTACTTGACGTTATGAAATTGAGGAAATGTTATTCTTTCCTCCACAAGAAAAAAACGCTCTTTAAAGTTTCAAAAAATGAGAAAGCCTCGTCAAAGGTCCAAGTCTCCACAACAGCAGCTTTATCAGTTTAAACTGTGGGTTGAGTATTCGCTTCTTATATCCTTTGTTATTTTATGTTCTTTAACCTGAATAGTCAGCTCTTCTCTATTGAAGTATCATTGAAGTTCTTCAATGTCTTTTGGTTCTTTAAGGAGATGATATAAAATGCAGCATACTTCCTGCACAGAAGATCGCATTTATCACGCTCTGGAAAGATGTTTACATGGATTGGACAGAAATAGTTCTTCGAATTGGAAAGGTGAGCCTCTTTGTTCCAAAATATACACCTGCTAGTTGTTAATGGTTTGTTTAACTTGTTGAATTTTTAAATCTTTCATGGTTCTCAATGATGACTTAAAATGCCTTTAGTAAGATAGTGAGATAATATTGCTAATTGAAATTAGTATTTGCATGTTCTTCTCAAAAGGCACATAAATTGTAAAATGTTTTAGTCTTTGGAGATACAGTGCGGAAACAGCCCCCGACCCACCGAATTGGCACAGATATGTGTTCACCTGTACACTAGCACCATTCTACACACGTGGGTCAATTTACAATTTTACCAAAGCCAACAACCTACAAACTTGTTCATCTTTGGAGGGATCTAGAGAACTCGGAGGAAACTCACGCAGTCACAGGGAGAATGTACAAACTCAATACAGACAGTACCCATAGTCAGGATCGAACCTGGGTCTCTGGTGCTGTAAGGCAGCAACTCCAAGCACTGTATCGCCACTTCTGTATATTGTATAGATAAATATCTATTGTAGATAGTATATCTATATTGTATAGATAAATTAACAGTAGTTCATTGGGAGCTGTAAATGCATCCTTACATTGAACTCTGAATTGTAGATCTGTACTAAAATGTACTTTGTTCTAAAATGGTGGACTGCTAGTCCAAAGAAAACATAAAGTGCTGGAGTAACCCACGAGTCAGCAGTATCTGTGGGGAACATGGACAGGAGATGTTTCAGATCGCGACCCTTCAAAAACACCCAAAACCTAAAGACCAAAGTAGTTACTGTCATTCGCCTGTTCTTCTCTCAATAGCTCGAAAATATTTTACCTTCAAATAATTAGCTAATTCTGTTTTTAAAGCCACAATTGTAACTGCAGACACATTTTCAAGAATAGCATTCTGAGATCATGAAGAAGGATCATAAGTTGGGTCCCGACCCATAATGTCACCTATTCATGTTCTCCAGCAACACTGCTGACCCACTGAGATACTCCAGCACTTTGTGTTTTACTCAAGATTCCACCACCTGCAGTTCCTAATGTCTCCCCACTGTTGGTCCAAGTAACAAATAATATGGACGGGCCTGGTCTGACCATTATAACAGAAACTTGCTTCAGGTGGGTCACTGTCCATACCATGACAATTCCAGCTCGGAATTCAAGCAGGGAAATGATTTCATAGTAATTCACATTGACACTTGCTGATGAATGAATGAATGAATTAATCTCTTTATTGCCATTGCACATGGTACAACGAAATTTAAAAGTCAATCCCATGGTGCAATTCACAAGAGCAATTTTAAATATATAAGAAAAGGTAAATATATATACATAAAAAATTACAGATAAATAACAATAGCAGCTGAGGTAAAACCATTCAGTTGAATGTGAGTGTTATTTCTTATTTTGCATTGTTAAGTTCACGTATGGCTATGGGGTAGAAGCTGTCTCTGAGTCTGTTTGTGCGAGTTTTGAAAGACCTGTACCGTCTGCCAGAGGGCAGCAGGTGGAACAGGTTGTGTCCAGGGTGGGAAGGGTCCTTCAGGATGTTGGCTGCCCTGCCAAGGCAGCGAGAGCTGAAGATGTCCTTCAGGGAGGGCAGTGGGCAGCCAGTGATTTTTTGTGCGGTGTTGATGACCCTTTGAAGGGCTCTCCTGTCCGCTGCAGAGCAGCTGGCATACCATGTGGTTATACAGTACGCCAGCACACTCTCGATGGAGCCGCGGTAGAAGGACACCAGCAGCTTCTCCTCCAGGTTGTTTTTCCTGAGGATCCTCAGAAAGTAGAGTCGCTGCTGGGCCTTCTTGATCTGATATGATGACTGTTTAAAACTGTGTAACATCCTGAAATATTTCTACATGTCTTTTTAAAGTGGAGTGCGTAACAAGATGAAGTCATTCATGAAAATTATCCTCACGTAGCTATTTCAAAATAATTCTGATGTTAGATCATAAATTTTCTTTAGAAGGAGGGTTTGTGTTGGGATAACCCTTAGTTTCCCTTGATCCTGCCAATAACGGCACCTAGTCGGTGTCTAACTGCTATTGGAATGGTTCTGGGATCAGCCCAGACAGAGATCCCTGATCACCTTGGGCAGTCTCACTGAGCTAGGTTCCACCTTAGGCCCAACCTTAGTAAAACAAAATGCTGGAAGGGAATTAGATCAGTTGAAAACTTTGGCAGAGAAATGACAGATGGAGTTTAGCCCAGAGGGGTGTGAGGTGACGTGACAGACTGCACATGGCGGGAGCCTTGATGTACAGAGGGATTGAGGAGTTCAAGTCCATCGCTCCTGGAAAGCAACAGCACAAGTGGATGGGGTGGTAAGAAAGGTGTATTGTGTGTGTCACGTTCAACGGTGGAGGCCCTGAGGACAGGAGCAGCTGTTGAGGAAGGCAATGGTGGAATGAGAATCAGGACACCTTATTCTCGCTGGTGCAGAGATTATCATTGATTTTTACCAAGTGCTACAGCCACAACTCTAGTATCAGAGCTGGGCTGAGATCATGGTGTTGAAGGCTTTGAATGTTTTCACGTCTGGCTTTTCCTGGACTGGTGCTGGAACTGTTAGCAGCATATTACTATTGGCCGTTCACCAGTTGCTACTTAAAGAAGCTGCTTGTGAATTCTGCTCTTGCCTGCATGCCTTGTGTATTTGGTCATCAGTGTAATCAATCTGTAGAAGGGTCTCGACCCGAAATGTCACCCATTCCTTTTCTCAAGACATGCTGCCTGTCCCACTGAGTTACTCCAGCAGTTTGTGTCTGCCTTGGTCCCACCGGTTATGTCACTAGTTGTCACATGCCTGGTGGATGATCACTGGCTTTCAGTGAAGGAGGCTACAGATGTGGTTTAAACATTACCTAGATCTGGGCGTGACACAGTGGCACAGCGGTAGAGTTGCTTCCTTATGGTGCCAGACACCCGGGTTTGATCCTGACTACAGGTGCTGTCTGTGCAGAGTTTGTACCTTCTCCCCGTGACCATACATCTCTAAACCTTCTAAATGTTTTCTTTCCTTAGGGAATGAGTGACTACTGAGGAATGACAGTAAACATGGTTGATGGAGTCACTGCTAGGTAGATGGGGCTTCCCCTCAGCCTTTGCAATAATCAGCTGAAGTTAGATGATGCAAACCCTTTAAATACTCTATTCCAAGATGAGCTGCATGACCTCAGTCCCAGTTTCAACCGCAGCATTGAAGCAGTCAGTGGAATGGGAAATGAGACTCTGGTCAGCAGACATAGGAAAGGGTTCCAGACTTTGTTCATTGTTCTATGCCATGTTTAGTTTGGTTTATTATTATCACATGTAATGAAGTACAGTGAAAATATTTTTAGTTATGTGCTATCCAGTCTGCGGATAAGACTATACATGATCACAATCGAGCCGTCCACAGTGTACAGATACAGGGTAAAGAGAAGAACATTTTGTGCAAGGTGAAGTCAAATTAAAGATAATCTGAGCGTCTTCAATGATGTACAGTAGATGGTTGCTCAGCACCAATCTCTAGTTGGTGATAGGATGGTTCAGTGGCCTGATAATAGCTGTCCCATCTGTTGTGTGCTTCACACTTACACAAACGTAAACATTAACTGTTAACTTCCTGACAGGGTTAGCGATGAATCAAATAGTTAGCTGTATGCTCACATGAAACATGCAGATGCTGGTTTATACCCAAGATACACATAGTGATGGAGTAACTCAGTGGGTCAGGCAGTATCACTAGAGAAAATAGGTTGGGTAACGTTTTGGGTTGGGACCCTTCTTCAGACTCGACAAAATGTAGAAACAAAATACTACAGATGCTGGTTTATACCAAAGATACACATAGTGATGGAGTAACTCAGAGTCTGAAGAAGGGTCCTGACTCGAAACATCATCCACCTTTTCTTCAACAGATATGCTGCCTGACCCACTGAGTTACTCCTTGATTATGTTGGCTGCTTTTCTGAGGCAGCATGAAGTGTAGATGGAATCAATAGTGGGAAGTATGGTCTGTGTGATGGACTGGGCTACCTCGACTACAATCTGCAACTTCTTGTGTTCTTGGGCAGAGCTGTTCCTAAACCAGGCTGATGTGGAATCCCATAGTATACTGTCTATGGTATACATTAATATAATCAAGTCAAACACAAGGTACAGTTAGAAATAGTGATAAAAGTACAAGTGGAAAGGAGATTTAAAAGTGTGGAGTGATTGTGTGCTGGATGATAGTAGATACCCCTGGGACCATCAACTATCTAAATGGAAGGAAATTGCAAAGAGTGAAGCGTGCGGAGCTCTAGAAATTCTTGTGCATGAATCACAAGATGTTAACAGGCAGTGCAATAATTGTTAGAATGGCCACTGGTATGTTGGCCTTTTTGCAAAGGGTTTGGAGTTCAGAAACAGGGAAGTATTATTACAATTGCACACAGTGCTGATGAAGCCACACCTCGAGAATGAGGTGTAATAATTGCAAGATGTTCAGCAATATTTATCCTGACAGATCCTGGCTACTGTTAAAGTTGTAACTGATTAATAATGGTCACAGATTTGTCTTAAAACTGTTCATTTAACCTAAGGAGCTGGTTTCAGCACATGCTCTTGAACCTCGCCCTTATCAACATTTAAAAATCATATCTTGTATGACATTTACGAGCCTGTTCTGAAGACAGTGAACTGAGTTGTACCCAGTGGCACTATAATGTAGCCAAAGGGAACATGAAGCTGGTCTGGGTTCTGATTCTCGTTCTGGTTTCAATGGTTTACTCCAGCATTTTGTGTCTATCACCCTTCCGTTGACTCCATTTACACCTCACATTGCCTCGGCAAGGCCACCAGCATAATCGATAATCAAGGGCCAGTCTCACACCGGTCACTCCCTCTTCTCCCCTCTCCCCCAGTAGGCAAAAGGTACAGAAGAGTGAAAATGCACACCTCCAGATGCACTCAACGTTATTCCCTTTATCATGGACGGCTCGATTGTAATCATATATTGTCTTTCCACTGGCTGGTTAGCACGCAACAAAAGCTTTTCACTGTACCTCGGTACATGTGACAACGAACTAAACTAAACAAACTCCACATTTTGGCCTTGTAATGTGCCATCAATTTTAAAAACATTCTAAGATCAGGTGAGACCACTATTCAGGTCATGTGACAGTATATTTGACCACTCTGATTTCACTTTATGACTGACCTGCTTTAATGATGTAACACTCCCATTTTCTTTTAGTTTTTCCACAAGCATGTTTGGCATACCTCATTTTACCTTCTCATTTCTAAGAACACATCTATCTCTGCAGCATCTCTCGCTATTTATACCACCTCTAAACATTGCTATTTACAATCAGAAACATAGATCATTAAATTCATTGAGATTGTGAAATGCAAATTTTGTTGAAAATATGTGTAAATTAAACAACTCAATATTTTTCAGTCCACTACATTAACTAGTGTGATTTACTAAGTTGATGCTTACTAAGTTGATGCTTTAGTTTAGTTTAGTTTTAACGATACAGTGTGGAAACAATTTAGAGATCCTCGTACACGAGCCCTATCCCACACACTGGAGACAATTTACAATTTTTACCGAAGCCAATTAAACTACAAACCTGTATGTCTTTGGAGTGTGAGAGATAACCAGAGCACCCAGAGAAAACCCACACAGTTACAGGGAGAACATACAAACTCTGTACAGACAGAGATCCGTGGTCTGGATCGAACCTGGATCCCTGGCGCGGTAAGGCAGCAACGATCACTGTGTCGCAGGTACATGTGATTAATTCAGAAAATGAGTAATGTTTTGTACTTTGTGCTTTGGTGAACAAGCATGTACGGCTCAAATCGCACTGGTTGTGGGTGTAAGGTGTGGGGAGTTTGATAAATGGATGAGATAAACACATTTGCATCATTGAAATAATGTATGATATAAATCATCAGTGATGCAAAGGTTGTGTTTGCTGAATGTTATTGGTAATCGGTGACAAAAGGCCATGTTTACCAAATGCAATGTGCACTGTTCATTCAGATTTTTATTTTAATATTGACATCCTCTCCATTTCTAAGAACACAAACAAGCCTACATTATCTCTCACTATCTGTAAGCCCTGGGTCGTGTGTAGCCTTGAATGTTGTGGTGCCAACATACACGAGGTGCAACAACTACTAAATAAAATGTAATAACAAAGAACTGTAGATGCTCCTTTACACAAAGGATGGACACAAAATGCTGGAGTAACTCAGCGGGTCAGGCAGTAGCTCTGGGGAGCATGGATAGGTAATGCTTCGTGTCAGAACGCTTCTCACTGATGCTCCAGCACTTCGTGTCTTTCTTCAAAGATAAAATAAGTTTGATTAGAAAGGAGGGAATGCTTCTGGAATACTAATCCTTTGTTAATTTACAAAATAAAATATTTGACTTACATGGAAAATAGTAGTTAGGACTAATAAAGTCAGGTCCTGACCCGACATATCACCTATCCAGGTTCTCCAGAGATTCTGCCTGACCCGCTGAGTTACTTCAGCATTTTGTGTCTATCTCTGATCTAAAGCCACAACTGATTCAGTCAAAAAGAAATTTCCTTTTCAAAATTAGTCAAGTCATTTGTAATGTTCATATATTTTCTTGCTATTAGATTAGCATTTGGATTTTTTTGTTTGCTTTGTTTCAGTGGTGGTCTATTCATCTTTTGCGTAAGAACGTTGTGAGTTCATGTTCCATTCCAGAACAATGGGCAGACTATGTAAGAGTTGAACACGGTTACGAGGGAGCAAATTAAAGAGCAGTCTCGACCCGAAACATCCCCTATTCCTTTTCTCCAGAGAAGCTGCCTGACCCGCAAAGTTACTCCAGCATTTTGTGGCTAGCTTTGGTGTAAAACAGCATCGCAGTTCCTTCCTACACAATGAGGGAACATTGAGGTGCCAAAGTTTGGACCGTTTGGCAGTAAATTTGAATCTGGGGAATTTGCTGCCTCAGGCGGGAATGGATGATTCAATGGATGATTCAATGGATGATTCAATGGATGATTTCAAGAGAGATTTAACTTTTAGGGCTAACAGAATCAAGGGATATGGGGAAAAAGCAGGAATGGGATACTGATCTTGGATGATCCACCATGATCATATTGAATGGGGGTGCTGGTTCGAAGGGACGAATGACCTACTCCTGCACCTATTTTCTATGTTTCTAAATTAACATCTATTTTCTCAAGTGGATGTGATAGATAACATGCTGTTATTTGAAGAAGAGGCAAGTTCTCTTCATAAAACACAAAGTGCTGGAGGAACTCAGTGGGGCAGGCAGCATCTGAGGAGGGAATGGATCGGCATTGCTTCAGGTCAGAACTCTCCTTCAGACTGATTCGCATTAGTTGATAGTCTGTCCTGTGTGTTTGATTATCTACACATAGTGGTTTGGATTAAAGGGTGCTTTTGTCAAAATTCAACCACTTATTTTATTTCCTGTCCATACCCTTAACGAGTCAAATTAACTAGATTAGGCAGGAAACGCAACTGTTGGTTTGCAAATAAAACAAGAGCTGGAGTAACTCAGCAGGTCAGGCAGCATCTCTGGAGGACATGGATAGGTGACGTTTCACAGAGTGCTGGAGTAACTCAGCAGGTCAGGCAGCATCTCTGGAGAACATGGATAGGCAACGTTTTGGGTCGGGACTCTTCTTCAGACCATTCTGTCCTTTCATCTCTGGTCTTTGTCCAATATTATCTACCTATCAACCAACCCCTCCCCCTGCCCCCCACTCGCGTGTATCCACCAGAATTTGTCCCACTCCTCCCCACTTTAGCTTTCTTCCCTGACGTTTCCCATCAGGACCCTTCTTCAGATGGACAGGCGACTTTTCAGGTTGGATCCCTTCTTCATTTTGAATAAGGGTCCAGACCCGAAATGTCACCAATCCATGTTCTCCAGAGATGCTGCCTGAGCCGTTGAGTTATTCCAGCATTTCTAAAAATAGAATGGGTATCATTGGAAATAGTTTCTGCCTGTAGATGTGAAACTGGGTTATTTTTAGCTTTGTAAAGGAAAATCATCAGCACATTATATATTTTCACTTGAAAACATCAAAAAATACATTCCAAATGAGAAACAGTGTAACTTTGGTTCCAAACCTACGGTAATACAGTCTATAAATAGAGCCTTTATGGTAAGTACGAGCACTCTGGGGTACATTAATTACTCAGCACTATATGGAGCAGTTTTTGTTTGTACATCTGTGTGGAAAATGGGAACTAGGTTGAAATTCAATTTTCAACTTGGTAAAACTTTAAAATTAGCAATGTACTAAATCAAGTCATTACCATTTCCTATTAGCCCATGACAATATAAATCTTTTTCAAAAAACAATCCTTAAGTAACAGTTTCCTCAACAACCATAAATGTTCTGAAAGATAAAGCAATATGTTTAGTTTATTGTCACGTTTACCGAGGTACAATGACTATACGTGATTACAATCGAGCCACAATCCACAGTGTACAGAACACGGTGAAGGGAATTACGCAAATAATGTTCAGTGCAAAATATAGCCAGTAAAGTCCGATCAAAGACAGTCCGAGGGTCTCCAACGAGGTCTGTAGCAGCTCAGGACTGCTCTCTAGAATGTTTGTATTGCCTGATAACAGCTGGGAAAACATTGTCCCTGAATCTGGATATGTGTATTTTCACACTTCTGTACCTCTAGCCTGATGGAAGAGGGGCGTGGAATTGTGAAAACGCACACGTCCAGATTCAGGGCCACGTTCTAAATTAACATGCGTATTAGTTTAGCACCAGCTCAACCCGACACATTGACTATCCATGCTCTCTCGAGATGCTGCCTGACTCATTGAGTTACTCCGTATTTCATTCAGTTTAGTTTAGCTATGCAGCAAGGAAATAGGCACTTTTACCCCCCAAATTCATCCCAACCATTGATCACCCGTTCACACTAGTTCAATGCTAACCCACTTCTGTAGGCACTCCCTACACACTGGGGGAAATCTTACAGAGGCCAATTAACCTGTAAACTGGCACGTCTTAAATGTGGGTGAAAACTGGAGCACCTGGAGGAACCGATGCGGTCACAGGGAAAATGTGCGAACTCCACACAGACAGCACCCGAGGTGAAAGATTGAACCCGGGTCTCTGGCGTTATGAAGCAGCTGCTCTCCCAGCTGCACCACTGGGCTGCCCTAAAGTCCTATAGTGTTACCAGGCATGTATATTCATAAAGAGTTTATAACATTTGAATAAAATTTGATTAAATCTGATTTAATGGGAGTCTGAGGAGCTGGTGAAGCAATGATATTTAGTGAAGTATGCAGATTCCTGGGCTTCGACACCTACAGGCACAGTAATCCATGGTAGAAGCATTAAAATGTTGAATGCACAAGAGGCATTTGGCTCATTCCTATCTGGTAATAATCATTGCGACAGGTTAACTGTGGGCGAGAGCTCAAGAATCCTTTTTATGTTGAAATGAGACTCGAGTAAGATGCGAAACAGGTGACCAATTTAGACATGGGGGACTGCAGATGCTGGTTTACCAAGAAAAGATACAAAGTGCTGGAGTAACTCAAGTCGGGCAGTATCTTGGGAAAACACACATAACTGATAGGGATGTTTCAGAATGAAGAAGGGTCCCGACCCAAAGCGTTGCCATTCCATGTTCTCCAGAGATGCTGCCTGACCTGCTGAGTTACTCCTGCACTTTGTGTCTTATTTCGGTGCCAATGTAATTTCTTCAATTTTTCCGCTCAGTAGTAAAAATTACAATTGACCCCAGCAAACGCAAGGGCGGCACGGTGGCGCTGCGGTAGAGTTGCTGCCTTACAGCGCTTGCAGCGTCAGAGACCCGGGTTCGATCCTGGCTACAGGTGCTTGTCTGTACGGAGTTTGCACGTTCTCCCCAAGACCTGCGTGGGTTTTAGAGGGCAAAGACGTATATGTCTGTGGGTTAATGGCTTGGTATAAATGTAAACATGATCCCTAGTGTAGGATAGTGTTAATGTGCGGGGATCGCTGGTTGGTGTGGACCTAGTGAGCCGAAGGGCCTGTTTCCGCGCTGTATCTCTAAACTAAAATAATCACTCGAAGTTAATCATTGCTCTTCCAATGTTGCTTTTCTTTCTCAGCTGGGTTCTGTATGAACCGTTGGAGCCTCGAAGAGCTCGTAAGCAGAGATCCCCAGAGCTTCTTAATCCTGATTGAAAAGATATTGCTCAAAACCAAGGAGGTAAGCGTAATAACGCATCCATATCGGGAAGATTTAGGGGAATTTTCTGACTCTGAAATCAGAAGAGTTGACAAGTTAAATGCATAATGAGTTAATCAAGAAACAAATGTATGAAGTTATATCCACACTCTGGTATTTCTGTCTTGGTTCAAACATTTGTAATTGTGTTCAGCTTGATTGTATTCATGTCTGGTTTTATTTGAATTGAATGGATAGCTTGCAAATGAAAGCTTTTCACTGTACCTCTGCACACATGACAATAAATAGCGATACTTGAAAGCTTCAAGTTGTTAGGAATAAATGTCACCGGCCACTTATCATGGCCCAGTCACATGGAAGCTATGGCCATGACAGCACATTGATGCCTACAATTCCTTAGAAGGTTTGGGCAGTTCGACACGTCTCCAACAACTCTCACCAACTTCTACAGATGTGCCATAGAAAGCATTTTATCGGGAGGCATCACAGTATGATTTGGGAAAAGCTCCACCCAAGACTGCAAGGAATTGCAGAGAGTTGTGGATCATAGACCATACGAACCCCAGCCTTCATTCCATTGACTTCATCTACACTTCTTCCCTCTCCCATCAGGCAAGGGGTACAGATGTTTGAAAATGCACACCTCCAGATTTAGAGATAGTTTGTTCCCAACTGTTATCAGGCAACTGAACCATTCTATCACCAACTAGAGAGTGGTCCTGAGCTCCTATTTACCATTGGAGATCTTCAAACCATCTATAATTGAACCTTATTGGACTTTATCTTGCACTAAACGTTATACCATTTATCCTGCATCTGTACATGGTAGACAACTTGATGGTAATCATGTCTAGTATTTTCTTTGATTGGAGAACATGCAACAAAATGTTTTCACTGTACCTCAGTACACATGACACTAATAAACCTAAATGTAATATTCAAAAAGCAGTCTGTGTCACAGGCAATATTTTGCCAGAAATGGTGTTATACATAATGGCCTTTCATCGGGCAGTTGCATCTGAAGATGAAGAGTTTCTAATTGATGTTTTGAGGTTAGATGCATGGCACATTTTCACCTGATACTTGCTAATTTAGGCCAAGATATTTGAAAAAAAAGTACTGAAATATTGAGCAAAATTCCAAGGTTAACCTACATTCTGTGTTTAATAATTCAGGGCTATTTTTAACCAACGGAACAAAGTAAAATGTACTTTAAGAATGTGCTTCATTAACTGTTCGACAAGGATTGAAAATAATGGCTTTCAAAAGTCACTTAGAGTCATATAATCATACAGGCCCTATAGTCCAACTTGCCCATGCCGACCAAATTACATTAGTCCCATCTACCCACGTTTGAACCATATCCCTTACATTTATTGGACACATTGGCCCATGTCCAAATGTCTTTTAAATGTTGTTATAGTACCTGCCTCAACCACCTCCTCTGGAAGCTTGTTTAATATACCCACATGTGAAAAAAAAAGTTGCCCTTTTGTTAAATCTATCCACTCACCTTCAACCTCACCTTGATTCCTCGACTCTGGAGTACAGTAATACAAAAGCTTTTCACGGTACCTCAGTGACAATAAACTGAACTGAGAATTGGAAAATATCTTACAGACATTTCTGCTCATCCAAACAAATCATAGAGTTATATCGCACAGAAACAAGCCCTCTGGCACAACTACAGAGTATTTGGTGTTGGACAAACTTTCAGGCAATTTTGATATAGTAGGTAGAGCTGGGTGCAATTGAACTGTAATGGAAACTGATGGGGATGCAAGGAACTGTAGATGCTGGTTTACCAAAAAAAGACAGAAAGTGCTGGAGTAACTCAGCGAGTCAGGCAGCATCTCTGAAGAACACAGATAGGTGGTGTTTTGGGTTGGGATCCTTCATCAGAAACTGATGGCCTTTGCGTGATATTGTCAAGAGGTATGTAACAATTTACCAGCATCTGAAAATTAAGTATGATATCTTTTGCAAAATTGACAAAGGTACCAGTTATTAGTAATAAAAAATCCCATCTTCATTTTGTCGATTTGGCTGCAGTCATAGTTCCCTCCTATGAGATGGGTTTAAGTTTATTATTGTCACATGTACCTCGGTACAGTGAAAATCTTTGTTTTGCATACTGTCCAGTCAAATCAAATAATACTATATATAAATGCAATCAAAACAACACCAGTACAATAGGTAAAGTGAAGAGAAACATACAGAGTGCAGAATGTAGTTCTCAGCATTATAGGAAGGAACTGCAGATGCTGGTTTACGCCAAAGATAAAATGCTGGAGTAACTCAGCAGGACAGGCAGCATTTCTGGATAGAAGAAATTCCTTCTATCGAGAGATGCTGCCTGAATTACTCCAGCATTTTGTGTCTATCTCAGAATTGTAACACAGCAGGTTCAGAAACAAAGTCCAGTGCCTGCAATAAGGTACAGAATACCCTCGCTTATGGAAGGATTGTAAGAAGCCCCGATAACAGGGGAAGCTGTTCCTGAGTCTGGTGGTGCACACTTTCAAGCTTCTACAGATGATTGCATTGTATAGTTGATGTGTTAATTATCCTCATTGCTGCTAGAACTGCACATATTTTACTGGTGTTGTTGCTGTTGCTGTTACTATTGATGTTGTTCGTGTTACCTTTACTTGATCATCTACCTTCACAGCTGTACCACAAATCTCTTGGCCTCAGATTAGAAGGTCTTTTCTTACTTTGCATGTCACAGTAAAGTCTGATGTGTTCAGCAGTGCGCTTTTCAGAGAAATAATAAAGGTCGGGTCTGGTGTTTGACCAATTACTTCATCCCATAATATGGAAAATATTGCAGACGCTGGTTTACACAAAAACACACAGAGTACTGGAGTCGGGCAACGTCTTTGAAGAACATGGATAGGCAAAGTTTTGGGTTGGGACCTTTCCTCAGATTTAATCCCTTGTCACTCTCAGCTGTTCTGAGGCTGCAATGGTAGTTATGAAGTTTACTTTGACCGGTTTGGGAGTTCCTGTGAATCCGGATAATCAGAGCCAGATTTCCATCCCAGAAGCACAGTCCAGAATCAGAAAGTACTGTGGTCTGAATTGTGTCCTGACCCAAAATGTCACCCAACCATGTTCTCCAGAGATGCTGCTTGACCTGTTTTGTGTCTTTTATATTGGAACTTTAGAAAATAGGTGCAGGAGGAGGCCATTCAGCCCTTCGAGCCAGCACCGCCATTCATTGTGATCATGGCTGATCATCCCTAATCAATAACCCGTGCCTGCCTTCTCCCCATATCCCTTGATTCCACTAATGAAAACATAGAAAATAGGTGCAGGAGGAGGCTATTCAGCTGGAGAACATATAATACACAATATTACAGATTAACTAGTGGCAGCACAGTGGTCCAGCGGTAGAGTGCTTCCTTCTAATAATAGAGACCTGGGTTCGATTCTGACCACAGGTGCTGTCTGTACAGAGTTTGTACGTTCTCCCTGTGACCACGTGGGTTTTCTCCAGGTACTCCAATTTCCTCCCACACTCCAAAGATGTTCAGATTTGTAGGTTAATTGGTTTCTGTAAATGTTAATTTGTCCCGAGTGTGTCGGATAGTGTTAGTGTGCGGGGTGATCACTAGTGAGCACAGGCTCAGTGGCTCAGTACTAAAGTAAACTAATCCTAAGGCATATTGAACAATCGAAAAAGAGAAATATATTTCTCCGATGTTTTAAATTTGATCCATAGCTTGACTTCCTGCTAAATGTTTGAATATGGTCTAGGGGAGGAACGCTGCATGTCCATCCATCAAAGTTCTTTCATCCTCAAATGCAAACAAGTTGCAAATTTGCAGCCCATTTACAAAACAACACTGAAACAAATAAGCCTCTCTGTATGGCCGGCTGTGTGAAAATTCTTGGTAAATGACTTACCACAGAATACTAATCTTCAGCGGTTCATAGTTTTTACTTGAAGTCATAACCACAACAAATAAAGCATTACATTTCCCAAGTCTGAATATGGGTCTCGACCCAAAACGTCGCCCATTCCTTCTCCCCAGAAATGTTGCCTGTCCCGCTGAGTTACTCCAGCATTTTGTGTCTACCTTCGATTTAAACCAGCATCTGCAGTTCTTTCCTACATGTTTCCCAAGTGTTTGTCGAGTTTTATCTGTGGGTAGTTTCTCACCGTGAGCATGTACACAAATGAGAACATTAAAAAATAATCAGAGGAACCATAGTCAGGATTGAACCTGCGTCTCTGGCGCTGTAAGGTGGCAACTTTACCGTTGCGCCACTGTGCCACCGTGCAGTCCATTCCAACCAAGTCGGCGCTCTGGATTAGTCCCATTTACCTGCATTTAGCCCATATTCCCACAAACCCTTTCTATACATATACCTGTCTAAATGTCTGTTAAAAGTCATCTAGTCTTGGACATTTCCACCCTGGGAAAACAGACCTGATCATCTATCTGATGCCTCTCTTAATTTTGTGTACTATACTTCAATCGGGTCTTCCCTCAAACTATGGCGAGTCCATGACAAATGAGGTACTGCAGCCCTAACTATTTATAATCCACATCACCACCATGAATGATGGGATGAAGGATTCCATGCACTGCCTGAATATTTACGCATCTGTACACTCTGAATGACTCAATTGTATTTATGTATTGCCTTTCTGCTGACTGGTTAGCACACAACAAAAAGCTTTTCTCTTTTATGGCCAGCAGCAGCTGGGACTGTGAAATGGCACCAAAACCTGCCATCTATTACATGTGGACTCAGTGGACAGTTTCTTTGCATTATGTGCGGGGATTGTACTAGTGTGTGGCAATAATAGAAACACAGAAACATAGACAATAGGTGCAGGAGTAGGCCATTCGGCCCTTCGAGCCTGCATCGCCATTCAATATGATCATGGCAGATCATCCAAAATCAGTACCCCTTCCTGCTTTTTCCCCAAATCCCTTGATTCTGTTGGCCCCGAGAGCTAAATCTAACTCTCTTTTGAAAACATTCAGTGAATTGGCCTCCATTGCCTTCTGTGGCAGAGAATTCCACAGATTCACAACTCTCTGGGTAAAAACATTTTTCCTCATGAATTAATGAATTAATTAATAAGTTTATTGGCCAAGTATTCACATACAAGGAATTTGCCTTAGTGCTCCGCCCGCAAGTTTTCATCTCAGTCCTAAATGGCCTTCACCTTATTCTTAAACTGTGACCCCCCCTGGTTCTGGACTCCCCCAACATTGAGAACATTTTTCATGTGTCTACCCTATCCAATCGATTAAGAATTTCATATGTTTCTCTAAGATTCTATAATCTCACTGGATTCTATGCAGAAAGAGAATCTCACCATACCTTGGTACAAGTGATAAGAAAGAAACCCCATTGACCATTGAAGAGTTGCCACGTTTCCCAAGCCATCTTGTGCCCTTCAAGTCACAAGTGCATATATAGTGTGATGTCATTGGCATGTGCGGAATGACTCTGGGCACGTTTTGCTGCACTTGCACAGTTCCTGGTGAAACCACTGACATCGCAAAATTGGATCAGGAACTTCCCAGCGAGCTTTGCCAAAACATGCTGATGCCATTTCTCTGCTGAATTCCACACACGCACTGATGTTGTTAATGAGTTTGTACACTTAATCAAAGATCCTATAGCGGAGCTATGCTATAAGATCTTTGCACTTAATGGCAGAAATGGGATTCAAAAGGCCATTGTCACTAGCACGTGGTACAATGCTGTGGAAAGCTTTGTTGTTGTGTGCTCTCAGCAAAAAGACTATACATGATTACACTCAAGCGCCCACACTGTACAGGTACAGGATAAAGAGAATAATGTTCAGTGCAAGTTAAAGTCCAATTAAAGAGGGTCTAATCACAGAATGTAGCTGGGGCAGTGACTTATGGTTTGGTCTGGGGTCCAATCCTCACCCCAATATGTTATTCTTTGTACTATGTGTTGTATACTTTATCCTTTGTCTGTGCATTGTGGATAACTAGATTGTATTCATGTATAGTCTTTTCTTAGATTGAATAGCACACACACAAAAGCTTTTCTCTGTATTTTGCTACATGTAACTAAACTAAAACTAAATGAAACTAAACTAAACTCATTCTGATTTCATGCTAATCCAGACTCCTGTCTACTCCCTTAACCCAGGCAGCCAGATGACAGCACTGCATCTTGTCAGCTGATGTGCATTCTCATACATCCCTTCCTGCCACCCTCACATATCCCCTCCCCTCCACCTCCTCGTCCCACATGACCAGCCCAGTGCTGAGCAGTGGGCAGAGCTGAACTACTATCTACCTCTTTGATGACTTTACCTTGCTGGCTTTACCTGGCACTAAACATCTTCACCTTATCATGTATCTATACACTGTAAATGGATCGATGGCAATCATGTATTGTCTCTGCTGGTTGGTTAGCACGCAACAAAAGCTTTTCACTGTACCTCGGTACACGTGACAATAAACTAAACTGGAAATGATTCTGGGGACCTGCAGGTTTTCCCTTTCTCACCTTCCTGGTAAATTCCTTTCTTCTTTCCATTCCCCATCCTTTCCCTATGTTCTCTGCCCCCAATACATCACTTAACCTAAGGCTAGTCTCTAGGTATCTCATTAATAGTGCTGATCCATGTCCCATGGGTCAATACAAGGATGTCCTGGCGTTGTAATTCTTTTTCGCAGATTTGCCAGTAGCATCAACGTTACCATACATTTATGGCATTAAAAATATGCTCAGTCCAATCGCAGGGCATTAATCTTTGAAGTTTAGTTTAGAGCTACAGCATGGAAACAGGCCCTTCGGCCCACCGGGTCCGCGCCGACCAGCCATCCATGCACATTAACACTATCCTACATCCACTAGGGACAATTTTTACATTTACCAAGCCAATTAACCTACAAACCTGTACGTCTTTGGAGTGTGGGAGGAAACCGAGTATCTCAGAGAAAACCCACGCAGGTCACGGGGAGAACATACAAACTCCGTACAGACAGCACCTGTTGTCGGGGTCGAACCCGGGTCTCCAGTGCTGCATTCACTGTAAGGCAGCAATTCTACCGCTGCGCCACCGTGACTGCCCAAAGTTGTACTTTGAACTTTTATATATAAGTGTTAATATCATATTTTAGATTGAATTTACACCATCAAATTGAACCATTCAATTTGAGCTGATCGTTATACATGTGGTTCTGCTATAACATAAACATAATGCTAATTGAATGTTACACAATTGACAAATTAGAAAACACTAATTGTATTACATGGGCTGAATTGCATATAACAGGATATCTATCGGGAACTAAAGAACCACTTAAAAGTAACTTTGGAAATTGACAAGCATAAAAAAAGCTGTCCTGGCAGAAAACAGTTCACGGGGAAAAAAATGTTTCCAGGTAACCTCCCCTCAATACTCAGACACCATTGTCTCTAAGGAACACAGGCAGCAGGTTTTACCGTGGGTGGCCATTGTTCAATCACTTCGATTGCCACGTGCAATTTGACATTATATATTTTTTTAAAGGAACATGCAGCCTTTAGTATTCTTAGCTTGCTGTAACAAAAATAAACTTGTAGCTATTAAAAAAAGACTTGGTATTTTAAAGACCTGCCAGGAAAAATAACTTTGTTATTGTGAGACTTAAAACTTTCTTGCCCTTTAATCCTTTGTCCCCATTGACACAAATGTTATTATCGAACAATTTTCTAAAATGTGAGGTTTCTTAGGAAGGTTCATGATGTATGCTCCACAGCGATACTTGCCTATTCCCTAGAATTGTGCATTACTTCCAGCTAGGAAATAATTAGAAACCTACTCTTCCAGCTTCTCCTCCCCTTCAATCAGTCTGAAGAAAGTTCCTGACCCGAAACGTCAGCTATCCTTGTGTCTCCAGAGATGCTGCCTGACGTGCTGAGTTACTCCAGGACCTTGTGTCCATTTGATTACAAAAATAGTTTCATTGACACATAATTTGAGGGATAGATATCAGTAACTTGAGATCGGTATGGACATACAGTCGCTGAGGTAGATTGTTGAGTGAATTTCTGAATGTACCAATAAGCCTAGGAAGTCCCCACCCCTCCTGTGGTTTGTTACATGCAAATCTGCATCCTGCCAGCGTAAGACCGGCCAACTTGAGAACCAGCACAAAATAACCTGTTTTGAGACAAGAAACAAATTGCTGGAAGATATCAGCGGTTGCAGCATCAACTGCGGGGGGTGGTGGGGAGAGGAAATATTGATGATTGGTCAAGACCCTGTACCAAATTTCATCATCTGCAGTCTTTGTTTGGTCTCCACCCTTTCTGTTTTGGTACTTCATATTTCTTGGAGAAAGCCAACATTTCCTTTGAATGACTGAAATACAAATAAATGCCAATTTACCCACCCGTAATGTTACATAAATCAATGATAAATCACTTCTGAAGATGGCAAAATGTCTTACATGTATGAATAATGTTTTGCAGGTGCAGGAGATGTGTCAATATGACCTATTAGTGCCACTGGCTTTAATGTTTTATTCTTCTGCATTGCAAGTGAGTATTAAGGACATGCATCATAGCATTGATTTGCATATTGCTACGGTACTTTATAGAACTCAGAATGTTGGAGCGATTTATAAAGTAATGGAATTCTTCATTGCCTTGGGTTTTAGTTTATTTTTCCTAAAGTTGAGTCCTATTTTTGATTGAATAATACAGTTTGGAAACAGGCCCCTTCGGCCCGTGGAGCCCATGCCGAACATCATTCACCCATTCACACAAATTCTATTTTATCCCATTTTTATATCCACTCCCGACACACTAGGGGCAATTTTATAGTGGCCAGTTAGCCCACAAACCCACACACCTTTGCGATGTGGGAGGAAACAGGAGCACAGGGAGATAACCCATGCGACCACTTGGAGAATGTGCAAACTCCACATAGACAGCACCCAAAGTCAGGGTTGAACCCAGGTCTCCGGCATGTGAGGCAGCAGTTTTACCAGCTGCACCACTACATCACCCATTATCCTGAAAACATTCACCTGATTAATTATTTTGTTTTTACCTCGACCTCCCTGCGCTCTCTTTCATTTTTCCTTTTTGGTTGTGGTTTAAGTGAATTCCTTCTTCAATTTGTCAACCTCTTTTCATTGATTCACAGAGAGATACAGCATGCAAACAGCCCTTTGGCCCACTCAGTCTATCCTGACCATCAAGTGCCCATCAACACGAATCTAACCAAAACGGAATGTCCCCAGTTTCTTCCACACACAATGCACTTTACAGAGGCCTTCCGGCCTGCAGCTATTCGGCATGTGGGAGGAATCTCCAGCACTGGAAATGGAAAGGGGGGGGGGGTTGGGGAATTGGGATTGAGAAGAGGGTGGTTAGAGTGTGAGGGGGAAGGAGTCGGGTAGACGCAAGGGGAGAACATGCACACTCCACAATCCACATTAATAGAACCAGAAGCAGCAGCTCTACCAGTTGTGTAACTGTACCACCAAACATTTTTGGATCTGAGGGCCCTCCAAGGTCTTCCATTTGATCCAACTTCATCCTCACATTATTGAGCAGTCCCCCTCGATATATTTTACTGCGTCTATATAAATGGGCAACCGCAAAGGGAAACTTACAAATTCTGGCACAGTTTCACATTTGAACAACGCAAAATTATATTGAATAAAGCAATGAATAAATTAATTAATTCATAAGTTAATTTTTATAAGAAAATAGAAAACTACAGCACTGGAAGAGGCCCTTCGGCCCACAATGTCTGTGCTGAACATGATGCTAAAATAACCTAATCTCATCTGCCTGCACGTTTTTTGATCTGAGGGTCCTCCATGGTCTTTGTACTGAAAGTTATTCTGAATATCAAATTATTCTGATATTCTCACTCAGAAGATTCTGACCTTCTAATTTACTGCATTTTCTTTAAAGTTTGCTGTTTCAAATGGATTTTAAGATGTTATATCAATCTTTTCAATCTGGTGTCTGGTGGTTTGCAGATTCCATTTTTTCCTCCAGAGTCGAACTTGCTGAAGAACGCATTCAGTATCTACCACAATCTCTTGACCTGGCCTGTACCTTACTGTGACATTTGCAAGGACCTTCTAACATTTATCAATGATGAATTGAAGGCACCAGGTACGAACAGTTTATTATCAAAAGATTACATTTGTCAAATAGCTGGGATGATATTCTACAAACAGTACATAGAACATGGAGCAGTACAGGGCAGGAACAGGCCCTTTGGCCCATATTGTCCGTGCTGCTGAGGAATGATCTTATGGGTGCATAAAATGAGAAGGGGAATTGATTGGGTGAACACACAGAGTCTTTTACCCAGGGTAGGGGAATCATGAGCCAGAACACATCGGTTTACGGTGAGAGGGGAAGATTTAATGGGAATCTGAGAGGCAACAGGTTTTCAGAGGGTGGTGGGTACATGGAGGTAGTTGAGGTAGGTTCTATTACAACATTTAAAGGACACTTGGACTGGTACATGGATAGAAAATGTTTAAGGGGATGTGGGCCAAATGCAGGCAGGTGAGATTAGCTTGGATAGGGCATCATAATTGGCATGGATGAGTTGAGCTGAAGGGCCTGTTTCCATGCTGCATGACTATGACTTTAAGACATGCTTGTCATCATTGGAAATTATTAGTTATATTCTTTCCCTCTCCCTGACTCTCAGTGTGAAGTACGGTCTCGACCCAAAACATCACCTATTCTTTTTCTCAGAGATGCTTCCTGACCCACTGAGTTACTCCAGCATTTCTTCTTATTAATTGTCCTACCTAGTTTATGATATGCCGCATTGGATATACTCGTTGATTAAAATAAAATGAGCTAATTACACTGACTGCATAAACCAGTTCAAGGTCTGTGACTTCCAGCATGAATTGTAAAGATCTTCTTAGAAAAGCAGCATCCTGCATAAATATAGTACATGCTTGTGGTTAGTTTTGTTTAGTCATGCAAAACGCTCTCAGGGTTCATCTAACTAAATTGAATTCTCAGTCTCTTCATCAGTTTATAATTTATTGTGTTTGTCAGTAATTTCACCCACAAAATACTAACGAACTGCAATAAATACAAGGCACTCGGCCCCTTTGCTGTCAAAAGTCCACCTAGTGCATGCGTCATCTCTGGAGAAAAGGAATAAACGTCACCTTTTCCTTTTCTCCAGAGATGCTACCTGACCCGCTGAGTTACTTCAGCTTTTTGTGTCTAATGTCGGTGTAAACCAGCATCTGCAGTTCCTTGCAACCCCATCAGTTTCCATTGCAGGTTAAACATATGGTGCATGCACCTTACATCATCACAGAGCTAAACACAGTTTATTTAGGAGTAGGGTTGCCAACTTTCTCATTCCCAAATAAGGGACAAAGGGTCACAATATGGGACATATTTCTGATGGCAATTCATTGACCGACTCGGCCGTGGCTGGGTGAATGATGAGTTGGCCCCGGGTGCTGGACTGCACACAAAGCCCAGCCAGTGGGCCAGCTGAGGAGGTTTAACCAAGTCCAGCACCCCATCCAACTCATGAACCGATGATCGGCCATGAGAAGGAAAGGTCGGAAGGTTGGTCAGGTGGCCGGGCTGCTGACCGACGGGGTCACGGGCGAGGTGCTGCTGCTGCACTCCATGGGCTGCACTACGTCGGGACGGGTGAGGCGGGGCCGGACACGGTGCTTTGACCCGACAGTCCCCTCCACCCGGGTTGCAGCAATCAAATACGGGACAAGGTCGGTCCCATAACGGGACAAAATACGGGATGTCCCGGCTAATACGGGACAGTTGGCAACCCTATTTAGGAGACACAAGAGATGGTAGGTGCTGGAATCTGGAGAAAAACACAAACTGGTGGTGGAAACTAATGGGTCAGGCAGCATATGTGGAGGGAAAGCCACAGTTAACATTTAGAATCAAGATCCTTCCTCTGGAATCTTGACCCAAAATGTCAACTGTCCATTTCCCTCCACTGCTGACCCAATTATTTGCTCCAGCTGTTTGCTCTGCTCCACAACACATTATAGCTCCACTAAGTGAGTTACCGAGAATCATTGAACACGGCACAGTAGCGCAGCGGTAAAGTTGCTGCCTTACAGCGCCAGAGACCCAGGTTCGATCCTGACTGTGGGTGTTGTTAGTAGGGCGTTTGTACGTTCTCCTCGTGATGGCGTGGGTTTTCCCCGGGTGCTCCGGTTTCCTCCCACACTCCAAAGACAATGCAGGTTTGTAGGTTAATTGGCTTCTGTAAACTGTAAATTGTCCCTAGTATGTAGGATAGTGTGAGTGTACGGGGTGATCGCTGAGCGGCGCAGACACGGTGGGCCAAAACCTCCTATCTCTAAAGTCTAAAATCATTGCCATTATTTGGTCTGGATAACATACCAGTTGAACTGGGTGACCAATCTTCCTGAAATATTGTCAACTTTTCAAGTGGATTCTCTTTACTTTGCTTTAATGGAGTCGATCTACACAACATTCAACTGCAGAATTCTCCTCAGTGGAAAACCAATATCATTTGTTTTTTTACAGTCTCCTTCATGCCCTTTGAATCAATTAAGTTTTCTCTCAGGCCATTAATCAGTCCCCACCCACTCCACGTTACTTGACTACCTCTTTACTATTCCCGTGGATTTTATAAGACATTTTGCTTCCCTTTTAGATCGCCTACTCAACTATTCACAATCGTTCATCCTTGCCTTTGTGATCTGTTTTAATTTTTCCATTAACCACCTCTATTCAACTTACTTCTCTACTGAATAATGAGCCTGGGATATATCTTCCTTTTACTGTTGCCTTATAATAATTATATCTTTAATCATCCAGGGAATGTTGCATGTACTTCCTTCGACCAAGAATGTGACTGAACTAGATCTTCCAAGGCTTCCCACCGCTCACTTACTGTTCAATTTGTCAAACTTTGAATCCATTACACTGGGGCCAAATCCCTTTGCAAGATATCGGAATCAGTCTTGCTTCAGTTAAATACTTCCACAACCAGTGGTTCCTTTCTCTTTTCCACAACTACTCTAATCCCGGTGATCCCGTTTTCCTGGCCCATTCCAATTTTTGCACCAAGATCCACATGGCATCCTTCCACGTTGAGTCATGGAAGTTTGCCAACATATTTTTCAAGTTAAGTTTATTGTCATATGCACCAGTACTGTGTGATACTGGTCCAATTACACATAATAAAATTCTAACAGAAAGAAAAACAACGAGACACTAGTGGAATAAAACACACAATTAGAAAAGCAGAAATTCCTCCCCCCTCCCTGTCCCTTAAATATAATGTTTCTTCCTCAGACTGATTATAGTTTTTAATATCAATTTTTTGTTCAATTTTTCAATGGCTGACTTCACCAGGTCGCTGTTCACTCACCAAAATTAGATATCCTTTGCAGAAATGGGTGAGTGTCCTGCCTCAACATTCTATTAGTACTCTTAAACAGACGTTGGTTCAATTGATTTTTAATTATCAGTGAAATCTGCTTTAGACAGATTCTTTAGTCACTAAACACTAACCTTAGATGTTAACCCTTGACACTTGCTTTCCCTATTTACATCCGGGTAATTGAATTCCCCACTGTCATCACTGGGAACTTCATACTTGAAAATGTTCTCCACTCTCTTCCTTTGATAATTTGGTGGGCTATAATATGCAGTAGACAGGAGAATAGTTCCCTATGGAGCTGCAAGAGACTGCAGATGCTAGAACCTGGAGCGTAAAAGAAACCACTGGAAGAGGACAGTGGGTCAAGCAGCATCTGAGGAGGCATGGGAATGGGCAACGTTTTGGGTCGAGACTCTGTTTCAATACTGAGGGTGCAGAGGAAAGAATTTAAGTTTAGATTTACTATCATGTGTACCCCAGGTACAGTGAAAACAGTTTGTTGCATGCTAACCAGTCATCGAAAAGATAATACATGATTACAATCGAGCCATCCACAGAGTACAGATACATGATAAAGGGAATAACGTGAATAATACTTATACACTCCAGTAAAGTCCGATCAAAGATAGTCCGAGGGTCTCCAATGAGTTAGCTAGTAGCTCAGGACTGCTCTCGGCTTTAGTTGTCGGTTCGATGGTTCAGTTGCCTGATTACAGCTGGGAAGAAACTGTCCACAAAGATAGCCAGAACATAGAAATGAAAGGGAGGGGCGAGACAGAGGCTGATAGGTGATAGGGGAACCAGATAATGGGGCAGGAGGATTGGCAGATGGAAACAAGGGAGTGGAAAGATGATGGCACTTTAAGGCAACTTAATTTTTACGACGTACTTTTTGATTTTTGAAGTTCTTCAGATGTACCTTCAGAAAGGAAATAAGCAATTTCTTTAGCCAGATGGTAATGATTCTGTGGAATTAATTACCACAGGCGGTGGTGGAGGCTAAGTAATTGGGTATTTTTAAATAATTGGGAGATTGACAATTAGTATGGGTGTCAACGGTTATGGGAGAAGGCAGGAGATTGGGGTTGAGAGGGAAAGTTAGATCAGCCATGATTGAATGGCGGTGTAGACTTGATAGGCTGAATGGCCTAATTCTTCTCCAATAACTAATGAACTTATCAACTTATCTGCCTCCTAGTTGGCCTTTCCCCATCCCAATTACCCTCCTCATCCCCTTGCTGTTACAGGCTTGTTCTGTGCCTGTATACATTTATACACATGTCAGCACTTCTAAAATGTTTAAAACTAGCTTTTCCAATTATTTGAATTTTATATATTTTTATACTTTTTAATTATTAGCTTATTAGAAATTGAATGGCCTCAACATCAAGACTAGAGGAGGGCATATTGATGGAAAAACAATTATTGATAAATATAGCTTAATTTTTAATTGATCATTTAAGGGTGCGTGCGTGCGTGCTGGCACATTTTTGTCTACAAAATATGTACTGCTTTGTAGCAAGGATGTACCCCAATAAACTGAAATCGCCTCTTCATTTTGCTCCAAAATGTAATTCATTAATAATTATAATTTAAAAGTTTACAGTAGGAAGCAGAAGTGAAAATCTCCCAGTATTAGAGTCTGAGTGCGTACGTAATCTTCATCAAGCAACAAAACAACGTGGTATTTTTTAGGGGAATTTTGAGTTTTTTTCAAACAAATTAGAACATTTTCCATCAGAGGAACCCTTCCATTTGTATAATCCTTTATGCCTTTCTGTAATGCTGTAGGGGAATACAACACACAACTCCCTAATGTAGGCACAGGAACTGCAGATGCTGGAATACCAAAAAAAGGCACACGGTGCTGGAGTAACTCAGTGGGCCAGGCAAAGTCTCTGGTGGACATGGATAGGCAATGTTTCAAGTTGGGACCTTTCTTCAGGCTCATTGTTGCTGGAGGCAAAACACTGGAAGAGAGATGGGGTGGGACAAAGCCTGGCAAGTGATAGGTGGAGGTACACAAAAGTGCTGGAGAAACTCAGCGGATGCAGCAGCATCTATGGAGCGAAGGAAATAGGCAATGTTTCGGGCCGAAACCCTTCTTCCAAGTGATAGGTGGATACAAGTGAGGGGTTCCTTAATTGTACAGAGCGGAACAGTGGTGCAGTGGTAGAGTTACTGCCTTACAGCACCAGAGACCCAGGTTCGATCTGACTACGGGTGCTACTTTGTACGTTCTCCCTGTGACTGCAAGTTCTCTAGGTGCTGCAGTTTCCTCCCACATTCCAAAGACATTTGTAGATTAATTGGTTTCTGTAAATTGTCCCTGGTGTGTAGGATAGAACTATTAAACGGGCGACTTCTGGTCAGCAGGGTAGGTGAAAGGGCCTGTTTCCCCACTCCTATCTCGAAACCAAATGATTTAAAACTAAATAATCAAGTTGAAATCGATCTCCCGGAATACTTTGTGCAATAGTCATTAGGACTGGAAAGATGTTTTAGGATGTTTTAGATGTTGGTATTCAATGGGTTTTACACTGCCGAAGAAGGCCCTTCAGCCCATCATATCTCTTCTGGCCCTTTGAAGGACCTTATACTACTAATCGTATTCCCTGTTCTTTCCCAAAGGCTACGTCTGCCAACTTCTCCCTCAACAGATTCTCTTTTGGAACCATTGAAGGATCCCAGTCTTGCTTTGATTCCCACCATTAACACTGATAAATCTCCTCCAAGACCCTGCACCTGAGTAGAATTGAGGTAGAATCCACAACTCATTGATTTCAATGGGACCGTGAAACTTTTATTTAGGAGACAGAGGGGAAATTAATTTTGCTTAAAAAATATTTTCATTTCAATGATTTTGATGATGTGTTCTTTAGTGTTTTTCGTTAACTTTGTTTTCATTTCTGAATGCTAAAGTCATTTAAAAACAATTAAAAATCACTTGCAGCTTGGCTTCTGCTGCTAAGGGTTATGTTAGCTACAAGAAGAATTCATGTTCATGTTATAGGAGTAGAATTAGTCCATTCGGCCCCTCAAATCTACTCCGCCATTCAATCTAACTTTCCCTCTCAATCCCATTCTCCTGCCTTCACCCCATAACCCCTGACACCCTTAAGGGCCTGTCCCACTTGAGCGTCATTTGCGCGTAATTTACGCGAGATCATTTACGTGTCGTGGTGCGCGCATGGTGCGTGGTGACGTAGGCAGTGGCGCGCGGTCACGTGCGGCGCTCTCAGATTTTGGGATGTACAAAATCTTCGCGCGACATCTGCGTGACACGCAAATGACACCCAAGTGGGACAGGCCCTTGACTAATCAAGAATCTATCAATCTCCACTTAAAAATATCCATTAACTTGGCCTCCACAGCCGTCTGTTGCAATGAATTCCATAGATTCACCACCCACTGATCAAAGAAATTCCTCCTCATCTCCTTTCTAAAGACAAGTCCTTTTATTCTGAGGCTATGGACAAACTTGGGTTGTTTTTCCCCAAGGGTCAGAGGTTATGGGGAGATTGATGGAAATATATAAAATTGTGATCAGCGTAGATAGGGTGGACAGCTACGTGTCTGAAGTAGAGTCCTGACCTGAAACGTCACCTATCCATTTCTCCAGAGATGCTGCCTGACCCGCTGAGTTACTCCAGCTTTTTGTGTTTCTTGAGGAACTGAAAGTTCGATTTCAAATCTGGGAAAGTTTTAGAAATTGGATTAATTTGTTTTCCTGGTCAAGAGGAACTGGTCTCCCTGAATTTATACGTGAGAATGAAGTGCTACACTTGATGTTTCATGTTATTCATTCTTTCATTCGTTCTAAAACAATGTTATTTCTTTACTCAATGATAACAATTTTATATTGAAGGTTTAATTTGCCTGTTAAATTTAACGTAGTAATTAGACTATTTCACCCTTAGGAATCTCATTCCAGAGGTTGGTGAGAGCTGAACAAGGATTAACAACCAAAAATCTTCAAAACAAGACCATGTAAGGGCCAAATGATATATAAAAAGTACTGAAAATGTCTGTGTATATGTCTTGTTTTCCCTGGAACGTTGAGGGGAGACTGGAGTGAAGTATATACAATTATGAGGCATAGGCAGGGTAGACAGTTGGAACTTTTTCTCCGCAGGGTTGAAATGCCCAACATTAGAGGACACGGCTATACGGTAAGAGAAGGAAATTTTACTGGAGATGTACGAGGCTTTTTTTTACACACAGAGAGTGGTGGGGGCCTGGAACACATTGCCAGGGGTGGTGGTGGTGGAGGCAGATATCATGGTGGCGTTTAAGAGATTTTCAGATAGGCACATGGAAGTGCAAGGAATTGAGGGATATGGATCATGGACAGATAGATGAGATCAGTTTAACTTGGCACCAACAGAATGGGCCGAAGGGCCTGTTTTGTGGTTTACTATTTTATGTTCTCTGTTCTAACTCATTTGCATCAGGTGACATCTGTGAAGATAGAGTGAGGATCGATGTTTCGATTCCAGATCCTGCATCAAATAAGATCATTGGGATAATTGGAAAAAACTGTAGCATTGAGCAGTAAGATTAGGCCTTTGTGGAGATATTTGTCCCAAATCTGCCACCTACTGGCAGAGATACACTTTATTCTTATTAAATGCATCGCGAGTGGTTTGGAAAAAATGGTGTCCCTCTGTAATGGACAAGTATAAGCTTTTATAACCCAGTCAATTTGATTAATGAAACCTTTGGTGCTTCATGTGAAATATTTGCTTTTCCAGTGGATATTTGTGTAGCTTCAGCTATTGAATATTATTTTAATTCAAGGTGCTTTCTTTTAAACTTAATCAAACATTATTTGCTTGAGAAAAAAAAATCACTTTCTAGAAATTTTTGGAACAGTTTAACGTCTTGTAGATAGCACGGGTGAACTTTAGAATCCAGGCATGAGCTTGGTAGAATGAAAGGGCAGCACAGTGGCGCAGCGGTAGAGTTGCTGCCTTACAGCTCCAGAGACCCAGGTTCAATCCTGACTAAAGGCGCTGTCTGTACGGAGTTTGTGCGTTCTCCCCGTGATCCCGTGGGCTTTCTCCGGGTGCTCTAGTTTCCTCTCACATTCTGAAGACGTCCAGGATTGTAGGTTGTGTACATTGTCCTTCATGTCGGATAGAACTAGTGTATGGGGGCGATCATGGTCAGTGTGGATTCAGTGGGCCGAAGGGCCTGTTTCCACATTCTATCTCTAAAACTGAAACTACTGGGATTGCTGAAAGTCATTTATCACTGAACAGTAAAATATTGCATTTGCTGAAATAAAAGCAGAAAATGCCGTAGATACTCAGTAGATTGTTGGGTAATTATTTAAATGGTGAGTTAGTAATGGTGCTATGGGGAGAAGGCAAGAGAATGGGGTTGAGAGGGAACAAACAGATCAACCATGATCGAAGGGGGAAGCACACTGAATGGGCTGAATGGCATCATTCTGCTCCTATGTCTTCTGATCTTATGATCAGACAACATCTGTGGAGAAAGAAGCAGAGTTAGTGTTGCAGGCCAATGAAAGGCCCTTTCATCTGGTTCTGATCAGTGATCTTGGACCTGCAATGTTAGCACTGTTTCTCTCTCCACAGATGCTGCATGACCTGCTGAGAATCTTCAGAATTCTTTTAAAGTAAATCATATTGCATCTCCATTTGACAACACGACTAATTTTTTCGAAATGCACCAGAAATCTGACTCTGAGCCACACACATTGTCCAACTCCTGTTAGAGTCATAATCGTAGAGTCATACAGTGTGGAAACGGGTCACCCGGCCCAAATTGTCCCACCGACCAACATGTCCCAGCTACACTAGTCCCACCTACCTGCATTTGGCTCATATCCCTCTAAGCCTGTCCTATCCATGTACCTGTCCAAATGTTTCTTAAATGTTGTGATAGTACCTGCCCCAACTACCTCCCCTGGCAGCTCGTTCCTTACCCCTCGGGTTCCTATTAAATCTTTCCTCCTTCACCTTAAACCTCTGCCCTCTGGTTCTTGATTCCCCTACAATAGACAGAGTTGCTGATCTATTCCTCTCATGATTTTAGACACCTGGATAAGTTCACCCCTCATCCTCCTGCGCTCCAAGGAATAAAGTCTTAGTCTCCTCAACCTCTCCCTATAGCTCAGGCCCACAAGTCCTGGCAACATCCTCGTAAATCTTCTTTGCACCCTTTCCAGCTTGACAACATCTTTCCTACAACATGGTGCCCAGAACTGAGCACTTTAAATGTGACCTCACCCACGTCTTGTATAACTGCAACATGTTCTTCCCGTATTGTAGTATACAGACCTGACGACCCTCGACTCCAGATCCTTTGGATACCCTTTGCTCATGCCCCCCCTCTCTCCAGAGCCCAGACTACAGATAGTGTTGATCCATGACATTCCACTACACCAATCCCACCCCGACCTCTTTCAGTAGCTCTACATTGGCTGCCTGCTACACAGCTCTACCTTAACACTGCAGAATCCCCAGCCGATGTACTTCTTACTAAAACTTCACCACAACAGCTAACTCAAGTACGCACAAACACAACGGAAAAGGGCCAGTTAAGAAGCAACAGTTAAATAATAGATTTCTACATTTAATTGTAATTTTTTTTGTGAAGAGCATGTCTCACATTGCCACTTCAAGGGTGGCACTTTGGCACAGAGGGTAGAGCTGCTGCCTCACAGCCCCAGAGATTCAGGTTTGATCCTGTCCTCGGGTGCTGTTTGTGTGGAGTTTGCACGTTCTCACTGTGACCGCTTCGGTTTCCTTCAGGGGTCCGGTTTACTCCCACATCCCAAAGACGTGCAGGTTTGTGGGTTAATTGGCCTCTAGATTGCCCCCTAGTGTGCATGGTGTGTATACAGAAGTGGGATAACATAGAACTAGGGTGAGTGATCGATGGTTGGCATGGACAAAGGACCTGTTTCCATGCTGTATCTCTAAACTAAATTAAAGATACAGATCCTCAGGAGTAATTAATTCCCTGTTCCAGCTATTCTGTCTCGGGTTAAACATTAATTGCTAATGGGATTAACTTAAATGAGGCATCATGATCAGTCTGGATGAGTTGGCCTGATGGGCCTGTTTCTGTGCTGTATAACTACGACTCCTTAATCTTCTCCGAACATTAACAATTAGGGCGACACAGTGGCAGAGATTCTGCATTACAGCGCCAAAGTCCCAGGTTCAATCCTAACTACAGGCGCTGTCAGTTCGGACTTTGGACATTCTTACTGTGACTGCGTGGGTTTTCTTCGGGTGCTCCACTTTCCTCCCGCACCCCAAAGAGGTGTAGCTTTGAAACTTAATTGGCTTCTGTATATTGTCCGTTGTGTGGTGTAAGATTGAACTAGTTTGCGGATGATCGCTGGTCAGCATGGACTCAGTGGGCCGAAGGGCCTGCTTTCCCGCTGTATCTCTGAAACCAAAACAACTAAAATACTGAGCGTTAAGTTTTCATAACTTTCTGCTTGGTCTGAATTTTTTGACTTCTTGAGCATAACATCTCTGGGTTGAACTGCGTCGAGCTGTGTCCGGTTTAACATTGCCTTAATAACATATGTTATCATTTCATAACTGGCTCAGAGTCTATGACTCGTAGAGTCATACAGTGAGGAAACAGGCCCTTTGGCCCAATTTGCCCTCGCCGACCAATATGGCCCATCTATACTAGTTCCACCTGCCTGAGTTTGGCCCATATCCCTCTAAACCTGTCCTACCCATGTACCTGTCCAAATGTTTCTTGAACATTGTGATAATACCTGTCTTAACTGCCTCCTCCGGCTTAGTGTGGACTAAACTGGAATTGGAATAGTAATTAGTTGGTGAAATAACGGAATACTTGGTCCCTTGTCCCACCCTGCCCACAGCCGACAGGTCCAAGCTGTTTACAACTTCTACATGTAAAAATACTTCTGGGGAATTAGATTAAATGTCAGAAAGAAAGACAACTTTTGTTGTACGTACTGACAATCGAATGTGTGTTCACGGCCTTTCATGTGTTTTATCTCTCTCCTGCAGAACTGTGCTTTTGCTTAATTCCTCTGAAGTATCCAACAACTTTATATCAGTGGCTGAGAAGATGAGTGGCAAGTGTGAGCCCGCGAGAGATTCCCACATCACTCTGATTAAGCACATGTACCAGGCGACCTTTGGTATGAAGTACAATTTGAATGATATTCAAAGTGCCCTTGAGGTAAAGAAGCATCCTGTTAATAGGAATGCATAAATGTGAAATAATTACATTGTGATGATGATGATTTTAATAAAATCCTTGAGAAACGCAGCTTTAAATAATGCAATGATAATGACTTGGTCTGTACAGTGGCCAGCCTGAGGATAATACAAGACAGGTTTATGTCAAAGGGAAAGACATCTAACGCCTGTAGATAGAATAAATCAAAAATGAATATTGGTACAGAAAAACGAGGCAGGCAACTGAATGAGTCACCCTCTATCATCCTTTACAAAACAAAATATCGTAGGTGATGGAGATTTGAAACACGAACAATATAAGAAAAATGTCTGGACTAACCCAGTGAGTCAGGCAGCCTCCCTGGAGAACATGGGTAGGTAGACATCTTCGATCTATCTCGACCCAAAACATCCACCTATCCAGTGATTCTACCTGACCGGTTGAGTTACTCCAGCACTTTGTGTCCTTCTATGGAAAACTAGCATCTGCAGTTCCTTGTTTCTAGAAAATGCTGTAAGTCAGAAAGAATGTGCCCATTATTTGTTGGACATTTAATGCGTCTCGTTTAAAAAAAAAAGAAAAACATGGAATGATATCCTAAATATGAGCCGTCTACATCCAAGATGAAAACAAGATTTGGGGGATTTTTCATGATACAGCTGAGGACTTAATCCATAACGGCACCCTGACTTACTGCAATGGATTTGTTTTACTTCAAAGTACATCGCAGGCGTCTGTAGTACATAGTTTATTTAATAAACATTGGTGATGTCCTTAGGGTATCTATTAAAAAAAATTAAGTATCATTGATTACTTTTTACATCCATGTAACCAGTCAGATGGTTAATAAATGATTATAAATATTTAAAATTACTGGCAATAATTAAAATCTTCAAACTCATTCTACATGAAACCGTCTTGTGTTTATCTTCAGTCTAAAACTGCAAACGACCTCTTGGACATTTTCTCAAACTGTTCTGATGCTCTGGAAATCTCAGCTGCGATGAAGGACGTTGCCAAAGCCAGAGAACATGTTGAGACCAAATTAGAGGAGTTTAGAGAGAGGTTTGGACTCTCAAAAGCAGGTACATCATTTGTTGTCACCATCATTATGAACATATTTGTGTTTCATGCTCCATATAGGGTGATTGATGGGAGACACTGTGAACATTAGAAGCTGAGTAGACCATATTGGTTTCTCGATCTTATTCCAATCTGATATTTAATCTCAATTTCATTCCAATAGCCAATAAATTGATTGAGTCTGAAGAAGGGTCCCGACAAGAACGTCACCCATCCTTTTTCACCAGAGATGCTGCCTGAACCGCTGAGTTACTCCAGCACTTTGTGTCTATCTTTGGTATAAACCAACATCTGCAATTCTTTGTTTCTTCAATAAAATGATGACATATGTTATCGACCTTGGCTTCAATTTCCTTCCTATTTCCCATTATCGCTGATATTCCTAGACTCTCTCACCAGTGGAAACATCCTCTCCATATTCACTCTATCTCGGCAGGCCTTTCACTATTCGGGAAGTTTCAATGAGGTCCTCCCTCTTTTGTCTTCTTCTTATTCTTTTTTCTTAATCTGTGATGTAGTTAACATTTTACAAGCCAGTGTTATAACTGTACATGGAGATGCTGTTACCCTGACTCGCCACTTAGTGGTGACGTTGATTTGTCTAACAGTTATAAAACTGGATGGCACTCTAATCTGATCAACAAGGCTGTTTAGATTCTGCATTAACAAACTGGGAAATAGGAATATTAATTACATTGTTTGAAAGACATAGCTCTACAAAACCAAATTACATCCATAGCATTAGTGTATGAGGCTTACGTACGTAAAAATTCAACATGGTGACAGAAAGGGTGGCACAGTGGTAGTGTTGCTGACTCACAGCGACAAGGACAATGGTTCGATCCTGGCGGGGGGTGCTATCTGAACAAAGTTTCTACATTCTCCCTGTGACCGTGTGGGTTTTCTCCGGGTGCTCTGGTTTCTTCCCACATTCCAAAGACATACAGGTTTGTAGATTAATTGGCTTCTGTAACTTGTCCCCAGTGTGTAGGACATGGGTGGTCGCTGGTCGCTGCGGGCTTGGGGGCCCAAAGGGCCTGTTTCCATGCTGTATTACTAAACTAAACTTCTTTGTCTTGGCAAAGTAATGGTATTGACAATCCCTCAGCCCCACCTAACACTAGCCTGTGTAGGCACTGAGGTAATAAAGTGCTGTACACTCATGGCTCTCATTGTTCTATTGCTATAAAACAGTCTATTGTGTGAAACATTCAAAAGCAATTTCAGCAAGGTAAGAAGCAGACATTGCCTAAAGCCAGATATAATTCCAGTAGCATGCAGCAAAAAAATATCAACCCCTGATGTCTAATGTTGGTGATACAAGGAAGTGCAGATGCAGGAATTTTGAGCGAAAGTGCTGGAGGAACTCAGCGGCTGAAGAAGGTTCCCTGTCTGAAACATCATCTCCAGGCAGTCCTAACACAAAGATGAACATCCATATGAATCTGATTCTAAATTAGTTATTGTGCCATGAAATACCCACAGGATTTGATTGATCCCCAAATGAAACATGAAAGCTCAGTGAGATTCTGAAGCAAAATATGAGGTGCTGCTCCTCCAATTTGCAGAGGAGGCCTTAACCTTCTCAATGCATCTCCTAATATCTCTATGAATTCCCCTAATACATAAGTAAGGATGGAACATTACAATTGTTGTTGATTTTCCATGTATTCATCAGTAGTTCACAACCTAACAATATGAACATTGAATTCTCCAACACCCAAATCCTTCCCTCTCTCCACCCATATCCCTCCCTCCACCCATATCCCTCCCTCCCTCCACCCATATCCCTCCCTCTAGCTTTGCATTACACTTCTTTTCTCCCTGTATCTGACACCCGTTGTCTTCTTTTCACCTCTAGCTTTCGTCACTTACTCCACACATCTGCCATTCAAACCCCCATCACATTTATCCACTTATCACTTGCCCTGCCCCCATCTCTCTTTTCCACCTTTCCCTCCCTCCTACAGTCAGTCTAAAGAAGAGCCCCAATCCAAAACATCACCCATCGATGTCCTCCACAGATGCTGCCTGACCTGCTGAGTTACTCCTGCTCTTAGTGTTTTATTCATATCAGTAGATGGCAGGTGTGGGCACCTTGGGTGGAGTCCTCCACAGGTGTGGACTGTTTGGGTGGAGTCCTCCACAGGTGTGGGCTGTTTGGGTGAAGTACCTCCAAGAGTATAGGCTTTATGAAAGATCCTATTTTACATCCAAAGTAAAAGCCTTTATGAAGAAAAAACACATTTGTATATAGTCTGGGATAGAATTACTTAAACAGTGACTATTTGTCACTACATTAAATGGAATGTCTAATCCTTTGTTACCTTTTATAGACTGTGACAGGATGGCTAAACTGCAAACAATCCCTCTGCCGGTTGCAAACTGCTACAGTTATCACTGGGACCAGGATAACTTTGGTAAGTCATTCTCCACATCACAGATTTGGTGTCGGTCTCAGTTTATTATAGCCACGTGTACCAAGTTATAATGTTTGTGTGCTCTCCAGTTTAGTTAAGGTTGGTTTATTATCACGTGTACTGAGGTACAGTGCAACGCTTTGTTGTTCTAGCTAGTCTGCAGAAGGGTCCCAACCTGAAATGTTGCCTGATCCATCACTTTGTATCTCTCTATGATTTTATGCCTCTACTTCACAACTGGAGAAAGTAGCCTGATTTTAGTTGTATGATGCTGTGTGTGAATTATTGCAATGGCAGTCTTGAACCTTGTAAAATTCTGGATCAATGTGTATGCAACAATATAATTCCATTTCTTCATTTTTTATTTTAGATGTTTTACAGGAAGTTCTCCTGAAAGAGTGTGAGGTTCCTGACACTGTCGTGCTTCCATTGCACCACAAAAATAATGAAGAGGAAGAGAAGGATGTGGAGGAAGAAGACGATGTCATTGAAAACGAGCGGGATTCTGTGCTCTCTACAATATCTCCCTCATCCAATGACTACATGAAATCCTTTGTCTCAAATCTCTCGGATTACATGGACAGTGGCTATGTAGAGGATGGAGATGAAAGTTCATCTGAAATGATGGGGACATCGGAGCAGAAAGAAGAAAAACTGAACACGGTGGGAAAGAAATTGACAAAAAAATTAAGCAAGCTCTTCAAAACCAGAAGCACCCTGACAGCGAAGGCAGATCCAAAGTACAGTCTAAACAACTCTTACTCAAATCTTTGTAAAGGAACTTCCATGTCAGGATCATTACCTCTTCGACGAGCTGAAAGTTTGGGCTGCACTGAAATAAAATCTAAGCCCCCAATGAAATCCAGGCGTTCAAACTCTTTGCCGCAACATGCGGGCTACAAATGCCAGCACGAACGAAGTTTACAACAGAACACCTGCTTCAAACGTAGACCATATCTCAGCTTTGAGGATGATTGCAAAACCATGACATTGCGAGTTGTCGTCTTTGGTACTGACAAGATTCTAGGGAAAGTTGCAAGGGCTTACAGCAAACTTAGGTACGATGATCCTACATCTTTAACCAGTTTGTTTATCTTTAAAAAGCTGTGTAAAGTGAGCATCTTTCCCAGAACTAAATCCAGAGAGGATGTTTCCACTGGTGGTAGAGCCTAGGACTAGAGGTCATAGCCTCAGAATTAAAGGACCTTCTTTTAGGAAGGAGATGAGGAGAAATTTATTTAGTCAAGGGTGGGGAATCTGTGGAATTCTTTGCCACAGGAGGCTGTGGAGGCTGAGTCATTGTATATTTTTTAAGGCAGAGATAGATTGAATGGCGTAGACTGATGGGCTGCATGGCCTAATTCTACTAATATTCCTCACGGCCTTATGAACAGCATGGTGGTGCAGCTGGGAGACCCACTGCCTCACAATATCAGAGACCTGGGTTCGATCCTGATCTGGGATGTTGTGTCTGTTTGGTGTTTACATGTTCTCCCTGGTTTCCTCCCACTTTCCTCCGTGTGCTCTAGTTTCCTCCCACATCCCAAAGACGTGCGGGGTTGCAGGTTGATTAGCCTCAGTAACATTGCCCCAAGTACCCAGGGAGTGGAAAATTTCACGGAAGTCCCAAATGTCACCAGGATTGAAAAAGGCTGTAAAGTGCTTGTGAACGGGACGGGACTATCATGCAAAAGTATTCTCGTCAAAGGAGTTACTTTATCAGCAAGTGCCCCTCTGTGCTCTGAGAATTCATCCCAAGGTGTAAACAAATCACATTGCTATTCTGCAGATACAAGGAATTGCAGGTGCTGATTTACAAAAGTAGACACAATGCTGAAGTAACTTGGCAGATCAGACAGCATCTCGAGAGAACATGGATAGCTGATGTTTTGGGTTCCCGACCCGTAACAACATCAATCCATGTTTTCCAAAGATGCTGCCTGACCCGCTGAGTTACTCAGGCATTTTGTCTCTATTTTTTCGCATTGTTATTGACAGGATACAACCCTAATGTGAATAGTATCTAACCTCTGTGTAGGAAGGAACTGCAGATGCTGGTTTGCACCGAAGATAGCCATTCAGCCCTTCAATCTCCTCCTCCATTCAATCATGGCTGATCTATCTCTCCCTCCTAACCCCATTCTCCTGCTTTCTCCCCTTAACTTCTAACACCTGCACCAATCAATAATCTAACCTGTCTCTGTTTTGTCTGCTTTGAAGGGGGTTACAATCTGGCTCCATCAGAAATTTGTTGGGTATCTAATTATGCATTTTCTTTCAGATTAAAAGAAAGCAAAACACCCTTTCTAACAAAGTACTTCAAGATGCAATTTTTTTATATTCCTCTGCATCAAAATTCACTCGGTAGCCCCGTGCAGGTCACAAACTCACCCACAGACTATCAACAAAGGGCCTCCGTGCAAATGGTAAATACATCTCACTTTGTTGCATGGATGAACAAGTAATAATTGGATTAACCAGATTTAATTATTAATGTCTAATATTTTGATAGCAATCATTATAATCATATCATGGTTTGAGTTTTATTGAATGCTGTTTTTCTGTTCATATAGCATCAAAGTATAATTTCATTGCCTTTGGATCTGTGTTAAGAATAAATATTCACCAATTTCTCTCTCTCTCTCTCTCACACACACGCACACATACACACACACACGCACACGCACACACACACACACGCACACATACACACACGCGCACACACACACGCACACGCACACATACACACACACACACGCACACTCTGTGATTATAAAAGAAAAGTAACATAAATTGCACATCTTTCTGTCGCACTCCAAATCAAGGATTAAGGATGGCATTTCATTAGAATTGGTGTTGTACAAATAAGGCGTGCTTACATTTAGGTCTGAGTTTAGAACATTGTTTTAGTCCTAATATAGACACAAAATGCTGAAGTAGGTCTCTGGCAGCATGTCTGGAGACACGGAAGTGGTGACGTTTCAGGTAGACTGAAGTATGTTAATACCATGTTGACTGTTCCATCACCACTTGTAGCCTGTGATTCCCCGTGACATTTAGACACGGATACAGTGTAAAGGGCAGTCTTTGGGCAGGACCTTAGTTTGTTTTGTGAAGTGTAATTGGTGCACTGAGCTTAATATCCCCTGAATAGTGCACTAAGATGAATAGTATTTACGGAAGTTCCATGGGCAGGTGTAGAGAAGATTCACCGAGATGTTATCATGAACGGAGCTTTACAGCTGTGAGAAGATAAAGATAGGCTGGGTTTGTTTTCTTTGAGCTGAGAAGGTTGAGATTTAATTTGATTGAGGGAGCGTGGATAGGCAAGGGATAAAGAAACCTTCACACTTAGCGAGGTGTTTGTAACCAAAGGGCATTGATTCGAGGTAAGGGGTCGGAGAACTGGAGAGGATTAGAGGACAAAGACACACTGACCACCAAGCTTGCAGTGACACCAATCCCACACAAGTCCTGTTTCATTCCCCCTACATTCCCATCAATATGCTGCTGATTCTACCTCACCTACACTAAGAACAATTTACAGAGACCAATTAACCTACCAACCTGCTTGACCGTGGCATGTGGTACACAACTGGAGCACGCAGTCGAGACTCACATGCTTACAGTGAATAGGTGCAAACTCCACTAATCTCATCTACCTGTATATGATCCATATCCTCTATCTATTCCCACATTTCCATGTGCCTATCTATCTAAAAGCATCTTCAATGCCACTATCATATCTGCCTCCACCACCATCTCAGGCAATGTGTTCCAGCCCCTCTGTGTAAAATAAAAGGCTTGCCCCACACATCTCCATTAAACTTTCCCCCTCTCACCATCTAGCCATGTCCTCTAGTGTTGGACATTGAAAAAATGTTCTGACTGTCTACCCTATCTGTGTCTCTCATAGTTTTATAAACTCAGGGTCAAAGCCAGGACGTTGAAGATGTGGGGCAGCAGCAGTATCAGTGGTGACACCTGGCTGCCTTTCATCAGGGCTTTGGGATCTGCCCAGCAAACTAGCAGGTGTGCCAAGTTCATGCGAAAGATCTCAGACCTTTCCTTTCTGAACATAAATAAGAATTTTCAGCAAAGCATGAAATGTGTTTGTCTGTTTGCTTTGACTTGAACTGAATGCTTGGTAGCGGTACCAGTTCTGGGTATTTTTGCCAGAAGGACTGATTCAAAATTAAATACAATGAAATAAATACTATTCTTCCATACCTCATTTTGGCTTTATTAACACTTTAGGATTTTGGCTCGAATGAGCCCACAGAAATAGATGGCACCAATAACATTGCCCGATACATTGGCATGTTGGACTCTTGGTATGAGCGCAACATTCTAGACTTGCAGACCTTACCAACAACTCTGCTTTGCCAGGTAAGCATAAATGGGCCGGGATTGTGGGAACCGTTAACCTTTAAATTACATGTTATTTACAGGTTTTGTTTTCTTTGCTCTCGAATAGTGGAAGGTAAGACCTTATTTTCACCGTTTTATTCCACCAGGGAGGTCTTACCTTCCACTACCTGCAACCTCCGTCAACCACCTTCAACTAGCATCGCAGCCGGCTACCACTAAAAAAAATGACCGATTTTTAAAACGGCAACCTGTTTTTAGTCGCGGCCGGTTTTGAATTTTTTGAAATAATCGTCGGAACATAGAAGAAGCGGAAACCACTTTCGACCATTAGGGAGACTGACAAAAACCTCCGGGAACCGCACGGAAGCCTTGGGTGGGGTGCAAAGTCTCCAGAGGTTTTCGTTCAGGTTTCCTAAGTGGGACAGGGGCATTACAGCGCCAAAGAGCTGGGTTCAATCCTGACTACGGGTGCTGTCTGTACGGAGTTTGTACATTCTCCCTGAACCGGGTGCTCTGGTTTCCTCCTCCTGGACAGGTTTGTAGGTTAATTTGGCTTTGGTAATTGTACACTGTCCCCAGTGTGTGGGGTAGTGCTAGTGTATGGAGATGGTTGGGCCTTGTTTCGTGCTGTATCGCTGAAGAAACCTACACTAAAAGAGGAAGAGGAACAAGTTGGCCACGAGAGTAGAGAAGGGAAGAGAGTAATAGATTTCTCTATTCAGAGATCATTCAAATATGATGAAGCTTCTTTGTATCATTTGTTGCAGATATGTATAATCTGTATAATGAGCAAGATAACAATTTGTATGTCTAGTTTCTGTTGATCCCAGTTGGAAACTGGGCAAATACTGAACAAACTGTACAACACTGATGTAACACAAACTCTGATTGTTGCATCCCACCACACTGGTTTATCCACCATGAGCACGGAATTGCTTCTAGAAAGTGTTCAACATGTGAATTGAAAGGGAAAGCAGGCAAGTCAAAAAATGGGGTCAGTTGAAAACAAATGATGAACCATGATGATAACAAAATAAAGTTGTGAACTCTGCAACAGAGGTGGAACTAGAGAGATGAAGAATTAACAAGATTATTTTATCTTAACATGTCTGGAACAGACATTGTGGCCCTAAGGGCCTGTTCCTGTGCTGTATTTGTGTATCTGTGAAGACCGGTTCCGACCCGACACGTCACCTATTCCTTTCCTCCAGAGATGCTGCCTGACCCGCTGAGTTACTCCAGCATTTTGTGTCTTATCTTCTGGATAAACCAGCATCTGCAGTTCCTTCCAACATGCTGCATTTTTCTTAAGTTCACATTATGGCTGATCTATCTTTCCCTGTCAACACCATTCTCCTGCCCTCTCCCCATAACCTCTGACACCCTTACTAAGCAAGAATCTGATAATCTCTGCCTTAAGAATATCCATTGATGGCCTCCACCGCCATCTGTGGCAATGAATTCCACAGATTCACCACCCTGTGAATGTTTCTATGTTTTATAATGAAAGGTTAAGTAGGCTGGAACTCTACTCTTTGGAGTTTAGAAGAATGAGAGGCGATCTCATTGAAACATATAAGATCGTGAGGGGCCTTGATCGGGTGGATGCACCGAGGATGTTCCCAATGATCGGGGAAACTAGAACTAGGGGACATAGTTGCAGAATAAGGGGGGGCTCTTTTAGAACTGAGATGAGGAAGAACTTCTTCACCCAGAGGGTGGTTAATTTATGGAATTCACTGCCCCAGGGAGCAGTGGAAGCAGAAACTTTAAATATATTTAAGACTAAAATAGATGGTTTTTTAGCTGCCAAGGGGATAAGGGGCTACGGGGAGAGGGCAGGGATATGGACCTAGGTATGGTTAGTATAGTAAGACCTGAGTGATCTCCTGGACAAGTGTCGATCGCCTGGATTGGGGTCGGAGAGGAATTTCCCGGATTTTTTTCCCGAATTGGACCTGGGTTTTTATCCGTTTTTTTGCCTCCCCCAGGAGATCACGAGGTTCTTGGGGTGGAGAGGGGTGATAGCGGTATAAAGGGGAGGGTAGTGTCTTGTGTTCTGTGTCTTGTGTCTACTGTTTGTGGGTAAGTGTGTCTGTTTAGTGTTCAGCCATGAGCGAATGGCGGTGCGGGCTCGACGGACCTGGTGGTCTACTCTCGCACCTACTTTCTATGTTTCTATGTTTCTATGTTATATGGGGAATAAGGAGAAACACAACTTAAGGCAGAATGGATGCATATTTTTTGAAATGTGGATGACCATTGACCAGGCAAATGTTTTCTGAATTATTAATAAACGTAAAATATTATGAACTAAGGCTTTTCTGATGAATGCTACCATGTGATTGTTGTCTGTTCTTGTAGGAGCCTTTGAAGCCAGAGAACTCTTCAGCTGAGCAGCGGCTACCAGAGAGGCTTCCTATCATGGGTGATCTGATTCTTTATTACTGTCGAAATGCCACTCACCCAGTGTTAATCCAACTTTACCAAGCAGAGGTAAATGTACATGTTTGCCCGGGACCCAGTGAGGTGAAAGTCTCACACCAACACTGTTATCAATGGTTCAATGGTTCGTTATTGTCACATATGCACCGCACAGTGAAATTATTTTTGTGTGCTCCCCAAACAGATCAGATAGACCATACATAAATATAATTAAATAAACATGGGTAACTCACCATATTTTGGCGCCATTTACAAAAGTCTATATGCTGGATGTACTGGAGCAACTCCCGATCCAGGTAAGCTCCAGACTGCTGCAGGACCTCCTCTGTCACCCTCCACTAGCTCAGCCCACAAACCGATGTTCCTCTCCTCGCCCGACCACCAGCCACTGTGTCCCGGGGAACCTCCTGGAGCCGACCTTGAAGGTGCAGGGGGAATGCAATCTCCTACCGGCCTACTCCTCACAACCGGTCCAGGGGGCCGAGCTCGGGCCTGAGGGCCGCAGCCCACCGGGTCCTTCATTGCAGCAGCAAACCAGGCCTGCTGTTTGTCTCTCTCAGTGTGTAAACTGAACCAAAGTACACAGCCAGCTACATTCCGCATATCCGTTTCTGAGGTTTACACATTAAATTCTGGTGGCATTTCTTTCAGGAAATCTTTATTTGGTGTGAAGTGATTTATTTTTATTAGTGCCCAGACCTGCATTCCGCACTCTGTATCTTTCTATTGTATTTGAGTTTGAACTGATTTTCTTTGTGTATGGTCTGTCTGAGCAGTTTGGAGAGCATGCAAAAACAAAGCTTTTCACTGTATCGCAGTACATATTATAATAATGAACCTAAACCTAAAAGAAAGTTGGGCTTTGGTTTCAATTGGAAGTTCTTAAGATAATTGTATGAATGCAGGCATATGAGATTAGTTTTACCTTGGCATCAAGTTTGGCACAGACATTGTGGGCCGAAGGGTCTGTTCTGTGCTGTACTGATCCATGTTCAGTGTATTATCTCCATGAGCTATATTGGCTGCAGTGAGCCAACACCAGTTCTGCCCCTTTCTCCACATTGTGTGTGCACCCTGCTTGCATCAGGAGCAATGAAACAGGCCGACAACTGGGTCAATATCAGGCCTAGAACTGAGTACGGGTGAGTTCTTCTCTTGATAGATTCAGGGTGTCAGCAATAGTGGTGTTTATGAGCCTTTTAGATAAGTGCATGGATATGCAGGGAATGGAAGGGCATGGAGCATGTGCAGACAGATGAGATTCATTTATCTTGGCATCATGTGTGGCACAGTACCCATAGTCAGGATTGAACCTGGGTCTCTGGCACTGTAAGGCAGTAGCTGTACCACTATGCTACGGGGCTGCCAACCATAGCAGGGTAGAAAGTTCTCCTCCACATACCTCGGATGATAATTACTTCTGAAATAGGTTATCTCTAAAGTAACTCAAGCTCCGTACTGCACTGTAGTCACTGAACGGATATGAAAACTTGTGCCATTATTTCCTGTTTTTCTTCTTGGAGATTGGGTTCGCCAGATAAATGACTTCATAGCAAATGCTACTTCCCCATCTAAAATGATAAATGACTAATCACTTTATTTTAGTTCATAAATGGGCATTAAAACTTTGATTCAAAGGTCTTTATTATCATGCACGCATTAATCAGCTATTCAAAGCATCCAAACTGTTAGTGTATAATGTGTAGGAAGGATAATGTGTATGGAATGGTGTGTAGGAAGGAACTGAAGATGCTAGTTAACACCAAAAATAGGCATAAAATGCTGGAGCAACTCAACGGGTCAGGCAGCATCTCGGGAGAAAAGAAATAGGTGACATTTTGGGCTGAGACCCTTCCTCAGACTGAGTCAGGAGAGAGGGAAACTAGAGGTACGAAAAGGTACAAAACAAATGCCAATGACCAAGGAAAGGCAGAGCCCACAATGGTTCATCTTCGTTATCGTTCTTCCACAGTCAACAATGGACCATTGTGGGCTCCATCTTTCATTGGTCATTGTTCTGTACGTCTAGTTTCCCCTCTCGCCTGACTTTCCGTCTGAAGAAGGGTCTCGACCCCAAAAACGCTACCCTTTCCTCCACAGATGCTGCCTGTCCTGCTGAGTTACTTCAGCAATTTGTGTCTATCTTCTGTTATTCAATTGTACTGGAGAAACTTAGTAGGTCAGCCTGCATCTACGGAGGGAATAGGCAGACAACATTTCAGGTTTGTACCCTTCTTCAGGTCAGAAACGTCGCCTGTCCATTCCCTCTACAGATTCTGGCTGACCCGTTCAGTTCCTCCGGCACTCTTTGTAATTGCTCAAGATTCTAGCATCTGCAGTTCCTTATGTCTCCGTTATTCCATAGTATATCCATTGAAGACTTACAATACACATGATTTAAAAATTCAGTCTATGTCCTGACAATGTTGGTGGTACTCGACTTTTTGCAAAGGCAGGTCAGAGAAAATATTGCTTCCAAACTTAAAGTATAAAAATAATTCAGATGCATGATGTCTTCTTTTGACAGTTAACTCTGGCTGGTGGAGAGAAGAGATCGGAAGTTTTTGTTTATTCCCTCGAGCTTGGACAATCTGCTGCTACTAGAGCTATTAAAGCCTCGGGTATGTTTTATTTTCTGTGATGTTCAGAAGATATGTCTCCCATTATTTTTGCTGAAAGACCGATATGTTTCTTTGGAAAGTGTATGTTTGCAGTTCTTTGACACGGGACCCTGGCTGGAGTTGCACTGAACTCCATTTGGAACTCCACTTAAAAGACTGTGAAATGTTAAGGGCGGCACGATGGCACAGCGTTGTAGCTGCTGCCTTACAGCACCAGAGACCCAGTTACAATGCTGACTATGGGAGCTGTCTGTAAGGAGATTGGACCTTCTCCCTGTGACCCCGTAGGTTTTCTCCGTGTGGTCCAGTTTCCTGCCACATTCCAACGATGTGTAGGTTAATTGGCTTCTGTAAATTCTAAATTGTCCCTAGTGTTTAGAATAGAACTAGTGTACGGGAATCCCTGGTCAACTCTAAAACTACAATGAAAACCATGACAACCACTATCTTATCACCAACTAACAGCGGTCCTGAGTTACCTCATTGGAGACCCTCGCACTATATTTTATCAGACTTTACTGGACTTAAACTTACACTAGACTTTATTCCATTTATCCTGTATCTGTACACTGTGGATTTTCACTGTTCACTGTACCTCAGTACACCTAACAATGATAAACTAAACTAAACAATAATCAAATTTTGCTGCACTATGATATAATTTTGCTTCATTTTTAATGTTACTGATAACTTTTATTCATTTTAATGTGCTGATACAATATTTGTAGTTTGTTTCATAATAAGATGAATTCCTCATTGGATATTTTCTCAAATATCCGAAATTGCGAAACTTGAATTCATCTTGAACTTTGCTGTAAAAAGTATTTAAATATGTATATTCAAACTAACCAGAATTCAAATTGAGTTTAAGCCTTGATTCATTTTGGAAATGGATGGAACTATAGAATTTACATTTTCTCAAATAGCTGGAATGTAGAATTTAAAATAATTCTGAACTGTGCTGTAACATGTATTTCACAGTGTACAGTTGAGGTCATGGTCATTGGCATTAAAAAAAAGCACTTTGGCCCAATTTGTCCACGCTTGCCAACATGTCCCATCTACACAAGTCTCACCTGCCTGTGTTTGGCCCCATATCCCTCTAAACCCGTTCTATCCAAGAACCTGTGGAAATGTTTCTTAAACATCTGTCAAAGCAGAATTTGAATTTAGTTTTAGGCTGATTTCGTTGCCTCAGTTCAAAAGGGGAGTTTTGTGGTGTGTTGAAACAATAGATCTGTAATACAGCTGGGTGTAACTGTGCAGGAACTAACACCACACACTCTAATTTCATTTCCATGCCAACTTAGTTCCCTGCATTGATTTAATCATAGTAAGTTCCTGAATGTTGAAATACTGGCTAAGAGTGGTTCATAGTCATACTGTGGGGAGATCTGAACACTGAAAGATTTTATTGTTTAAACTGTGTGGTTAGAAATGGATGAAAAATAATGAAACAGGTTTGTGTTGGTGCGATTTGCTGACCTGTATTTAATTTAATTCTTGTTTGTTTGTAAACAATGTAGGTCCTGGGTGTAAAAGGCTTGGGATTGATGGTGACAGAGAAGCAGTACCATTAGCTCTGCAGATTGCCTACTGCAAGGTACGCTATGATACTCTGACCTCTGGTACTGTCTGTGTGGAGTTTGCATGTTCTCCCTGTGACCACATGGGTTTTCTCCGGCTGCTTTCGTTTCCTCCCACATCCCAAAGACGTGCGGGTTTGCAGGTTAATTGTCCCCTGTGAAATTGCCCCTATAGCATCAGGAGTAGATAAGAAAGTGGGATAAAATAGCGTGAACCGGTGATCAATGGTCGGCATGGAATCCGTAGACCAAAGGGCTTGCTTCCTTGCTGTGACTCTAAACCAAACAATTGAGAAACGGAGTAAAATACAAAGTGCTGGAGTGTCCAATTTGTCCTCTTTTTTTCCTTTGTTCCCAAATGTTTCCCCCCGCACTCTACACTACAATGTCTGAAGAAGGATAACTGACCCGAAACATCACCTATCCATGTTCTCCAGAAATGCTGCTTGAACTGCTGTGTTACTCCAGCATTTTGTGTCTATCATTGGTGTAAACCAGCATCCACAGTTCCCTTTTAACACAATAAGATCACCCTGTTATGCTGCTAGTCATTGTGCACAGCTCTGCCTTTGAAATTGTAATACTGAATAAGCTCATCCCTAAACTTCTGCACTTTGATCTTGGGATCTTCATCTTCACTTGGCTTCTTGACTTTGTGACAGAACTCATTCAATTTATATTGGTCATAGAATCTTCCTCACCCTGACACTCGACGCTGGCACTCCTCAAGGTAGTGTGATCAGTCCCTTGTATTACAGTCCGCACACCCATAACTGCATGGCCAAGTACAGTGCCAACTCAATCTCTTGGTTTGACAACCAAAAGGACCTGGGCAGATCAAGTACCCTGTATATATTGGCCTGTGTCCAAGGGTGGTGACAATAGTGAACACGTTGATCGTGACATCGCAAAATCCACTCAATTCTGGGAAAGTCATGGCAGATTGGGGAAGCACAAGAGTTTTATTCATGAAAGAAGGGAAGAGGGAAATCAGGAACCTAATGTCACGTCAGTCTAACTGTCAACGTAAGGAAGTAGTGGCAGAGCTTTTTGCAAATCATCGCACAATAAGCAAATTAATTCTGATTTTATTAAAGGGAAATTATGTTTGATATATTGTTGGAATTACCAGGAAGCAGAAAGGCCAAGTAGTGGATTAAGAGTGTCTAGATTTTCAAAGCACGTTCACTGAGATGCCATATAGAATTTAACTGCACCAAGTCAAAGTTATTTTCCTTGGGTCTGATGTATGATTATGGAACAATGAATAACAAACAGTGGAGGGAACATTGAGAAATGTTCCAGTTCTTAAGCTGTAATTAAAATTTTGAAAAGAATGGAGGCTAGAGTGTCAAATATCAACGATCTTTGTTATTGAGTTATTCTGAGATAATTTATTATTGATTTTGGACAATGACATTTAGGTTTTGTCACGTGTACTGTGGCACAGTGCAAAGCTTTGTTCACATGCTGTCCAATGAAATCTGATTATACCATGCACAGTTAGAATTATGCCAAACTCAAGTACAATAGGTGGAACAAAGGAAAAGATACAGAGTCAAGGACTGCTCTCACCCCAGCCACAGACTGTTTACCCTCCTCCCATCCGGGAGGCGCTACAGGTCTCTCCGTTGCCGGACCAGCAGGTTCAGGAATAGCTTCTTCCCTGCGGCTGTTACACTACTCAACTCTGTACCTCGGTGATTGCCAGTCACCCCCCCCCCCCCCCCCCGGACACTCCTCCCCCAGATAAATTGCACTACTACGACTGTATGCACGTATATATATTTATTGCTCATTATTCTTTGTTCGCTCTCCTGGGGAGATGTTAACTGCACAGTTACCATTTTAATAAATGAATATAGAACGATCACTGTACCTCAATAGAATTAAGTTTAGAGCCTGATTTTAATTAATAATTTCATCTGATATTCATATTTGCATATTTAATAAAATAATGGCAGAAGACTAAAAGTTATATTAATGGTATTGTGAACGCTATCATTTACAGAATAATCTTGCTCTAGAATTCAAACAAAATGACAGGAAAAAGTTTTTAGAGGCACTGAGAATTTGGCTGAATTTTGGATGATTTGGAGGTCTTATCGGGAGTGATAGACATGCAGCATGGAAACGGGCCATTTGGCCCAACTTGTCCATGCCAACCTAGTTGCCCCATCCACACTAGTCCCACCTGTACACGTTTGGCATATCTCCCTTTAAACTTTTCCTATCCATGTAAAAATGTCCAAACATCTTTCACATAACACACATAGACACATAGTATCTGCCTCAACTACCGCCTCTGGCACAAAAGCTGGAGCAACTCCACGGGACAGACAGTATCTCCAGCGAGAAGGAATGGGCGATGTTTCAAGTCTGAAGAATGGTCTCGACCCGAAATATCACCCATTCCTTCTCTCCAGAGAAGCTGCCTGTCCCGCTGAGTTACTCCAGCTTTTTGTGTCTATCTTTGGTTTAAACCAACATCTGCAGTTCCTTCGTACCCCCTTCTGGCAACTTGTTCCATATACCCATAACTATGTGAAAAAGTTGTTCCTCAGGTTCCTATTAAATTTTCCCCCTCTCCACTTAAACCTATGTCCTCTAGATCTTGATTCTCCTATTCCGAGTAAAAGACTCTGTGCATTCACCCTATCTAGTCCCCTAATTATCTTACACACCTCTATAAGATCACCCTTCTGCCCCCTGCGCTCCAAGGAATAAAGTCCTAGCCTGCCCAACCTTTCCCTGCAGCTCATGCACTGAAATCCTAGCAACATCCTCGTAAATCATCTCTACACTCTTTCCAGCTTAACATGAGCAGCCATGATGCTGATCATGTTACCGTGCAGTTCATGGCAAGGCAAGGGGAGTACAGGTCAAAGGTTTAATTGAGATATAAATTTGCTTATCTCTAAAAGGCGGAACTGGGTTCATAGTTAAATTGTTCCTGTTTTCATGCAGTCCATTTTGTAACGAGCATTTGCTGCCAACGCAGCTCCTGTTCACTAAACTATCTGGCTGAACAGTTAAATACTGTCAATGCAACCAATTGAAGCTGTGGGTTTAAATTTAAATAGAGTAATGTTTAATTATAACATCATTTGAGACTGCTAATTAACAAATATACTCACTTATGGTAATCAAAAGGCAGAGAATGCTGCACTTCACAGCGGTCGAGTTGCTGCCTCTGGGTACGATCTCGACTCTTGAGTGCTGTCTGTGCAGAGTTTGCATGTTCTCCCTGTGATTGTGTGGGCTTTGCAAAGATGCACAAGTTTGTAGGTTAATTGGCTTCTGCAAATTGCCTCTAGTGTGTGGGACATAGAACGAGTGTATGGGTGATCGATGGTCGGCGTGCACTTGGTGTCAAAGTTTCCACGCTGTATCACTAAACTAAACTAAACATTAAACTAAATGTAGAACTTAAATGTTTTATGTTGCTCTTTGAGGGCTGTCAGAATTTTAATAAAATCATTATTAAAAGGGATGATCACTGAACATTGACCCTTTACTCAGAGCTTAAAACAACAAGTGACAGATTTAGCTTCAACTGAGTTGGAAGATTGTGATTTCAAGATTGACCAGAGACTCATTAGCTAATTAGTAAGAATATTCTGGAAATTATCAGCAGGCCACGCAAATCTGTTGAGAAAGAGGAAGAAAGTTAATGCATCTGACTCATAATAGTTCATTGGAAGTGGGAGAAGTAGCAAATACTTTTTAGCTTGTGGAGCAAAGTGGATATGACAATGGCAATGTTGGCAGAAGGGTCCCAAGCAGAAATGTCGACTGCCCATTCCTTCGCTCCATAGATGCTGCTGCACCCGCTGAGTTTCTCCAGCATTTTTGTGTACCCTTATAGAGAGACAGACAGCGGGCGATCGATGGTCACACCAGAGTCGACTGCCTGCCCCTATGTCCGTGCTCGTGTGTCCCTGGAGACAACATGCGGTGTCCACGGGGACTACCGTGATCGCTGGTCACCGCTGGGGGTCGAGTGTATTGTAGATAAAGATGGCACGATTGCATTATAATGATTGCCTGATGTATTGTGACATTTAATAGTATTTGTGCCTTCTGGAACACTGTAAATTGCAATTACTGAATCAAATCCTTGTAAGAAAAATAAAAGATGCTGGAATCTTGCCTAACAGACAGAGTTATGGAGCAACTTAGCAGGTCACACACCCACAGATGCTGCCTGAGTTCCTCCAGCACTTTGTCTTTTGCTCAAGGTTCCAGCATCTACACAATACATCTGCTACTTAGCAACGGCTTGTGTCTACAAGGCAAGATCACAATATCTGTAAAAGTTCGGAAGCAAAGAGAGATTAAATGACACAGGCAGTCTTGGTACCGACTGAGAATAAACGGTAAAAGCTTATTCATTACAACTGAGCTACCTGAAAGTGATGTAAATAGATAGATATGCCATTTATTGTCACTATACATGTACAATGAGATTAAAAGCAGCTCGTACTCAGTGCATACATATAATTTAGTACAAAAAACAAGAAACAGAAAACAAAACAGGGGGGGGGGGGATAGGTGCACAATTCTGCGGCGCTATATACATATCTATAAAGGCAAAATGGTGAAGGATGAATAGGTAGGATTCTTAGGCAGATGTTTAAAAGTTATATTAAAATATTAAAAATTATTTAAAAAATATTAAAAATTACAGTTACAATACACATTACAGTTCCAAATTTCAGTACGTGGATAGAATAGATGGAAGTCCGGGTGTTGGGCTGTGAAGTCAGTGCATGTATGAGTTAAGAGTAGTTATGACTTTCGGAAAACAACTGTTCCTGAGTCTATTTGTCCTAGTTTTGATGCACCTATAGCGCTTTCCAGAGGGCAGCAGGTCGAACAGTCCAAACGCAGGATGGGAGCTGTCCTTGATGATGAATAGAAGGTGATGAAAAGGAACTGGGATAATGGCCAACTGCAGTTGTTGGGATATCGGGAATCAAAGCAGATGCTGGAAACAGGCAGCAGGAGAGGCAGAATATGTGGAAGAAGATAAAACTGAATTAATGTTAACGGTTGCTGGCATTTCACAGACTGGGTAAGCAGCAGAAAAACTATCAGATTATTTATTGACGAGTACAGGAGTGAGATTAGTAGCTCCTCTTTACTACGGGTCCACCACCGATTGTTCGGCACCCTTGGTTCCAGAGCCTTGCCATATTATCCATATTGCCGGACCAACAGAGGTCACGGCTTGAGGGGACGAGATACTGACCCGCCATGGCCTCAGAAATCGGTTATGGGAATGGATCTGCTGTCTCAGGCCGGGCCAGAGTTCTAGAGCCATGGCCGCAGGGGGCAACACTATGTTGCCAAAATACCTTTGTTTCAATTAGATGTTTGGAACAGAAAATATTGGGAACACTCAGCATAGAAACAAATATCATAAATGAAGTAATGTAGAACATAGAACACTGAACATAGTACATCGAACACCTCAGGAACAAGCCCTTTGGTCCACAATGTCTGTGCCAAACATGATGCCAAGTTAAACTAATCTTCTCTGCCTCCACGTGATCCACATCCCTCCATTCCCTGCGCATCAATGTGCCTGTCCAAAAACCTCTTAGTTGCCACAATCGTATCTGCCTCCTCCAGCATGTTCCAGCATGTTCCAGGCACCCACCACACTCTGTGTAACACAAAAACAATTTACCCTGCACATCTTCTTTACACTTTATACCTCCTGCCATTTCTGCAGCTGGTCTATATTGTGTTGTATAAGTTGACAACCTCCCTCACTGTACGCAACGCTGCCAATGTTGGTGTCACCTGAAAACTAGCTAACCAACCCGTCTACATTTACGTCCAAGTCACTTTTATATATATATATATATATACACATATATATACACACACACACACACACACACACACACACACACACACACACACACACACACACACACACACACACACACACACACACACACACACACACACACACAAGCACACACCACACATATATATCTATATATATATACCTATATATATCTATATCACAAATGCAGATCAAACGGCATCTGTGGTCACTGACCTGAAAGATTAATTGTTTTACTCTCCACGTGTTACCTAACCTGATGAAAGTTTCTAACATTTTCTGTTTTTATTTCAGAATTCCAACACCTGTGATTTTTATTTCCATATATTGATATGTTTCTTCTAAAATTGCAACTCTAAAAATTTTTGTTTAAACATATACTTTAGAAATAACAGCACATCAGCAATGTGTTATTCATCCTATTTTCTAATAGTTTACAATAGATATTTCTCTTCCATTAGGCCACAGTCAGCAGAAGGAGCCAATGGAATAATGTGGAAAAAAACTGCACATCTATAAATCTAAGCAAGGCTTGCAAGAAATATGACGAGCTAGGTAATCTTAAATTGCGACACTATTGCTTTCTTGAAATGAAAAACCTGATCTTCTATAGTTTTTTGCTGTTCAGGGAAAATTTCAGGTAAAATTCAATTGCAAGATCATAATCATACTTTATTAGCCAAGTATGTTTTGCAATACACGAGGAATTTGATTTGCCGTACAGTCATACTAATAAAAAGCAACAGAACACACAAAATACATTTTAACATAAACATCCACCACAGTGACTCCTCCACATTCCTCACTGTGATGGAAGGCGTAAAAAAGTTCAATCTCTTCCCTTCTTTGTCCTCCAGCGGTCGGGGGCCTCTAACCTTCCGTTGACATGACGATCTTACACCTGTAGCCAGCGGCGAGCCTCTTCGCCCGGGCGGTCAAGCTCCTGCATCAGGGGGATGTCAGCTCCACGACCGGGCAGTCTGACCCCGGGTCAGGACTTGTCGAACGTTGTGCGGTTTTACTGCTCCCGACTCGGTATCTACCCAAGACTGCGAGCTCCGCGATGGTGCCCTTACCAGGCGACTCTCTGGCTATTGGTCCCAAAAGTGGATCTGCAATCATTCATTATAATCGCTCCACTCTGTTAAACCTTTATTCCAGCAACAACATTTCATACTCTAACTATGCTCACTAAACGTTATTCCCTTTATCCTGTATCTGTACAGTGGATGGCTTGATTGTAAATGTGTATAATCTTTCCGCATACTGGATAGCCCCCGACATAAAATCTATTCACTGTCCCTCGGTTCACATGGCAATAAACTAAACTAAATGTGAATCCTCTGTAAATAGTACTTATCATGAAATGTGATTCATTCCATGTTAAATCATCAGTGTTTAAAGGTACAAATACCATAAATGCCATTCAAGCACATATGCAAGGTAGCTACATCTGTCAGCAAGATTCTATATCTTACATCTTAGTCATTTCTAGCCATCGCTTCTAAAATATATTCTTATTTCTGTCAGAATTCAATACAGAATATCTTCACCTTTCCATGACTGAGGTGGTGAAGCGACAGAACTCCAAATCCAAAAAGAGTTATAATCAGGTACGTACAGGTTTGTGCAAAACGCAAAAGTGCTGTAGGAACTCAGGGGTCAGGCAGCAACTGTGGAAGGAAATGGCGAGGCGATGTTTTTGGTCGAGACCCTTCCTCAAACTATTTCAGTTGCTTGCATCTCAAAGCACAGGCTTGTTGTGAGGTTTAGAACCCAAGTCACTTGCTTTGAAGAATCATGATTGATCGGGAAAGTTTAGCCACTGTCTTGGGTAATTAGGGAAATGTTTAAAATATTCAAAGATGTTTTTCTTAATTTTTCACCGACCTTCAACATTATGGGTGAGTGAGTGGGCACCCACCCAGCTTTGTGTCATCTGCAAATTTGCTAATGTTACTTTGAATCCCTTCATCTAAATCATTTATGTATGTTGTAAATAGCTGCAGTCCCAGCACCGAGCCTTGCGGTACCCCACTAGTCACTGCCTGCCATTCTGAAAGGGACCCGTTAATCCCTACACTTTGTTTCCTGTCTGCCAACCAATTTTCTATACATGTCAGCACTCCACCCCCAATACCATATGCCCTAATTTTGCCCATTAATCTCCTTTGTGGGACCTTATCAAATGCTTTCTGAAAGTCCAGGTACACTACATCCACTGGCTCTCCCTTGTCCATTTTCCTAGTTACATCCTCAAAAATTTCCAGAAGATTAGTCAAGTATAATTTCCTCTTCGTGAATCCATGCTGACTCAGACCGATCCTGTTACTGTATCCAAATGTGCCGCTATTTCATCTTTTATGATTGACTCCAGCATCTTCCCCACCACCGACGTCCCTCTGTAAATTGGCCCTGTGTAAATTATTCCCAGTGTGTATAGAGTGGATATAAAAGTGGGATAACATAGAACTAGTGCGAAATAGGTGATCGATGGTCGGTGTGGTGGCAGTGGCTGAAGGACCTTGCTGTATCCATGCTGTATCCATGCTGTATCCATGCTGTATCCATGCTGTATCCATGCTGTATCCATGCTGTATCCATGCTGTATCCATGCTGTATCCTTGCTGTATCCATGCTATTTCTATGATGTATCTCTAAATTAAACAATACTTTAGAATTAGTCCTTTATATTCTTGTCCATAATGAGGTTACCAAGGTGGACTGAGCTTAAATATACAGCATAACGATCTCTATGTCTGCGTTTGGTCTCGCCGATATATACAGTAGGAGCCGACACCGGGAACACCATGCCTCTTTATGTATGCAGCCCAGAGACAAAAGGTGTTGCCAGTCCAAAGGGAATAAGCATAGTTTATAAGGTTTAAGGTTAGTTTTATTATTGTCGCAGGTACAGTTTTGCATGCTGTCTAAACAGATCAGATATACTATACATAAATACAATCGTCAGACCCATGTACAATAGACAGGTACATGAACAGAGGTATATGGGCCAAATACAGGCACGTGGGACTAGTGTCGATGGAGGGGGAGGGTCTTAGTTGGCATGGACAAGTTGGGCTGAAAGGCTTGTTTCCATGTTGTATGAATCAATGACTATGATTCTATGAGATAGAGCCAAGGAGAAGATAACAAGAATTAACGTTTACAATGATTAAGCAAATGCTAGCAATTGTATTGAAAGCAAATTTAGTGAATAGAACATTTGGGTAATAAGTACATCTTCCATAGAATGATTGACCAATGTATGTTTGGAATTTTTGTTTTCTCTGTTTCAGCAAATAAATATATCACAAATCAAGATTGACAAGGTGCAAATAATTGGAATTAATAATACCACATTTGCAGTTTGTCTAGACCAGGATGAGAAAAAAGTTATTCAGAGTGTTACCAGGTGGGATAATTATATTATAACCTTCATCTGTTATTTTTTCAAATTCATCTTTGTATAAAAATATATTGTAAAATCTGCAGACATTTTGAGATGGGTTTATTTTTGCTTTTGCACAAATACAATGTTTATGAATAGGTGTCTTATTGTTGCATATACTAAGGTGAAAAGCTTTATTTTGCATGCTACCCAATCAGTCTAGATAATATATATAAATCAAGTCAAACTCCAGTACAATAGGTAGAGCAAAGGGGAAGATACAGAGTGCAGAATATAGTTCACAGCATTGTAGCGCATCAGTTCCACAGACAACATTCCACTGAGATAGAGGTGAATCAGAGGTGAGTACTCTGGTCATTGGAAGGACTGTTGAGAAGCCTGATAACAATGCTGAAAACCACTTCCTGGTGGTGCTCGATTGTAATGACCAGGATGAGACTAGTCTTTGGTTATGTTGGCTGCTTTTCCAAGGCAACACAATTAAAGACTTGTCCCACCCCGGTCATTCCTTCTCCCTGCTCCTGTCAGTTTAGCAGAGTGCAGTCACAGTTTCTGAGGAAAATGTGTCCTTTTCATATCACACGAATATAGTGTAGCTGGTCAAGCTGATCATTGAGGTAGTATTGAGCAGGAAAAGTCCCCATGCTTCCTCAAATGTTGAATGGGATTTGTAACCCCCTTCTGCAAGTTTGTTGCACATCCTCCAGTGAGGGTCCTTGCAGCAGTGCAATAATGCCTTCCCCCATTCTATAATGCATTGTAAGCTGCATCTTTAGCCTTCTGACCCAGACACAAGGGAGCGAGCGGTGCACAATGTGACCAACAAGGCACAAATAGCTGAGTCAGCTCATAAATAGCTCGTTCTAAGCTCCCCCCCCAGTCTAGTTTCAGTCAATAAGATACTGAATCAAGCATTTGCGCAAATAAACTTTATTTTGGAAAACACAACACAAATTCCCCAATACAATACCTAACCACCGCGGGTTTGATCCTTGTATCTGCTTGGCCAAGCCCCTCTAGCCTCGTGCAAGCAGAGACACGCCAAACGGTCATGCAGTCCCAAGCGTTCTTCCAGAAGATCGAGATCAGACCTCGTGGGAGCTACTTTTTATTAGTCCCCGATCCTTGGGGGGCCAAACCACATGGGGGTGGCCTCTATACAGTCCAATAACACATATCGATTAACACAGTATATGATAGACAGTTCCCTAACCCAATAATACAGTAAGTAATACATTGTATCTGACGAAGCTTCTAGATGGAAGTTAACAGAGATTAATTATGCAACATGTGCCTAGATATTCAAGAAACCCAGACAAGGTTCAACACTTAACCCAATCAACATCTAGCAAAGTAAAGCTTTGCAACATTATTTACAGTATGTACATCTGGTTTGCAGTGACCCAATCAGTTCCATGCAATTTACACCTTATTGTAAGAATCTGCAGGATATCCCATTCTTTTCCTGCAGATCTTATCTAGGACAGATAAACTGGCACCATTCAGCAGCTTGTCCCAGTTCTACAAAAGACTAATTTATATTGACCAAAATGGCCTGGCAGCACACAAGCCTTTACTCAATTTTAATGTCCTGGCAGCTCCAATTTGGCCAGAATTAACAAGCTCTTCCCCTTTAATCCACAATCTGCAGTGTTCGATTTGCAACTGATACATAATGTTTAACTTCATGCACTGCACCTCTCTACCGAATGGAATCAATAAACAGTTTTTGCTACGGCATGCAAGTGCTGGGTCTTGTTTTGCAGCTTAAGGATGACAAGTTGGTTATAATTTACAAGATCTGCACTTATTCAAGATAAATGACCCTGACACTGGTGTGAAGTTGAAAACTAGAGACCATAAATTAACGGACAGAAGTTTAGGGGTAACATGAGGGGGAACTTCTTTACTCAGAGAGTGGTAGCTGTGTGGAATGAGCTTCCAGTGGAGGTGGTGGGGGCAAGTTCGATTTTATCATTTAAAAATAAATTGGATAGGGATATGGACGGGAAAGGAGTGGAGGGTTATGGTCTGAGTGCAGGTAGATGGGACTAGGGGAGAATAAGTGTTCGGCATGGATTAGAAGGGCCGAGATGGCCTGTTTCCGTGCTATAATTGTTATATGGTTATATGGTTATAAATATAATGTGGACATAAAGATACCCAATAGATTTAGAAAACATTATTCAGGGGAGTGATTGGAATCTGATCTGACTTTATATCTCTGAGATGCTGCAATCACAATTGATTACATAAAACTTGACATTTTCTCATGATATTTCTCAGTGAGTATTGTGAACTGTGTTCATTGTTCTAGTGTTATCTGCGATCATTAAATGTCTGATCACCGTAAGTACATGGAAATCCAAAGGAAAACTCATTTTTGGTCCACTATCTGTCCAACAATTGTGAACAAGTGTTTGCATTTTGAAAGACCCAAATGGGCCAATGAATTAAAGAATACAAATATATAGCACAAACTAAATTACAGCTCTGTATCTAGTGCAATCAAGGTAGGTCGTATTTCAAAATTCAGTTGTAGTTCATTGTGTTACATATTATATTATATATTACATTGATAGAGCAGTAAAATATATACATCAGTTCTAAATATGCCTCGGGTCAACTTGTGCTGCTTAGAATGATTTGTGTGGAACATGCTCTTTTTCCAATTTGAATCCTTTATTGTTAATGAAGTGTTATTTATCTTTCTTTTGTCTCGTTTAGATGTGAGGTTTCCGTATGTTACAAACCTGAAGACAGGATGCCCCAGAAACTGGGCAAACACGCTTCAATGAAGATGTTTCAACACCCATCAAAGTCTTGCTCCCTTCTTTGTCTTCCAATTGTAACCTTCAGTGGTGCTTTGTCATAGTGCTGGCCAATGAAGACTCAGTGACCCTAATGCCTGAAAATACTGTCCAAACAATGGTCCTGACTCTATATTGTGTTCTGGCAGTGTTACAACTATATATGGCGTACAGTGCATGTGGCCCTTACAAGTGGAATAGAAAGGCCCAGCCAGTTTAACTTGAGATCTCACTGGTCTCAGTTTAATAGCTATTGATAATGAGACTTCTTGGGAAAGGAGAGAGAAAATGTTTCCTTGATGACTGTTGGCTAAGTTATTCCTGAAACTGTTTCAGAATATGGAACCTTCTGTGTCATTTAACACACCAGCTTTTGCCCCAAATGCAAACATAAAATGATTGGTGGACACATTCACTTTTTGTACCGACCCGCTGTAGTAGATGAGGAAGCCAGAGGTCATAAGGTTAACTGAGTGAGGTAGCTCGGTTAGAATTCGATGGGGAAAATAAGCTGGTGCAGGGGGGAAATGGTGCTTCATTTAGTCTTTAACACTTGTAGGGCATTAGTGTGCAAAACAGTCAATTAGAGGAAGCAAAGGTAAATAACATAAGGATGAAAGACTATGGTATCTAGTTCCCAATGATGTTCCATTAGCATCCATTCAGCTGAGGTAGATTCCTGACCTGTTGATACTGTCGAAGGTAGACACAAACTGGAGAAACTCAGTGGGTGAGGCAGCATCTATGGAGAGAAGGAATGGGTGACATTTCGGGTTGAGACCCTTCTTCAGACCGATCGTTTGATACTGTGTTTGTTACAGTGGTTGATAATTGGTTCTTGAGTAAAACATATAGCTGTCCTCTTGCGAAACAAAAAGAAGAAATTTACTTTGGTATGGATATCGAAGCTCCCCGCGGTACTCCAGTGTCATCTCACCAGAGTCCTCTGGAATTGTCGCAATCATGTTCCCACTTTTGCTCTCCAATACCCTTGCAATAATCACCAATGCACCACCTTCCTTCCTGAATTGCTTCCCAAGATCTTTTTATCTCAGCACCACTTTTTTGCACTAAAAGCATACACATGGAAATAAATAGTCTGCAAAACATATTCACAATAGGTTGGGGAAGAAATATATGAATAAATTGGGGCCATGTATTATAAAATGAAATCATAAGAATGATAACTTGAACTCTCCCACAATTAATTGGCCAGAAGTAACACACAGGGGAAAATGAAACCACTTCCTACAAGATGTACAGAGCTCCTTGTGAACTCAATACCACCAAAAATGGGAGGGTTTTTTTAGCATTGAATGAATGGGATCATACAAAATACATGTAGGAGCAGCATTAGGCCATTTGGCCCATCAAGTGTGCTTACCCATTTTAGATAATAATTATAATAAAGTCTAGATAATAGTTACCATTAGATAATAGATTTTTGATAATAATTCAAAGGATGTTGGTCTATTGAAGACCCAACCATTGATTGGACAAAGTTTAATTTTGAGGCGTTTTGAGTAGGTTGATAAAATTAAGAGAGCAACAACAATATTGGCAAAAATATATTGTGAGATAACAATAGGTAACCTACTAAGCACAAGATGAATTAAACACAATGAATAAAGGCATTAAGGAAAGTAACCAAAGTTAAGGGAAGAGAGACTCATTGGGTAGCAGAGCAAGAGAGAGCATGACAAAGATGAATACAAATACATTCAGAGTGAAGTCAGCATAAGATGACCATACAGATTCATTACATTAAATTATCAAGGAACATAAGATATTCTGCAGCACAGAAAATGTTTAGATACAAATAAATTCAAAATGATTGGAAGGATAAACGTTACAGGTACAAATAGTGAGAGAAATCATAAATAATGTAAGAGGTGTCAAAGTTTAAATGAGATGTGTGGGGCAAGTTGTTTTACACAGAGTGGTGGGTGCCTGGAACATGCTGCCTGGCTTGGCGGTGGAGTCAGATATGGTATAGGCATTTAAGCGGCTTTTAGATGGGCACATAATATGCAAGGAATTGAAGGATATGGATCATGTGGAAGCAGAAGAGATGAGTTGAACTTGGTATTGTGTTTGACACGGATATTGTGCACCAAATGGCCTATTCCGGAGGTGTGCTGTTCTGTGTTCTATGTACTTGGCTTCAGTATTAACTCAGGGAACAGACTGGGTGTTATGTCATTGGAAAGCGAGATTAGACGGCATTCAATCTGGAAAAAATAATATTAAATGAAATAATCAAAGTCAAAGAGAAAAATACTTTGATCCAGAAAGATTATCTGTGCCTCTTTAAAAGAATCTAACAAAGACTTTGCAAATAAATCATAATATGTGTAATATTTAATTCAAAAAAGATGTATGCAGAAGTGTTGCAAATAGGTAATACCAAACATATATCTAAGATGGGACAGAGGGGTTGTCCATGGAACTATAAACCAATGGAAGAAATATCATGTAATCCCACTGAAAGATTAAAAAAATATATTTAGCAATAAATATTCTAATATGAAGAGTAGGCATGGATTTCAGGAGGGTAATCTTGTTTAATCAATCTCAATGTATTTTTTAGACCGCTGATGGAATACTTTGAGCTATTGTAGTAAATCGAACATATGAAGATTCCTCAAAGGATTTGCTGAAATAATAAATTGATATAGAAGGTCAGAGTATCCAGATTAGATATATTGGAATTAAAAAATAATGTTTAAATGTGTGGATGACACCAGTGGCAATGCATTAGTGAAGGATGGTGTGGTTATGGGAGGTAACTGTTACTGAACAGATTTTGATAAATTACAAGAGGGGATGAATACATTTGCAGAATGGGACTATTAATTCATAAATTAATCTCAACAGATACCAAAATGAATCAGGATGTCACACTTTATTGTATAAAATTAGCACTTGTTCTATGTGGTGACTCTTAGGGAGCATAGCTACAAAAATCACTAAATATATCAATGTTGTTATTAGAATCAAGGTAAATTATGAAAAATCATTATTATCAAACCCTTATGAAAGATACTTTTTTTTTTAAGAGGGTAAGCCTTAATTTTCTTCAGGAACAAATATGGTGAAAGCAAATCAACAACAGATTAAATGTTTTGGGTGACATTTTTAGGGTCGTGTCCCTTCTCGACCCAAAACGCCACCCATCCCTTCTCTCCAGAGATGCTGCCTGTCCCAATGAATTACTCCAGCATATTGTGTCTATCTTCGGTATAAACATGCATCTGCAGTTTCTTCCTACATATTAAATGCTTTTCCCATGTTCATTTATGTCCAAGTGAATTGGCTCAATAAACCAAATAGGCTTCAATTAATGACTGTGACATAAATTAAGTGGTTCTTGTCCCACTAAGGTGCCGACAAGGATAAACATGTTTGGGGACTAATCACACATTTATCAAGATTCTACTGTGTGGGCAAGTAAAATTGACCCGTATTTGCTCATAAATCTTGTTCTTACTTATGTTGCATTACTTATATTCCTCACGTACAAATATGTCACTGATGACGTATCTGAATTATTTTAATTTCCTTTAAGTTTAATACATGCAAGCAAAGTTATAGCCAAGGAATAATGTACTGCTTGTGTTAAAAGTGGTGTTGCACTGAGCAACTGTGCCAATGTGGAGTATATTCCAGCCATGTTATTCTATCCTGGTCTGGATAGAGTGGATGTTTCCACTAATGGGGGAGTCTAGGACCAGAGGCCAGAACCTCAGAATAAAAGGACATACGTTTAGAAAGAAGTTCCGGAGACATTTCTTTAGTCAGAGGGTGATGAATCTGTGGAATTCGTTGCCACAGATGGCTATGGACATTTTTAAGGCAGAGATGGACACATTTTTGATTGGTATAGATGTCATGGGTTATGGGGAGAAGGCAGGAGAATGGAGTTGAGAGAGAAAAACAGATCAGCCATGATTAAATGGTGGAGTAGACTTGATGGGCCGAATCGCCTGATTCTACTCATGTAACTATGAATTTATGAAGAGATTATCAGCTGGGTTGTGGTTCTCTAATGAGAGGCATTAAGGGGAGCCTTAATGTATCTCCACTGGCAGAAGTGGAGCTGAGAGCATCAGAGAATGGGCTTCATGGGAAAGGGGCAATGAAGAAATGGTCAACGGGTGACGGAGTGCTGGATAATTGGTTGGACAAAGTCTCTGAGTTGGTTGGGGTGAGTGGGAGAGTAGTGGGAAGTCAAGCACTCAAACAGCCCCCCCCCATTGACATTGGTTGTGAGGGTGAGGATGGGGCTTTGAGTGAAAATAAAGTAACATTTTTAAGGGGACATATCAGAAGATCAATGACTCAAATGTACTCGTCTTGGGTTAAGTAATTTGCAATTGTTGTTTCTGCAAATACAAACATAAAACAGACGGGGAAAAATTCCTGACAACGTTAAACAAATGGGACCTCAATTTAAATTGACCCAATTATCTATTTTTTATTAACCTTGTATTAAGAGCCAGTGGCCTTACAGCTTCAAATCTGGTCTTCCTGGACTTAATGTAAAATGTGCAATAATAGTGTTTCAGTTCTGACTTCTTTCTGATTTTGCTCAGTCACTGCCGAGAGTGCAGTGGCATTTATTACTTCCCCTCAAGCGAGGGTTGTACATAAAATGTCCAGTGATTCAGAGAATTCCACTGTCTTTGCAGTAATGGGTTGTACACTAAACTGTAAATATTGTATGATTAAGGTACACTATACAAAATATTTCACTTCTGCACCATTCATTTGATAATGCTTTATTAAAATTGACATGATTCACAATGCGTTTGATTGTTTTTGTTAAAGTAAGATGTCATTCCTGACTGTTTAAGCAATTGGTCTCTGTCCATCCACAGTGAACATAGACATGATAAGGAAATAATGTTTAGTGCAAGGTAAAGCCAATAACGTTCAAGGGAAGTGGAGATTAAGGAGATCACAGTTAAACTAAGAAATGTTGCTGTATGAGTAAAAATGTTAAACTGTGGAACGATTGTAACGTGTGATTGCATATCCGCTTCGGTGACAAGAACACAAATAGTCGCCTGGGTTAGACGCCAAATGTTCGCTTTACCGTAAAGAATAGTTATTCTCATGTGCCTTCGCCAATTTAATTATCTTGTCCACATTTGCACCATTAGCGGTTGAACCAAGGTGTGGAACTCGAGGAGTTTTTAAAGACTTTGACAAACGTGGTTTTAATCACGAAAGCCTTTATTGAAGCTTTATAAAGTGAGGCTCACTTTCCTCATGAAAGGGAGCTATGAGTGTGGAATCCAAGACCCCTCAATTGAGACTGAACTGCACACCTCCATTCACTTTGTTATAGGAGAGTATACACAGCACATTTATGAATATGTTATATGTTAATGATTCAGATGATGGAATTGATGGCTTTATGGCCAAGTTTGTGGATGATATGAAAATGGGTGGAGTGGCAGGTAGTGTTGAGGAAGCAGGGTGTCTGCTGAAAGACTTGGACAGGTTGACAGATTGGATTGGAAGCGGCTAATGGAATACAACACAGTAAAGTGTGTAAACTCTAGTTGCGAAACAGTTACTTACCGCAAAGTGCTATCAGATGTAAACATGTGATTTAAGGTCACACTAACTCAACAATTATTCCAACAATTACCAACATTAGAAGTTGGACATGGTTTTTTCTGGCATCATTCTGGTAAATTTATTCTGTACCGCCTCCAAAGTCTTCACATCCTTCCGGTAATGGGGCAACCAGAACTACACACAAAACTCCAAATGTGGCCTGACCAAAGTTTTATCAAGTTACAACATGACTTCCTGATCATTATCGCCATGGCCCGGACCGATGGTGGCAAGCGCACAATATGGTGGACATTCATGTTAAAATGTATTTTGTGTGTTCTGTTGCTTTTTATTAGTATGACTGTACGGCAAATCAAATTCCTCGTATGTTGCAAAATATACGTGGCTAATAAAGTATGATGTTGATGTTGAATTACAAAGTTTAAAATCTAACCTGCAGAGAAGGGGAGGCATGGAGAGAACAGGGGGAATGTTTATTATAGGGTGGAGACCAAAGATTGCCAGAGATGGTAGTTTCAGTTGAAAAAGGAAGTTGAAAGCTAGTTAATCACAACTGAAATGCCTGGAGGAGATGTATGTAGGAAATAAATTAGGAGGTGATATGAGGGGGGGTGGAGGGGAAGCTTTCTGGAGTGCTAGCAAGGGTGGTGTGGACCAATGGGACTGGTTTCCAGAGGGCTAGTATGGACATTGTGGGCCAAATGGATTCTTGGGCTGGCAGCTCAGTCACTGAGGCCTGGCAGCTCAGTCACTCAGGCCTGGCAGGCTGGCAGCTCAGTAACTCAGGCCTGGTGGGCTGGCAGCTCAGAAACTGCCAGAAATTCTGCCAAGCCAGGTGACAGAATGTGAGAGAGAAGGGGGAGAGGATGGACAATCAATTTTAGACATTTTCATCTTTGTTTATAGATCACAGCCATGAAGGAGGAAAGTCTATCCTTGCATGAACCTCTGGAGCGCTAGTCTGGGTGTTGTGGGCTGAAGGGACTGGTTTCCAGAGGGCTAGAATGGACATTGTGGATGTATTCTTGGACTTGCAGTTCAGTGAGTCATGGCTGGTGGGCTGGTAGTTCACTAAGTCATAGCTGGTGGGCTGGCACTTCAGTTACTTACAGCTAATTGGCTTCTGTAAAAATTGCCCCTAGTGTGTAGGATTGAACTAGTGTATCGGTGAATGCTGGTCAGCGCGGACTCGAAGGAACTGTTTCCACACTGTATCTCTAAACTAAAATAAAATAAACTCCACTTGTCAGGCAGCATCTGTGGAGGGAATAGTCAGACTACATTCTCTGGATGCTTTCAAGAGAGAGCTAGATAGGGCTCTTAAAAATAGCGGAGTCAGGGGATATGGGGAGAAGGCAGGAACGGGGTATTGATTGGGGATGATCAGCCATGATCACATTGAATGGCGGTGCTGGCTCGAAGGGCCGAATGGCCTACTCCTGCACCTATTGTCTATTGTCTATTTTGGGTTAGGAACCTTATTCAGACTGATTGTAATAGAGAGGAAACAGCTGAAAAAGACACCCCCCCCCCCCCCTCACTTGTATCGACCCATCACTAGTGTAGAAAGGAGCTACACATGCTAGTATATACTGAAGTTAGACACAAAGTGGAGCAACGCAGCAGGTCAGCTAGCATCTTTGGAGAAAAAGGATGGGTGACGTTTCGGGTCGGGACCCTAATCATCACCCTTCCTTTTTTCTCCAAAGATGCTGCCTGCCCCACTGAGTTACTCCAGCACTTTGTGTCTTATCTGTCATCTATCACTTGCCAGGCTTTGTCCTGCCCCCACCTCTCTTTTCCAGCTTTCTCTCCCATTCTTCTTTCCCCGAACCATCAGACTCTTGAATTCCATGTAATGTGCCGCCACAATTGTCTATTTTATCTTTTTATCCATTTAATAGCCATCAGGCTATTAAACCTGACTTGGACAAAACTCTGATTATTAATAACCAATTATCTGTTATTTGCATTTTATCATTTTATTTACTCATGTGTGTATATATTTATATTATGGGATATGCACACACTGATCTGTTTTGTAGTAAATGCCTACTATGTTCTGTGTTCTGAAGCAAAGCAAGAATTTCATTGTCCTATCAGGGACACATGACAATAAACTCACTTGAACTTGAACTTGTTATTTTATGTTGCACGGGGACCCAGATGCAACGAAATTTATTTCAGACTTGCATTTATTGGTGTATTTCTGAATGACAATAAAGTATTTGATTGATTGATTCCTAATTCTGACCGAGAGTCTTTTTTTCTGAAATGTCAACTCTTGCTTCCCTTTCAGGTCAAGGACCCTTGGTCAAAACTGGGAGAAAAGGCTGGAAAATGGGGGGTGTTTCCCGCATTTTCTGTTTCCGTCTCAGTTTTCCAGTATCTGGAACACTATCGTTTTGGGATTTTAAGATAAGTTTAAATTTCTCTCCCGGGTATCGAGTTAATGGACATTTTCAAATCCATTGATGAATTTCATGCAAATCGGGCCCTTTATTACGTTGTCAAACTTGGAAAACAATCCTTAGATATTTCCAAGTAAATAACGAAAGGGTGAACTTTGATTCGGGATTCCGTTGCATTTGTATCCATCTAGCCGATGGAACTATGCTACAGGTTCGGGGCCGGGGAGGTTGTCTGCTTGAAAACCATTTATTGCCTCTACTCCGCAAAAAAATACCCGGAGATACGCGCTCACTTTCACTGGTGATCTTTCACTGGTTGCATTGTTGGACGGGCGACAGCGGGGCCAATGAGAGTCTACAGTTGGTTAACACCAACCCCAAAACACCGGATAACTCGGCTGCTAATCGGACCTCGCTCTTGTCTGGTGGAGATGAGTCTTCGAGCTTTCTGTCCAGAATTGTTTAATATTGGAGTTCCCTTTACTTAAGTGTCCCGTTCAGAGTTGGAACTGGGAATCAAAGACAACTGCACCTGTCGATGAATTTTAACTGGTGAGTTCCACTTCTATTTATCTTTCTCTTTGATTGTGGAACTGTTGATTCGGCTGCTCGCGTTTATTTTGATGAAGCGCTTTAAGTGGTCTTTCGTTCTACTATCTTGGAGACACAAGAAACTGCAGGTGCTGGAAGCTTGAGCAGACCACAAAGTGCTGGAGGAACTCAGTGGGTCAGGCAGCACCAAATGAAGGGATGATGTTTCGGGTCCGGAGAATCCTTCCTCAGGCTGATTGGAGTCGGAGGCAGATAACTGGTCAATAGAGGGGAGGGTGACTGGCAGGTGGGTGGAGTAAGTGGCAGGGGCCAGAGGAGGAAAGGAGAAACACTGTTAGATAAGGAGAGAGGAGGGGGTGTGAAATGTAAACTAAATGGGAGCGATGTGGGTAGAAGGGGAGGGGAAGGAAAGTGAGAGGGGGGAGAGGGAAGGAAAGATGGAGAAAGGGAAGAGGAGGGGAGGGGGAGGGATGATATAAGAGGGGAATGTGGGATGGGTGATGAGTGGAGGGAGGAGAGGAAAGTAGTGGGATGACTGGTGGTGGGACAAGGGGGTTAAATGTATGTATGCAGGGGTAGGGTGGTCTTGGCACATGCATGTGTATTCCACTGGGCCTGGGTCCGATATCCAGGCACTGGTGAAGTGTTATAATAAGGAACTGCAGATGCTTGTTTACCAAAGAAAGGCACAAAGTGCTGGACTAACTCAGCAGGTCAGACAGCATCTCTAGAGAACATAGGTGAAGTTTCAGGTCAGGATCCTTCTTCAGACTGATTGGGTTATTGAGAGCCAAATTGCTGGACAAAGGTCAGAGATGGAAAAAAATAGGTGTGAGCCCAAAAGGATAGTTGCGCATTGTGAAGTGAGGGGACAGAAAGGGTGAACGTTGTGTAGTCAGTGGAAGGAACGTAGGGGCAGGGGTGAAACCAGTGTTCAAGAAGGAACTGCAAATGCTGGAAAATCGAAGGTAGGCTGGAGAAACTCAGCGGGTGCGGCAGCATCTGTGGAGTGAAGGAAATGGGCAACATTTTGGGCCGAAACCCTTCTTCAGACTGATATGGGGGGGGGGGGGGGGGTGGAGAAGAAAGGAGGAGGAGGAGCCAGTGGGCTGAGAGAGAGCTGAGAAGGGGAGGAGACAGCAAGGGCTACCGGAAATTGAAGAAGTCAATGTTCAAGCCGCTGGTGTGTGGACTGCCCAAGCGGAATATGAGGTGCTGCTCCTCCAATTTCCGGTGGTGCTCACTCTGGCCATGGAGGAGGCCTTGGACAGAAAGGTCAGATTCAGAATGGGAGGGGGAGTTGAAGTGCTGAGCCACAGGGCGATCAGGTTGGTTAATTCGGACCGAGCGGAGGTGTTCGGCGAAACGATCGCCAAGCCTACGCTTGGTCTCACCGATGTAGATCAGCTGACATCTAGAGCAGCGGATGCAATAGATGAGGTTGGAGGAGGTGCAGGTGAGCCTCTGTCGCGTGGAACGACTGCTTGGGTCCTGAAACCAGTGCAAGGTCAGACAGAGTTTAGGGGGAAAAGGGGCTGGGTGTTTCTAGAAGTTGCCTAAAGTTGGAACATTCAATATTTATACCATTGTTGAAGTGTGGCTGCTGGGACCTAGATCTGAGGTGAAACCAAGCAACATTTACTGGGAGGCTTTGTATTATCAGCCTTGGATGCCAACTTGGAAAAGATACTGTTGCCTCCCAAGACTGTGAATAGGTATCTCTGTGTAGCCACCAAAGCCAGGAGATAATGAGGAAATTAAATTAAAGAACCAAGAAAGTTGGACATGGATGTGAGCACTAAGTCTTGAATATAGGAATGTAGATATAGGAGGTGCTTCTGAGATCAGGAATTGGAATGATGGTTCTACAAAGTACAGGTTGTGAGTTGAATATCACTTGGGTTGTTCTGCTTCCTTGTAATATGCCTCTAGATTATTTGTAAGGAGGAATGTACTGACTTTGGAAGCTGCTCAAAGTTCACCAGGTTGAATCCTGTGATTAAAGGTAGATACAAAATGTAGGAGTAACTCAGCTGGTCAGAAGTCTTCATTGTGAAAAAGGATCCTGACCCAAAACAACACCTGTCCATTTTCTCCATAGATGCTGCCTGACCCATTGAGTTACTCCAACATTTTGTGTCTATCATTGGTATAAACCAGCATCCGCAGTTCATTTGCATTGCATCTTTGATAAAGGTGTTGCAATACAAGTAAAAGATGGAACAGAGACATCAGACTGCAGATGCTGGAATCTTGAGCAAAACACAAAGTGCTAGAGTAACTCAACAGGTCAGGCAGCATCTGTGGAGAATATGGACAGCCAACATTTCAGGTCGGGAACCTTCTTCAGACTGCTTGGAGCAGGAGGGGGACAAATTGGAGATGGAGGTCGAGACAGCTTTCTCCCCTCCTTCATACCGAAGAACGGTCTCGACACAAAATGTTACCAGTTCTGCTCTCAGTTCTTATATTTTCTCTTCTTTTGATATTAGCAATTCAACTCCCATTTGTTTTTTGTTTTTTTCAGATGTTTAAATATGTCCTGCATGTATTACTCGGATAATCTAAAATGGCGAGAGGCATGTAATGATCATTTTAAGCAGTATAGATTGTTCCCAACTAAAGATAGCTGAATTATTAGCTAGAAAAATATGGTGGCAAGGTGGCGCCTGCGATCGATCCTGACCACGGGTGCTGTCTGTACGGAGTTTGTACGTTCTCCCTGTGGCTGCGTGGATGCTCCGGTTTCCTCCCATACTCAATGTTTGCAGGTTTATAGATTAATTGACTTTGGTTAATTTGGTTAATCCCTAGCATGTCAGCGCAGACTCAGTGGGCCGAAGGGCCTGTTTCCGCACTGTATCTCTAAACTAAACTATCCATAACATATTGACGATGCTTTCAAATTGTCACAACATTTCTTACTAGGTTTTGGGTTATTGTTGTCACATGTACCGATGAACAATAACAAGCTTTATTTTGCATGCCAAGATAATACTGTATGTACATACAATCAAACCAAATACTGTTCAAAAGCATGATAAGAGGGGAAAGGTGTTCCTGAGTCTGGTGATGTGCACTGTAAAGTTTCTGTACCTTCTACCCAACATGAGCAGAGAAGGAAGGTACACAAAAATGCTGGAGAAACTCAGCGGGTGCAGCAGCATCTATGGAGCGAAGAAAATAGGCGACGTTTCGGGCCGAAACCCTTCTTCAGACTGATGGGGGGTGGGGGGGGGAGAAGGAAGGAAAAAGGGAGGAGGAGGAGCCCGAGGGCGGGGGGATGGGAGGAGACAGCTCGAAGGTTAAGGAAGGGGAGGAGACAGCAAGGGCTAGCAAAACTGGGAGAATTCAACGTTCATGCCTATCCGGACGCAAGCAACCCAGGTGGAATATGAGGTGCTGTTCCTCCAATTTCCGGTGTTGCTCACTCTGGCAATGGAGGAGACCAGGACAGAGAGGTCGGATTGGGAATGGGGGGGGGGAGTTGAAGTGCTGAGCCACCGGGAGTTCAGGTAGGTTATTGTGGACTGAACGGAGGTGTTCGGCGAAACGATCGCCCAACCTCCGCTTAGTCTCCCTGATGTAAATCAGCTGACATCTAGAGCAGCGGATGCAGTAGATGAGGTTGGAGGAGATACAGGTGAACCTTTGTCGCACCTGGAACGACTGCTTGGGTCCTTGAATGGAGTCGAGGGGGGAGGTGAAGGGACAGGAGTTGCATTTCTTGCGGTTGCAACGGAAAGTGCCCGGGGAGGGGGTGGTGCGGGTGGGAAGGGAAGAATTGACGAGGGAGTTGCGGAGGAAGCGGTCTTTGCGGAAGGCAGACATAGGGGGAGATGGGAAGATGTGGCGAGTGGTGGGGTCACGTTGGAGGTGGCGGAAATGGCGGAGGATTATTTGTTGTATTTGCCGGCTGGTGGGGTGAAAGGTGAGGTCTAGGGGGACTCTGCCCTTGTTGCGAGTGCGGGGATGGGGAGAGAGAGCAGTGTTACGGGGTATGGATGAGACCCTGGTGTGAGCCTCATCTATGGTGGCGGAGGGGAATCCCCGTTCCCTGAAGAACGAGGACATTTCCGATGCCCTGGTGTGGAACGTCTCATCCTGGGAGCAGATGCGGCGTAGGCGGAGGAATTGGGAGTAGGGGATGGAGTCTTTACAGGGGGCAGGGTGGGAAGACGTGTAGTCCAGATAGCCATGTGAGTCAGTTGGTTTGTAGTGTATGTCGGTCAGGAGTCTGTCCCCTGCGATGGAGATGGTGAGGTCAAGGAATGGTAGGGAAGTGTCGGAAATGGTCCAGGTGTATTGGAGTGCTGGATGGAAGTTGGTGGTGAAGTGGATGAAGTCAGTCAGTTGTGTGTAGGTGCAGGAGGTGGCCCCAAAGCAGTCGTCAATGTAACGGAGGTAGAGGTCGGGGATGGGGCCCTGGTACGTATTGAACAAGGATTGTTCAATGTACCCGACAAAGAGGCAGGCGTAGCTGGGGCCCATGCGTGTGCCCATAGCTACGCCTTGTGTTTGGAGGAAATGGGAGGAGTCAAACGTAAAGTTGTTGAGGGTGAGGACCAACTCCGCTAGGCGGAGGAGTGTGTCAGTGGCTGGGTATAGGTTGCTCCTCTGGTCGAGGAAGAACCGGAGGGTGGCAAAGGTCTTTGATTATGTTGGCTTGTGTATTATGTATTGTGATAATGAGCCTGCAAATGTATTACTAAAGGCAGGGTCTTGATCTGAAATGTTGATGATCCCTCTGCATCCCAGATGCTACTAGATTCACTGAGTTCCTCCAGCAGTTTGATCTTTTTTGTTAAAGAATTACCAGTTCAGAAATGTAATTGCTGAAAGAGTTTCATGATGTGTTTCACACCTTTCAGTTAGTCTTGCTGCAGTTTTGCAGGTGGTATTTCCTGTTCATTCCCAGGTTTTTCCACTTTGATTGAGTTGGAGGTTGCATTGAAAATGCTTCTCTCTATTTGGCATGTTGGATGCGGACAAAAGATTTCTGTTTTTTTAAAGTGGCTCAGAAAAGACGAGCTTGAAAAATAAAGAAACTGCTGCATGTTTACGGTTCTAGTTGAAGTGAATCTGTACCCTTGGTTATTTAGTGCTTTCAGTGAGGGCATTAGATAGGTTTGAGCAATGTTGATGGCCCTCCTCTCATGTGAATGGAAAATACAACTGTAAAATGAAAGAGAAATAGGAAAGAAGTACTGGTATGTTTCTCACTGGTTTGAAGCTCTAATTCTTTCTTATGATTGTGGTTTTTAAGTACTGTTTGTGGTGTTTATTTATATTTTCCAGCCTCCTCTGCTTTGAAGCCCAAACCATAACCATCTCATTGCTCAACAAGTCTTCAATAATCCCTGTAGCTCTGTCGGACTTTGGTTAGGCTGCATATTGCGTGCAGTTCTGGTTGCCCCATTACAGGAAAGATGTGGAGGCTATGGAGAAGGTGCAGAGGAGGTTTACCAGAATGCTGCCTGGATTACAGGGTTTTAGCTACAGGGAGAAGCTGGGCAGACTTGGATTGTTTTCTCTGGAACTTCGGAGGTTGCGGGGAGACTTAGTAGAAGTATATAACATTATGAGAGTCATAGAGAGCGTTGACAGTCAGAATCTTTTTGCCGGGGTGGAAATGTCCCAAACTAGAGGGCATTACTATAAGGTGAGAGGGGGAAGTGTAATGGAGTTGTGCGGGGCATGTTTTTTTAATGGAGTGTGGTGAGGGACTGGAATGCACTGCCAGAGGTGGTGGTGGAGGCAGATACGATAGTGGTGTTTAAGAGGCTTTTAGACAGGCACATGGAAATGCTGGGAATAGAGCAGTATTGATCTTGTTCAGCCAGATTAAATCAATTTTACGAGGCATCATGTTCAACACAAACATTGTTGGTTGGAGAACCGATCCTATGCTGTAGTGTTCTATGGTCTTAAATGCTTCCAGGCCCATCGTTTCATTCCCAATGCCAGTCTTAATAAAAGTATCAATAATAAGTTCACAAATTAAGGGAGCAGAATTAGACCATTCGGCCAATTGAGTCTACTCCGCCATTCAATAATGGCCGATCTATCTTTCCCTCTAAACCCCATTCTCCAGCCTTCTCCACATAAGTCTGTGGCAATGAATTCCACAATGAATTTCGGGTCGAGACCCTTCTTCAGACCCGAAATGTCACCCGTTCCTTCTCTCCAGAGATGCTGCCAGTCCCGCTGAGTTACTCCAGCCTTTTGTGTCTATTGTTGCTTTAAACCAGCATCTGCAGTTCCTTCTTACACATTAGTGTGAATGGGTTCTTGGATGGTCTTGGTGGCCATAGTGTCTGTTGCTGCTCCATGTGCCTCGATGATTCTATTCATTTGGGGTTCATTTGTTATAGAGATATGTAGCACATAAACAGGCCCTTCAACCCAATGTGTCCATGCCGACCAATATACCCCTTCTCATTTGCCCGCATTTGTTCCATATCTCTCTCAACCTTTCCTATACATGTACCTGCACAAATGTATTTTACTTTTAATAATCCAACCCAGACTCCAACCTTGTATTCTGCTGTTCAAAGGGCAGCATAACAGGTGTCCTTCAAAAGGCCTCGGTGAGAATTGTACACTGTTTTGAAAGATTTTGTTGAGGAAGAATTGCTGCTTATGGCACTGTTGGTAGGACTGAGGAAGGGTTCCTGTACAGGCAAATGAAAGGCTAAGAAGTGCTAAATGATAAAGCAGAGGCTAGCTGCAAAGAATGGTGGAGGAGGTAACTTTTACTGGGGCACGATGACCAGTTTTCAAACTGTGCATGGCTTATCTGGAGGAGAATTACTCCACTAACAGAATCGCTGATAAGGAAACTGATGGTGAATAATAAATACAAACTTTGCTGCCAACACCCATATTCCAATATTACTTATTTGAGAAGAGCATGAAGGAAAGTAAAACAAACACAATCATGTGGCACGTGAATATTCCAGCGTATTTTGCAAGCATCGACTTTTGAAATTTTAGAGCAATGAAAGCGAAAATACAAAGAAGAAACGAGGAACTGCTGATTATGGTTTACAAAAGATAAGCAATTTTCAAATGGTCAATTTGCAAACAGCAAACGTCAAAGTTCCACAAACAAAAAAGAATCTGTTTGGTTGAAGGGCGTGAGTTTGGCAAGAACTCCAGGAATAACCTGCACCGTTTCCAATACTTATTTACATTGTGGTGAGATGGAAGATAGGGTCAGTTTAACTTCTCTGAAATGTTGCACTTTCTTAGTAGAGGATTGAAATGATGGCCTAGAAAGATTGTATCAGTAGTGATGGTGGAACACTTGCCCTTCTGACAGTGGTGGTAATGCTCCTGAAGTTGTGGGGCATGGATGTGAATTTAAAGCAGTGAACTGGGGTGAAATGGAGGTCTATACCTTAGGGCATTGAGGAAGCGGGTTCTGGTTTAAATATAACAAAATAATTAAAGTGGCAAACACAACATGAAATAAATAAAGATGCAGAATGAAAACAAGCCTTTTGGCCCAGAGTCCACAGTCACCATTAACCACCCACCTACACTAATTTAAACCAATTTTAGTCTTTCCATATTTCCGTATTGTCATCAATTCTCCCCCCCCCCCCCCCCCCTCCCCCCCCCCCCCCCCCCCACCCCCAACGTGTAAAAAAACAAAAACAAGGAATTTGAATGATTTGGGGTTGCAGAGTTTATAGGTAAGCTTGCAATGCATTGGAAATAGGTAGGAAGTTAAAAAAAAGAGGAACATGTTATTTTTATATCCATAGCTGCAGGCCTTTATGCATTATTGACAATACAGTTTTTTTAAACTGTGAGGGGAGGTACTAATTAAAAAGGAGGCGGTTTTGTAGTTGAGGGAATGGTAATGGTTTCAGGGACCAGAACTGCACAAGGTAGTCCACATGTAGCCTAGCCACAGATTTATGCAGCTGTAACATAGGTTCCCCACTCAAACCCCCAATAGATGAAGGCAAACATGCCATATACCTTCTTTACCACCGTATCTGCTTGTGCTTCCACTTTCAGGGAGTCATAGACTTGACTCGGATTCAGGCAGGGGCTATCACAACATTTTAAAAAAGTTTGAACAGTTACATGGATAGGATGGGTTTAGAAAGATATGGACTACATGCAGGCAGGTGGGACGAGTTTAGTCGGCATGGCCAAGCTGGGACAAAGGGCCTGTTTCCACATTGTATGATTCTGTGACAGCATAACTCCAAGATACCTAAAACATAGAACAACGCAGCGAAGGATCCCAGACCCTTCTGCCCATCAACGCTGTTACGGGTCATGCCATTAATTGTAGGTTTTCCCTCTATAATTGACCTCCTAAAATGCAATGCGTCATACTTGCTCGGATTAAACTCCATCTGCCATTTCACCGCACATTTCTGTAGCTGAGTTCCGTGGTCACCTGTGTTCGCCTGTTATAACGAATGGGAGTGTTTGATACCGGTGAACATGGGGAAGGAGTGGGAATTTAAAATGAGTGACCACTAGGGATATGAATGAGGCACCAGTGGTAAGCAGCCAACCCACTCCGGGAGAGGTGGATTTGAAACCCACAAAGTCCCCATTACCAGGACTGCACTTGCCTTCATTCCCACCTCCTTGGTGTTGATGATTCCCCTTCTCCCCTGCCTTCTGTGATCTAACAGGGGCAATTTACAGAGACCTTCTATCCTACAAACCTGCACTTCTGTGGAATGTGGGGAGGAAACCAGAGCAACTGATGCGGTCACAGGGAGAACATGCAAACTCCACACAGACAGCACCCGAGGTCAGGATCGAACCCTGGTCTCTGATGCTATAAGGCAGCGGATCTACCAGCTGCATCACTTAAGTGTTGGAGTTGATAGCAAGATTGTTGGTTAAAATGTGTTTCTGGTTTTACCTAGTTTGAAAACACCATTCTAGAAATGTTAAACTTGTGCTAGTATTTTTGGGGAATGGAAAAATATTAAGACCGACGATTTATGTGTCTGAACAGTGAGTGTGAATTTGGTTATACAGGTAACTGGACACTTGCAAATGAAAACTAATATTTAACTAGAGATTCAAATTACATGCAACAGAGAACTATTTTGTGGTTAAGAACAGGAAATGCCTTTTCATGTGATTGTTACAGTAGCCATGGACAAGCCGGGGGGTTGAGTACGGGCAGGATTTCATTGAATCATTCTACATTGAACTAGTGATAAATAAATGACTGCACACTGTACATTTATGAAGATGTTGGTTATGAAGTCCTGGTTACTGTAAGGGAATTTTCAAACATTTGCAGAAAGGCATACATATTATAGATTTATACCTTCATAAATCAGTATTTTCAAAAATCACATTATGATTCCTTCATTTCCTACAGGTTCTGACTGACTAGACAACACAAATGTTTCACTGAAACTTGACACTGTTTTTTTGGTTATTAATCTAAGAGAACTATTCAATTTCCTAGTTCAAACAATCACACATACCTGGCATCTCAGAAAGGGGTGCCCTCTTAGTTATATCCTCTTACCTATTGGCCTTACTTCCTTTCAAGTTCTATTTTAATTTTGATATTTATATAGATCATTAGTTGACTTTCAAAGCTAAATGGATTTTGCTTCATTGTCATTGTGGGTAGCACAGTGGTGCAGCTGTAAGGTTGCTTGCGTACAATGCCAGAGACCTGGGTTCAATCCTGAGTTTGTAAGTTTTCCCTGGGACCTCGTGGGTTTTCTCCGGGTGCTCTGGTTTTCTCCCACACTCCAAAACCAGCTGACATGTTTATCTTATTATCCTCTGGGTCTGTGGGACATGATGGGATGAATGGCTTTCTTCTACATTATTGCAATGGTTATTTAAGGATTAGATGGGGAAAGTTCAAGGAATGGATGTACAAACTGAGCTGCTGGAGGGACTCGGGTCAGGCAGTATCTGTAGAGGCAAAAGGATGGTGGACATTTTGGGTTGAGAGCCTGCATCAGGGGTGAGAGTGTGGAGGGGAAATGGCCAGTATCAAGAGGTGAGGAAAGGGCAAGGCAGGACCTGGCAGGTGATCGGTGGATCCTGGTGAGGAGGAGTTGTTGGGCAAATGGGAGCCTGTTGGAGGAGGTAGATGTGGAGATGGCGACAAAGATTGGGAAGTGATGAGTGGAGGCACCAAAGGGCTGCAGGTGATGGAATCCAATAAGTAGGGAAGGTGATATGGAACCAGACAGTGAGGGATGGTGGGCAGATGGAACCAGGGGTGGGAGGGGAAGGAAACTGGGTTACAGGGTGCTGGAGATGTGGGCGTTGGAAGGAAGGTGTGTGAGAGGCTGAAGGAAAGTGCAAGTAACAGGAGATGTGGGTTACGTTAAAATAGAGAAGCAACTCGTAGGCAGTAAAGCACTGATATGACTTTGATAAGAACACAGACTTGTCTTCCTTTCTAAGGGGATGCATAGAACACTACAGTACAGAAACGGGCACTTTGGCCGCCAGTATCTATACCGAGCACGATGCCAACCATAATCTCCTCTTCCTGCACATAATTAATATCACTCCATTCTAGATTTTGTGTAGATTTTTTAGTGCTGCAGCACCAAATCTGGCCCTTCGGCCCACTGACTCTGGACTGACCGCACTGACCAGCGACCCCCATACACAAGTTCCATCTTACACGCTAGGAGCAATTTACAAAAGCCAATTAACCTACAAACCTGCACGTCTTTGGAGTGTGGAAGGAAACCGGAGCACCTGGAGAAAACCCACGCGGTCACAGGTAGAACGTACAAACTCCACCCAGACAGCTCCTGTAGTCAGGTTCGAACCCGAGTCTCTGGCGTTGTAAGGTAGCAACTCTTACACTGTACCACCTGTGTTCCCTGCACATCCCTGTGCCTTTTTTTAAAAGCCTCCTAAACACCACCATCACATATGCCCCCACCGCCACCCCTGGCAGCGCGTTCCTGGCACCCACCACCCTCTGTGTGTTTGGGGAAAAAAAGAACTTGCCCCACACATCTACTTTAAGCCTTGCCCCTCTCACCTTAGACTGATGCTCTCTAGTGGTTGACAACTGCACCTTGGAAAAAAAGATCAACTCTATCTATTCCCTTCATCATTTTATATAGGTCTAGGGGATGTTTCATAAAACCATAGAAGACCTTTAACTCTAACATACTTGGAATGAAGAAAAGTGGTTGTCAGTTCAGCAACCTTTTCAGGATACTTGGCCTATGTGGTTTAAATGTAGGGGTTTTTTTCCGCAATTTCCGCTTCCTTTCATTTGTCAGATGTTTTCTCTGAAATGATTTCAAAACCAAGCATAAACAATCAAGATGGGTAGTTCATTGAGTTGCAATCTGAATCGTGGGGGTGAGGCTGGCTCTGTCCAACATTACAGAGTAAGGGTGACACAAGACAACAGAGATGTGTAAAGGCGTAACAATATTAAATTGCAACACAAACTAGTGTCTCGGCTTGCCAAGTCCATGTTAGTTTGTGTCCTCCCTTGTGACCAAATAATATGCAGATAAATATTTTAAATTCTAAAGTGAATGAAAGCAGAACACTGTGTGGGAAAGATGATACTAGGGCGATATGTACAAGTGTGTTAGGGACAAAAAAGACAAAAAGTGCTGGAGTAACTTCGGGTCAGGTCGCACCTCTGCCGAACATGGTCAGGTGACTTTCTGATCCGGGAAAGTCTTCAGCCTTTGAGGCCATATACAGAGCATTTTGTTCAGTGTTGTTTATAGGTAAGATGTTGTCAAGCTGGAAAGGGTGCAGAGAAGATTTACGAGAATGTTGCCAGGACTCGAGAGCCTGAGCTATAGGGAGAGGTTGGGCAGGCTAGGTAAATTTCACCAACCCAGGGGGTAAATTTGTTGATTCTGGATTTGTACATATTTTTTCACATTGACTGATTGTGTTTGGTTCTGGTATACCGGTATCTGTTCATCATTAGTTGTTCATAAATAAGTGAAATAACATTATTATGTGCTATTAAAGTTGCCAGGGGTAAACGGGACAAAAAAAGGTTGGGAACCCCTGGATTAAGACAACTAATGACTAAAACTAAATAACACAGGGAACATACATCTTGAACTTGAGCTCATTACAAGGGAGTGTCGGCATCATACAATATTGACTGGGAAACTAATTAGCTTGTGAGACTGTAATTTGTCACCCTACGATTCTCTGCACGGAGGCAGCAGGTATTGCCTTTTCATCATTCCTTGCTCCCAAGCTTATAACATCAGTGTAAAGTAACTGGAGAAAAATATTCATTCAGGCATCTTAGTTGAACTTCTAGCTTTCATTTATTTGTGAGAGTCAAACCATTAAGGCACAATAATGGCTATTGGACAACAATTTCATTTCTATGGCAACAGGCATTGAGAAGCCCAAAATAGTTGTAGCCTCCTGATTGAGAAATAATTGGTTTCTCCTGCCTTCTGGGACCTTTGTACGTTCCTTAATGTAACCGTTGTCTGTTGTTATCTGCAGGATTTTATGGACAGCTCTGGGACTTTCATGGTCAGATGCCTTTGTGAGAGCAGGAGAATATGCCAATCAGTGGCATGGTGGCACAGTGCTAGAGTTGCTGCCTTAGGGTGCCTGAGACCTGGGTTCGATCCCGACCTCAGGTGCTGTCTGTGTGGAGTTTGTACGTTCTCCCAGTGTACATGTGGGTTTTCTCCGGGGTCTCTAGTTTCCTCCCACACTCCAAATACGTACAGGTTTGTAGGTTAATTGGATTGGTAAAATTGTAATTTGCTCTAGTGTGCGTAGGATGGTGTAAATATGCGGGGATCGCTGGTCACACGGTCTCAGTGGACGGATGGGTCTGTTTCTGCGCTGTACCTCTAAACTGAAAAAACAAAATAAACTAAATAATCCGTACCCCCCCCCCCCCCCCCCACCACCAAGTGTTTCGCTGTGACTGCCTTTATCTTTCCCAGGGTAAAGGGAAAAAGTAGACAGCATAGACAAGGTGAGGAGGGAGAGAGTTGAAAGGGATCTCAGGGGCAACTTTTTCAATTAGTGAGTAGTCCTTATTTGTAATGAGCTGCCAGAGGAACCTGTAGAAGTGGTTACAATTACAACTTTTGAAAGACATTTGGGCAGCAGATCTATGGGCAGCACTGCCAGGTAGAGGCTCAACATCTGTGCTGGCTTTTGTTTGAGGTCTGAAAATAGACAATGACACCAGGAGCAATGCTGTGAAATAGTGACATCCACAAGTATATACGCACAGGACCGAGGGTTAATATCTAATCTGAAAGATATGGTTTCTGACAAATGAAGTTTCGCCTCAGCGCAGATCTCAGCCCAGATAATGGTCACAGTGGTGACAAACGCATAACTTTCTGACATCTGAGAATGCAACAATATCTAAGCAAAGCTGACACATCAAATGTGCAATTTTACAGTTAACATTCCACAAACCTATATGTATTTTTCTTTAAACTTCATCCTGCTCCATCACCAAATGGCCCCATTTGTGTTCCCACCATCCCAACTCGTCCAGTTGCAAAATTTTAATTTCAATTTGTCTCCTTTTTTATTGTTAATTATGAAGTGACAAACTGCCAGGGATTATTCCGGATTTAAACTAAGTTGTTCTCTGGTAGGAACGGTGAGTCTGCATCGATGGCTAATTAATAAGAGTAAAAAAATCAAACGTTTTTCCAAATCCTGGGATGTGATGGTTTACAGAAGGGAACACGTTGGTTTTGCTCAGATTTTGGGGAGTATTTTTACTCTGCACAGGGGAAGTGGTTTTTGCCCACACAGCATTAGTAAATCGGTATTCCATTGGCAGGCGGTTAAAGCCAACTTGACTCATGACCAAAGCTTCCCCATTCTGTATTCCGACATACGTCAAGAGTGTTTTATTGTCATATGTCCCGAAACAGAACATTGAATTCTTGCTTCCAACTGTGTAACAGATATGTAAACATAGTAAACAATTATAATAAATTCAATATATATGTATGTGAGGGTGCACACACACACACACACACACACACACACACACACACACACACACACACACACACAGTTTATGTAGCTCAGAGCTTATTTGGAGGTTGTAGTGTTTGATAGCCTGATGGTTGTAGGGAAGAAGCTACTCCTGAATCTGGACGTTACAGTTTTCAGGCTCCTATACCCTCTTCCTGATACCAGGAGTGAAATGAGATTATGGCCAGGGTGGTGTGGGTTAATGGAATGGACCTGGTATTATGGAGTAGACTTATCAAGTGTACTGTATAGTAGACTATATAAAGTAGACTGGAACACACAGTGCTGGAATAACTCAGCTGGTCATGCAACATCTCTGGAGAACATGGATAGGTGACGTTTCAGGTCAGGACCCTTCTTCGGAATCATTGTAGTGGCGGGAGGAGGGGGGGGGGGGGATGGGGGGGGTAGAAAGCTAGAAGAGGGAGAGAGACTGAGATTTATTGTATTACTGGACTATTCCAAATGCGCCCGTTCTTTTCTTGGCCCCAAAACATTGTTTTATGTTGGCAACAGTTGAAAGTAAATGAAGAATATAGAATGGTGTTGTGTTTGAATTGGTGTAGAAAATGCACAGCTATTACATTGAGCCAAATGAACTTGCATTAGATGTAGAGGAAGTTGCTCAGTTAACTTGCACAGCTGGGTGATGGAGAATCAGATCTTTGTTGCCCATTTAATACTGATTTTGAAGCAATGTTGTTTCTCGTAGAGCAGTAGCTATTGAATTGTTGGATGTGTTTGGGATTTGAGAATTTAATTTGGACTCTGGATATGGAGAAGCTGAGGATTTTTTGGATAGGCTAGAAGGTGGGAATATAGCCAAGGATCCTATTGGAAATGAGCAGGTTGAATGTTGCTGCAAGCTTGAGACATACTTCACGCTCCTGCTCTTATTCCTTATGTTCTCAGATAAACTATCGTGTACTATTTCAGGTGATCAAAATATATATCATAGAATGATGCACAGAGGAACAGGACCTTCTTTGCTGAAAATGATGCCGTTAAACTAATCTAACCTGCCTGCATGTGGTCTATATCCCTCCATGCTGTGAACATCCATGTGCTTATCTGAAAGCTTCAATGCCACTATCATATCTGCCTCCACCACCATCCCTGGCAGCGCGTTCCAGGCACATAGAAACATAGAAACATAGAAAGTAGGTGCGAGAGTAGACCACCAGGTCCGTCGAGCCCGCACCGCCATTCGCTCATGGCTGAACACTAAACAGACACACTTACCCACAAACAGTAGACACAAGACACAGAACACAAGACACTACCCTTCCCTTTATACCGCTATCACCCCTCTCCACCCCAAAAACCTCGTGATCTCCTGGGGGAGGCAAAAAACCGGATAAAAACCCAGGTCCAATTCGGGAAAAAAATCCGGGAAATTCCTCTCCGACCCCAATCTAGGCGATCGACACTTGTCCAGGAGATCACTCAGGTCTTACTATACTAACCATACCTAGGTCCATATCCCTGCCCTCTCCCCGTAGCCCCTTATCCCCTTGGCAGCTAAAAAACCATCTATTTTAGTCTTAAATATATTTAAAGTTTCTGCTTCCACTGCTCCCTGGGGCAGTGAATTCCATAAATTAACCACCCTCTGGGTGAAGAAGTTCTTCCTCATCTCAGTTTTAAAAGAGCCCCCCCTTATTCTGCAACTATGTCCCCTAGTTCTAGTTTCCCCGATCATTGGGAACATCCTCGGTGCATCCACCCGATCAAGGCCCCTCACGATCTTATATGTTTCAATGAGATCGCCTCTCATTCTTCTAAACTCCAAAGAGTAGAGTTCCAGCCTACTTAACCTTTCCTCATATGTCAATCCCCTCATTGCAGGAATTAATCTTGTAAACCTTCGCTGCACTGCCTCCAGGGCTAGTACATCCTTTCTTAAGTATGGACCCCAGAACTGTACACAGTATTCCAAATGTGGTCTCACTAATACTGTGTACAGCTGCAGCAAGACCTCCGTGTTTTTATACTCAATCCCCCTAGCAATAAAGGCCAAAACTCCATTGGCCTTCCTGATTGCTTGCTGCACCTGCATACTAACTTTTAGTGATTCATGTACTAATACCCCTAGATCCCTTTGCGTTGCATTACAACGCAGCTCCTCCTCATTTAGAAAATAACTTGCCCTATCATTTTTTTTCCCAAAGTGAATGACTTCACATTTATTAGTATTAAACTTCATCTGCCAAGTTGTTGCCCACTCACCTAGCTTATCTATATCCTTTTGCAGACTCTTCCTATCCTCCTCATCCCCTACTTTTCCTCCCATTTTTGTATCGTCCGCAAATTTTGATATATTACACTTGGTTCCCTCCTCCAAATCATTTATATAAATTGTGAACAACTGGGGTCCCAGCACCAACCCTTGCGGAACCCCGCTAGTTACCGGTTGCCATCCCGAGTATGAACCATTTATCCCCACTCTCTGCTTCCTATTTGTTAGCCAATCCTCTACCCATGCTAATATATTACCCCCAATTCCATAATTTTTTATTTTTAGCAATAGTCTCTTATGTGGCACCTTGTCAAAAGCCTTTTGGAAGTCCAAGTATACCACATCCACCGGTTCCCCTTTATCCACCCGGGTTGTTACTTCCTCAAAGAATTCGAGCAGATTCGTTAAACAGGACTTCCCCTTCACAAAACCATGCTGGTTCTGTCCGATGAAGTCATGTTTATCCAAGTGCCCCGTTAGTGTTTCTTTAATAATTGTCTCTAACATTTTACCCACCACCGATGTTAGACTAACCGGTCTATAGTTACCCGCTTTCTGTTTACTTCCTTTTTTAAATATAGGTGTTACATTGGCCATTTTCCAATCCACTGGGACCGTTCCTGCCTCCAGGGAGTTTTGGAAAATTATCACCAATGCATCCACAATCCCCACCGCTATCTCCCTCAAGACCCTTGGATGTAATCCATCAGGCCCAGGGGATTTATCCTCCTTCAGTCTCATTAATTTCCCTAATACCACCTCCTTGGTGATCTTAATAGTATTTAGCTCCTCCATTCCTACCGCCCCCTGTTTATCCAACGTTGGAATATTTTTTGTGTCTTCTATGGTGAAGACTGATACAAAATACTCGTTTAATGCCTTTGCCATTTCCATGTTCCCCACCAACAACTCTCCAGTCTCACCCTCCAATGGACCAACGTTCACCTTAGCCACCCTTTTTCTTTTTATATAGCTATAAAAACTCTTACTATTAGTTTTTATGTTGTTTGCTAAATTCCTTTCATAGTCTATTTTCCCCGTCTTAATTAATCTCTTAGTTATTTTTTGCTGACCTTTAAATGCTTCCCAATCCTCTACCCTCCCACTATCTCTGGCTACCTTATATGCCCTTGCCTTCAGCCGAATACTATCCTTTATAGTTTTACTGAGCCATGGCTGACTGTTCTTACCCTTACCCCTTTTTTTCTTCATAGGGATAAATTTTTCTTGAAGGTTATACAGTAGACCCTTAAACGTACACCACTGCTCATGTACCGTCTTATTCTTGAGTCTGCTATCCCAGTCAACTTTGATCAGCTCAGTCCTCATACCTTCATAATCCCCCTTATTTAGACTAAGCACCCTAGCCTGAGTTTCAACCTGCTCCCCTTCTATTTGAATATGGAATTCGACCATATTGTGGTCAATTTTACCCTCTGTAAAATTAATATGTGCCCCATGCCTTCTTTTGGACTTTGCCCCTCTCACCTCAAAGATTCAGCCTTTGGCATTTCCATCCTGAGGAAAAAGGTTCTGAATGTCTACCTCACCTATGCCTCTCATAATCTCTCATATATGATTCTAGCAGGCTCCTTTTCCCTCCTGCTGATACCAGGATTGAAATAAGAAGGTGGCATGGTGTGGGTTAATGGAATGGCCCTGGTATAATAGACAATAGACAATAGGTGCAGGAATGGCCCTGGTATAATAGACTAGACTTGTAAAGTGTACTGTAGAGTAGACTATAGAAAGTAGACTGTGGGACACAAAGTGCTGGAGTAACTCAGCAGGTCAAGCAGCATCTCTGGAGAACATCCTCTGATGCTCCAGAGAAAAGCATCCAAGTCTGTCAAACCTCTCCTAACAGCTAATATTGTCTAATCTACACAGCATTCTGGTAAAGCTCTTCTGCAACCTCTCCAAAGCCTGCACATCCTTCCTGTAATGGGGTGGACCAGAACTGCATACAATACTCCAAGTGCAGTCTAACCTAAGTCATGTAAAGCTGCAATGTGACTTCTTGACTCTTATACTCAATGCCCCCAAACAATGAAGGCAAGCATACACCACCTTTACTACGAAGAATTGTGAAATCATACAGGATGGAGACTGATGCTTCTTGATAAGGAGGAAAACATTTGCAGTCCTCCAAAACCTGGTATGTCTTGTGTTCAGCAATGATTTAAAAAATATTAGCTAGGGCCCCAACAATCTCTCCCCTAGTCTCCCACAGTCTGTGATAAATCTCATCAGGTCCTGTGGATCTTTCCATCATTAAGCCTCCAAGGTGCACAGTGGTGAGCACATTGACACGTTGCATCATGGTCTGGTTCAGCAACTTGAACGTCCGGGAGCAGAAAAGGCTGTAAAAAGTTGTGAACTCTGCCCAGTCCATCACCAGCTCTGACCTAAATAAAGAGATTTATCGGATTTGCTGCCTCAAAAAGTCAGCCAACATCATCAGAGACCCACACCATCCTGGCCTCACACTCATTTCGCCCCTCCCATCGGGGAAATAGGTACAGGAGCCTGAAAACTGTAACGTCCAGGTTCAAGAACAGCTTCTTCCCTACAGCCATCAGGCTATTAAACACTACAACCTCATATAGCTCTGAACTACAATAGACTACTATTATTATTGTTGCACTGCTGTTTGTTTTTTGAGAGTGTGTGTGTGTATGTGTATATATACATATGGGTATGTTGTAAGCATGTGTGTGTACATATACACACTGAGCTTTTCTATCCCGTTTGTCACATCATACTATGTTTACATATCCTGTTGTGCTGCAGCAAGTAAGAATTTCATTCTTCTATCTGGGACGTATGACAATAAAACTCTCTTGACTAAACTAAAATAAACTGAGATGCTTCAAAATTGTTTCTCTGCTTGGAACAGAAATAAGGAAAATATGAGCTACTGGTCACTTCATCGATGCAGTTAGGGTTTATATTATGTGCAGCTGTAAGGAAACAACGATGAAGAGGAAACAACGATGAAGAGGAAACAATGATGAAGTGATGCAATACATTTCAGTACCACATCTGAAATGGCATTTAGTCATTGGTCCTTTCACCACTACTACAGTTAGTCACTGCTGTAACTTGGACAACACAGCAGTGACTAACTACAACACTGATTAAAGGATCGATGCCATCCATTTCATGCACTGCAATCTCCATTAAAGTGGAACAGTTTACAATGAGTGAACAGATAGTCTAGTCAACCAGTTTTCCCTTCCCATCCCACATACTGACCTTTTTGGACAGGGCCTCCTCCATTGCCAGAGTGAGACCCCAGGCAACTTAGAGGAACAGCACCTCATATTCACTTGGGTAGCTTACACTCAGTGGTATGACCGTTGAATTGTGTCATTCTCGGCAACTTCTACAGACATTCTCCTTCCCCGTCAGTTCATCAGTTCCACAGTTTACAACAATGTTTCCTTATTAACCAACAACTGGCCTATCGGGGAACCTGTCTGCTTGAAGTCAACTTTCCTGCCCTGATTTGTCTTTTTTTTCTTTTTTCTAGTTCCCCACTCCCCCACCCCCCCACTCCCCACTCCCCACTTCCCCACCCCCCACTCCCCCACTACAAACAGTCTGAAGAAGGTTTCCGACCCAAGATGTCACCTATCCGTTTTCTCTGGAGATGCTACCTGGCCTGCTGAGATGAGTTACTCCAGCAGTTTGTGACTCTCTGGTATTGCTACGTTGATTGAAGGACTCTAGGCAGTATATCCAAAGACTGTTCTTTTATATCCTGTCAAGAGAATAGCATTCATCCAAAATATAGCAGAGCGAGCCTTCCACTCCCTCAATATTGTACTGTTATAAATGAGAATTTTTGATTAAATGTCAGACATGAAACTATAACCAGCAACCGTCAAGTGATTCAGAATGTGATCTTGCTTTTCTGTTTAGTTTAGTTTATTGTTGCCACTTCTTCCGAAGTACAATGAAAGCGTTTTGTTTACGTGCTAGCCAGTCGGAGAATAGACTATAGATTACAATCAAGCGGCCCACAGTGCACAGATAATGGAGTGAGGGTTCAGCATTTAGTGCAAAGATATAACATTGAGGTCCCATAAAGTATTACACTCTGGCTAGGTGTAATATCCATATTTATATAACGTTACTTCACATTGTGAGCAATGCATTCAGAAAGCCTAGAGATGGGATATCTAAGTTGTTAAATTTATGGAGCAATAAACAGCAAAGCACACGGGATTTAATGTAAAATAGTGTATCAGATATTACATTTATGGCCGACTTTTTTTATACTTCAGGTTGTACTAGGACCATTGCACCATTCAGCTGTTTTGCATTCATTGCATCTATTGTTGAATGTCTTCTACCATGTATGATATTTACTCTGAGCTTTATATGAAACGGGGAATATCATTGCATTCTGGTGTATATGACAATAAACTAATCTGAACTATCCGTAATGTCACAGTCGTTTAATGCAGGTTGTAGCTGTTTCAGTCTCAAACAGAGCTTTGACTAAACTCGCTGCTAGCTTGGTAATATTTCTGTGTCGTGTCCAAGGTTTCTGCATTGCTGTTCATAATTCACCAGAGTAGAATTAGGCCATTCGGCCCATCGAGTCTACTGGATCGTTCAATCATGGCTGATTTATCTTTCCCTCTCAACCTCATTCTCCTGCCTTCACCCCATAAGCTTTGACACCATATAAATCAAGAACCCGCCTATCTCTGCTTTACAAATACCCAATGACTTGGCCTCCAAGGCCGTCTGTGGTAGTGAATTCAATTTTGGACTGAACGTACGCACTACCTACACCTGTGGACAAACCACATGCAAATGTGGTGCTTCCCCTTCCCCACCACCATCTTCCTGTTCCCTGTGATGATAAATTGTACAGTTGTACCGATACAGTAGACCCAGCTAAGATCTTCACTGTAACCAGGCAGTTTCAGCTACAACAATTTAACATTTTGCATGTACGTGCTCTAAAAAATATTATATTGCCACAAATATTTTACACAAAAACTGTGACGATTGAACCTAATTCTGGCGCCAACAGTTAGAATTATGTTTGATTGATATTTGCCAGAACTCTGCCAAAATATTTTCTTTTATTTTTGTAGTTTACTTGGTGACCAAACGAAGCCAACTATCGATGCCGTCAGGGTGCACTGTGCCTAATGATACCGTAATTGGGAAAGGAAGCATTTGGACCAGTTAATCTATGTTGCTGCTTGTTGGACTGAAGACACGAGCAACACTTTTACATGGAATCGAAAGGTTAGTGCGACTAAAGTTTGGCTTGAGTTGCTGGGAGGACGGTTCAGTTGCCTGAAATCCAACGATGGTGTAATATTCTCTCCACTCGCTCTCCTCACTCCTGTGCTGCTGAGTGACAACACATGTTGCAGATTCAATGATAACTTCCAACTTTGGATTGAATCTTCAAGGAGAAACGCAATTGCAGAGCTCCGGAGATCGAGCGGGGGAGAGCTTTTTCTCGTGGCTGGGATAGGTACAGGAAGGCAAAATCACTTGTCTGAGCGATTTGTCCTGAAATTTAAAGAATGACGATTTTGCTTTTCAGAAAGCGGTTTGGGTTTATAATCGTCACATGTCCACATGTAGTGCTGAAACCTTTGTTTGCATTCTATCCGATCAAATCAGATAATACCAAACATACATACAGCCAAGTTCAAGTGGAATAGAACAAAGAGGCAAAGAGTACAGAATATAGTACTCAGCTTTGTAGAGCTCCAGTTCCCAAAACAAAGTCCAATGTCCGCAATGGGGTAGAGGTGAATCGGACAGTACCTAGCTTATGAAAGGACCATTCAGAAGCCCAATAAGAGGGGAGGAAGCTATGCTATTTCTGAGTCTGGTCGTGTGCACTTTCAAGCTTCTGTCGAGAGTCGAGAGAAGATGGAATGACCGAGAGGGGACATGTCATTGATTATGTTTTCTGCTTTTCCAGGGCAGCATGAAGTTAGGAAGGGGTTAATGGAAGTAGAGCTGGTTGTGTGTTGTCTTGGTCGCTGCTTCGATGTGTGTGTGAAGGGATCATCATTGTCATTTATCTGTTGCAGTGAAGAACGCTGGGGCAATGTGGGAGAAAAAGCGTGCAGATGAGACGGGCACATTTCAAGAACGGTGCACAAGTAAGTGATTTTTATTGAAATAGTAAATGGATGCAACTCCACGGAGATGCTCTGCTTTTATATAACGTCTCAAGCCAATAGGTTGGGTTTGTGGCTGATGGTATTAAAAACAACTGAAGATTTTGAGGGATTGCGAGGGGAGGGGTGAAGGAAGGAGACTAGAGGGCATAACTTTAAGATGAGATGGCAAAGTGTAAAGGTGGGTACGGGGCAGGGGTTTTGTTTACACAGAGGATGGTGGGTGCCTGGAACGTGCTGCCAGGGGTGGTGGTTGAGGCAGAGACGATAGTGGCATTTAAGGGGCTTTAGGATTGGCACATGGATATGTGGATGATGGATGGGTGGGGATCACATGCAGGAAGATGAGTTGATCTTGGCATCATGTTCGGTACAGACATTGTGGGCTGAAGGCTCTTGTTCCTGTGCTGTACAGTTCTATGTTCTATGTTCAGATTAAGATATACAGTCAGTGTCACATAGGGAGATGGATGCAATTTGGAACAGAAAGCAGGGCAAACCAGTTTCCGTTGGGGTTCCTAAGGCCGTGGATCACAAAGTTAGTGATCAAAAGTGAAACTTTCATCGAGATTTAAGAAAGGTTTATAACATTGATTGAAGGAGCAAAGGGACATTAAATAAAGACTGGAGCACTAGAGTGAAACCCCTGTCCCACGGTACGAGTTCATTCAAGAGTTCTCCCGAGTTTGCCCTGATTCGAACTCGGAGATTTACGGTAATGGCCACTCGTCGGTACTCGGGGCTCTCGTGGACATTTTTCATCATGTTGAAAAATCTTCACAAGTCTTCCCGAGCTTACTTGCCGTTAGCGAGTATTCCCGAGTACCTGCCGTTAGCGCTAAGACACGTCCCCGAGCTCCGACGTACCCGCTACGTTCATTCTCCGTGCTTACCACGAGTTTGATTTTTTTTTTAAACTCGGGAGAGCTCTTGAATGAACTCGTACCGTGGGACAGGGCTATAAGACCACCACTCAGTCAAATTACATGATTCTAATTCTAAATTGGTGAGCAAATTGCATACTAGCGGGCCAATTAACCTGGAAACCTGCACCTCTGTAGAATGTGGGTGGAGACCGGAGCACCTGGGGGAAACCCACATCACAAGAAGAATGTGCAAACTCCACACAGACAGCACCTGAAGTCAGCATTGAACCGGGGTCTCGGGCACAGTGAGGTAGTGGCTCTACCAGCAGCTACACTTCCAATAATCTTCACAAATTGGAACGCATTATTTTAGAAACACTACGTCTATTGAATTTGTTATTTTTTGTTGCTGTTCCTCTTATTCATTTATTATTTCTTGGTGCCAATATCATATTTCTCTAATCTATATTATCTTTAGGACACTATCTAATCGGATGGGGATCTCTCATCAGATCCCTAATGAAGGGAGTTGAAATGTTGTGGTGCTCCCAGATAGTTTTCTATTGATGTACACACGACAACAAGGCAATGGGAAACGCCATGATAGAGCTTGTATTACAACGTGGGCAAATGTGTTTTGTTCCTTCAGGAGGAAGCTCCAGTGCCGAAGCCATTGCCGAAGCTGACATCAAGCACAGCGTACAGGCAATAATACGGGAACTAGACCGAACAAATCCAGCATTCCAGTGCAGTCGAGGTGGGGGAAATCAGATTGTTACACTAAAGATTAATTATTTCTAAGTTAAAATCTCACATGATTATTGAAGCTTTATCAGTCAGTTGAAAGTTTAACTAACTGCTATAAATTTATATTTGGTCACACTATTTGTTTTATGGAAAATCAATTTAATATTTGATTTGTCATTAGTTGCAGGTGCTGACTAATTTGGCAAAATTCCCTCTGCTATTCAAACATGTATATAAGAGGATTGTGTGGGAAGGAGCTGCATGTGGAACTGCATCATAGCAAAAGGATTTGAGTATAGCAGCTGGGAGGTTCTACTGCAGTTGTACAGGGTCTTGGTGAGACCACACCTGGAGTATTGCGTACGGTTTTGGTCTCCTGATCTGAGGAAAGACATTCTTGCCATAGAGGGAGTACAGAGAAGGTTCACCAGACTGATTCCTGGGATGTCAGGACTTTCATATGAAGAAAGACTGGATAGACTCGGCTTGTACTCGCTAGAATTTAGAAGATTGAGGGGGGATCTTATAGAAACTTACAAAATTCTTAAGGGGTTGGACAGGCTAGATGCAGGAAGATTGTTCCCGATGTTGGGGAAGTCCAGGACAAGGGGTCACTGTTTAAGGATAAGGGGGAAATCCGTTAGGACCGAGATGAGAAAAACATTTTTCACGCAGAGAGTGGTGAGTCTCTGGAATTCTCTGCCACAGAAGGTAGTTGAGGCCAGTTCATTGGCTATATTTAAGAGGGAGTTAGATGTGGCCCTTGTGGCTAAAGGGATCAGGGGGTATGGAGAGAAGGCAGGTACAGGATACTGAGTTGGATGATCAGCCATGATCATGTTGAATGGCGGTGCAGGCTCGAAGGGCCGAATGGCCTACTCCTGCACCTATTGTCTATGTTTCTATGTGCTGGTTAGACCGAAGATAAACACTAAAAGCTGAAGTGACTCAGCGGGTCGGGCAGCTTCTCTGGAGAAAAGGAATAGATGATGTTTCGGGTCGGGACCTTGAGATTAACTATATTAGGGGATTGCTCTATATTATATTAGGGGAGCACCTGGCAAAAACCCATGTGGTCACAGGGAGAATGTACAAACTCGATACAGACAGCACCCATAGTCAGGATCGAACCCGGGTCTCTGGCGCTGTAAGGCAACAATTCTACCGCTGCGCCACCATGCCAATGGTTTGGATGGAATTAATTAAACAGAAGTGAGAGAATTTGGAAAAACTATTTTAGATCCTACACATAGATAGGCCCTTAACCAATACGAATTAAGGGATGCTTTCCCAATTCCTCACAGCATTACAGGTATACCTTCAGCAATTCACAGTATCCTTGATCAGAGAACATAGAACAGCACAGGTTCTCTGACCCACAATGTGCCAAACATGATGCCAAGTTAAACAAATCTTCGCTGCCTGCACATGATCCATATTCCTCCATTCTGCATACATGCATAATGCCTCTCCAAAAGCCTTTTAAATGACACAGTCGTATCTGCCTCCACCACCACCCCAGCCACCCACTGCCCTCTGTGTAAAAAATAAAAATACTTGCCCTGCACATCTCCTTTAAACTTTATCCCCTTTCACCTCAAAGCTTTGTCCTCTAGTCTTTGACATTTCCACCCAGTGGGGAAAAAAGTTCAGATTATCTACTCTTCTATGCCTCTCCTTTTATATACTTCAATCAGGTCTCTCCTCTTAAAATATGATCATATAAAATAAATAAATTACATTCAATTTCACCTCATTACATTTTGATACTCGAGTACAAATTGGCTCATTAGTACCAGAATCATTCCATACATGCAGTGTCTTGACAATGATTCTAGTTTCATATCAGTGTAAAACAAACTGCAGAATGTTAGGCAAAACAACACAGTTATTGTGAGCAGTGAGGCAGATACGACAGTTATTGTTCTGTTATTTTACGGTTCCGTTTTAAACTATTGATATTTTTTTCTTCGTTATAAACAAAGTTGTTTTTCTTTTTTATTGCATGTAATTTTTTAAAATTCAGACTTTTATGTATAAAACTTTGAAACGTTCTTCGATTGCATACATTTAAACATGCTGGATACAATTAGCTTGATCAAAGCCATATGACTCGAGGGACGTCACAGTGGTGCAGCGGTAGAGTTGCTACCTTACAGCGCCAAATACCCGGGTTCGTTCCTGACTCTGGGTGCTGTCTGTAGGGAGTTTGTACGTTCTCCCTGTGACCTGGGTGGATTTTCTCTGGATGCTCCAGTTCCTCTCAAATTCCAAAGACCTACAGGTTTGATTGACCGGTAAAATAGCAAATCATCCCTAGCGTGTGTGTGTTAGTGTTAGTGTGCAGGGGTTGCTGGTCAGCACAGACTTGATGGGCCAAAGGGCCTATTCCTGCACTGTATCTCTAAACTAATCTACAGTTTTCTTCATTAAAGAGATAAGATGTGATCTGAGTTTCACACTTTCCTGGGAAACTTGATTGGTTTTGCTGATTTCTGCTATTTTTGTTTTCTTTAATAGGAACTGAGATACAGAAATATTTATTTCAATTCTGACATTCATCAGATCCTTTCTTTCCTTCCCACAGGGATGTTTAGGTGGACATTGCATAAGAAGACTGAACGAGACCCGAACAACAGCAAATATCTGGTTAATATTCTAATGGGTGAACTGGAGCTGGTGAGAAACTATATGAAATAAAAGGGTCAATGGTTACGAAGACTGATAACTGATATTGCATGATGTTGATTCGTTAATTGCCTCTCACTTCATGCAGCAGGCTATGCCTGCACTCTCTCGTCAACATCTACACCCACCCACAATTGTCAGTGCTATTAATGAAGCCAGTCTTTAGTTTAGGGATGCAGCTTAGAAACAGGCTCTTTTCACCACCGAGTCTGCACTGACCAGCAATCACCTCTACACTCGTTCTATCCTACACACTGGGGACAATTTACAGAAGCCACTTAACCTACACATTTGGAATGTGGGAGGAAACCAGACCACCCGGAGAAAACCCACTCGGTCCACTTCAGGGAGAACGGCCAAACTCCGTGCTTACGACACCCATAGTCAGGATCAAAGCCGGGTCTCTGGAGCAGTGAGGCAGCAGTTCTACCAGCTGTGCCACTGTGCCACCTCTGTTCTCAACAGTATTATTTTCTGAATGAATGTATATGAGGTTCATTCTGTCTGTTATTGAACTGATACTTCAGTATTGATTTTTGAATCAAAATGACTGGAGTTTTTTTTCTATTAGGCAAAAGATGACAATAAGCACTACATTTTACCGTTACTGAACACCCTAATGTATGCGATTATTCAGGTGGGTACAGAAAGGCAAGGGTGAGTATTTGTTTGCAGAGTAAGAGAAACAGAGATATTTAACTTTATATCATTTAGCTTTTAGCATTTATGTTTATTTGAAACATTAGTGGTGCCTCCATGCACCTTGCTGTCCACTTTAGATGCTCCTTGCTATCCCCTTACTATAAATAATCCAGCTTTACCCTTATAGTTCTCCTTTGGATTCCTTGAATCTTGTCGTTGACAAGGCCAACTCTACAATATACTGACTTTAAGACTGCTTTAGAGATACAGTATAGAAACAGGCTCTCCGGCTCCCCGAGTCCATGCCGACCTGCGATCACCCCGTACACTAGCACTATCTTCCACAGTAGGGACAATTATCATGAACTAATATCTTTACATATTTGTTGTGTTGCTGCAAGTTAAATTTCCATTGTTCAATTTTGCGACGTATGACAATAAAACACTCTTGACTCATGATCTTTTCCAGGCTGCGTACATTCCTGATAATCTTTACGAAAAAGCATATACATTTTGCAAAGGTCTCCTCTCCTTACCGAAGCCCTACTGCACAATCGGCCATCAATATGCAGTCATGTTAAAGGCAGAGAGAAAAGCACCAGGTATGTGAATACAATCTAAATAAATGCTTAAACCCACTTGATCTCCCGGTTGTTAGACACTTTAAATCCCTCTCCCATTCCCATACCGACCTTTCTGTCCTGGGCCACCTCCATTGTCAGAGTGAGGCCCAAAGCAAATTGGAGGAACAGCCCCGCATGGTTTGCTTGGGAAGGTTACACCCCAGCGGTATGAATATTGCCTTCTCTAACTCCAAATAACACCTGCCTTCCCTTTCTCTCCATCCCTCCCCCCTCCTAGTTCTGTGACCAGTCTGACTGTCCCCCTGGTTAAAGCTTATCTCTGTATGCCTCGTTGTCACCTTCTCCCAGCTAACAATGATCTATTCTACCTTTTCCTTGATTTACATCTTCTCTTTCATGTCTTGTTTTCACCCCTTATCCTTCCTTATCTCTGTGTCTCCCTCTCTACTGACTCTCAGTCTGAAGAAGGGTCTCGACTGGAAATGTTGCCCTTCCTTCTATCCAGAGATGCTGCCTTGTTCCACTGAGTTGCTCCAGCATTTAATGTCTCTCTTTGACTGAACCTTGCATGATGTTTAATGGTGCAGTGTCGAGGGTCCATGTATCATCATTGCTTTATCAATTACCTTTGCTGTATTTTAAGTGTAGCAATGGGGATGTTTGCAGAAGATTGCATGATATTCTGTTCCATTCACAACGTCCCAGGTCATGAAGCAATTCACTGCCCCGGAAAGGGAGTTGGGGACATCTGGGTCAATAAGGCAGAAACTCTTTGTTGCACCACTGTACTAGAGTCATACAGTTTGGAAACAGGCCCTTTGGCTCAACTTGCCTACACCGACCCACATGTTGTAAAATGTTAATCAATCAAATAAGTTCCCATCGTGAATTGCATCAATGATGAAAGTGCGTTTGTTAGAAATTGTGCTATTTCTCAAGCAAATTAAGATTGATTTGACGAGTGGTGATTTGTTATTATGAAAGATGTCTGAGAATTCATAGTCTTTACTAAATATGATATCACAAACTGTTATGGACAGAAAGGATTGGAATAAAATGGATTTATGATGGATCTAAATGTGTACCAGCGATAATTACATTTAATAATCCAATTAAAGCCTATTTTATTGCAGGTCTTTTATACCAAAGGCTCGTTATTTCCGAGCATGGGCTCAAAAATGACACATTTTCACACCGAGATAAGTAAGTGGAATGGAATCAAATAAATCATAAATTAATAAGGTGATAATTTAAAATGTTAGTTACCGTTAATTATCCAGAGCATTCGAGGATTAACAATCACGAGACCCGAGCTCACATTCCACCATTGTAACTACAAAACATAAATGCAATGAATTAACGGCACTTTGGACAACAGCAGCTCGCGTTGGTCGTAATGACCACAACAAATAAATACTGGAATATTCTTGTAAAAACCCTCTGTTTCACCGATATCATTCAGGTTAGGAAATCCGCCATCTCTACCTGGTCTGGCCTATGTATGGCCCAAGGTCCACAACGTTGGGGCCACAGTGGTAAAGCTGCCTCCCAGCACCAGAGACCCAGGTTCGATCCTGTTGGACCTGTCAGTGTGGAGTTTGCACGTTTCTCCTAGATCCTGTGGGTTATTCATGTAGAGTCTTTAGAGATGCTGCATTCAACGTGGAGCTTTCTTAAAGAAAACGCGTCCACAGCCTCAGTTAGTTGTTGCTAGTTTTGCAACATTCTGCATGGAGATCTAATGCCACACTCGTGAGTCTCCAAGGCACCCTCTGTGAAAATCAAGGTCTCATTGACTCTCATCATCCTTGCCTTGGAACTTGCCAACAGTCCTGACATCCCTGAGGTGTAGGCAACCATTGACTGCACATGTGCTTATGAGGGATCCCCTGAAGAACTCTCACCTTCTCATCACCAGAAGAGGTTTCAATTTCCTTGAGTCATGGAAACATGCCCTTTGGCCCAACCTACCCACGCTAACCAACATGTCCCATCTACACTAGTCCCACCTGCCTACATTTGGCCCATATCCCTCAAGTTATTTTTCTGTTCCTGTGCAATGGAAGTTTGTGGATCATAAAGAATTTCCTCATGGAGTATGTGCTGCTTCTGGAAAGCACACACTTGGCTCCACTCCTTCGAAGGAAGTTTAGAGATAGCCTAGAGATGGAAACAGGCACTTCTGCCCACCGAATCTGCACCAAGCATTCATCAAATGTTCATCATACTTGTTCCATGTTATCCCATTTTCCCATCCATTCCCTACACACTAGGGGCAATTTACGGAGGCCAATTAACCTACCAACCCGCACATCTTTGGGATGTGGGAGGAAACCAGAACACCCAGAGGAAACCCTGGGAGAAGTTCTGCAAACTCCACACAGACTGCACCCAAGGTCAGGATCAAACCCGGCTCTCTGGCATTGAGCCAGCAGCTCTACAAGCTGCGCCACTGTGGCATAAATGTACAAGACATGGGAGCAGATTTAGGCCATTCAGACCATCAAGTGTAATCTATTGTTCCAACTCTCCCCATTCTATTGCCTTCTCACTATAACCTTTATGAGTGAAGAACCTAACAACCTTCATTCCAAAAATACCCAATGTCATCACCTGCACCACTGTCTTGGCAATGAATTCCACAGATTCACCACCCTCAGACTAAAGAAATCTCATCTCTATTATAAAGGAATGTCCTTTTATTCTAAGGCTGTGCCCTCTGGTTCTAGACTCTTCCATTACTGGAAACATCCTTTCCACATTCACGCAATAATGGCCTTTCATTATCGTAGGTTTCAATGTGAGCCCCACCTCATCCTTCCAAACTCCTGTGAGTACAGTCCCAGAGCTTTCAAATGCTACATACATTAACCCAATCCTTCCCGGCATCATTCTTGTAAACCTCTAGACCTGTGGACCCTCTCCAATGCCAGCACATCCTTCCTCAGATATGGGGCCCAAAACTGCCCGCAATATTCCAAATGTAGCCCCACCAGCACCTTGTAAAGAAATGGTTAAAATTCTTTGATAAAATAGATGAACTTTTCTTTGTCAGGATTTTCATCTTTGCTGATCCCGACCTTATCTCTGAAGAAGTCATCAACGCTCTTCGCCATGAGATTCACTCTGTGAGTCTAAATGATACATCTGCTCTTTATATGTGTCACATTATTAAGCACAGCATCCAAGCAACACTGGGAGAGAACTGCAACATCAGTAACTTGGATGTAGCATTACAGGTAACCAAGATGGTCAATTAAATCATGGTATTCGGCAGGTGTGGGGGCAGCACAGTGGTGCAGTGGTAGAGTTGCTGCCTTACAGCGCTAGAGACCCAGGTTCGATCCTGACAATGGGTGGTGTCTGCATGGGGTTTGTACGTTCTCCCTGTCACCTGCGTGGGTTTTCTCCGGTTTCCTCCCACACTCTAAAGACGTACAGGTTTGTAGGCTAATTGGCTTGGTAAAATTGTCCCTAGCGCATGTAGGAGATAGTGTTAGTGTGCGGGGATCGCTGGTCAGCATGGACTCGGTGGGCAGAAGGGCCTGTTTCTCTAAACTAAGTTAAACTGAATCTGTGGAATTCTTTGCCACAGAAGCCTGTGGAGGCAAAGTCAGCAGATATATTTAAGGCAGAGATAGATAGATAGATTCTTGATTAGTACAGGTGTCAGAGGTTATGGGGGAAAAGGCAGGAAAATGGGGTTAGGAGGGAGAGATAAATCAGCCATGATTGAATGGTGGGGTACACTTGATGGCCCGAATGGCCTAATTGTACTGCTATCTCTTATGATGATCTAAACTAAACTAAGATGCTGCGTCACGGTTAACTCACACGAACCACGCTATAATTAAATTGTCAGGTAATGGTGTGGGTTTTTTTTGAGAAGGTCACGCATCTCTTTATTCATCATCGATGTTCACACTTCGAGTGGTGTGGAAGAATTCAGAGTTATTTCCTCCACTTTGTGGGCATTGATTGATTCACAGTAAGGAGGAGGAGCAAGATGCCTGTTACCTGCACCATTCATTGAAACGAGACTTAAATCCTTACGACTTCACGCAAGCTTATTGCGCCAGTTAATTTTTCGAATGCTGCATTTGGAAGGTTGTTGTTATTGAAAGAGGTATATGTCATGACGCCACTAATTACTGCTAGTATTGCTTCACAGAATAAAGCCTACAATGTGATCGAGCACTATTTCCAGGAAGTGGTTGCTATCACAGAACAATCATATTATTCTTCAGAGGACATTGCTGTAGCCCACAGGAAGCACAGTAGCAAGTTGCAAGAAATCTACAACATAATAACTAGCCCTGCACAACAAGGTAGGTTAGGACCGATGGTTATTCTGTTTACTGGATGTATTCAAGAGAGAGTTAGATTTAGCTTTTAGGGCCAATGGAATCAAGGGATATGGGGGAAAAAGCAGGAATGGGGTACTGATTTTAGATGATCCGCCATGATCATGTTGACTGGCGGTGCTGGCTAGAAGGGCTGAATGGCCTACTCCTGTACCTATTTAGCTATGTGTTTATGTATTCTATGTTATACGAAGGTTACAATTCATAAATATTCATTCATAATGTGCATGCTCGCATTAGCATGAATAGTGTTTCAAAGATATCAGGCCAAAACCTTCATTGGTCGCTGGGCCATTTAAATTCAGCTTGTTAAAATAATTGAGAACAAAAGGCTTATTTCAAAAGCAGTGACAGACTGTGTCCAAGGTGGCGTGAAAACTCAGCCAGCTCCCCAAAGATCTGTCATGCTTACTGGATCTCCCACTTTAACTCTTCTTTCCTTTCCCATACTGACCTTTTTGTCCTGGGCCTTCTCCACTGACAGAGTGAGGCCACACCCAAATTGGAGGAGAAGCACCTCCAACTCCACAGTATGAACATTGAATTCTCTAATTTTAGGTAACTTATCTACAGGCACTCGCCTTTCCCCCCCCACCCACTCACCCTTCCTCCATTAAAAGTCGGTTAACCAGTACCACAGTACCCTCTTGGGATCACACTGTCCCCAGCCGACAAACATCCTATCAGAACCACACTACCTCAGGTCAACTGTTGCCGGGCCTGATCTGGCCTGGTCTTTTCTTGCTTCCAATTCCTCCCCACGACAATTAGTCTGAAGAAGGATCCCGACACAAAACATTTATCTTGGGCATCATGTTCGGCATGTATAAAGGGCCAGTTTCTCTTCTGTATGATTATATATCCCATTTATGAACGCATCTTGCCCATGGATTAAAAGTAGGTGTGGTCATTTAATTCCACTGTTAAATTTCATACAATCATCACATCTTGGTAGAATTTTATATAATGTAATTTAACAGCACAATTAACTATGCAAAAATCACAAAGGGGTTGAAAATGGTTTTGTTGGAACATTGAGAACTGAGAGAATTTTCTTTTAGTGACTCCTTCCAGTGAAGGTCTCCAGAACATTCCACTGCCAAATCCAGATATCAGTTTTTTTATGTGGAAAGATGACGACCTCCTTTGTGAGTATATTTTGGTTTGATATCAAAATGTCTTTATGGGCCGAATATATAAAGGTAAAAACAAATGATGTTGTACTATTATCAAAACGAATGTGAGCCACTTCCAAATGCACCAATGCTTTGGTTCAGTTTATAGATGCATCATGGAAATAGGCCCTTCGGCCCACCGTCCACAAAGTTCCTTTAGTCTCCCCTGCCCCCAGCCCCTCTGCCAGCCCCCACCCCCCTCTCCCCCCACAGCTCTACTTTCATTCTGAAGAAAGATTCTGGCCTGAAATGTCACCCATCCTTTTTCTCCAGAATTGCAGGCCCTTCAGCAGATTGAGCCCACACCAACCAGTAATCTCTCCGTACACTAGTACTATCCTATATACTAGGGACAATTTACAATTTTAATGAAGCCAATTGACCTATAAACCTGTATGTATTTGGAATGTGGGAGGAATCCGTTTCAACCAGAGAAAACCCACATAGGTCACAGGGAGAACCTGCTTAACTCCGTACAGACAGTACCTGCAGTCGGGATCAAACCCAGGTCTCTGGCACTGTAAATCAACAGCTCTACCAGCTGTACCACAGTTCAGCCCGAGTTTAAAGTTAGTGAAATATGTAAGTTATGCAGTAAACATGTACATTTGGAGTGTCTTGTCTCTTGCTAACACTGTTGGTTTGCTTCTTGCAGGGAAGGAATTGGTGCGTTTTGTTAGAAATCAACTTGACTCTGGCCAGGATTTCATTAACAGTGACTCAGACACTTCTGAGATAAGTGAGTCAACGCACGGTCACGACATTGAGCAAACAAGATTGTCGATCCTATCAACGGACAGTGGGATAGTTAGAGACTGTGGTGATCCAACTACTGGGAATGACACATCACCTTCAAGGTCCAGTGAAGGAAACCAGGCCAAGCTCTCCAGAAAAGGCTGTGTGAAGAAAAGAAACCAAGACTCAGAAAATGCACTGTTTCTTCCGGAACTCTATGATAGTACTGCCACAAGCAGTGATATGAATCTTCATCGAAGGTCGGATTGCAATACCATGTCATTCAGCATCAAACAACTAAAGCCAAACACTGCCCGAGTGGTAGTCTTTGGAAACGACTGCATTTTGGGAAGATTAGCAAAGGCTTTTCATTCCTTGAGGTATTTATTGAAAAACCACCACAGTTTGTAAAACAAAGTTGCAAGTGGGAACCAGGGTCTCGATGATCTTCCAGGGTCTGGAAGGGAGTGTAGGAGTCGGGATCGCATTGAGTGGAAGAGAGTGCAGGAACTAGGGCCCATGTGAGCATGAAGGCAATATGGGAACAGGGGCCCTGGAGCATGAAAGGGGCGTAGGAACTGGGGTTCAAGTGAGTGGGAAGGGAGTGAAGGGACATTACCTGATAAGATACAAAGTGCTGGAGTAACACAGCAGGTCAGGCAGGAGTAACTCAGCAGGTTCATCCCTGGAGGACATGGATAGGTAACATTTTTGGGCTGGTTTACTTAATAAACCAAATGTAGAACTATCTGGATTTCCAAAGAGGTGGGTCGCAGTGGGTACGCGAGTTTTGGGTTATTTATATGTTTGCTTTCTAATCTTTATATTAGAAGAGGTAGTAATCATTTAGTAATTAAGTTAAATTGTTACTGATCCCCTTCTTTCAGAAAACAACATTTTCCTATAAATTTCCTTCCTTGCTTAACATGAAGCATTAGTGTCTGCTAGATTATAGATGTCCATGTTCCAGAAGCAGTCATAGGATGGTCATCGGGAGCAAATGTTTTGATTAATTTTGAAATTGGAGCACCCGGAGGAAACCCTCAGGGTCACAGGGAGAACATGCAAACTCCACACAGACAGCACCTGACGTCAGAATCAAACCTGGGTCTCTGGCGCTGTGAGTGGACTCACTGCAATCAAGTAGATTCAATACCAATGCTGCAAAATGAACAGGTTTTATTTTACTTGTCTTTACGTAGGAAAAGAGAAGCAAGAAGAAGTATTCTAACTGCAAAACTAAACCTGCTGTTCTACCACATACCTGTAACAAATGAGAATGAGAATCCTGTATCCACTGCCCAGGTCAGTCTCCGCAGTCTCACAATTATTACTTGCTGAAATAGAAGTTGTAGCAGAGTAATAATTTTAATTATTCATTAGATATGATTGGTTGTTGCTAACTGCATGCACACATCACAGGGACCACTCTCGGCAAACTAGCCACCAGACATTGTTAATTTTTATTCATTTATTTGTTGTATTACCGGCCAAGCTATCCTTTATTGCCCATCTCTCATTGCCCTAGATAAGGTGAATGTGAGCAGCCTTCATAAACCACTGCAACCATTTGGTGAATAGAGGCCAGAGGGCAAATACATGGGCACTCTTGTCATAAAAACATCTTTAACATTTTCTTTTTTTCTTAAAGCTCTGGAAATTGGAAATAATGTGGAAATTGGACACCAAATCTTTATAAGGGCCAGAGGGAGGTTGAACAGTGGCTATACTGTTGAGCAGTGATTATATTCAATGTGCTGTTTGCATATTCAACAAGGCTTCATTATTTCATAGGGTTTTAACAGTGAATGTAGGACATAGACAGTTGATGTTTGCATATGATTGTGTAAAGGTTTTCTATGTGAGGAGCTCACTAGCTCACCCGCTGGAGGTTTGGAGTATTGCTCGCAGAATCTCTGGATTTTTATCTTCAACCTGGCACTTCGATCTGTGCTCACACTGCTATGGGTTTTATGCCTTATGGTAGAGTAGAGTGGGTGGATGGGTGGATGGATGGATGGATGGATGGATCCTTTACATGAACTGCTCTGTATTTGACTGTGCCAATATTATCAATGTGCTTAGAAATACAAGATACAAGAATTCACCAGGTTTGAATAAGGAATTCCAGGGGGCTTGTGGGCTGTGACCTCTGTTGGTCAGGCAAAACGGTTAATTTGGAAAGGCTCTGGAACCAATGTTAATATTGACCAAATTAAAGACACCATAAAATGGAGGATTCCTGCATTTGTCACAATTGCTTAACCCTTGTCAGTTGAAAATTACAGGCTTTGGATGGCACCAGCCAGTCTAGGCTTAGACTGATATGCAGGATGGTGAAGGATCCCAGTGTTCTCCTTGTTTCTCCTAAATTGACGAAGTGTATAGCAGTTTTGCAAACGAACCCTAAATGCATGATTTTGATTGGATCGCTGCAAGAGCATTGTGAATAGTATAATTAATGTTGCGAGATGGTTACTCTGTTAATTGTTGATTGGTTGAAATGTTGAGCCTTGGAGGAACTGTTTGAATCCCAGGGCACATGTTGCATTATTCATCGGTGTTGGCTTCCTTCTAGAAGCTTCTTTCGAACACAATGTATTTAAGATTATGTTATTGGGTTGGGGAACTATCAATTATGTACCATTATTATCAGTATGTTTGATTGGATTATAAAGAGACCACCCCCATGTGGTTTGGCCCCTCAAGGTTCGGGGACCTATAAAAGGCAGGCCCCACGAGGTCCTTTGTTGATCTTCTGAAAGACCGCTTGGGACAGCATGACCTTTTGGAGTGTCTCTGCTTGCACGAGGCTAGAAGGGCTTGGCCAAGCAGATACAAGGATGGTTAGGTATCGTATAGAGGAATTTGTTGTTGTGTTATCCAAAATAAAGTTTAGTTGCTCAAGTATTTTATTGACTGAAACTAGACTGAGGGGGAGAAGCTTAGAATGAGCTATTTACACCAAGGGTGCTGGAAAATCAGTCGTGGACCTGTATTATAGTATGGAGGAAATACTGCTGTAGTCTCAAAATAGTTAATATGGACTATATTGCAATTAGCAAATCGCAGGTTGTAATTTGCAATTGTTACAGATGTCTTGCTGAAAAGTTGGATATATTATCGACACTTATTAATAAAATTGTAACAACTTTTATGCTTCATATTAGGTCAATCATTTACTACATAGTGACCTTTCTTGTGAACTGTCGAGGTACTTGGGCAGTATAGATCCCTGGTATAACAGCAACATCAACAGTCTACGCAAGATGATACCTGAACTGGCTAAGATGGTAAGAAGAGTTTCTACCTGTTACACCTTCAAGCAATTTGTCAGAGTTCAGTAAACTACCTATTCATGAAAAAAACGTTTTCCTTCTGATCCAAGTTGGTGTAAGTTATTTATTGTGTGATTAGTTGATTAAGGAGTAAGTCAATGGCTTTATGAATCAATAACCCAGATCATTGCCATATAAATCTTTGCGTAAAAAATGGTATATGTATACAGCTTTTGATAAATTAAGATTAAGGTTTGTTATTATGCTTGGTATCTGTTCATGATAGCTAGGGTAATTAAGATGGTGTGATGACTGCAATATCCATTTGGCAATACAGAAATCAACATAGCAATGAAGTCAATTGTAGAGCTGCTGCCTTACAACACCAGAGACCAACGTTCGATCCTGACCTCAGGTGCTGTTTGAGTGGAGTTTGCACATTACCCCTGTGACTATGTGTGTTTCATCCAGGTGCAAAGGTTTCCATCCACATTCTAATGGGCCTGTTACATTTTGGCGACTCTTTAGGCGACTGCCAGGGACTAGTTTTAATGGAATTCACCCACGACACCAGGCAACAACCTACAACAGCCCCTACGACAACACCTACGACAACATGTTGAAAATTTTGCGGCAGTCTCCTGTAGTCGCCCCATAAAATCGCCTAAGTGGGACAGCCCCATAAAGACGTGTGGTTTTATTGGTTAATTGGTCTCTGTAAATTGTCCCTAGTGTGTAGGATGGATGAGAAAGTGGGATAACATAGAACTAGTGTGAGTGGGTGATCGCTGATTGGCATGGGATCTCATTGCAATGCGTTTTATCCCACAACAATGGAGAACATTAAGGACCTGTTTCCGTGCTGATTCTTTCAATTCAATCAATCAATGATATATTTTGCCAACACTCAGTGTTAACTTGGTTGGAGTGTCAGAGATTGGAACTGAAAAATTAATTATTTTAATTCACATTTCACATGCAAACTAAATGTTGTCTTCCAGAGAAGAAATTCAGAAGGATGCAAAATGTGAAAGGATTCTAAAATGATGCATAATCAAGGAGGAGTGCTGTAGAAGCATAGCTTCTAAAGTAAAGGCATAAAATAGTTTTATTTATATAATTCATAATATTAAATCAAGGATATAGCTTTGGAGTTAAATTGAGGTAAAAGTAGGCATTATATGGATGATCTTATTTGACAGTATGGAGATTGTACAAAAAATAACCTTCTACATGTAATATCCAAATGCTTTTTGAACTGTGTTTCTACTCTGACTACACTGATAAACTAAACCTTCACTTGAAAGAAAATCATAGCCTGAAATGTGGGAAATTTCATGGGCTCTAAATAATCTGTAGAACATTAGTTAATATGCTGGCATGCTAGCAATTGTTTGAGCCACTATTCTAAGGCATTATCCCTCTTAAAAATATAGGACAGCTAAATTTGTTAAATAAAATAAAACACAAGATTTTAACATAAGTTCCCAGTATGTTTTGGGGTCAACATGATATGCCTGCACCTCTAAAGAATCTAATAAATCGGTCTGGACTTATTTTGTTTTCTTGCCATGTGACACGTACGACTATTAATCATGCACACCTTCATCTTTATCTCTACCAAAAAAACACTGTGAATACCTAATGTATAAATTATCAACAACTACCACACACATTCCCTTATTTTGCATTCGTAGCTGTGTTTATTATAGATCATCCAATATAATGCACTTGATGTAACAGTCTTAGTTTAGTTTAGAGATACAGCGTGACAACAGGCTCTTCGGACCACGAAGTCCGCGCTGACCAATGATGCCCGCACATTAACGCTATCCTACACACTAAGCCAATTAGCCTACAAACTTGTACATCTTTGGAATGTTGGAGGAAACCGGAGATCCTGGAAAAAACCCATGTGGTCACAGGGAGAACATACAAACTCCATACAGACATCACCCATAATCAGGATTGGACCCGGGTCTCTGGCGCTGTAAGGCAGCAACTCTACCGCTGCGCCAAGTTAAAGCAGCATTGTTAGGATAGACACAAAATGCTGGAGTAACTCAGTGATGCTCAGGATCATCATCATCATCAGGATCAAGAGGACTCTAAGATGCTGGCAGCATCTCTGGACAGAAGGATTGGGTGACATTTTGGGTCAAGACCCTTCGAAGAAGTATCTAGAGATGCTGCCTGTCCTGCTGTTACACCAACATTTTTGTTTCTATCTTCGGTGTAAACCAGCATCTGCAGTTCCTTACTCCAGCATTGGTTTGGAATTGTTTTAAGGTGGCAATGAAGTAATAGTTAGTTTGAATTTCAATGTTAATTGCTGCCAAAAATTTGGCACAAATTAATTGCAAAAGCTGCTTGCCAAGTTGTTTATTTTAGTATACAAAGTGCGTTATGTCCACATGCAATTCAGTTAATCTATAGTACAACGTTTATTCTCCCCCGCAGTCAACAATGTCTGGACATCAATGTGGTGCTGATCCATTTATTGTGGATGTCACATCATACTATGTGCGTATGGGATGTCAGCCTGTTTGCTTTCAAATCTACAGTGTAAAGGTACGTACTTCTATTGCAATTTCAAGTGACGTATTTTAACGGTTTACCTAATAGCACAATTGCATTTCCGTCAATTAATGTCTTTTACCCTGGAGAGGGGAATCAAGAACCAGAGGACACATGTTTAACGTGAGAGGGGAAAGATTTAATAGGAACCTGAGGGACAACCTTTTCACACAGAAAGTGTGGTGGGTGGATGGGACAAATAGCTAGAGTAGGCACTGGAGCCAGGTATTATAAAAGCATTAAAAAAATAGTTGGACAGGTACATGGATAAGAAAGGATTAGAAGGATCTGGGCCCTCAGACTATCAAATCCATTATATGATCATAATCAAGGTCCAGTCTCACTGCCTCTTGTCCTCTCTCACATCAGGCAAGAGGTACAGAAGTGAGAAAACGCACGCATCCAGATTCAGGGACAGTTTCTTCCCAGCTTTTATCAGGCAACTGAACCATCCTATCACCAACTAGAGTGCGGTCCTGACCTACCATCTACCTCATTGGAGACACTCAGACTATCTTTAATCTGACTCTATTGGACTTTATCTTGCATTAATTGTTGTTCCCTTTATCATGTATCTGCACACTGTGGACGGCTCAATTGTAATCATGTATAGTGAATAGATATCCGCTGACTGGATAGCCTGCAACAATAAGCTTTTTACTCTACCTCCCTACACGTGAAAATAAACTAAACTAAATGGGGGTAAATGGGGCGTCTTGGTCAGCATGGCCGAGTAGGGCTGAAGGGCCAGTTTTCATGCTGTATGGCACTGTGTTTTCATGACTATGAAGCGGATGCTGAAAGAGATTTCCAATCTCATTAAAATTCTATTTGTGCAAAAGGCGTGGGTCTTATTTAGTAGCGAGGCAGTTTAGGTTTGTACATAGGGTGACATTTTGTTCCAGTTGGTGGAAGTTACCCTTTGCTCTAGTAGTCAAGACTATTAAATAGTTGCTGATTAAATTCTGTGGCTGCACAGCTTCAAATTAAATTGACGTCATCTTCCAGGCAGCGATCTCCACAAACAATTGTCTTCTGAACAGGTTGCCTGATAATAAGAGTATTATTATTATGCAGCAGCAAACAGACATATGTTGTATTTAACTAACAGCACATATCTATTCTTTCTATTTGTGTCTGAATGCACCAATGAGCCTCAGTGTTCATTTGAGATCTATGTGTGACTTGTGGGTGTGATTAGCTACGCCAACATTGACCTTGCTAGGTTTCTAAAGCAATAAGAGGTCTGTTAAAAGTCAATGGTGCTTTAATGTCATGTACAAATGCACAGGGAAATTATTATTTTTTGCATACGGTTCATTAAAGCATTGCCAGAACCTAAGCACTATCGCATTGCCATACCATTAGCAAAATAGTCCACGGAGATCGCATGCAAGAGTTGCCAAGTTTTAGGACCGTTTCCAAAATCCAGTCTAGTCTGCGCATTTGTTCTTCTGGAGCAGCATCCGATCCAGGCAAGCCCCAGGCTGCTGCATGGCCTCCAGCCATCACCTTCCTCTGGAGCAAACTCTCGTCTCATTCCTCACCCGGCCACCTTCAGCCTTTGACCCGGGATTGTCTCCCACTGCCAACCTTGCAGGAGTGGAAGGCACGACCCCAGTTTACTCTCCTACCGGCCCTTGCTCCTCGCCTCCATCATCGCTGACTTCCTCCTCTCTGGACAATGATATAAATGCAGGACTGTACACCCACAAAGTCCCTCCATTGCAACCTTCCCTACATTGATGAACTGTACACTGCAAGGGCCAGGAAGCGAGCGGGCAAGATCATCTCTGATCCCTCTCACCCTGGCAACAAACTCTTTGAATTACTTCCCTCTGGAAGGCGACTCCGGATTGTCAAAGCTGCCACAGCCAGACATAAAAACAGTTTTTATCCACGAGTAGTTGCTCTACTCAACAGCCAAAAATCTGTAGCCTCCCTTTGATCTGGTATTTTGTTGGTTCACATGCTTGATCAGTGGTGTTTTATCATTAATGTTTTATTATTATTAATGTTTAGTGTTTTATGAGTCATTCGTAACTGTCACTGTATGTCATGTTGTTACTTGTGGGCGGAGCACCAAGGCAAATTTCTTGTATGTGAATACTTGGCCAATAAACTTACTTACTTACTTATATAAGGTCACCAGATTTTCTTCCCTGAAGGATATGAATGAACCATGCAGACTTTGACAACAATCAGTAGTTTCATATGCTCCTTTACTAATACTAGATTTAATTTCAGGTCATTTGGTTTGTCAAAAATCAAACTGAAGTAACTGAGTTAGATTGTATTTGTAATAATTGACATTTTATTCTGTGCCACAGCTTACCTTTTCAAATAAAACCGATGAAGTTGTGGATGACGTTTTTCTAATACAGCTTGAAGTAGGGTTTCCAGAACAGAAGCCTGTCAAAGGCAAGTGATTCTTCATAAAATATCAGATATTTGACTGCCACTGTGCAATTATCAAAGTGTATTGACATTAATGAATTGTTGAGCAAAGTTCTGCGTTTATGAATAACAGTTGTATTGAAATAAACCCTGGGAATATCTACAAATAGTTTTCAATGTGAGGTTATTGAAGCAAGGAACTGCAGATGCTGGTTTACAAGAAAATGGACACACAGTGCTGGAGTAACTCAGCAGGTCAGGCAACCTCTGGAGAACAGAGATGTTCATACGTTATAGGAGCAGAATTAGGCTATTCATTGAAACATAGCAAATAGGTGCAGGAGTTGGCCCTTCGAGCCAGCATCGTCATTCAATATGATCATGGCTGATCATCTGAAATCAGTACCCCGTTCCTGCCTTATCCCCATATCCTCTGACTCTGCTATCTTTATCTAACTCTCCCTTAAAAACATCCAGTGGATTGGCCTCCACTGCCTTCTGTGGCAGATAATTTCACAGATTCGCAACTCTCTGGGTGAAAAACTTTTGGCAATTAAATCTACTTCGCAATTCAATTATGGCTGATCTATCTTTCCCTCTCAACTCCATTCTCCTGCTTTCTCCCCATAACCCCTGACACCCGAATCTATCAATCTCTGCCTTAAAAATATCCATTGATAGCCTTCTGTGGCAATGAATTTCACAAATTCACCACCCTCTGAATTCCACAGATTCACCATCACCTATGGAGACCTTCTTCAGATTGAAGGAATGACTCGACTCATCCATGTCCTCCAGAGATGTTACCTGCCCTTTCACCGTGAAGTTAATGTTTCACATGTCATTCTTTCACTTTAAATTTGCAATTGAAAATTATTGAACATTCAAACATGTTCTGTCTGAAATGCAGGAATGTAAGAAGTGAACTAAATTTAAGTTACTCTAGATAAATTGACATTATTTGTTGTATCAACTTCATTGTAAAAGCCAGTGTGATTAGGAATGAACTTTAAAATGGTTATTTACAAAATGTTATTTAAAACAGCCCCTTATTTTGAGATTTGTTTAAGCTATTTGTCCAATATGAAGCTACACTGCTGCTAATGTATGATGCTTGTTGGCATGTGCCATCTACTGGTAGAAAGCAAACATGAAGGATGGTTCTTGAATGGCTACATGGTCAATTACTTGCAAGTTAGGAAACAGGCAGAAGCCATTCAGCCCAGCAGGTTCCTGCTGGCTCGCAGCAGAACCATTTTCTGAGTTTAGAGATAGTGTGGAAACAGGCCCTTCAGCCCACCGAGTCCACGCCGACCAACAATCACCCTGTACAATAGTTCTATCCTACAATCTAAGGACAATTTCCAGAACCCAATTAATCTACAAACCTGCACGTCTTTGGAGTGCGGGAGGAAACCAGAGCACCCGGAGAAAACCAATGCGGTCACAGGGAGAACATACAAACTCCGTGCAGGCAGTACCCGTAGGATCGAACCCAGGTCTCGGGCGCTGTAAGGAAGGAACTATTGCTGCACCACTGTACTGGCAACAGAGTTCTCCATCTTCCACCTACATCCCTCCCTCTGCCTTTACATTTCACTCCTCTTCTCTTCTCATCCTTTTAATCTCAAGCCTTTGTCCATTTGTCTGCCGCTCAAAACCTCCTCATCTGTATCCATCTGTTAGGAGCTAGGCTTTGAGCTGCCCCAACCTCTCTTTTCCAGCTTTTCCACCCACTTTTACAGTTGTCACCTTCTTGATGGCAATTCCGTTTTGTTCCGTGATGATGGGAAACGTTCTGTTCTCCCCTTGCAGGAGCCACGTTGGTGCGAAGGAGGGGGACATCAGAAGGAGTGGGTGGACACATCACAGTTACGTACAAAAGGGTAAGAGCCAAATTATTATTTTAGTGCTATGTTAGCATCAGCTGCAGTCCCATTTACAAAGTAAACCAAAATTACCAAATAAAGATGTTTCACGTAGTTATGTTGAAAACTATTGGATAGATTTTCATTCTTGGCTTGTATGTTAGATATTCATTCCCATTCATGCTGTATGATGTGTGCTGCTGTTATATACAAGCAATGTAACTGAGTTGATATGTGATCTGCACCAACTTCTGCATCCAACATCCACATTTAATCCTATCATATGAAAAATGCTGATATGTCATTGGTGAAATAATGGAATGCATAATTTTGAGAAATAATTGTGTGCAAAACACAACGTGCTGGAGGAACTCAGTGGAGCTCATCTGTGGGGGAAATGGGTAGATGATAATTTGGGTTGGAGTGCCTCTTCAGTCCGAAGAATAGTCCCAACTCAAAACGTCATCCAATCAATCCCTCTACAGATGCTTAAGAAGGAACTGCAGATGCTGGAAAATCGAAGGTACACAAAAATGCTGGAGAAACTTAGCGGGTGCAGCAGCATCTATGGAGCGAAGAAAATAGGCAACGTGTCTGAAGAAGGGTTTCGGCCCGAAACGTTGCCTATTTCCTTCGCTCCATAGTGCTGCTGCACCCGCTGAGTTTCTCCAGCATTTTTGTGTACCCTCTACAGATGCTACCTGACTCACTGAGTTCCTCCCGCGCTGTGTTTTCCTCAAGATTGCAAGATTTGCAGTTCCTTGTGACTCTGTCTTAAGAATTGTTTGCATTGGTTTAATAGTAGATTGCCTACATATTTTAAGATGGTTTGAGAGATGCAAGTTGCAAAGGCAGAGAAGACCAGAATTAGTGCAGCTACGGAAAAAAAACAACAACTTAGTGAGCTATTTTAATGCAGATGTTCAAATTAAAGTCAAATCAGCATGGACTAGTTGGGCCAAAGGGCCTGCCTCCATGCTGCATGACTCTAATTAAATAATAAAATGTGAGTACGGTGATATTTCTGATTCCTCTAAACCTCACTTTCTTTTTAGATTTGTTGTCCTACCTCTATCCACCTGCAGGAATATTTATCCCCCTTTCTTACTATAACCCATCTGCACATTACTATCTACCAACGTGGGATAACATAGTACTAGTGTGAATGGGTGATCAATGGTCAACGTGGACTCGGTGGGCCAAAGGGCCTGTTTCCAAACTAAACATTCATCTACCCAACACGTACTGACAATCGTATTCATGTAATGCTGCACCTTTCCAGCAAGTACACCCTCAACAAATGCTCTCCATCCATTGTTTAACTACGAATCATTACTCTCATCCTCGGGACTTCTTCACACCTTCCTTGCCGGAGGAGAGGAGACCTCAGAAAAGTTTCACAAGAGGATAGACCAAAGTGCTTGAGTGTTAGGGATAGGCTGGGACTTGGTTTAGAGATACAGCTAAGAAGCCCATCGACCACATGGGTCCACGCCGACCATCAATCACCTGTTCACACTAGTTCTATGTTATCTCACTTTTCACATCCTATATACTAGGGAGCAGTTTACAGAGGCCAATTAACCTAGAAACCTGTGCCTTTGGAATGTGGGAGGGAACCAGGACCTGAAGAAAACCCATGTGGTCACAGGGAGAATTCTCCATAGACAGCACCCGTGGTCAGTATCGAACCCAGGTCTTTGTTACTGTGATGTAGCAACTCTGCCACTATGCAGCTTTGTTTTCCCTGGAAGGAAAAAGGCCGAGTGGTGACCTTGAGGAGATTTATAAGATCACGAAGGCTACAAATAAGGTGAATGGTCACAGTTTTATTTTCCCAGGGTAGGCAGGCATCAGTTTAAGGTGAGAAGAAGTTTTTCCACACAGAAGTGGTAACAGATGGAACAATCTCCCACAGGATGTGATAGAGGCAGTGAGACACTTGGTCGGCATGGAAAAGTTGGGGCAAAGGGCCTGTTTCCGTGCTATATAACTACAACAGAAGATGCTGGGGTTAACCAGTGTGTCACCACACCCACCAAGCTGATGGAGATGAGGATCTACACTACATGGTGATGTTACTTAGTCATCTTTCTACTTGGTCTACAACACTCACACATGCGGTTTTGAACTCAGCAGTCAATTGATAAGTGAACATTGATAAAACTCCCAAACCTCACATCCTGAAGGGGTGATTTACACATACTTTAACTCACCCACATATAGGGCACAGTTGAAGCCAGCTTCTAAATTTCCCTCTCACCCACACCACCAACCAGTTCCAAACCCAGAATGAGTGGAAGAACTGAGTCTACAAGTGCTAACCATATATTCAATCTATATTCTTTCCAAGTGTTGTTTCCACTTGGAGGTACCAAATAGTTTCATGTTTGGTTAAAGAATATCAGCAATATTTAAACTAGTAATATTCTTGAATATAAAGAGGTAGTTGAGACAGGTACTACAACAGTGTTTAAAATACGGTATATAGATAAGAAGGGTTTAGATGGATTTGGGCCAAACGTGGGCAAATGGGACTAGCTCAGATGGAACATATTGGTCAACATGGACAATTTGGGCTGAGGGACCTGTTTCTGTGATGTATGACTCTAAGACTTTATAAGAACATAATAAATAAGTGGGAGTCGACCATTCAGCCCGTTATGACTACTCTTCCTGTCGCTTTTGACCATAAAGTAGAGATAGCTTTTCCTTATATTAAATGTGATGTGTATAAACTTGCTTAGTCAGACAATAATATTATAGAGGATGGTTACCAATAATTCATAGGTTTATGACATAAGAGCAGAATTAGGTCATATGACCCATCAAGTCAGCTCTGCCACGATCATGACTGACCTATTTTTCACTCTCAACCCCATTCTCCTGCCTTCTCCGCGTAACCTTTGATGGCCTTACTAACCTAGAACCTTTCAATATCTGTTCTTAAAATACCCAATGACTTGTCCTCCACTGCTGTCTGTGGCAATGTATTTCACAGATTCACCACCCTTTGGCTAAAGAAATTCCTCATCTCCTTCTAAAGGTGCCTTTTTTTTTTAAAACTGTGGCTTTGCCCTCTGGTCCTAGATGATGCAGTTCCATCCTTACCAAGCGAAATTAACACAATTATTCTTCATGTCTGATTTTTCCATCACAACCTTTTGCAGGAGGGAATAGTGAAGAAGGATATAATACTATGTGATATAATACTATGGGGCATTTTGACCAAGTAAATGGCTCGCATGTTTTCAGGCAACAAGTTGCTGCTGAATGGTCCAATGCAGAATCCAGCATGCATTCACTTATTCTGCATCATTAGGGCACAGCTTTGCAAGAGGGGTAACATTTAAAGACGAGCTGGGCAGTTTTTATATACTGGGAGTGATGGGTGCAAGGAACACGCTGCCAGCGGTGGTAGTGGAGGCAAATACGATGGTGGTGTTGAAAAGGGTTTTAGGTGGGCACATGAATGTACAGGGAACGGAGGGATATGGATCATGTGCAAGAAGAGGAAATTAGATTAACTTGGCGTACCGTTCAGGGTGGTCATTGTAGGCCGAAGGGCCTGTTCCTGCGCTGGTCTGAAGAAGGGTTCCGACCCGAGACATCACCCATTCCTTTTCTCCAGAGATGCTGGAGTAACATACCTGACCCGCTAAGTTACTCCAGCATTTTGTGTCTATATTCTGTTCTGTTCTATGTTATATCTACTGTTCTATGTTATATCTACAAGGTTCTTGGTGCTATATGTTTGCAGTCATCTGTCATGCATTCCCAAAACTCGAGACTAGCTCATTTCCAATGCTGATTGTGTTTCCAGCATGTGATCATGCCAGACCACACATGGACTCTTAAAGAGATCGAGATGTGGCGACACATACTCGGTATAGCCCTGGTGTTGGCCTCATTTTATGACCAATAGATCGCCTACTCTATTGTAACATCCAACATCTGTGGTTTAATAAGTGATCAGTAGAGCCAGGATTTTGCCATAAATGCCATGTGCCTTCTCATGCCTTTTTTGATGATTTCACCAAGATAATGTCTTTTTCACGATCGAGTGCCTAAATCTGCCCAAGTGAAATACCCAAGCTTGTCTCCTCACTACATTTACTGCTGGCTCCAGTCGCAAATCTGAATTGCGAGTGATCTGTGCAAGGCATTCATTGATGCTGGAATTCCACTGTGGAAATTGGAAAACAAATCTCTCAGAGGTTTTTTAGAGAAATACACAGAGGAACATATACCAAGCGAGTCACCATTACGGAAAAATTATGTTGACAGAAACTTCAACATTGTTGAGCAGAAAATTAGATTACACATTCAAACATACTTAGATTGAAAATGCTAGAATTAACAATTTACTTGTTTCTTTAGTAAATATTATATGTCGCTGGCAAACTGATTTTTCAATTTTTTATTAAAGCAGTTGAAAAATTTAGATTTCTTTCTGGTTTATTGAAGGTGTTCATATTCACCACCAACAATATATCCGTTATTTTCTATCTATTTCCATTGTAGATCACACTGAGCAACAGGGAAAGTACAAAACAACTCGCAAGTCATTGTACTGGTATAGTGATGAAAGCAGGAACTGATGGTATGCTATGATCTTATCACAGCTATGATTTAATTTGCAGATAATAAATGTCTGTTATGTCCCAGTATTTAAAGCCCTCTTTTGTATACTGCAGATATTTCATTTTAAATTAGATCCTTGTTTAAATTATTTTCTCCCCCACAAAATACTACCTGATAATTCCATCTGCATTTGACAGTAATTGGATCAAGATTAAATGCTGACTGGTTTACTGCCAATGATCCTCTTTGTTCAAAAGAAGACTAAAACCAATTTAATAACTCGTGCTTTGAAGTTGGATTTTAGGTTTTGGTTAAGGTTTATTATTGTCATGTTTAGTTTATTGTCACATGTACCGAGGTACAGTGCGTTCTGTCCAGTCAGTAGAAAGACTATACATGATTACAATCAAGCCGTCCACAATGTACCGATACAGGATAAAGGGGAATAACATTTAGTGGAAGATAAAGTCTGATTAAAGATAGCCTGAGGGTAGTGAAAAATGCATGCTAGCCAAACAGTTCAGATATACGTTAATACTCAAACTCAAAGGGGTAGATGTAGAGGGTAGAATATAGTTTTCAGCATTGTAGTTCCAAATCTATTTTGTCCGGATTGAAGGAGGTGCTGGCCCGTCAGTTGCTGGAAAATGAATGGTGGACCTATACTTGGATTAGGTTCAGAGGGGCTAAGTAATAATTGTAAGCAAATTATGTGGCATCTATTCTTTGAACAGCATTTGACAGATTCTCTTCATGACATAAATTGGCAATAAATTAAAACCACTGATGTAGAGATGTGGGATGTCTGGAAGATTGTTTGACATGGTGTTACAAACAGAGTTTCATTGACATATAGCCAAAAAATATTTTTGAAGCCATTTAATTTTGATGCCTCCATTTGCAATGCACTTTTGTTTTGCAGATCTTGTTTGCCTAGACGTAAGCATATCGGAGATAACAAGTAAGACAAACCTATCTGGAAAAACATCTTTGGTAAGTGAAAATTAGTACAAGGGCAACAAATTGAACTACAGTGTGATATAAACTGGCCACAATCCTGATATAAACTGGTCACCCTCAATGGCTTATAATGTGCCAGAGTTGCTGTCTTACAGCGCCAGAGATCCAGGTTCAATCCTGACTACGGGTGTTGTATGTACAGAGTTTGTATGTTCTCCCCGTGACCGCGTGGGTTATACCCGGGTGCTCCTGTTTCCTCCCACATTCCAAAGATGTACAGGTTTGTAGGTCAATTTGGCTTTGGTAAAAATTGTCCCTTGTGTGTAGGATAGTGCTAGTGCATAGGGATCAGTGGTTGGTGCAGACTCGGTGGAGTGAAAGGCTCTTTGCCACGCTATATCTCCCAATTCCAAACTCTACTAATACAAGACCATGTGGGTAAAGCCGGCTTTGAGGGGCAGAGCAAGATCATTTGCCAATTTAAAGAGAGATTGGTCTTCATGATGCTATTTGTTCAGTGTTGTTCATTCAATTAAAGTATCATGAAAATTACTTTACAAAATGCATCGTAAAATATCGCAAGGAGTCTTCATAAAATAAACTTTATGTCCAAGCTACATAAATAGAGAGACACAAAATGCTGGAGTAACACAGCAGGTCAGGTAGCATCTGGAGAAAAGGAATAAGTGACGTTTTGTGTCCGAACCCCATCTTCAGACTGTAGTTCCATTTGTTGGCCTTTTAAATAAAGTCTCAGTCTATAGTCTGAAGAAGGGTTCCTAACCCAAAATGTCAATTATTCCTTTTCTCCAGAGATCTGCCTGACCCACTGAGTTACTCTAGCGTTTTGTGTCTATCTTTGGTATAAACCAGCATCTGCAGTTCCTTCCTATACATAAAGAGATATAAGAGGAGATAACAAAAGGCTTGGGTTGTTTAGAAATACAAGATGCCTGGGATACTTTTCCTGCACAACAATCTCATTACATCTGAGAACATCTCTGGGGGAAAGGATGGGTGATGTTTCAGGTCAGGAACTGGCTCACTGGCTGCCTGCACTCATGGGTAATGGCAATGGTGGCAGATCATACAGCCCAAGAAGGTACTGCCCCAAAACGTCACCTATTCTTTCTCTCCAGAGATGCTGCCTGACCTGCTGAGTTACTTCAGCACCTTGTGTCTATCTATGATTGCATAACTTCACTCATTAACCCCCCAGATACTTCATTAACCGCTATGACCTGTACACCTATACCAGCTCTTCTCACCCTCTCTGCAAATTAAATCCAACTTTGTTCCCTCTTTCCCATTATTTTAAGAAACTTGACAAATTAATGAACATTGATCCCTGCTATCTTTTGTCAATTAGGCATTTTCACTTTCTAATTGCACACTGTTGCAGAGTACATTTCACTGCAGTCCCAAAGCTTCCATATTAAAGATTAAACTGCAGATCAGCCGTGAATACTAATTCCAAATGAAAATATAACTCATCATTATGGGAGGAAACCTGTGAACGTAAATTATACTTTTAGACCTGTCCGGCCAGACAGTCTACTTCTCTACAATAGAATTCTGTGCGATTGCAACAAAACTCTTGGATTGTTTTCAAAGTTGGTTTGTTTTCTCCAGAACGACTGGGATTGAGTGGAGACCTCATGGTAGTGTACAGAATTATGAGAGATATAGATAGGCTAGACAGTCAGAGCCTTTTGCTCAGGGTGGAAATGTCACAGACTTAAGCACGTTGCTTTAAGATGAGAGAGGCAAAGTTTAAAGGAAATGTAAGGGGCAAATGTATTTTTTGTACAGAGAATGGTGGATCAACACACTGCCAGAGGTAGTGATGGAGACTGATACAACTGTGGCATTCAAAAGTCTTTTGATAGGCACATGAATATGCGGGGAATTGTGGGATATGGATCACATGCAGACAGAGGAGGTGGCATCATGTCTTGCACAGATATTGTGGGCTGAAGGACCTGTTCCTGTGCTGTACTCTTCTATGTACTGTGTTCTTAGTCTCTCCCTATCCACAGAGAGGTGTGTGGGTAATAATCTTATCTTGGGACCCATATATTTTCTTCCGTGAAGCAGGTACTTGTGTAACTCTTGTTCCATCTGTGGTTAGAGACCGTGGGTAAAGAGAGAACTGGTGTGAGGAAGCAGAGGCTTGTGTTAGTCCGTCTCGTGGACCCATCCCGCCATCCAATACAATGTGTTTTTAGAGATATAGCCTCTTGACCTACTGTCCCCACTGACCATCGATCACCCATTCATACAAGCTCTATGAGATCCCACTTTCTCACCCACCTTACATACTGAGAGCAACTTTTTACGAGGCCAATTAACCTGTAAAACCGCATGTGTTAGTCATAGAACCTTACAGCGCGGAAACAGGCCCATCGGCCCAACTTGCCCACACCAACCAACATGTCCCATCTACACTAGTCCCACCTGCCTGTGTTGGGCCCATATTCCTCAAACTGTCCTATCCCATGTACTAGCCTAAATGTTTCTGAAACATTGCGATAATACCTGCCTCCACCGGCAGCTCGTTCCATACACCCATCACGCTTTGGGAGGCGAGTGGAAATCTCAGCACCTGGAGGAAACTCACTCGGTCACAGGGAGAATGTGCAAACTCCACTCAGGCAGTACCCGAGGTCAGGATCGAACCTGGGTCTCTGGCGCTGTGAGGCAGCGGCTCTACCAGCTGCGCCGCTGTGTTGCCTCAGAAGACTTGGTAGAAATAGGTCTTTTGCTAATGGGTGCAACTTTGCCTCCTGTCCCGAGGTCCGTAGTCTTCCATGATTGGCCATCTATGGCTGTAACGGTGCCTCCTGTGATGAGTGTTGCAGCGATATCACTGCTGAGGTACCCATTGAATGGGTATCTCATCAGCAAAATGCCAGGGGAAAATAAACCCAATTTGCAGTAGCGCACTCTGACTTTGGAATACGTTTGAGTATCCTGCAGTCATTTCTACTGGTGCCCATGTCTCCCCACGATAGCAGTGTCTCTTTAATAATTAGCAACAAACTAGTACAATGTGCTTCCAGTCCCATTGAGACCTTTCCATGATAATTATTGTGTCACGCCTTTCTGCAGTTATTTCAAGCATCTACAAACTTCTAAATCGACAAACTGGTATTAGTTCTGCAGCAGATAACTCCTCAAACAACTATTTCTTACAGATTGAAAATGGCAAGATCAAAACATCTCAGGTAAAGATTAAAATGCAGAACAGTGGAAAATCCATGGTGATTTCTCTGGACAAGGATTCTCGAAGGGTATACAAGGATGTTATCAGGTTGGTATATGCATACCGTTCAATGTATATTCCACTTTGAGTGAGTGATAAGGAAGTACAGATGTTGGTTTACAAAAAAAACAAAGAACTGGAGTAATTCAGCGGGTCAGGCAGCATCTCTCGAGAACATGGATAGGTGATGTTTCGGGCCAGGACCCAAACTATCAGTAGGCAAGTGAAAGATATTGGTGTGGATATGCCCGCTGCTACACTTTTACATCATCTAAGCAAGTAATTACTTTAAAGAATGTAAAATAATTATAAAATGAAGAAAATTTGAACCTAGATTATCATCTGAACTAATTTGTTTGTTGAACTCCTGTCCCCAATTTGTCTTGGACAGAACATAAAAACATTTATTTGCCTATTTGAGCTAATTGTGCATTTCCAGAACCTGTGGGGAGGCCTGCTGGTGCAGCGGTAGAGTTGCTGCCTTTCAATGCCAGAGACCTGGGTTCGATCGTGACTACTGGTGCTGTCTTATGTAATTTGTACATTCTCCCTGTGACCCGATGGTTTTCTCCGGATCCTCCGGTTTCCACCCACACTCCAAAGATGTACAGGTTTGTAGGTTAATTGGCTTCTGGAAAATGTAAATTATCCCTAGTGTGTAGGATAGTGCTGGTGTATGGGGTGATCGCTGATCGATGCGAACTCGGTGGCCGAAGGGCCTGTTTCCATGCTGTATCTCTAAAGTCTTCTAACCACGATCTGACCTGGAGATGGGAACCCTGTAAATAAAATGGGTGAGAGCCTGACAATAGCATGAGTAATATAACTCTGCGTCATTTTCAGGGTGTTCCTGAGGGTGGATGTGTGGAATGAAGTTTGTCCATACAGGCTGAGTGTTCGTCAATGCTCTGCCTCACCTCAAAATCTCAGAATCTTATAAAAGGGACAGCTAGCAGTTCATGAAAGTGCAACAAAACTGCCATTCAACTATTTGGTTTAATACCACATACATTGAACTACCCCTCTCCCCTAACCCATCACTTTCACCTATATCCCTCCATCTTGCTTTACTTTTCACTCCTCTTCTCATCCCGACGAGAGAGGGCCTGTACATCGGGCCGCCCGTAGCGGCGACAACTGGGGGGGGGGGGGTCAAGGCCCCGAACACGGGTGAACAAAAGGAGGAAGACTGACTGAACATTATTGCCTTCCTCACAGTGATCACTATGGTGGATGTTTATGTTAAGTTCTATCGTGTATTGTGTTCTTTTAATTGTATGGCTGCATGTTAAGTCAAATATCACTGTACCTTAATTGGTGCATGTGACAATAAATGTGAACGACCTTGAACTTTAACTCTTCTCTCCTTACCTACATGTCTCCTTTTCATCTCTACCCTTTGTCACTTACTTCACCTCTCTGCGTCTTAGTCCCTTCACCTGTATCCACCTATCACTTACCAGGTAAACACAATGAACGGCAGATGTTGGAATCTTGCGTAGAACAAAAAGTACTGGAGTTACTCGGCAGGTCAGGTTGCATTTCAGGAAGACATGGAGTCTAAAGAATGTCCTGACCCAAAATGTTCCCTAGCCATGTCCTCCAGAGATGCTGCCTGACCCGCTGAGTTCCTCCTGCACTTTGTATTATATATGATCAGTCTAAAGAAGGGTCCTGATCTGAAATGTCATCTGCGCATTCCCTCCACAGATGCTGCCTGACCAGATTCAGCATTTGCAGCTCCTTGGGAATCTACCTGAATTAAAATATTTGGGTGTAGGCACTTGAGCTTTTGTGTATCATATCACAAAAACACTCTGCAGTTGGGCAGAATCTTGGGGAGAAAGAGACAATGATTCTTGGCCAGAACCTCTCCTATTGTGATCAAACATTGTTTAGACACTCCACGACTTATGTAAACACACACTTACGTAGCCAGTTGTTTAAGCCCACTGCTTTATTGCACATCTGGTGCCCCCTCTGTGTCGGAGCTCCCTCGTGGTCTCCCATGTGCTATAAGGTATGAATAGTAAATATAAGCATGCACAGTAGCGCTTCAGTTTCTGACATAACTAAAATGTGATTTATGCAGGGATCCATGGGATGTAACCCTGACGTAAGTCGGGAACGTCTGTACCCGTAGTACTGCTCGTGATCAATGCTCAACTTAATTCTAAACCTAGCAATGTTACAACATTTTGAGATTTTAAAAATCAAGTCTGCAATTTATCCCATCAGATAAAGCATAAAAAGAAGTTTAATTTGACACCTAATTCACTTTCATATCTCAAGTATTAAAAAAATTATGGCCATTTTCATACTCGGAAATTAGCATCTTGTTCCCTATTGATTTTCTATGGACATAACAAAAAAGCTGTGACCGTGTGCAGTCAATAGCCCATAACTTTCTTAAAAATTAAGAGAACTGAATGAAATTTTCAGTTATCATAGATTGAAGCATTCTGAAACTAATATAACATAATCTTACTTGGATGACCTGAAATTAAAGCATATAATTAGTTAGTTACCCAATTGTAGCTAATTTCAAACTTCAATTACTAGATCTAAACATCTATCCATTTCTTAATAAATGATTAACATTTTTAAATAGCCTAAGTGTCCAAATAATATTCACAAATAATTCACAATAAAACATGATTTTTAAATTAATTTATAGGCCAAATGGAAGGAATTTAGTGTTTAATTGCTGTAAATTAAAGTCCATTTAAATCAGCTTACTAGTGGGATCCTGTGAACGCGCTGGTTTAGAACGTTGACATTGCGGTAGATTTGTGCCCTCAAATGCCCAGAAAAATACTGCGGGATATAATGGGGCCAAAATTAGCTACTCACAACATTAAACTTTGTATAAAGGGATCTTAAGAAGCCCTTTATAACGTAAAAATAAACAGCCTACCTTCCATTTTCCCCTGTATGAGATCCGACCCGTTGTCGGCGGTCGCGGGTTTAGAGGTTAATTTTTAACCTACTATAACAAGTAAATAAATCCCTTAAAACTAAAAATAGCTCCAGCTATGGAATCTTCCAGCGATTTTTCGTTAATAATTAACTAGGCTGAAAAACCTCGATTTGAACAGCCTAGGGAAAATCGCGTTTTAAACCCGCCCCCCTCTAAACGGGGCCACTATCGCGCACACGGGCTGGGACAGATTTTCAGCGATCTTCAGGTAGGCTTTGCAACATACCTACTAAACCCTCGGACTATCCTTGATTGGACTTTGCTGGCTTTACCTTGCACTAAACGTTATTCCCTTATCATGTATCTATACATGCAACAAAAGCCTTTCACTGTACATGTGACAATAAACTAAACTAATAATAATGATCAGGGAAATTAATACAGATTTTGAATATCTTTGAAAAAAAATTATATCCCCCCGCTTCCCCCTCTTTATTAAATTCCTCTTATCTGGAGAATAAATTCACAAAAAAACGTTTTCTTTGCTGAAGTAACTCAGCAGGTCAGGCAGCATCTCTGGAGAAAAGGGATGGGTTACGTTTCGAGTCAGAACTCTTCATACCGTTTTCTTTGATTCTTTGAAGGGTTTTCTTTGATTCACATTAAATTGTTGGATTTAATCTTAAATTGGGTTTTAATGTCGATCAACATTAAAAAAAAAAAAGGAAATGAGTCGTTTATTGTTTGAAAAGGTTTGCAAAATATTGCTTCTTAAGTATTTATTTTCTATAAAAACGCAGCGTTGATGTGTCGCCTTGTCTGGAGCCTGGATACAGTCTGCATAAAATGAGGACGTCAAAATTTACTCAAAGCGGAACAGAAAACATTGGATTAGCTAAGTACATGCCAAAATGCCTGTTGTTACCAATCAACACATTTGTAGGTATCTTGTGAGTTAAGATAACCGATTCAACAATTAGTTAACTTCTTGGAGAAACTCATGATTTGGAGATAGAAACAAGGAAGTGCAGATGCTGGCAGACAATAAAAAGAGACAAAGTGCTGGAGTAACTGAGCGGATCAGGCAACATCCCTGAAAGACATAGATAGGTGACGTTTCGGGTCGAATAGATCTGAAGAAGGATGTGACCTGGAAAGGTCACTTATCCATGTTCTCCACGGATGCTGCCTGACCTGCTGAGTTACTCCAGCACTTTGTGTCTTTTCATGGCCTGGAGCTGCTGGGACAATAAAAAGTCACGATAATTACATTGTTTGTTCAAGAGGAAAGGAACAATTATTTGTCGATACTTGGCCAGTCCAAAAACTGTGGTGCTTTTTATTGAGGACGTCAGATTGTGGGTGCTCGGTTGGAATCAACGCATGATATTTGAACAAGTCCTAGGAAGTCACAAAAGGTGACCACCGCACAAATGCAAACACCACATTGATGAAACATTCCCACAGATTATGTGAAGTGATCTATTGTGTGGACCTTTTTCTTGGCTACTTAATACTCATGCATGCTATTGGGTTTGTCTCCAAAACTGGTGGACATTAACCATCTTTTGGTAGAATGCAATATTCAAGGGTGTGATTTATACCCTACAAAATACATTTTTGCAGAAAAGATCAATATCAGATGTACAGATTATATTCCTTCAATTTTTGTTCACAAAAGTCTCTAAATTTTGGATTGAATGTTAGTGAACATATGAGCAAAAAAAAAATTCTGGAGTAACTCAGCGGGCCAGGCAGCACCCGTGATAAGAATGGACAGACGCGTTTCGGGTTAAGACCCTCTATCAGAGGGTAAGGGGAAGAAAGCTGGAAAAGAGAGATGTGGGTGGGACTAAGCCTGGCAAGTGATAGGTAGATACAGGTGGTGTTTGGGGGGGGGGGGTTATATTGGCTGGGGGTGGAGTACGTGGCAAATGTTAGAGATGAGAAGGAGCGAGGAATGAAATGTAAAACCGCAGGGAGGGATACGAGTGGAAAGGATGGGGTGAGATGGGAGGGGGGAGAGGTGGGAGAGTCAAAGAAATTGGTGTGCAATGGATTGGGTACACAGGAAAGGGAGTGGGGGAAGGGGGTTACGACTTAAAATTGGAGAATTCAATTTTCATACCATTCAGCTGAATCTATGATTGGAACGATCACTACATGAATAAAAAATTGCTGGTTCTCTCGGGGGGGAAATGATTGAATTTCCGGTAGCAACTTCATGAGACCTCTGTTTATGCTTGGATGTACAATGTCACTACAATGAAAAGACATCTTTCTCCATGAATTTTTACACAGATGATTCCACTATGCTGATTGATCAACCACTTGGCTACATTTCCAAAGTCTAAGTTTATATTATGTAACTGTGTCTTCAATGTATAGTATTTATTATCTGGTTCTGTAAAAATATTTTACATTAAAATATAATCACCATGCTCAATACTACTGAAAGCCTTTTTATGGTTTTTATTCTTCACTGATCTTCCAATGAAACATCAGTTCACAAGTTTGCAAGTTATAGGAGTAGAATTAGGCCATTCAGCCCATCGAGTCTACTCCGCCATTCAATCATGGCTGATCTCTGCCTCCTAATCCCATTTTCCTGCCTGTATGTTTCTTTAACATACTGTAACATGTATGTTTTCAGGAACCTTACAGTGGATATGACTAAACACTTCACCTGCATGCCTTCATCTGAATCTACTCCACTGTGGATGATAGATTAGGTGAGTGGGCAATAAATTAGTAAATGGAATAGTGTGGGAAAATGTGAAGTTGTTCATTTCATTGATTGATTGATTTAAAGATACGGCATGGAAACCAGCCCTTGGCCCAGACTGACCATCAGTCACCCATTCACAATTGTTCTATGTAATTCTTCTTTCCTACAAATATTTAGCCGTTTTTATGATAATTCTCAATTTTTCATAGTCACTTTTAAAATAACAATTAAAAAAAATAAGATCACAAAATTCCCATGAAAAGCATCACTGCTTCCAATTCATTTATGGGCCTGAACCATTGCTTCGCACCAGTCGCAGGCTTTGATCAAAATTACTTATCACTGGATATCAGTTGTCTTAAGCAGTGCAGGTAGTTCTGCTGCTACGTATGTTTTCATAGTGTGAAAGAGGGTCAGGCAGCATCTCTGGAAAAAAAAGAACAGGTGACATTTTAGGTCGGGACCCTTCTTCAGATTGAAAGAAAGCTGTGGGGGGGGGGGGGGGGGTGTGATGGTTCTCATTTGAGCTGAGAAAAGATGGGGGCCAGCCATAATTGACCTCGGGCAGGTTGGTGCCCTGGTGGGTCCGTTGTTGGCTAGGGATGGTGTGAACTCAAGAGGGATACAACGTGGAGAGCTGAGGAACTGATTAAATGATGACGGGGGGGGGGGGGGGGGGGGGGGGGGAGGGAAGTGTAGGTGGAAGTTACAGTGGCTTCCCAGGCATCTAACCTACCTGGCCATTCCCACAATAATCAGACATCGTTATGTCGCAGGGACATGGTCTGACAGTTTCACTGCAAGTGACCACCGCAAATGACAAAAATGTAACCTGAAAAGTTAGGTTGAGCAAGTGATGATGATGATGATACTTTATTGTCACTTGTTCCAAGCTAGGAGCAGTTAAATTCTTTGTTTTTGCGTACAAAGTACACAAGAGTCACCACAAAGGTGCCGACAAAGTTTAAAAAAGTACTCATTCCTTAATTTCTCTCCCCCCCCCCCCCACTCCCCATTAGTACTTGAAGATTCCTCCCCACCCCCTCCCTCTCACCATGCCAGTTTCCCCTATTGTTCTCGGCATCCTGGAGGCAATGATGGAGGCAAGAAGCAATCAGGATAGTGAACAGGTAAAAGGCAGGAGATTTCTGTTAAACCACAAAGTACTTGTGCTTTAACACCAGGATAAGCACTCATCCAAGAAAACCTAGCTCAATGCCAAAGTAGTATCTAAACTGCTTAAACACACTTGCACTATAGGACAATAAGTTACTACATATTTAGTAATAAACTATATGTTAACAAACATGCAACCAAGAAAGCCAATGCCACATGTGAATCAAAGGTAGACAAAAATGCTGGAGTAACTCAGTGGGTGAGGCAGCATCTATGGAGAGAAGGAATATACATCATTTCGGGTCACGACCCTTCTTCAGACATCGAAGATGGCTTTACACAGTGGTCAAGGTCGAGCCATGTGGGTGTTGGAGGACGGAAGTGCCACCGGGAACAAAGGATGACCCACTGTGGAGGAACCGCCGTGAGGGGAGGGGGTGTAAATGGGGGCATGTAAGTATCGTCTGAGATAATCTTCTTAAGTGGACTCAGAATCAAATATGACTTGCTTCTATCGCAGAATTGTGGAATACGGCCAATATGGGAGTGGCAGACTCTACCTCTGAAGGGGAAAATGGGACAGGCGCTGCATTTCATTCCAACTTATTCCAATGCTCCTGCACATTGACTCAAATTGCACTGTGCTTTATGTGCAGAGAATGGAAGATAATGATTATGTGCAGGCAGATGAAATTAGCTTGTCTTGGCATCATGTTTAGCAGGAAATCGCAGAGTTGAGGACATAGCCTATTTCATCACACAAACCAACCTCCCTTCCATCTACACATGGGCCAAAGATTCCCGAAGGTCTGAAGGGAAGCTTTGAGAACATCCTTAAATCCTTCCTGCCTAATGACCGAGCTAGGAATATCACATCCCTTAACTGATCTGGGGACTTTCCAGATACAAAAAAGGACAAAGTGTGGGAGAAACTCAGTCATAAGTGATAGGAGTAGAATTAGGTCATTCTACTCATCAAGTCTACTCCACCATTCAATCAGGGCTGATCTATCTTTCCCTCCTAACCCCATTCTCCTGCCTTCTCCCCATAACATGACACCTGTACTAATCAAGAATCAATCCATCCCTGCCTTAAAAATATACACTGCCTTCTGTGGCAAAGAATTCCTCTGACTAAAGAAATTTCTCCTCATCTCCTTCCTAAAAGAACATCCTTTAATTCTGAGGCTATGGCCTCTAGTCCTAGACTCACCCATTAGACAATAGACAATAGGTGCAGGAGTAGGCCATTCAGCCCTTCGAGCCAGCACCACCATTCAATGTGATCATGCCTGATCATCCCCAATCAGAACCCCGTTCCTGCCATCTCCCCATATCCCCTGATTCCGCTATTTTTAAGAGCCCTATCTAGCTCTCTCTTGAAAGTATCCAGAGAACCGGCCTCCACCGTCCTCTGAGGCGGAGAATTCCACAGACTCACCACTCTCTGCGTGAAAGTGTTTCCTCGTCTCCGTTCTAAATGGCTTACTCCTTATTCTTAAACTGTGGCCCCTGGTTCTGGACTCCCCCAACATCGGGAACATGTTTCCTGCCTCCAGTGTGTCCAAGCCCTTAACAATCTTATATGTTTCAATGAGAAACCCTCTCATCCTTCTAAACTCCAGCGTGTACAAGCCCAGCCGCTGCATTCAATAAATCTGAGGTTATCCATTTTGGTGGCAAAAACAGGAAAGCAGACTATTATCTAAATGGTGGCCGACTAGGAAAAGGGGAGATGCAGCGAGACCTGGGTGTCATCGTACACCAGTCATTGAAAGTAGGCATGCAGGTGCAGCAGGCAGTGAAGAAAGCGAATGGTATGTTAGCTTTCATAGCAAAAGGATTTGAGTATAGGAGCAGGGAGGTTCTACTGCAGTTGTACAGGGTTTTGGTGAGACCACACCTGGAGTATTGCATACAGTTTTGGTCTCCAAATCTGAGGAAGGACATTATTGCCATAGAGGGAGTGCAGAGAGGGTTCACCAGACTGATTCCTGGGATGTCAGGACTGTCTTATGAAGAAAGACTGGATAGACTTGGTTTATACTCTCTAGAATTTAGGAGATTGAGAGGGGATCTTATAGAAACATTATAAAATTCCTTAAGGGGTTGGACAGGCTAGATGCAGGAAGATTGCTCCCGATGTTGGGGAAGTCCAGGACAAGGGGTCACAGCTTAAGGATAAGGGGGAAATCCTTTAAAACCGAGATGAGAAGAACTTTTTTCACACAGAGAGTGGTGAATATCTGGAACTCTCTGCCACAGAGGGTAGTCGAGGCCAGTTCATTGGCTATATTTAAGAGGGAGTTAGATGTGGCCCTTGTGGCTAAGGGGATCAGAGGGTATGGAGAGAAGGCAGGTACAGGATACTGAGTTGGATGATCAGCCATGATCATATTGAATGGCGGTGCAGGCTCGAAGGGCCGAATGGCCTACTCCTGCACCTAATTTCTATGTTTCTATTCTCTCAGCATATGACAGTCCCGCCATCCCGGGAATTAACCTTGTAACCATCAGTGGAAACATTCTCTCCACATCCACTCTGCACTATCCAAGCCTTTCACTATATTGTATATCTCAATGAGGTCCCCCCTCATTCTTCTAAACTCCAGCGAGTACCAATAATACAGGCCCAGTGTCGTCATAGGTTAACCTACTCATTCCTGGGATCATTCTTGCAAAACCTCCTCTCCAGAGGCAGCACACCCTTCCTCACATTCACATGGTGCCCAAAATTGCTCACAATATTCCAAATGTGGCTTTACCAGCACATTATAGAGCCTCAGCGTGACATCCCTGTTGTTGTACACAAGCCTCCCTTCTCCCCGCCAACGGTGCAGGTGCAGGTGAGGTCACGTGAGCAGTGGGGAAGGGGCGGGGCCGCAGTATCGGTCACGTGAGCCGCCGGGCGGCCAGGTAACCGAGGGGTCACATGGGACAATGGCGCGGCGTGTCACGTGGTGCAGGCCGCCCGGCGCTCAGGTACCTGACGTCGCCTCCCATCGCCTTACGTCGCGACGCACGCAAGTCGCGCGCCGGCGCCCAGACCCGCCCCTCAACGTCACCGCCCCCGGCGCCACGTGACTCCACTTGTTCCTGCTCCTCTATGATCTTTGGGTCTGGGCGCCGGCGCGCGACTTGCGTGCGTCGCGACGTAAGGCGATGGGAGGCGACACGTCAGGTACCTGAGCGCCGGGCGGCCTGAGTGAAGCAGCGCAGGTAGAGCGGGGACTGGTTGCTATGCGGGCCGGGGGCCGGTTGCTATGCGGGCCGGGGGCCGGTTGCTATGCGGGCCGGGGGCCTGTGTGTGGGGCAGTCGGGTTCTACAGCCTATGGCAGGCCGGGTGTCACTTCCCCAACACCGGCCCGGGCGCCAGCTATCCACTGGGCCTGGGCTCCGACACCCACAACCCGGAGCGGGAGGGAGCTGCAGGTGCAGGCAACTCGAGCAACTCGAGCATATATTGATCATATACTGGCAGATTAAATTAGTGTTGGCGTCATGTTCAGCACTGACGCCGTGGGCCGAAGGGCCTGTCCCTGTGCTGCTCCACTTTAAGCAGTCATGGGCCAAAGATTCTCCAAAATCTGAAGGCCCATTGTAATTTTCAAGGGAAGCTCTGAGCACTTCCTTGAATGTTTCCTGCCTAGTGACCGAGGTGGGAATATCACCTCCCTTGACTCACCTGGAAACCCTACAGGTACAAAAAAAGACCCAAAGTACTGGAGTAACTCAGTGGGTCAGGCAGCATATGTGGAGGGGAATGGATAGGTAATGTTTCTTCTTCGTACCCTTCTTCAGACTAGAGTTTGGATGGGGAGGGGGAGGGGGGGGGAGGAGAGAAAGCTTAGAAAGATCGTTTGGAGTGGGGCATAGCCTGGCAAGTGACAGGTGGATACAGCTGGGGCCGGATTGGTGGAGAAAGTGACTGGCTGGAGATGGAAAGGAGATGGAAAGGGGGGGGGGGGGGTAGGTAGAGGATGAGAATAAGAGAGTTGTGTTAGTGGGAGAAATGTATGCATCAGACTGACTGGAGAATAAGAGACAGTGAAGGGGTGTTAGTTAAAACTGAGAGAATTCATTGTTCATACCGTTGGGTTGTTAGCTACCCAAGTAGAATATGAGGTGCCATTCCTCCAGTTTGTGAGTGGTCTCACTCTTGCAATGGAGGTGACCCAGGACAGGGAGGTTGGAATGGGAAGGGCAGGAAGAAGGGTCCCTCCCCAGATGCTGCCTGAACCACTGAGTTTCTCCAGCTGAGGCACAAGGCACTGCACATGCTGGCATTGTAAGCAAGCAGGTTGTTTTTGTTCAAGTTTTCAGCATCTATATCTAGGTATGTTGCAAAGCCTACCTGAAGCGTCTTTGAAAATCTGCCGGTGCGGGTGTGCGCGATTTTGGCGCCGTTTAGAGGGGGCGGGTTTAAAACGCGATTTTCTCTAAGCTGTTCAAATCGAAGATGTTCAGCCTAGTTAATTATTAACGGGAAATCGCTGGAAGACCCCGTCGCAAAAGCTATTATTAGGTTTAAAGGCCTCGTATAATAGTTATAGTAGTTTAAAAATCAATCTCTAAACCCGCGACCAACGGCAACCGCAGGGTCTCATAAAGCAGACAGCTGAAGTTAGGTTGTATATTTTTACATTAAAAAGGGCTTCTAAAGATCCCTTTATACAAAGTTTAATATTGCGAGTAGCTCAATTTGGGTCCATTATATCGCGCAGTATTTTTCTGGGCATTTGAGGCACAAATCTACCGCAATGTGAACGTTCTAAACCAGCGCGTTCCACAGGGACCCACTGGAAAGCTGATTTAAATGGGCATTTATTTACAGCAATTGAACACTAAATTCCTTCCATTTGGCCTATAAATTAATGTAAATGAGATTTAAAAATCATGTTTTATTGTGAATTATTTGTGAATATTATTTGGACATTTAGGCTATTTAAAAATGTTAATAATTTATTAAGAAATGGATAGATGTTTAGATCTAGTAATTGAAGTCTGAAATTAGCTACAATTAGGTAACTAACTAATTATATGCTTTAATTTCAGGTCATCCAAGTAAGATTATTTTATATTTGTTTCAGAATGCTTCAATCTATGATAACTGAAAATTTCATTCAGTTCTCTTAATTTTTAAGAAAGTTATGGGCTTTTGACTGTTCACGATCACAACTTTTTTGTTATGTCCATAGAAAATCAATAGGGAACAAGATGCTCATTTCCGAGTATGAAAATGGCCATAACTTTTTAAATACTTGAGATATGAAAGTGAATTAGGTGTCAAATTAAACTTATTTTTATGCTTTATCTGATGGGATAAATTACAGACTTGATTTTTAAAATCTCAAAATTTTGTAACATTGCTACTATATCACTAGATTTATTTGTGGTAGGGTCCAATGGAAAAGGGAGACACAGGGACTGTGGAAGGTGTCGGGTGTGACAGAATCTCCAACCTGTGTGTTGCACAGCTGATAAAAGCTACTGTCTCAGTGCCATAGACCCAGGTTTGATGCTGACCTCAGTGCTGTCTGTGTAGTGTTTGCACTTCTCTGTGTGAACCATGTGGGTTTCCTCCAAGTGCTCGATCATCTCAAAGACGTGCGGTTTAGTAGGTAAATTTGTCTCTAAATTGTTCCTAGTATGTAGGAAGTGGATGCAAAGTTGAATAGCATAGAACTAGTTTGAAAGCATGAGTAATAGTCGGTGTGGACTTGGGACTGTTTGGATGATCTTTCAATCAATCAAAAATAATTGTAGAAATTGTACAGAAAGAGCCCTTGGTGGTTTTGGCTATGGAGCAAGATGCCTTTTTAATGATAAGATTTCTACCTCAAAAATTTGAATTTCAAAGCTCTATAACCCTTTAGAAACAAATAGTTCCCAGTCGTCCTCATTTTGTCGTCCATTAGCTTTAATTATTAACATAACTGCCAAGGAAATGAACATTTTCTTCCCAGCCAGGGTTCTTAGAAAAAGCATAAACTGCAGGAAACTTGAATAAACTGAAAGGAATTTAAAATAATAAGTGTTCTGTAAATATTTAGTGTAAGGTAGTGAGAAAAAGAGGTAATACTTTAATACTTGCTCCAATGACCCTTTTTCCAGAACAGAGTAGTCTAAATTCAGGGCCTTAAAAAGATATGCCTTAGTGGTTGACCCAGCATTCAGAGTTAACAAGTCTTGGTCAACAAGATTATGGGTGTGCCAAGGTTTGAAAAGAGGTTAATCTGAGAAGTATGAAAACTGTTGCATGTGGGGTGGTCAATTATATGGAAGCGGAGGAGAGGATCGTGAAAGGCGATGTAGTCGGAAGCACAATCTGAGCGTCTGACAAAAAATAGAGAAGCCAATCTTATGGGGTGATTATTATATCTGTAGCAAAACTTGAGAGGGTTTCAGTTACAATATTACCATTTTATTCAGGACTGCTTTGGTGCTATCAGGGCAAACGTTTTATTGAAATAATCTGGGGGAATGCATGTAATTTTGGAAATCAAAAGCATTTCAAGAACTTTGGAGAGACTTCTCATAGGATAATTTTTTACAAATAGTGAAGGATTTTTACAGAAATATAGGTGTTAATGAGTCTGAAGAACATGATCCCATCCTTTTTCTCCCGAGATGTTGCCTAACTCACCTGAGCTACTCCAGCACTTTGTGTCTATCTTAGGTGTTAATGAAGGTTTGAAAACAGGAAGGTGAGTATCATAGTCAAGACACCAAGAGATGGAAATTAGGCGATTAGGAATGAAATTTGGGTGGAATTAGGAGATTTGGGATTGTTTTATAGAGGGTGTACTGGAAAGTAGACCGGAGGCTGAGGTTTTTGCTATACCAGGGGAGCCAGTCTTACCTTTAGAAGGGCATACAGGGTAAAAGATGCAACTTTATGGGTCATCTCTGATAAATACTTCTCTGATCTGCCTTCACATTGTGATGAGGATCTTGAAACTGTGGAGAAAGGTTTAAGATTATGGTTATTATTGTGGTTGAAAATCACCTAATTTGTACATAAAGCCTTTAAGCAGCATCATTAGGAACTTAGTTATTTGTAAATTATATCTAGTTTAGTTTTGTTTATTGTCATGTGTACCGAGGTACAGTGAGAAAATGTTTTTCTTTCATGCTATTCAGTCAGTAGAAAGACGATACAGGATAAAGGAATAACATTTAGTGCAAGGTAAAGTCAGAATAAAGATTGTCTGAGGGTCTCCAATGAGGTAGGTGTTATCTCAAGACCGCTCTCTAGTTGGTGATGGGATAGTTCCGTTCCCTGATAACAGCTGGAAGAAACCCTGGGTCTTGAGGTTAGCATTTTCACTCTTTTGTTCCTCTTGCCTGATGGGAGAGAAGAGGGAGTGGAGCATTCAGGGTGAAACTGGTCCTTGATTATGCTGGTGGCCTTGCTGAGGCAGCATGAAGTGTAGGAGGAGTCGATGGAAGGGAGGTAGGTTTACGTGATGGTCTGGGCTGCATGCACAACTTTGCAATTTCTTGCACTTGGTTGGAGCTGTTCCCAAACCATGCTGTGATGCATCCCGATAAAAATGCTTTCTACGGTGTATCTGTAGCTCAGTTAACCTTGTGTTTAATGTGTATCTTTAAATGGTCCATGTCTCTGTTTTTCAGATGGCTAACTGAGAAAGCTAAGTAGAAGATGAAACTTGAATCATGAAGAGAAATAAACAGTGGAACATCAGCAAAGCACTGGCTCTTGCCAGTTCCTATCATTTTCTTTACTGTGCAGCCAAAGCCTGCGTAATTCCTTTTCTCACCATATACTTCAGACAGCTTGGATTGACTGCGCCATTTGTTGGGATTGTGATTGGAACAAAGTATTTTATATCGTTGATTTGTATTCCGTTCTGGTCCTGCTGTGCTAGACACTATGACAAAAGAAGAATTCTTGTGTTGGGTTCCTTGTTATCATCAATAGGAATTAGCTTTCTATTTACACTAATTCCACCTGTAAATAAGGACATTCAGAGCATGTATTGTAACAGAAGTCTGTACACAAAAGACAATTGGTATCCAAACATACCAGATGACACAGACCATACTGGTGATGTTGAGATGAATGAACTTGCATATACCGTGCCTCCAATAACGGTAAAAGTTGCTTCGTCAAGTCATCAGAGTTCGGAACTCGTTAATGTCCACAGTACTGAGAAGAAAATGAACCTCCACTTGTTGACCACTGTTGAATCACCCCTGGAAAACTTAACCAAACAGCCATCTATGAATATTACGGATTCTGAAAAGTCTCAACAATCAGAAAGAGGTACCACTAGGAATGTGGGCTATTCTGAAACAGGACAGATTCTGCCTACTGAAGGCTCTGGCTACACCAGAACTGTGGAAGAAACTACCACGCACTTTTCTATGCAAAAAAATAACGAGGACAAAAATGGCAGTTTAGATGTTTATTTCAGTACCGCAAATATTCTTGTGAAAAGGCATGCTCCATTGAAGAACGACCCTGAAATGAGCAATAAAATCAAACGGCTCAGCCTTGAGCCAAATCATAGTCATAAAATCCTAGATAATTGGCACCAGACATTGGTGCTTATTCTGCTGGCTGTATCTTTATGGGAAGTTCTAGCATCAACTTTAGATTGGGTTACAGATGATGGACTCTATGACTACTTGGACTTTGTAGACTCTCTTGACCGCTATGGCAAGCAGTGGACCTGGGGATACTTGGGTACTGCGGGAGCAGCTTTTAGTGTTGGTATCCTCGTGGACAGGCTGCACTGTTTCCTCAATGCACAGACTTCTAGAACTGCAGTGCACTTTTACGCTTATGCAACACTACTTGTGTTAACGCTTATTGTCGGAGTATTCTATCCAATGCACACCGCCAAGAAAAATGATGCATTCAACAAGACTTTTAAAGCATTTCACTTGTTGGGAAGTGATGGGAGAGCTATGCTATATGCAGTTACAGTCTTTATCACTGGAGCCATTGGATCTGCCATCAATAACTTCCTCTTTTGGCAAATGCAGGACAAAGGAGGTAGTGAGGCATATATGGGTGCTGCTGTGGCAATAGGCTTCATGACTGAATTTTTATTTTACCTTTTCAAAGATCGAATGTTAAAAGTCCTCTCATTCTCTGGAACAGTTGGATTTGGGCTAATCTGCCTTGCAGCTCAACTGCTCTACTATTCATTCCTGTGGTCACCTTGGGCAGTATTGCCTATTCAAGTTTTGAATGGATTTAGCAGTGGTGCCTTGTGGTGGGCTGTTTTGAATCAGTCTGACGATTTAGCTACCCCTGGCATTGAAAGAACACTCTATAAGATCTACCATGGGATATCTTTTGGTCTGGGTGCGAGTTCTGGCAGCTTTTGCAGTGGCTTCATTGTGGAGCGTTTTGGCATAGGAAGGCTTTATCAAGCATGCTCTGTTACTGCCATGCTTTGGGCAGTGGTCTTTGTCTCGGTGCAATCAAAAATCCCTCGGCAAAAAAGATTAAACTACTCACGACTGTTAGCAGCTGATACTAGTGATATGAGTGACACAGATGATGAGCAAAATAACGACTGGCTTGTTAAAGCTCTGAAAAACGATGACTTTATAATGAAGTAGCCAGTTTACTTTTTCCTTGTTTCCTGTTGAATAAACAAGAAATTTAAATAGTCAGCATACATTGTCTGTTCCTTTAACAACACAAGCCCAGACTAGAAACCCGTGGCATAGGAACGTTCTGATTTGGTAAACTAGATTAACTGATTTATGCTGTTAAATACTGTATACCTATTCCAAGAGGGTTTTTCATTAAAACAGGCACTTTTATCTACAAAATTGCAGGATTATTTTTTTAATTAAAGTTATGGGAAATTGAAAGCTTTAGAGTAAGTAAAATATTTGAAATAAAAAAGTTTCTGTAAAAGAGTGTAATGTGGATGTAATTGCTTATGTAAGGTCCCTGACATAAAATGTGCCTATTTGATTTACAGTGAGCAATTGAAGGATCAGATGTGTTCAAGACTGAATATATTTTATGATCCTCATTTCATTGCTTTAAACGAGTAGGACCTGAATATCAATGTATGCAAAAATTCAATTTATGCAACTACTTTACTGTACCATGCTCTCAGGGCAATCAAAAATATACCACAGCCAAAACAAAATTGTATGCATTTGTCACATGCTCAATAAGCATTCTTTCCTCAGCTGTGTCTGCTCTGGCTACCTCCATCTCATTAGTGCATGAATTTTTCATCATTTAAAAAACATATTTCTTCTCCACTGCCACCCAATAGAATATCTGCAAATATTATCTTGCGTCTACATTCAGGTTCTTGATTAGTTGGCAAGCATCCTTGGTGGATGTTTGCATCAAATTCCTGATTTATCCCTTTTTTGAAGGGAATTTCAATAAGATATTGTGAGGGGCTTGTAGGTGGAGGGGTGCTATCACAGTGTTTGTAAACAAAATGGGGGACTGAGAGGTTTTAATTTAAAATGTGGACTGAGATGAGATCAGTTCAATAATTCACACTCGGTCTCTTTTCTAAATGGTTAATGCAATAACATGCATAGAATAGAAGCGCTGCACGAGTATCATGAGTTTCGTTTGAAGCCTTTGGGAGTTGAACGCAAATAAAAATAAACAAAATATTTGAGATATAATATAAGCCAACAGTTGACAAAACAAGTTGTACAAATGGAAACGTTTGCATTGATGCATGGTGCAGTAATCCAACAAAAAGGAAGCTGAGATCTAACAAAAACTCGACTAACCGATAATAGCTTTCTTCTCTTCTCTTCCCTCCCCCCCCCCCCCCCCCCCCCCCCATACTCGTACAATCAATGTGAAGAATGGTCTTGAGCCGAAAGTCACCTATCCATATTCTCCAGGGATGCTGCCTGACGCACTGAGTTACTCCAGCACTTTGTGTCCTTTTGTGTAAACCAGCATCTGCAGTTCTCGGTTTCTACTAGCTGACAATGCACATGATACCATTATTAGCAAACAGCTATTAAACATTAATAAATTGGACAGAGATTAGATGGGGTTTTTTTTTGATTATATGCCAGTTATTCATAAAAGCTAATGTATGTCGCTCTTTTAAGAAAAATACAGTGTTGGTGGAACTCGGCTGGTCAGGCGGTATCCCTGGAGAACACGGATAGCACTTTGTGTCTTAATTATATAAACCAGTATCTGCAGCTCCTTGCTTCTACTGTAGCATTGAATATTTTTTTGTTTGTCAGCAATTAAAAAGAAGTGAAGTAAAATATATAATAATGAAGCCATTTTGGCTGCTTTGGGAGAAATAAGATGTTTTCTGTCTTCCATCATGTGAGTTAGGGTATTTGCAATCGGAGTATAAGGTTTGTTTAGACTTTATTTGTGAGAAGGCACTCTAATTTACGGACAAATTTGCAGTTGGACTATATCAATCTAGTGTGGCAGCTATACAAATGAGAAATTTCTAGTGCGCAGTTTCTGTTTTTTTTCTGGGTTGGCTACAAGTGTACTTTTAAGTTCCGCTTCCCTTAATAAAGACAAGGAAGGATGTTTTCTGTTTGTGTTTTTGGCTTAGTGAAGCCGCAACCTTATTGAAATGTGCATGCAAATGATTGTTTGGCTGATGTTTTAGGGAAAGACTTTACTTCCCCTGAAAGGAATGTAATTTCTTTTAAGAAAAGCTATACTGGACAAAACACACCCTTATAAGACATTTGCAATGCATGCCACAGGGTTTGAAATCATGCATGAAATGCAATGTTAATGTAGAACTACACATGGCAACAGATGGTCTTTCATTCCTTTATGCACCTGTCCAGCTCGTTGAGAGAGTTGTAGATTGTTTACCAATTTGTGGTTTGAGCTTTCCTTTTCATGCTGTCCCATTCTTTCAATGACCTTCGAGGTGTCTGCTCAGTCTTTTCTGACCTCGTCACACAATGAAGCAATCATCTTTGGGAATCTCAATATTAAAGTAAATACTTTCATGCATGCATTCTTCCTAAGTCTTACTGAAATATGTTAATATTCTAGTATGCCAGTACAACTAGTTTTTTGTAATGGTGCCTGAGCTGCTTTTTGCTGCCTCACTGCATCAGAGACCTGGGTTTGAACCTGATTACAGGTGCTGTCTGTACGTAGTTTGTACTTTCTCCCTGTTGCCATGTGGGTTTTCTCCCACTTTCCAAAAATGTGCAGATTTGCAAGTTAATTGGCTTTGGAAATTGTCCCTAGTGTTTAGGATAAAACTATCTGAACTAACTGAACGTGATTGTGGCTGGCACCGACTCGGTGGGCCAAAGGACTTGATTCCACTCTTACCTCTAAACTAAATTAAAACACAGCGATATAGCAAATTTATTTTCTTAGCTGCTCATGGGAGAGTGGAATATTTCCTTGATTTACAGAGCTTAATTTCTGAACATTCTACATATTTTTATATGCAATTTTGAAATGAAAATCTTTGCACAGAAATTTGTGGCCCAGTTTTCTACCAGCAAGCCAATAAATAGAAATAGATAATGTGGAACAATGCTCTCTTCCTCAAAATAATTAGCAATCTAATGCAAGTGCTGTTGTGATTGCATTTGGAGAACAAAAAAACTATTATACCTGACGCATATACTTTATGATATTGCTAGACTGCATGGGCCTCTCCATTTCTACAAAGGAAACAATGAAGGAATAAGGGTCAACTATGCCTTAAAGAATCCAACCTTAGTTCCTAAGGTTAGTTAGCTCCATTACTGAAGTGAGCTTCTCTAACATATACCTAGCCTGGCAATTTTTTCCCTCAAAAGAAAAATAGTTCTGAAAACTTTGCACCACGTAAAGTTATCCATGTTATTGTTTTGGTAGATTCAAGTCAGATTTTGATCCTTCTGCTCCATATATGTCACGTGTAGTGAAAATAACAAAACATTTTTGATTATCATGGGCAGCGTTAGTTTAAATCTAGTGAGAGCTTCTACTGGCATGGGATTGAAAAGTGTGATTATTTTCAAATTATATTACAATGATATGCTGTAAAAAAGTGATTTGTGGTAAGGTAGTGGTTTAGATACATTTTTGCACTTCTAAAATACTCCTGAATGTGCCTTACTCTGGAAAAGATGTTATGTCTGTGTCTTCTATGGTAAATAATCCTGGTGAAGGTAATTAAAAGTACTTTAGTTGGTAATCACTGCTGTGTAGCAGTTTATGCACTTAACATATTTGAATGTTAAATATTAGTAAATGTATTATTAGATTATTTATTTTGGTGAGTGGAAATACTGTACTGATTTTAAATGGTTCATCTTATTAAAATTTGGTCAACCCTATGTTTTTTTGCTGAGTTTGTCAATTGTATCAATTCATTTCAACTCTACGCACATTCTGTTTCCCACCAAAGTTGAAAGTATAAAGAGAAGCTGAGATTTGAACCAACAATTGCAGCGGAATCCAAATAAAATTCTAATCAATTTGAATTGTTCTGCAATTAAAATGCAGCTTTAATTAACAGTGGCATTTGAGGGCTTATTCATTTTTTTTCTCTAAACCCGACTTATTTTTTCAGCAACTAGAAGAATCCATTAAGCTACTTAGTTTAGAGATGCAGCATGAAAAACGGGCCCTGTAGTCCACCGGGCCCATGCCAACCATTGATCACCCGTTCCCACAAGTTCTATGTTATGCCGTTTATAGTTACACTCCTTACACATGAAGGGTGATTTTATAGAGGCCAATTAACCTACAATCTCTCACCTCTGGGAAATGGGAGTATCCGGAGGAAACCCACGTGGTCACAGGGCGAATGTGCAAACTCAAGACAGACTGGAGCCAAAGTCAGGATTGAACTCTGGTCACTGGCAGCTCTAGCAGCTGTGCCACTGTGGGGCAGCAGCTCTAGCAGCTGTGCCACTGTGGGGCAGCAGCTCTACCAGCTGTGCCACTGTGGGGCAGCAGCTCTACCAGCTGTGCCACTGTGGGGCAGCAGCTCTACCAGCTGTGCCACTGTGGGGCAGCAGCTCTAGCACCTGTGCCACTGTGGGGCAGCAGCTGTGCCACTGGGGCAGCAGCTCTACCAGCTGTACCACTGGGGGGCAGCAGCTCTACCAGCTGTGCCACTGATGCTGGGAGAGCGTAGTCTGCAGATTGCCTTTGCTTTCGATCCATGACCACTTGAGCACATTAATGCTCTTTTTTTTCAACATCTACTGATTACTACTGTGAGGCAAAGTGAGTTTTAATATGATCATATGATGTAATAGTTCATTAGGGTCGTTATCACCTGAGAGCTGTCTGAATTGATTTCAGAAAGAAATATGCAATAAGGTGATTTAATACATTTCTATCTGATGTGTACTTGGATGGAATCTGCAGATGTCCTTAGCTGCATAATAACTTAGATTTTGAAATCTTATTTTTAATTTCCTTTCTTCCTGGTTGAATGCCAATAGTCACACTAGCAGGAAATATGTTACTGAAGAATCCAGTTTGCATTCAGGACTTGAATCTTATTAAAATAGTTTGGAAAAGGTGCAGTTTTGACACATGGATCTGCATTTTGTAGGTCTGGCCTTTCATTATATATACATGTTTTCTCCTGGCTGACAAAAACCCAACATTTGAGTTATCTACAGAAATCTCACAGATGCTGTCCTTGATTCACCAACAGATGCTGGGTTGTGGGAAAGCATTGATAAATGACAATGATTCCTGCTATCACTGAAGAACTTGGGCAGGTATTTGTTTATGTTTTAAGTATTTATTGAACACCAAGTGTCTGAGAGTTTCATGTATTTAGGCTTTTAAGTTAATCTATAAAGTTTACAATGTTAGTTTCCTTTGTCTTTAGAAGGTTGGCTTTATCCAATAACTACATTTCAGAATTAGACTATTCAGCCCCACATCTACTCCACCATTCAACCATGGCTGATCTATCTTTCCCTCTCAACCCCATTCTCCTGCCTTTCTCTGTAACCCTTGACACCCTTACAAATCACAAATATGTCAATCTCTGCCCTAAAAATACCCAATGATTTGGACTCCACCGCTGTGGCAATGAATTCCACTGATTCTTCACCCTCTGACTAAAGAAATTCCTCCTTTCTAAAGCTATGTCCTTTTATTCGGAGGCAATGCCCTTGGGTCCTAGAATCTCCCACGAGTGGAAACATCCTCTCTGTATCCACTCTATCCAGGTCTTTCACTATTCCGTCAGTTTCAATGAAGTCCTCCCCTCATCCTTCTAAACTCCAGCAAGTATGGTCCCAGCGCCATCAACACTCATCATATGTTAACCCAGTCATCCCCAGCATCATTCTCGTAAATCTCCTCTATATCCTTTAGTTTAAAGACACAGCACAGAAACAATTCCTTCGACCGTCCAAGTCCACAGGCACTATTGTACACATTAGAAACAATTTATAGAAGCCAACTAACCTGCAAACCTGTATGTCTGAAATATGGGAGGAAACCAGATTACCCGAAGAAAACCCACGTGGTCACAGGGAGAACGTATAAAGTCCATACAGACAGCCCCTGAATCAAACCCAGGTCACTGGTGCTGTAAGGCAACAGTTCTACCGCTGCGCCACTGTGCCGCCCCATTCATCGCCTGTTGACATTGCAAATTCTGTTCCCTCCCCATTGATGCACTGATCTGCTGACTATTTCCAGCATGTTCGGTTTTTTATTCCTTTTAGTTTTCTTTTCAGTTTTTCGAGAGACAGCATGGAAACAGGCCCTTCGGCCCATCTAGTACATACTGACCACTGTTTATGTGTTATCCCATTCTCTCATCCACCCCCTACACACTAGGGGCAATTTACAGGGGCCATCTAACCTGCATGTCTTTGGGATGTAGGAGGAAACCAGAGCACCCAGAGGAAACCCTGGGAGAAGTTCTGCAGACTCCACACAAACAGCACCCAAGGTCAGGATCGAACCCTGGCATCTGCCAGCTGCACCACTGTCCTGTCCAGGTTATTCCTCCTAAGTATTTTTTTGTCTGATGGTTAACGGAAATGAAGCAGTATTGAGAAGAAGTGTTTTAGGCAAAGGCCATGAATGCCTGTAGATAGGTGGAGACAATTCTGAAACTTTTGACAAGACAGTGACTGGTATGTTTATGATGTGTTTCATGACAACATTAATAAATTAAATTGGCTTATAAATTAGCTTATTTTCTCTAGTAAAGAAATTAATTGCCTATTGGCATTGCAAACCCTGTAAGCACATCTATCAAAATGATTTGAGTTATTAAGTCTGAGGTCAAAGTTGCTTAATTATTAAATATATACAATTGGGCATGAATTATTTTTTAAGTCAATCTTTCTCATGACATTTATCAACATTTTCATTTTTAAATGATATTATGTAGCAGGTGGTGTGTATTAAAGAATTGAAAGATAGGTGAAATGTTCTGCTTTCATGAACAGACAATGGAATGCAGCATGCAGGAATACTGTTGTCATGGCAGCACAGATAAATTCTTTATATAAAATGAATATAGAATGATGTGTGACGAGTTTGCAAATCGGTCAGGTCACTTAGTTTGCACAGATTCACGATCATATGAAAATTAAAATGTGACAACTACAGTACATGTAGGTCATTATTTCCAATGAGAACTAAATTGTGCTAATTATAATCAAACCATCATTCCCTAACTTACTCTTTATTACTCAGGGTGTATGCACTGATTCCAAATTTGTCAAATTCTTCCTTGTTATTGAATAATCTCATCATTGTCAGTATTAAATAACGTTGTCAGTACTAACTAACAATAACTGTTACGGCGGCACAGTGGCGCAGCTGGCAGACGTGCTGCCTCACAGCGGCAGAGACCCTGGTTCGATCCTGACCTCGGTTGCTGTCTGTGTGGAGCAGTAACTATTTCTCTCCCCCACAAATATTGTTTGACCTGCTGAGTGCTACCGTCAAAGGTCACACAGTATGGAAACAGGCCCGACCTGTCCTTGCTGTCCAAGATGGCTTATCTAAGCTCGTTCCACCTGCTCAGACTTGGCCCTTATTCCTCTAAACATTTTCTATCCATGTACCTGTCCAAGTGTCTTTTAAATGTTATTATAGTACCTGCCTCGACTACCTCCTCTGGCAGCACGTTCCATGTACCTACCTCAACTCTGTTTGAAATGTTACACCTCAGGTTCCTATTAAATCTTTCCGCTACCTCTGTCACATCATACCTGCCAGCATATTGCAGCACAAATCAGCCATGTGTATGAGCACAGGTGCAACACTGCTAAGCAGAACAAAGCACCTTTTGTACTGTGGCACCGAACTGTCTATTCTCCCTGCGTGCAAGCTTCTGTTTTAATAAGTGTTACTGGTATGAAAGACAGGATGGTAATGTCATTAAATAAAAGTATTGTTCCTGTTTTAGAACATATAACATAGAACAGTACAGTACAGCATAGGAACAGGGTAATTTTAGATAACTTTGTCAAACATTCCCCTCCCCTCCCTTTTTTCCCCCCACCTTGCCCTCCCACTTCCTCCACTAATAGTTGATTAACCAGTTACACAGTACACAAGGATGATTCTATCTTGGGATCACACCGCGCCCAGCCAACAATTGGCCTCTCAGGGAACCACCCTGCCTGAGGTAATCTGTTGCCAGCCATGATTTGTCCTGATCTTTTCTTGCTTCCAGAACCCCCCACCCCCTTCCGCCCCACTACCTCTGCATACAATCAGTCTGAAGAAGGAACCCAACACAAAACGTCACCTATCCATTTTCTCTGGAGATGCTGCATAACTGGCTGGGTTACTCCAGCACAGTAGTTCCTTTTTATTACAGGACAGGCCCTATCTCCCACATTGTCTGTGCTGAATACGATACCAAAATAAAATAATCTCCCCTGCCTGCACGTGATCCATATCTCTCCATTCCCTGCATGTCCATGTGCCTGTCAAAAAGCCTCTTGAATGTCACCATCGTATCTGCCTGCACCACCACATCTGGCAGCGCGTTCCAGGCACCCACCTGCGTTAAAAAAAAACCTACCCCGCACATTTCCGTTTGATTTTTAGTTTATGTAATTAAAGCAAATCCGTGAGAGTTCAGCGTTGGTACATTTTGCTCACTAGATGTCAGTGGTGCTATTTAGAAAAGTGCTCCAGCTACCATTACAAATTGTAACTCTAGCTGGGTGCTTTGTGTTGAGATAGGTGTGGACACTGAGAATGTGCAAAGCTTTATTTTGCAGAGTTGTGTTTTGTACATATTTTCCGTGCTGAAATAAAGTTTCATTTTGGTTAAAAAAATCTGACCAATCAGGTTTTTGATGTAGAAACAAGGAACTGCAGATACTCGTTTACAAAAAAGGACACAAAGTGCTGGAATAACTCAGGGGGTTAGGCAGCATATCTGGTGAACATCCATAGGTGATGTTTCGGGTCAGGAACCTTCTTCAGATTAATTATATTGGGAGGGGAACTGTGAGAATGAAGGGGCAAGGGGCAAGACAAAGCCTGGTAGGTAATAGGTGGTCACAGGCGAGGGGTATTTCTTGATGGTCAGATAGTTGGACAAAGGCCAGCGATTTAGACAGAAGATCTTACAGACAGAAGGACAGAAGGTCAATAGTTAAGAACAATTTAGACAGATGCATGGATAGGACAGGTTTAGAGGGTGTAATGACACATTTCTGACTCTTCCAGTGTCCAACTTTCCGTTGCCATTAGTACACAGGTAAGTTGGAGTGATCTTACGCAGATGTTCGCTGCAGAGACCGCTCCCTCCGTAACTCCCTTACACTCTTCAGTTTTATCCTGAAAATTGTCCACCTAGTCCCAAATTTTTGGCACCTAAGATAAAAAGTTATTGCAATATTTAGCACCATCTTTGCTTTATTTCAAAAGATACAAAGAAAGGCGCTTTGATCCTTGACGTAAGGATCAAGCAACAGAGCTTGATCCTTGCATAGGCAGAGTTGAATGGATGATAAAATAATTACATCTCTAATGGAATCAAAGTGAAGGTAAAATGATTATTTGGTCTGGGTGCTTATCTGTGGCGGTACGCTGTGTATTCATTTATCAAAGCAACCTCGGTCTCAGGAAGCTGCATTTTACAGTTACGGTGAGAGGGCAAAGATTTAATAGGAATCTGAGGAGCAACCTTTTCACTCATACGGTGGTGGGTATATGGAACAAGCTGCCAGAGTAGGTTGTTGAGGCAGGTACTTTAACAGCATTTAACTTGGACAGGTACATGGATAAGGAAGATTTAAAGGGATATTGACCAAACGCAGGCAAATGGGGCTAGCTTAGATAGGGCATCTTGGTCGGCATGGACAAGTTGGGCCAAAGGGCCAGTTTCCATGTTGTGATTCTATAACTCTATCCCTAAGCAACGGGGAAATGTTGATCTATGCCTTTCTCTACAGTGAATGAAGCCTAAATATTGCCAATCCTGAATGGGCACAAAGTGCTGGAGTAACTCAGCAGATCAGGCAGCATTTCTGAAGAACATGGATAGGTGACGTTTAGGGTTAGGACCCTTCTTCAGATTCTCAGTCTGGTACCAGGGCTGAAATCCAGGTGAGTTGAATGCCCGGACCTGCTGGCAGTCGGGGGAGAGGCGAAGGTCGGCGTAGTCAATGGTCGTGGCCCGTGGACGGTCAGAGTGCAGGTAAGGGTTGCTGGCTATGGTGGTAGGCATGGCCTGTAAGTGCTGGGTATGTGGTGTGGGCAGTAGGTCCAGAATGGAAGTGGCTGGGGAGGCAATGGCAGCCTTGCCTGGTGGTGAAGGTCAGCAGGTTCATTCACTACAACCAAAACCTATTATAAAGAGGTCCATAATAACGAAGGTTTACTGTATTTTCATAGAGTCTGAAGAAGGGACCAGGCCCGAAACATCGCCTATCCATGTTGTCCAGAGATAGACACAAAATGCTGGAGTAACTCAGCGGAACAGGCCTTATCTCTGGAGAGAAGGAATAGGTAGCATTTCAAGTTGAGACCCTTCATCAGAGATGCTGCCTGACCCAGAGTTACTCCAGCACTTTGTGCCTTTTTATGTAAACATAGAAACATAGAAAATAGGTGCAGGAGTAGGCCATTTGGCCCTTCGAGCCTGCACCGCCATTCAATATGATCATGGCTGATCATCCAACTCAGTATCCTGTACCTGCCTTCTCTCCATACCCCCTGATCCCTTTAGCCACAAGGGCCACATCCAACTCCCTCTTAAATATAGCCAATGAACTGGCCTCAACTACCTTCTGTGGCAGAGAATTCCAGAGATTCACCACTCTCTGTGTGAAAAATGTTTTCCTCATCTCGGTCCTAAAAGATTTCCCCCTTATCCTTAAACTGTGACCCCTTGTTCTGGACTTCCCCAACATCGGGAACAATCTTCCTGCATCTAGCCTGTCCAACCCCTTAAGAATTTTGTAAGTTTCTATAAGGTCCCCCCTCAATCTTCTAAATTCTAGCGAGTACAAACCGAGTCTATCCAGTCTTTCTTCATATGAAAGTCCTGACATCGCAGGAATCAGTCTGGTGAACCTTCTCTGTACTCCCTCTATGGCAAGAATGTCTTTCCTCAGATTAGGAGACCAAAACTGTACGCAATACTCCAGGTGTGGTATCACCAAGACCCTGTACAACTGCAGTAGAACCTCCCTGCTCCTATACTCAAATCCTTTTGCTATGAATGCTAACATACCATTCACCTTCTTCACTGCCTGCTGAACCTGCATGCCTACTTTTAATGACTGGTGTACCATGACACCCAGGTCTCGTTGCATCTCCCCCTTTCCTAATCGGCCACCATTCAGATAATAGTCTACTTTCCTGCTTTTGCCACCAAAGTGGATAACCTCACATTTATCCACATTATACTGCATCTGCCATGCATTTGCCCACTCACCCAGCCTATCCAAGTCACCTTGCAGCCTCCTAGTATCCTCCACACAGCTAACACTGCCCCCCAGCTTCGTGTCATCCGCATACTTGGAGATGTTGCATTCAATTCCCTTGTCCAAATCATTAATATATATCGTAAATAGCTGGGGTCCCAGCACTGAGCCTTGCGGTACCCCACTAGTCACTGCCTGCCATTGTGAAAAGGACCCGTTTACTCCTACTCTTTGCTTCCTGTCTGCCAGCCAGTTCTCTATCCAAATCAATACTGAACCCCCAATACCGTGTGCTTTAAGTTTGTATACTAATCTCTTATGTGGGACCTTGTCGAAAGCCTTCTGAAAGTCCAGATATAACACGTCCACTGGTTCTCCCTTATCCACTCTACTAATTACATCCTCGAAAAATTCTATAAGATTCGTCAGACATGATTTACCTTTCATAAATCCATGCTGACTTAGTCCAATGATTTCACCACTTTCCAAATGTGCTGCTATCCCATCTTTAATAACTGATTCTAGCAGTTTCCCCACTACCGATGTTAGACTAACTGGTCTGTAATTCCCCATTTTCTCTCTCCCTCCCTTTTTAAAAAGTGGGGTTACATTAGCTACCCTCCAATCCTCAGGAATGACTCCAGAATCTAAAGAGTTTTGAAAAATTATCACCAATGCATCCACTATTTCTGGGGCTACTTCCTTAAGTGCTCTGGGATGCAGATCATCTGGCCCTGGGGATTTACCGGCCTTTAATCCATTCAATTTACCTAACACCACTTCCCGGCTAACCTGGATTTCACTCAGTTCCACCATCTCATTTGGCCCCCTGTCCCCTACTATTTCCGGCAGATTATTTATGTCTTCCTTAGTGAAGACAGAACCAAAGTAGTTATTCAATTGGTCTGCCATGTCCTTGTTCCCCATGATCAATTCACCTGTTTCTGACAGCAAGGGACCTACGTTTGTTTTAACTAATCTTTTTCTCTTCAGCAACCAGCATCTGCAGTTCCTTTTTTTCCAACCTGCTTTCAATTGACTCACTAACGTAAAATAAAATGCTGTAAGATATTTTAAACAAAGGGGAGGCAATCGTTGCCAAGAAACCCAAAGATACCCCCCCAATAGCGGCAGTTCCTGCGGAATCCACCAGAGGTCTCTGAAACTCACCTCTGCGGGCAATTTCAGAACTGAACCCGGGAAGGCAACACATCCGTGTGAAGTGATGTCGCCTCCCTCTTTGCTGATGTATCTAATTGTTGCACGCCTTGAAATAACGGACTAAACCAATGCCACTGCATTGCATGACTCGAGTCCTGGAAGATTACTGACCAAAACAAAACAAGAATCCCTGAAGCGTGGGGAAGGGATTGTTGGCTTGCGGTGGAGAAACTATATGTGTATGTGTGTGTTTTTTTATTAATACTGAATTTAGGAATCATGGAAAATGAAAAATCATGCGCAAAACATTACGGGTCTCTTGAATCAACTACATGGACGGCAGACGTTGAAAAAGGTAAACATAAAATATTCAATTATCCGAGCATGGTACTGGAGTTTAAATATGCAATCTTATTGCAGAAGTGGGAACGGTGCAAAGACCACTGAAAAATCAATGTTAATTTCTTAAGCACGTCAGTGATACTAGGGGTTAGATAGCTTCGTTTGGTTTCATGACAAAGTTAACATCAGATCACCTGTAAGGCATTGCCTTTGTACTATTTATTGAAGGATGTTATTTGTTGCTGAAGGATATTTTTGTTTTTTTTGGACTGCCTCTTTTGATTCGTACAAGTAAATTCATAAATGCCACCGGACAGGTAGATGAAATATTCGGAATGGTCGCACTCGCATCAAAGCCACTCCCAAAGCCAAAGTTTGTTGTCACCATTCTGTGGAAGCCTGAGCTTCGTTCTCGGAACGGAGTGAGTTGAAATGTTTGCACGTCCGAGGGAGAGAGCGGATGATGGCAACATGTCCGATGCCCTCACGTCGGCGGAGACTCCTCGATCTTGCAGCGTGGTTAGTGGACGAAAAAAGAGGCATTTGCAAAACCTGCTAACTGGAGAAAATAAATTACTGTTGCCCAACTCAATCCAAATCAGCTGCTAGATTTCAAAGAATAAATACAACTCATTTCTTTTTACTGAAATAATGTTTGCCAGTAACAATGTTTTTCTAATGACAGCAATTTTGGATAGTGTTGTACATTGTACAGAATGAGAATTAGGTTCTTGGAGCAAGAATCCCTCTCTTTTGCATCTGCTTCTGACCTGGGAGTTATGCCATGCAATGGGAGATTTCGTGTTATAGGAGCAGAATTAGGCCATTAGTCTACTCGAACCAGGGCTGATCTAATTTTTCTTCCCAGCCCCATTCTCCTGCCTTCTCCCCATAACCGCTGACACAGCTACTAATCAAGAATCAGTCAATCTCCGCTTTGAAAATATCCATTAATTTGGCCTCTACATGTGTCTGTGGCAATGAATTCCACAGATTCACCACCCTCTGACTTAAAACATTCCTCCTCTTCTTTCTAAATTCATAAGATTTATTATACCTAGTGTTAAACCAAATGTTTTTGTAGTGTATAGAAGTGAAATTGGATTGAAATCTATGTGTGGGAAGGGACTGCAGATGTTAGTTTAAACCGAAGATGGATGCAGAATGCTAGGGTAACTCGTGTGTCGGGCAGCACCTCTGAAGAAAAGGAATAGGTGACGATTTGGGTCAGAACCCTTCTTCAGACAGGTCACTTAAAATCTAGATTGGCTTTCAAAGGAATTTTACAAGATGTTATGTGATAGTATCTATTGGTCAGCAGAAATTATGAACATCAGCCCTAATTCCACAATCCCACTCACTGATGAATTTTGTGAAGGTGAAGCAAATAGAAAGAGCTTTACTCAATGGCTGGTCCAGTCCTAACTAATCTGAGGAGAGCTGGATTGTTACAGTCATGGTACATGATATATGTATGTGTCTCCTGCACTGCAGTACTATCTCAAATCTAGATGATACCGTCAAAATAATGTTGTAGTGAATGCACTATATTAGACACATCGTGTGGAAATGAACTGCAGATGCTGTTTATACCGAAGAGAAGGAATGGGTGACATTTCGGGTCGAGACCCTTCTTCAGACTGATGTCAGGGGAGTGGGTGGTACAGAGATAAAATATAGTTGGAAGTAGTAAGACTGGTGGGAGAACTGGGAAGGGGGAGGAGATGGAGAGAGAGGGAATGCCGGGGCTACCTGAAGTGAGATAAATCAAAATTCATACCACTGGGGTGTAAGCTTCCCAAGCGAAATATGAGTTGTTGTTCCTCCAATTTGCATTTAGCCTCACTCTGACAATGGAGGAGACCGAGGACAGAAAGATCTGTGTAGGAATGGGAAGGAGAATGAAAGTGTCCAGCAACCGGGAGATCAGCTAGGTTCAGGCGGGCTGAGCCAAGGTGTTCCGCAAAACCATCGCCCAGTCTGCGTTTGGTCTCGCCGATGTATAAGTGTCCACATCTTGAACAAATTGCTCCTGTATAGAAATGCTTGATCTTGATTTCAGTGCAATCTCCTTCTGTTCACATTTGTATCTTATCCAGTACACATGACATTATCAACCAGTCAAGTTTATTGCATCTGAAGAAGGGACTCGACCCAAGACGTCACCTATTTTCTCCAGAGATTCTGCCTGACCTGCTAAGTTACAGCTTTTCGAGCATCTTCAGTGTAAACCGGCATCTGCAGTTCCTTCACGATAGAGCGAAAGTCCTCTATATCATGGCCAATGCCTTGACATAATGATAAAGGCCCTTTGCAGCTTATAGCAGTGACTAATGGTGGCACAGCAGTAGAATTGCTGCCTTACAGTGCCAGAGACCTGGTGTCGATCCTGACTATGAGTCTTGTTTGTATGGAGTTTGTACGTTCTCCCCGTGACCACGTGGGTTTTCTCTGGGTGCTCCAGTTGCCTCCCGCACTCCAAAGCCTGCAGGTTTGAAGGCTAATTGACTTTGGTAAAATTGTAAATTGTCCGTAGTGTGTCGGATAGTGTTAGTGTGCGGGGATCGCTGGTCGGCGTGGACTCGGTGCGCCAAAGGGCCTCTTTCTGCACTGTGTCTCTAAACTAAACTAAAACTAAACCCAATTTTAATTTACCGTTCAAGTAAACCAAACTCTACTTTAAATATGAATCTTTTCCTTCTGAATATAACTTTCTCAGTTGTCACTTTTCAAACAGTACTATATTAATTAATATGGTAACTTGCTGATATTTAATTAATGTTTCTCAATTTCGAAGTAAATGAAAACTAATTTATTGTATTTTACCTCTGGCGTCTACTGAAGGAAAAAATATTCCATAAAATCATACTAACTATAATGAGGCATAGAATTATACAGTTAGAAAACGGGTCCTTCAGCCAACTTGTCCATGCTGATCAACATGCCCTGTCCACACTAATCCCACCTTTTCGACTTTACTTTAGAGATACAGCATGGAGACAGGTCTTTCAGTCCACCGATTCTGCACCGACTAGTGATCACTCCATACACTAGCACTATCCTACACAATGGGGACAATTTACTATTTTTACCGAAGCCAATTAACCTACAAATCTATATGTCTTTGGAGTGTGGGAGGAAACCGGAGCACCCATAGAATACCAACGCGGTCACGGGGAGAACGTACAAAGTCTGTACAGGCAGAACCTATAGTCAGGATCGAACCCGGGTTCCTGCCACTGTGAGGCAGCAACTCTACTGCTACGCCACTGTGCTGCCCCACCTGCCCGTGTTCAGCCTATATACCTCTAAACCTTTTCTATCCATGTAAGGCAATACAGTGCATTCAGAAAGTATTCAGATCCCTTCACTTTTTCCACATTTTGTTACGTTACAGCTTTATTTTAAAATGGATTAAAGTCTTTTTTTTTGATTATCAATCTACATACAATACCCCAGAATGAAGTAGCGAAAACAGGTGTTTAGAAATGTTTGCAAAGTAATTAAAAATAAATAACTGAAATATCACATTTACATAAGTATTCAGACCCTTTGCTATGACACTCAAAGGGTGTCATAGCAATTGTTTATCCTGTTTCCATTGATTATCCTTGAGATGTTTCTACAACTTGATTGGAGTCCATCAGTGGTAAATTAAATTGATTGGACATGATTTGGAAAGGCACACACCTGTCTATATAAGGACCCACGGTTGACAGTGCACGTCAGAGCAAAAAGCAAGCCATGAAGATGAAGGAATTGTCCGTAGACCTCTGAGACAGGATTGTGTCGAGACACAGATCTGGGGAAGGGTATAAAACATTTTCTGCAGCATTGCAGGTCCCGAAGAGCACAGTGGCCTCCATCATTCTTAAATGGAACAACTTTGGAACCACCAGGACTCTTCATGTAGCTGGCCACTCGGCCAAACTGAGCAATCGTGGGAGAAGGGCCTTGGTCAGGGAGGTGACCAAGAACCCGATGGTCACTCTGACAGCTCCAGTGTTCCTCTGTGGAGATGGAAGAACCTTCCGGAAGGACAACTATATCTGTGGCACTCCACCAATCAGGCCTTTATGGTAGAGTGGCCAGACGGAAGCCCCTCCGCAATAAAAGGCACATGACAGCCCGCTTGGAGTTTGCCAAAAGGCACCTAAAGGACTCTCGGACCATGAGAAACAAGATTCTCTGGTCTGTTGAAACCAAGATTGAACTCTTTGGCCTGAATGCCAAGCGTCACATCTGGAGGAAACCAGGCAGCGCTCATCACCTGGTCAATACCATACCTATGGTGAAGCATGGTGGTGGCTGTGGGGATGTTTTTCAGCGGCAGGAATTGGGAGACCAGTCAGGATCGTGGGAAAGATGAACGGAGCAAAGTACAGAGACCCTTGATGAAAACCAGTGCATTCTGGACCTCCGACTGGGGTGGAAGTTCACCTTCCAACAGAACAACGACCCCAGACACAGCCAAGATAACGCAGTAGTGGTTTTGTGACAAGTCTATGAATGTCCTGAAGTGGCCCAGCCAGAGCCCGGACTTGAACCCGATCGAACATCTCTGGAGGGACCTGAAAATAGCTGTGCATCGACGCTCCCCATCCAACCTGACAGCTTGAGAGGATCTGCAGAGAAGAATGGGAGAAATTACCCAAATACAGGTGTGCCAAGCTTGTAGCGTCATACCCAAGAAGACTTGAGGCAGTAATCGCTGCCAAAGGTGCCTCAACAAAGTACTAAAGGGTCTGAATACTTATGTAAATGTGATATTTCAGTTATTTCTTTTGAAGCACTGTAAATGTTTCTCTGGTGTCTATTTCTACTTGGTATTATTATATTTGATAAGAGCATACCATCCCCAGGTTCATATGAGTTAGCTGTGAAATTGGTTATCAAATTAATATGCAGTGTTTGCGATATTTAAAAGTAATTTAAATTTAATTCTTTGTACAGTATCACAACTGGGTACATGGAGTGATCTTTATTTGCTCTGCACATGAATCATCCTCCATAAAAGCAGTATACCTTCTCTGTTGTAGCACCTCGAGGGAGTTACTGACTCGGTGGGAAACCAGTGCCAGATTCATGCCAACAACTCGAGCTGAATTGAGACGGCATATTATCTGCTTGCAAAGAAAATGATGCAAGTCACCTTCCACCCTCATGTTCTGTGAATGATATGGAGCAGGAAAATGTACTGAGCTGATTATTTGATGTAAAATATTCAGTATACTTTCTAAAAAGACCAAAGGAAATGACAGCAGTCGGTCATTTCTTGATTAGTACGGGTGTCGGAGATTATGGGAAGAAGGTGATAGAATGGGGTTAGGAGGGAGAGATAGATCAGCCAGGATTGAATGGCACAGTAGACTTGATGGGCCGAATGGCCTAATTCTGCTCCTGTCACTTATGATTTAGTCCCCTCATCTCTGCCTCATCATTGAATAAGATCATGGCTGAGCTGGCCACCAGTTAGAGGACCAGGCAGAATGTGACCTGCGGGGAGAGAACTGCTGAGCTGGCCCATGCTTGTCCCCCACGGCTGAACGCCAGACCCAGCGGACCACAGCCTACATGGGGGAGGCTGCCAAGCCGGGCCCTGCCCGTCTCCTGAAGAACGGAAACCAGGAGGATGGAACTGTTGACGATGGACACAACGGGCCAAGAACAAGGTCGGTAGGAGTGGGGATCGGGATCTGGCCTTCCGCCTCCTCAAGATAGGCTGCGGGAGGTGTCCCTGGGGACCAAAGGTGGACGGGCAGGAGCAGCTCAGCGTTTGCCTGGATCGGGCACCATTCATAAGATGTAGAGCGCGGTCTGGACATGAAAATGGTGCCAACACATGGAACCCTTTGTACGCGGGCTCAGTAGAATATTACTGTACACTTACTTATCGGTGATGTGCTTCGGGTGTAGGAATACTGTATGGGGCTGTATGTAAGAAATACATTTTTTGTAGGTATTTCACTGTGACTAAAGTGACTTTAATTTACAAAAACCCATAACATTAAACTGATCTTAAGATGAACCCAGATCTTAAGAGCAAGAATCTGATGATCACTTTGGATGGAAAAAGACTGGACAAGTTGCTGACATTTACTTAGACAAACAGATGCTAGTACTATTATTAAGACTAGTATTGCAGTCCAGATGCTAGTGGTACTATATGATACTATTTATTTCCCATTATAGAACATTGCAGCACAAGAGCTGGCCCTTTGGCCAACAATGTCTGTGCCAAGCATGATGTCAAGACCATCTCTTAATTATCTCTGCATAATCCATATCAGTTTAGTTTACTGTCACGTGTACCGAGGTACAGTGAAAAGCTTTTGTTGCAAGCTAACCAATCAGCAGAAAGACAAAACATGATTACAATCGATCCATTTACAGTGTAGATATGTGATAAGGCAATAATGTTTAGTGCAAGGTAAAGCCAGCAAAGTCCGATGAAGGATAGTCCAAGGGTCACCAATGAGGTAGATAGTAGTTCAGCATTGCTCTCTGGTTGTGGTGGGATGGTTCAGTTGCCTGATCTTCTTCTTATCGAGTCCACACACAAGATTAGAAGTTGTTCAGCAAGAGCTGAACACACTTCTCGGCATCTGCACAATGGTGTCTGTCTTGCGCTTCTTGTGCGTCTTGTGCGTGGTGGTGGAAAGATTGGTTCAAACAGGGCCACGACGTGAACGCTCTTTCCTTGACCCCAGTTGCCTGATAACAGTTGGGAAGAAATTGTCCCTGAATCTGGAGGCGTGCGTTTTCACACTTTTATACCTTTTGCCTGATGGGAGAGGGGAAAACAGGGAGCGCCCAGGGTGCAACTTGTCCTTGAACCCTGTGCAGCGTGAGGTATAAATGGAGCCAATAGAAGGGAGGTTGGTTGAGTGATGGTGTGGGCTGTGTCCACAATTCAATGCAATTTCTTGTGGTATTGGATGGAGCTGTTCACAAACCAAGCCGTGATGCATCCTCCCTCCATTCCTTGCCTATCCATGTGCCTATCCAAATGTTTCTTAAATGCATCTATCATGTATTTTAAAAAACTTAATTTCACTGGTGTGTCAATAAATTATTAAATCATTCAGTCATATTTGTATATGATGTTTAATAATGGGTAACAGAGGTAATTGATTTAGAATCCTTGCATCTCCTGATGACAATTCAGGGACAGTTGCTGCCAGGGTTTGATGCTTTGATACCATCACGCTGGGTACCAGTCACGTTTGCTTTTGACGCCCATGGGATGGATTTTACTTGTCTTTAGATTACCACATGCTAGGTTCAAATTGACACCCGCAGCTAGGTAATAATGTTCCACAAGTTCATCTGTTATCCCTCAAAATACATTTGATTTTCAATTAGTTTAGTTTAGATACAACGCACAAAGTCAATGCATAACATGACGCCAAGTTTAACAATTGTTGTACCATTCTCTCCATCTCTTCACCTTCTCTATAACGTAAGGTATTTAACATTCCCTGTTCTTATGGAAGGTCCTTGATCTAAAATGTTATTTCTAACTCTCTCTCCGCAGTTGCCAGCTGAGCTGCCTGAATATCACCAGCAATTTGTTATAACTGCAAGATTCACGATTAGTTTCACAAAGGGTGGTGGGTGTATGGAACAAGCTGCCAGAGGAGGTAGTTGAGGCATGGACTATCCCAACATTTAAGAAACAGTTAGGCAGATACATAGATATGACAGGTTTGTAGGGATGTGGACCAAATGTTGGCAGGTGGGACTAGTGTAGCTGGGACATGTTGGCCGGTGTGATCAAGTTGGGCTGAAGGGCCTGTTTCCACACTGTATCACTCTATGACTCTATTACAAGGGTTTTGGGGAGTAGGCAGGAGAAGAGGTTGAGGGGGAAAGATGGATCAGCCATAATTGAATGGCGGAATAGACTCGATGGGCCGAATGGCCTAATTCTGATCCTGTGACATAAACTTATGATTCCTTTGTTATATATTTTGTGTTCCAGAGACAGATATTATATCAATGGCAGATTCCACCACTACAGTGGATGATATTGAGGGTGAGCTATTTAAAATTGAAAGGATAAGAGATATACTGGTTCGAAGAGAATCCGAACTCCGATACATGTGAGTAAAATAGATTTCCTTCATTTAATCTTTTTAGCCAAATACGCGAGTTCGATCCCGACTACGGGTGCTGTCTGTACGGAGTTTGTACGTTCTCCCCGTGAACACGTGGGTTTTCTCTGAGATTTCCAGTTTCCGCCCACACTCCAAAGATGTACAGGTTTGTAGGTTAATTGGCTTTGATAAAAATTGTAAATTGTCCCTGGTGTGTGGGATTGGGTAAGCTGCCCAATTGAAATATGAGAGGCTGTTCCCCCAATTAGTGTTAGCCACACTCTGACAATGGTGGAGACCTCGGACAGAAAGGTCAGTGTGGGAATGGGAAGGGTAATTCCCCTGTCCAGTAACCGGGACATCAGGTTGGTTCAGGCAGGCTGAACAAAGGTGTTCCATCAAATAATCGCCCAGTCTATGTTTGGTCTCGCCGATGTATAAGAGTCCACATTTTGAACAACGGATACAGTAGATGAGGTTGGAGGAGGTGCAAGTGAACCTCTGCCTAACCTGAAAGGACAGTCGAGGTCCCTGTTGATTCGAGGGAGGAGGTATAGGCACAGGTGTTGCATCTACTGCGGTTGCAGGGGAAGGTACCTGGGGAGGGGGTGGTTTGAGTGGGAAGGGATGAGTTAACCAGAGAGTTGCGGAGGGAATGGTATCTGTGGAAGGTGGAAATGGGTGGAGATGGGAAAATGTGGCTAGTGGTGGTATTTTTTTACACAAAGGGTGGTGGGTGTATGGAATGAGCTGGTGGAGGAGGTGGTTGAGATACGTACCATTGCAACGTTTAAGAAACACTTAGGTACATGGATAGGACGGGTTTAGAGGGATATGGGCCAAACGCAGGCAGGTGGGACTAGTGTAGATGAGGCATGTTGGTCAGTGTGAGCAAGTAGGGTCTGTTTCCACACTATACGACTCTATGAGAATAGCCACAGCAAAACATTTCTACAGCGAGGCGAATATTGCGTGTAATAAACCTCTGTATCTTGGTATACATTTTGCAGATATCTTTGGATTAAAAAAAAAACCCTGATGGTGCATTGGGGCTTTTGAATGCAGGGTTGGACAAAGATTGTGTGGTTACAATACTCCTTTTCCACATGTGGTGTGTTGCTTTGTCACATGTTCAATTCAAGGGCATTCATGAATACCATAATATGAGGGACAGGTGGGCTTTCTTTGCACAGTATTACTCACTGCAGCACTATTGTGGAGGAGTACAGGCAAAGCTTAATAATGTTACAGCAAATTGTGTTCTGACAATTTCCGCAGTGCATTCATAGGATCAGAGAAATGGCCACACGGCCAATTGACACCAGGCTGACCCACGGATGAACAATGTGTGGTTGCGAGAGGGTCACGACTGGCAGCTCAATGTTCCAGATTGAGTTTCAATGTCTCAGATGTGATCAAGAGGGAGGCAAAAGAGGTGGTGGAGTTACTGATCACGGCTTCATGGCAACTGTCCCTCAGCGGGTCAGGCAGCATCTCTGGAGAATATAGATAGGTGACAGTTTGGGGTTGGAAAGCTTCTTCAATCTTTTGATCTTCAGTCTTCAACATCTAGGTTTGTCCCCGCCCCTCACCACAACCAGTCTGAGGAAGGATCCTGACCTGAAATGTCAGCACAGACAAATGGGGCCGAAGGGCCTGTTTCTCTGCTCTATCTCCATACTAAACAAAGCTTTGTGCCTTTTTTTGTAAACCAGCATCTGCAGTTCTGTGTCTCAAGCTTCAACCTTTCAACTTTGATAAAGGTTTGATTACTTTGATCAAAACCAAAGCTATTTAGTTTCTAGATTCTCCACATTACCCTTCTTCATTGTCTGCTGCTGCCAAGCAAACCCATTGAACATTTCTTTTCATTGGATCCAAGAAAGAATCCTTTTCTTAATAAAGAAGCCCTTGTCTCCCCACAATTTGATCAGTCTGAAGAAGGGTCTTGACCCGAACCATTACCCATTCCTTCTCTCCAGAGATGCTGCCTGTCCTGCTGAGTTACTCCAGCATTTTGTGTATATCTTCGATTTAAACCTGGATCTGTAGTTCCTTCCTACACAAGAATTTGTGCAAACACAATAAAAATCCCACAAGTACTTTATATTTCCTGAACAAATATTCTGCTTCATATTTCTGCAGTGTGTTTGGTTCAATTTCAATTCTCTGCAGTTTGCTGCACTGCTAAAAAGATTAATTCTTCTTGAGCTGTAAACATATTCACCAGCACACACACACTGTTCTAAATACATTTTAATTGTTGGTTTCTTTGTCTGTGTTTGAAAACTGTTGTTAAAAAAAATGAGATGGTTTCCACAAGATGAAGGTTTTCATGTTGAAAGAGGACCGAATGGACAATTAACACCTATTCAATTATAAATAATTAATTACCATTATTAAATTATCAATGAGAATTATTAAACAATTAATGAGAATTATTGGAAAAGCAACATCCAACACGTTATCCAGAATGTGATTTCATAATGTAATATTTCAATAGGCACATGTGAAAAATGATGGGAATTGCCATTAAGTATCTTTCTTGCAAGATATCACCATTTTGATGTAAAATTTGTTGGAGGCTGAGGGGAGATTGCCAGAAGGATATCAAATGATTAGATCCATAGATAGGATAGACAATCAGAACCTTTCTTCCCTGGGTGGAAATGGCAAAAACTAGAGGGCGGAGCTTTGAGGTGAGAGGGGCAAACTTTGAATGAGATGTATGGGGCAAGTGTTACATGCAGAGGGTGGTGAGTGCCTTAACGCACTGGTGGTGGAGGCAGATTCAATGGTGACTTTTACGAGGCTTTTACAATTTTGTACGTGCATGCGCGTGCACACAAAATCCCCACGCAACAGGTGGCACGGTGGTGCAGCATTGGAGTTGCCGCCTTACAGCGTCAGGGACGGGTTTGATCCTGACTACGGGTGCTGTCTGTACGGAGTTTGCACGTTCTCCCCATGACCTACATGGGATTTCTCCGGGATCTCCAGTTTCCTCCCACACACCAAAGACATAGTGGTTTGTAGGTTAATTGGCTTGGTATAATTGTCCCTAATGTGTGTCGTGTGCGGGGTTGAAGCGAACTCGTTGGGCCGAAGGGCCTATTTCTGTGCAGTATCTCTAAACTAAACTAAATTAAAGTGGCTTTGGGAGAAAACTGGCATGGGCTGATTGAATAGCTTCATAATGGAAACAGAGGGTTAGAATGAACAAGTCAGAGAGATGTCACTGAAGAAATGCTGTGGACCGGCCCGTTCATAATCTTTGTCAATAATGACGGCATGGTGGTGCAGCGGTAGAGTTGCAGCCTTACAGAGACATGGGTTCGATCCTGGCTACAGCTGCTGTCTTTTGATAAAACTAATTAATTTTCTGATTCCGTTGAACATTGTACATGTATAAGCAAGCAGTGAAGCATACACTTGTCCGATACACATCCAACCTTTAAAATCCGCTTCTGGAAAAGACGATCAGTACTGATATTTCTTGAAGCTATAGTAAAAAATTACATCAAACCCAAGCTCATAATGTAATGAAAATATGTAAATACCATGAAGAAAAGTTATTATTTTGGAATGTTAAAATGAAATATAAAGTATTACATTAATTTACAAAGCATGGTTATCCTTAATAGGGGCCAAACTAATATGTAATGTAACGTGGAATTTATGAGGTACATGGATATGCAGGGAATAGAGGGACTGGATCACATGCAGGCAGATAAGCTTGGTTTATTGGGGCAATCTTGGGAGAAGGGCAGGTCAGGGAGGTGACCAAGAACCTGATGGTCACTCTGACAGAGCTCCAGAGTTCCTCTGTGGAGATGGGAGAAGGGCAACTATATCTGCAGCACTCCACTAATCAGGCCTTTAAGGTAGAGTGGCCAGATGAAAGCCACTCTTCAGTAAAAGGCACAAGTTTGCTAAAAGGCATGAGAAACAAGCTTCTCCAGTCTGATGAAACCAAGATTGAACTCTTTGGCCTGAATGCCAAGCGTCACATCTGGAGGAAACCAAGCACTGCTCATCACCTGGCCAATACTATACCTACGGTGAAACATGGAGATGGCAGCATCATGCTGTGGGGATGTTTTTCAGCGGCAGGAACTGGGAGACTAGTCAGGATCGAGGCAAAGATGAATGGAGCAAAGTGCAGAGAGATCCAGATGAAAACCTGCTCCAGAGATTTTATCGTGTTCAAAAGGGAACTGCAGATGCTGGAATATCAAAGGTACACAAAATTGCTGGGGAAACTCAGCGGGTGCAGCAGCATCTATGGAGCGAAGGAAATTTCCTTCACTCCATAGATGCTGCTGCACCCGCTGAGTTTCCCCAGCAATTTTGTGTACCAGAGATTTTATCAATGTTTTAACATATTGTTATTGGGAAGATATTGTTCCTATTGCATTTTTATTGCTCATCTCATTATTATTTTAATATTTGTTCCTAGGATGGACGACATACAACTGTGTAAAGAAATAACACGACTCAAGAAAGAGCTGCAAAAACTGGTATCAATACCAGGTGGGTATTTGAATCATTCTCAGTATTACCATTAGTACAGTGATTGGACTTTATACTAATCACTGATGTAAAGACTGTTTCCATTACAGATGTTCGCTGGGTTATGTAACCTGGCTTATGGACTCCCCTTCGTACGAACAAGCTCCTAAAATGTTAATAAACTTAAAAGTCTGACGTGTGTACAATGTTCATTTCTACGAACAGCAGAACTAACTTCCTTTCCTCCTCCATAAAACATAGAACAATACAGCACAACGGCCCACAATGTCCGAGCCAAACATGATGCCAAACCCGACTCGTATCTGCTTACGCATTATCCATATCCCTCCATACCCTCCATATCCACACGCCCAACTACAAACCTCTTAACTGCTATGGTTGTATCTTACACCACACCACCCACACCTGCACGTTCCAGGTGCTCACCACCTTCTTTACGTGGCCCTGATGTTAGTAATCGTTCATTCTTATCAATCTTTTGTACGTTTGATGGCAATCTTTGCAGTACTGTGTGGGAATGGTTGGTCACGTGACGTATGTGTATTTTCCTGACTCACAGACAAAGTCTATTTACAGAAATCTGTAAAACTGGAACCTGCTCGTTGCCGATGGGTAACTTGTACAGATTAGATTTTTCAGTTTGATAATTTATCAATTTATTTTAATTTGTCATCCGATCTTTATTAACCCAGTGAGTTTCACAGAATTGTGAACAGCCTGTGATAAACTAAAGATATGATTTCAAAACCTGAGCTATTTTTTGCAAAGTGGAAAATGTGCAACTTGGTGTTTAATATCTAGGTTTAATGATTGCGTTAATCATGATTTACTTAATACTTGGTGGTTGAACAAACAAGGGAGGTGTTACCATATAGACTAGAATGTTATTTTAATTTTACTGACATCAGCAATGTTACCGCCGATACGATACACCGTCCGTCAGTGAATGAAGCCAGTTTGCTCAGGGCCATCTCTGAATTATGATTCAGTAATTGAAGTAAATCATCGTCTACAACTATCAGTGTAGAACTAAGTCTGCTGGCCAAATATAAATGACAAGAAAACCAATTCTGCTTGAGAACATAAGGAGTCTATATCTTGTATGTAGCATGTAGAAGCTACAACCACAATGCTCCTTTATCAACAAAAAAAACCCTCAGGCCCTTATGGTGGAAGAAACAAAAATGATTTCTTCCTTTTGCATTTTTGTTTCATGTTTTACACTCCGCCTGGGAAGAGAAGTATTTTTCTGCATTATGAACCGACTGAATCAACCATGAATCCTCCTGGAACAGATTTCCTGCACACTAATTGCAGGATTCATCAAGTCCATGCCGACCATCGATCACTCGTTCACGCTAGTTCGATGTTGTTCCAATTTCACATCCACTCCCACACAACAGGGGCAACTTATAGAGGCCAATTACTCTACGAACCCGCATGTCTTTGGGATGTGGGAGGAAACTGTAGTGCTGGAGGAAACCCACGCAGTCACAGGGACAATGTGCAAACTCCACAAAGAGAGCACTCGATATTTTGGGTTGGAACCCTTCATCAGACTGATTGTAGTAGGGGGGCAAAAGCTAGAAAAGTGGTGGGGTGCTCTAAAGCCTGGCAAGTGATAGGTGGATACAGGTGATGGATGGGGGGGGGGGGGGTTGATTGAGAGAAAGGTGGAGCTTGAAATGAAAAGGAGATAAAAGGATGTCAGATAAAGAGAGAAGAGGAGTGAAATGTAAACCCAGAGGGAGTGATATAGGTGAAGGGGACACATGGGGAGAGGGTGGGGAATAGGTGTGGCATATGGTGAGCACTGGGAGGGTAGGGAGTGTGGGGTCACAGGGAAGACAGAAATGTTCAGGAGATGACAAAATGGCAGAAAAAAAGGCAGCACTTTCATATTTGGTGTAGAATGTGCATTTATTGTTATCTCCCAAACATGAGCTACCTGACCTTTTTGTGAGCATGTGACTGAATGTGATATGCCATGCATTACAATGCATTGTTGGTTATTATGACAGCTAGAACTGGAGAATTCAACATTCATTGTACAAGGTGTAGAAGGTGCTGACCCTCCAGTTTGCGTGTGGCCGCACAAGGGCCATGGAGGAGGCCCAAGACAGAAAGGTTGGTATAGCAATAAGGGGAGTTAAGATAGTTAGCAACCGGGAGATTCAGCAGGCCTTGGTGGACCGAGTGCAAGAGTTCTGCAAAGTGGTCAAGTCAAATCTATCAAGAGGGGCATAAATGCAAGTCAGAGTGAGTGCTACCAGCTGAGTCATTACAGTATTTTTTTCCCCTTTGTTAATCTATGGCCACTCATAAGTTGTAGTACCTCCATTGCCATCGCACATCACACTGGTGCAGCGGTAGAGTTGCTGCCTTTCAGCGCCAGAGACCCGGGTTGGATCCTGACTACAGGTGCTGACTGTACGGAGATTATACATTCTCCCCGTGACCACGTGGGTTTTCCTCTGGTGCACCGGTTTCCTCCCACACTCCACAGATGTACAGGTTTGTAGGTTAATTGGCTTCAATATAAAAATTGTACATTTGCCCTAATGTGTAGGATAGTGCTCGTGGACGGGATCGCCAGTCAGCGCGGACTCGGTGGGCCAAAGGGCCTGTTTCGGCATTGTATCTCTAAACCAAACCAATTGTAGACAGACTATGGATCAATAAGTGAAGATGTGACTATTGATTGGAAAGCTCACAATCATTAGGTATGTTGCAAAGCCTACCTGAAGCGTCGTTGAAAATCTGCCGCTGAGGGTGTGCGCGATTTTGGCGCCGTTTAGAGGGGGGCGGGTTTAAAACGCGATTTTCTCTAGGCTGTTCAAATCGAAGATGTTCAGCCTAGTTAATTATTAACGAAAAATCGCTGGAATACCCCGTCGCAAAAGCTATTATTAGTTTTAAAGGCCTCGTATAATAGTTATAGTAATTTAAAAATCAATCTTTAAACCCGCGACCGCCAGCAACGCAGGGTCTCATAAAGCAGACAGCTGAAGGTAGGCTGTATATTTTTACATTAAAAATGGCTTCTAAAGATCCCTTTATACAAAGTTTAATATTGCGAGTAGCTCATTTTGGGCCCATTATATCCCGCAGTATTTTTCTGGGCATTTGGGGCACAAATCTACCGCAATGTGAACGTTCTAAACCAGCGCGTTCCACAGGGACCCACTGGAAAGCTGATTTAAATGGGCATTTATTTACAGCAATTGAACACTGAATTCCTTCCATTTGGCCTATAAATTAATGTAAATGAGATTTAAAAATCATGTTTTATTGTGAATTATTTGTGAATATTATTTGGACATTTAGGCTATTTAAAAATGTTAATCATTTATTAAGAAATGGATAGATGTTTAGATCTAGTAATTGAAGTCTGAAATTAGCTACAATTAGGTAACTAACTAATTATATGCTTTAATTTCAGGTCATCCAAGTAAGATTACTTTATATTTGTTTCAGAATGCTTCAATCTATGATAACTGAAAATTTCATTCAGTTCTCTTAATTTTTAAGAAAGTTATGGGCTTTTGACTGTTCACGATCACAGCTTTTTTGTTATGTCCATAGAAAATCAATAGGGAACAAGATGCTCATTTCCGAGTATGAAAATGGCCATAACCTTTTAAATACTTGAGATATGAAAGTGAATTAGGTGTCAAATTAAACTTATTTTTATGCTTTATCTGATGGGATAAATTACAGACTTGATTTTTTAAATCTCAAAATTTTGTAACATTGCTACAATCATTAGTGATATTTCAGTATAATTACAACCAAGTGACTGAAACTAACCTTCATCCCTGTTTAAAAATGTAGATAAAGACAAATCAAATGACGATAAGCAGAAGGAAGAGGAATTACTGCAGCAGATTCATAAACTAGTGGAGACAAGAGATTTCCTCGTGGATGATGTTGAATTTGAACGACTGAGGTATAGTGAAAGCTGGAGAAGTACATTCATAAGTTATGTGTGGTTTGGATTGCCACTGATTTCAGATGTGTGGAATTAATTTCTATGCCGGTTTAGTCTAATGGATTTCCAATTGAATTGCTTTTATCACAGAGAACGAGAGGAAGACAAAGAAATGGCTGATTTCTTGCAGATAAAACTATCGACGGCCAGCTCTAAAAAAACAAGTAGGTGTCCAATTGCCCTTTATTGCGGCCTCTCTCCTCTATACACTTCACATTGCTGAGGAAAAAAATTACTAAAGATATCAACTCTGAGTTATGAAGGAGAATTCAAGAAATTGGAGGAATGGGGGATGGTAGTTGCATATATTCATAAGTTCATGTTATAGGAGCAGAATTAGGTCTTTCGACCCATCCAATCTACTCAACCTCTGGTCCCAGACTCTCCGATCATTGGGAACATCCTCTCCACATCCACTCTATCCAGGCCATTCACTATTTAGTAAGTTTCAATGAGATTCCCCCTCGTACTTCTAAACTCCAACGAACACAGGCCCAGTGCTATTCAACCAGTGATCGGTATAAATACTAGTTGTGTCGAAGATATTAAGCATATTATTCAAATTTATTGGATCTTTATATTGATTTCTATTTAAGAATGCAGATCAACTCATCATAGTGCCTCTACCCAAGGTATTTAGATGGATATGGACACATTTTGGATGCAATAGTAATCAAAATTATAGTTCTATTATTGGGGTTCTTGGTAATTCATCTTGCTTTTTAAAATATATTAATACTCTCACTGAGTCCTGCACTTAATTTTCTATTTCTCTTTTATGGTATTTATATGAATCATGTTACAAACTGAAATGCTTCAGCAATTAAATGTTTTGAAGTTGGACTCATTTTCGTTGACCGATATCAAATAGGTTGAAGTTTATATCTGTATACACTGTTAAGTATCTGTGCTGTATTCCCGGATGCAGAGCTGCTTCCCACCTGTTCCTGCTGCCTTTGCTTCCAGGATATATTGAATGAATGATATGAATGTAAATATATGAAAGACAAGTCTTTGCTTGCATTCCTTGCCAAGGTATGCAAATAGTCGCCCATGAAGGGCACTTACAAAATTAATTCTCTCCCCCCCCCCCCCCCGTGCTAGTTTCCCCCTCACCCTCCCCATCATGGCGGTCCCCCCACGCCAGGTCCCCGTTGTCCATTGTTCAACACCCCCCTCATGGTGGTCCCAATTACTTAACGTGATTGACAAGACTTAGGTGTAACTTTGTGCACATGTGGATGGAATTTTAGAAATGCTTTACCAATTGGTCCCATACAGGAATTGTTCTGTCAGGTTTTGAGTATGTTTTCAAAGATGTAAGGCGGCGCTCGGGAAGATTTCCAGAGAATAGGTCTGAAATGGCATAAAAATCTCGGCACAGTGGTGCAGTGGTAGAGCTGCTGTCTTACAGGACCAGAGACCTGGGTTTGATCCTGGCTATGGATGCTGCCTGTACGGAGTTTGTAATTCTCCCTGGACTGTGTAGATTCTCTCCGGGAGCCCCAGTTTCCTCCCACAATCTAGAGACATTCAGGTTTGCAGGTTAATTGGATTCTGTAATTGGTTCCCAGTGTGTAGGATAGAAGGAGTATAAGGGTGATTGTTGTTTGGTGCAGACTTGGTGGGCAGAGGGACCTGTTTCCACACTGTATCTCTAAACATCTAAACAAATGGTGGGGTGAAGGGAACCAAGGCCAAAGGAGATAAATAAATCATATAAGACATTTGAAAGAAGGATCCCAGCCTGAAACGTCACCCATCCATGTTCTCCATTGAGGATTCTGACCTGTTGAGTTACTCCAGCACTTTGACTTTTTTTTGTAAACCAGCATCTGTGGTTCTTTGCGTCTGAGATATTGGCATGAAAGAGGTAACAGAAGTAGCAAATGGGATGATTACGACAAATTGCTTTTGAAATGCACTCAGTGGGAGGAAATAAATCAGATGGTATAAAATATTTACCCAATGGGGAAGAAAGGAGATTGATATGGGGAGACAAGCTTTACTCTTTACTTAATGGAAATATTGAATGGCCGAAGGGAATTTGCTTCACTCTTCTAAAAAAGCATGAATTTGTGGCAATTCCTCAGCATAACTATCGGGAAATACTGCAGTGGAGAATCCCGAGTACAATATGGTTCACATTCTTTGAAATAGTTACATTTGCTTCCATGCTTTACATTTGTTTTTATGTAAGTTTTAATAACATTTTGTTGTTTACTTGTTTAGTTGTTTTTTACATTAGACATTTTTGAATGTGGACGGGTATTCAGAAATAGTTAGGGCATTTGAATGCTTTGGCATTCAAAAGTGAAAACTTTTTCACACAGAGGGTTATGAATCTGCTGAATTCTCTGCTTCAGAAGGCAGTGGAAGCCAATTCTCTGGATGCTTTCAAGAGAGAGTTAGATAGAGCTCTTAAAGATAGTGGAGTCAGGGGATATGGGGAGAAGGCAGGAACGGGGTACTAATTGTGGATGATCAGCCACGATCACAGTGAAATGTGGTGCTGGCTCGAAGGGCCGAATGGCCTACTCCTGCGCCTGTTGTCTATTGAATTTGAACGTTCTCCCTGTGACTGCGTGGGTTTTCTCCGGGTGCTCTGGTTTCCTCCCACACTCAAAAGACATGCAGGTTTGTAGGTTAATTGGCTTCAGTAAATTTGTAAATTGTCCCTAATGTGTCGGATGGGGTTAGTGTACAGGGATCGCTGGTCAGCACTGACTCGATGGGCCGAAGGGCCTGTTTCGGAGATGTATCTCTAAAGTAAAGTGAAAGGACACTGAGTAAAGTAAAGGACACAGAGTGCTGCAGTTACTCAATGGGTCAGGCTGCTTTGGTGGAGGGATGGATAGATGATTGGAGTCTGAAGAAGAGTCCCGACCCAAAACATTCATTCCCTCCACAGATCTGCCTGACCCACTGAGTTACCCCTGCACCTTGCATTTTGAATGGGTCCAGAAAAGGTAGGTGTGTAGTTGGCATGTATGCAAGGATTGAATGTAAAAGACTGATGGTGTCAATTAGTTTGTAGATGGCTTTGCTCATTGTTGAGTTTGCAAGCATTCCCACTGTGCAAGCTTTATCAAGATTGATGCCAATCAATGAATCAGATAACATTAGGTTATTGACTGCATTCTGTGCAGAGTTTGTCTTTGAATGATTAGAATTAAGATTAGTGGAATAATTAAGACCAATGATCAGGCTGATTAATGCACTAATGTCATGCATTAAATGTATTAGTTAAATCAGCCCACATTAGGGATATTTTTCAACTTTGGGATTAACTTCAATCCTGACTTTAGGTCGATCGTGTCTTGTGTGGAGATTGCACATTCTTCGGGTGCTCCAGTTTCCTCCCACATCCCAAAGACGTGCGGGTTTGTAGGTTAAAGAGCCTCTGTAAATTGCCCCTGGTGTGTAGAGCAGGGGTTCCCAAACGTTTTTGTCCCGTTTACCCCTGGCAACTGTAATAGCACATAACAATGTTATTTCACTTATTCAACAACTAATGATAAACAGATACCGTATACCAGAACCAGACACAGTCAGTCAATGAGAACAAATATGTACAAATCCAGAATCAACACATTTACCCCCTGGGTTGGAGAAATTTACCCCAGGTTGTGAACCCTTGATGCGGAGAGTGGATGAGAAAGTAGTGCAACATACAACTAGTGTGAACAGGTGATCCATATGTAAAAGTCGCATCAACAAGGTGCCATTTTAAACAGTCTAGGCTGTCATGAAGGCCCGTTGCAGCCATCACCTCGTGTGGTTCACCAGTGAGCCGTCCTTCTCTCCTCTTCGTGCCCCGAGACGGGAAGGGGGGGGGGGGGGTCGCCTCCTGCTGCCGACCTTGAAGGTGTGGAAGGTTAGACTACCCTGGTTCTACCGGCCCTTTGTCCAGCGTCCACTGGTGTTTGCCGACTCTCTCCTCCTTCCGGTTCCTGGTCTTCGGGAGCGAGCAGGAAGCACGGACCCACTCTAGGCGGGCTGCCCCTGGTGCCTGCCTGGGTTTGGCAACCGTCCGCACGACCCTCCGAGAGCGTTAATGGAAGAAATGATCCTGTAAGTAAAACGATCCATGAACTTGCTATTGCAATTACATTTCCCAGATTGCCACGTTGGAGAAAATCCTCGTAACCTTCAACTGACCTCAATGTTTAGCAGTCATACAGTTGTCTTTCCATGGGTTCTGCTGGAATGGAGTTGTGGTGCGTGTCAGTCAGCGCTGTCTTCTGCCATGTTCTGCACTGACCAGTGTGGACTGCATCCTCACAGTGTCTCCAACTCTTGTGTTGTTAATGGACTTTGGCGCCTCTAGGCTAACTTCGTGCCATCTATTTTTAATATTTCCAGTTCTCTTCCTATCTTGAACTTCTGGGTTTCTCTGGGAATCTCAAATCTGGCATTTTGAAACATCAGCGCAGAATTGACCAAATCACTAAATGATGTGGAAATTCAACAGGTCAGCCAGTCTTGAGTCTGAAGAAAGGTCCTTACCCGACCCATTGCCTCTCCATTCCCTCCACGTCTGCTGCCTGGCCCGCTGAGTTATTCCAGCACTTTGTGTTTTTAACAAGTCAATGTTAATGAATCTAGAAAAGGCAATTCTGTAGTCAGCAGGGATACAAACATCGAATGTCAAAGACTCATGGTGGCAGCTAGTTTTCTGATGGCTTGGCACATTGTTCAGACTGGAAGCATTCTTACTGCCCTTAAAACTGTGCAAATGTAACTAGCTCGTTCCAAGTTTAACACAGATGAATAATACAACATGTGCCCTGAGATTCAGGCAACCCAGACAAAGCTTAACATTTCAACCACTCAACAACTATCCAAATAAGGCTTTGCAACATTATTTACTTTATGTACATCTGGTTTGCATTGAACCATTCAGTTCCATACATTTTACACCTCATTGTAAAACTTCTGCAGATGTCGCATTCTTTCTCTGCTGACTTGTCTGGGCCACAGACAAACTGGCATCATTCAGCAGCTTGGCTCGAAGGGCCGAATGGCCTACTCCTGCACCTATTTTCTATGTTTCTATGTCTCAGTTCTGCAAAAGCACATTTAACTTGACCAAATTGGCCTAGCCGTACATCAGCGTTTACTCCATTTTAATATCATGGCTGCACCAATTTAGCCAGGATTAACACAAACTTGATCAAAATTAATTAAAAGCAATGAATCAGATAACATAAGGTTCCATGCTGCACAGAATGCTGCCAATGTGTTTGGATAATTAAAATTATGATTTGTGGAATAATTTAGCCCAGTGCTCAGACTGACTAATGCATTAAATCTATTAGTTAGATAAGTCAGTCCACGTGAGGGTTTGTTCCAGAAATAGATGAATACTCTCCTACTTTTGCTATTGCTGTTAAATCAACTAGATTATCACGTGACAGAAAATCCTGGTAACGTTTAATTTCTAGCACTCGTTCAGTTGTCTTTCGATTGTCTCTGCTTTGGTGGAATTGTGTGTGTGAGTCCTGGATACTGCCAAGTCCAATATTGTTTAGAGATACAGTGCGGAAACAGGCCCTACACTGCACCGAGTCCATGCTGACCAGCGATCCCTGTACACTAGCACTATCCTACATAGTAGGGGCAATTTACAATCAAAGCCAACTAACCTACAAACCTGTACGTCTTTGGAGTGTGGTAGGAAACCGGAGCATAGGGGGGAAAACCCACGCAATCACGGGGAGAGCATACAAACTCTGTACAGACAGAAGCCATAGTCAGGATCGAACCCTGGTAGCTGGCGCTCTAAGGCAGCAACGCTCCCATCGTGCCATCCTAATGACAGGTTTTGGTCATTTGTCCACTATTTGACCAGTGTGGACTGTATCCTCACTGTGTCCCAACTCTTGGGTTGTGAAAGGATATTGGACCTCAATGTTCATAAATTCATAAGTTATAGTAGTAGAATTAGGCCATTCAGCCCATCGTCTACTCCGCTGACACCCTTACTAATTAAGAATCTGTCAATCTTCCCCTTTAAAATACCTAATGATGGTCTCCACAGCTGGCTGTGGCAATGAGTTCCACAGATTCACCATCGTCTGAATAAAGAAATTCTGGCTCATCTACTTTCTACAGGTACACCCTTAACAGCATGCTGTCTTTTTAATGCTTCCAGTTCTTTAGTTTAGAGATACAGCAAGGAAACAGGCTTCAGCCCATCGAGTTTACGCTGACCATCGATCACCCATTCACACTAGTTCTCTGTTATCCCACATTCTCATCCACTCCCTAGGGGCAAATTCACAGAGGCCAATTAACCCACAAAGCTGTGCGGTTTTGGGATAGAGGGGAGGAAACTGGAGCACCCGGGGAAAACCCACGCAGTCACAGGGAGAACATAAAAACTTTACATGGACAGCACCTGAGGTCAGGATTGAACCTGGTCTCTGGTGTGGTGAGGCAGCAGCTCTACCAGCTCTACCAGCTCTACCAGCTCTACCAGCTCTACCAGCTCTACCAGCTGTGCCACTGTGCCACTGTGCCACTGTGCCACTGTGCCACCTTTCTCTTCTCACTTTGTTTTGAACTTTTGGGATTAGCAGCTTCCTCCTATTGGGAATGGAATTTTAGTGTTCTTCATAAGACTGCTCAGTGTTCCTTAGATGGGTTGCAGAAGACCAGAATGCATAAACAGGTACTGACTCAGATCTGTGATTCCGTGCTTTTACCCTTATTTATTCATCACATGATCTTATCCACTTCTATAAGATCATTCCTCATCCTCCAGCGCTCCAAGGAATAAAGTCCTAGCCTGGTCAACCTCTCCCTGGAGCGTAGGCCCTTGATTCCTGGCAACATCATAAATCTTTCCTGCACCCTTTCCAGCTATATAATCTTTTCCTGTTGTATGATACATTACTCCTATGATGTTTGGTGGACTGTGTGGGGTGGGAGGACCAGTTGCTCCTCCTGTGCAGCAGGTGACGCTGCATAACACGGAAACTACTCCGTCAAAAACCTTGGTTGACAAGTAGATGAGTGAGAAATGGCGCCCAACTGGTGCAGTCCTTTGGATGAGAAGTTTAGCTGGGGCTCCAACTACTGTCTGGTTGATGTAAAAGATAATTGATAGACCAGGGGTATTATCCCCTCTTACCCCTGCAACCAGCATGAAAGGCCAGTTATCCCTTTGCCTCCACAGATGCTGCTTGACCTGCTGAGTTACACCCAGTTTTTATTTTAATCCCCTTTGCCCTGGCCAAAGCTTGTCCTTTAATAAAATAAATCCCCAAAAGATGTTATTATCATTATCTCATTGGTGTTTGTGGGAATTGTCTGGACAGGGTTGATTAAATGAATCAATTAAAAGATACAGCATGGAAACAGAAATCTTCGGCTCACCGAGTCCATGCTTACCATCGATCACCTATTCATACTGGTTCTATGGTATCCCACTTTAACATCCACTCCCTACACACTACAGCTAATTTACAGAGGACAATGAACCTACATCCCGTACATCTTCTGGACGTGGGAGGAAACCGGAGCACCCGAAAGAAACCCTCGGGGTCACAGGAAGAACATGCAAACACCACACAACAGCACTTGAGGTCAGCATTGTTAACGGGTCTTTGGCGCTGTGAGGCAGGAGCTCTACCAGTTGTGCCACTGTGCCACCCAACATCCCTATTACTATATGACAGCAGTGATTACCTTTAAAAAAAAATATCACAGCTTTCTTATCTATATACTTTTTTTAAATGCGGAGATTTTTACAATTTCGGTAGGGATTGAACTTATGAGTTCAGAAATCCACTTCTTCGTCAATTATTTCCCCAGATTTTGAATAAAATTGTTCACAAAACTCAATTTTTTAAATATAAACGCCGCTCACCTGCTGCTGACGTCACAATGCCCACATGCCCACCAATCCAGGCCCACCTGCGTCCTGGCCCCGCTCCCTGCCGCTGTGGATTAAAGGTGTAGAAATGTCGAGAAAGTTCTGTAGAACAAAGATTCTACAGCTGCGTTCCGCTATAGCTTCTTTGTTCAACAGATCTCGGGGCAGTCTGTCCTCATGCGCTGAACTTCTCCTCATAAGTTCCGCTGAACTTTCTCTTCGCAGCCTGCACAGCACGCGAAGCCCTACCCACTTGCGCGCCCCTCCCATCCCCTGCGCGCTCATTCCAGCTGTGGGTTTCCAGAGTCCGAAGCCGGTGCTTCTTTGTTGTGAACGCTTGCTCCTGGGCAAACGCGTCTTGCCTTAGCGGCTTTAAAGGGCTGTTGTCAGCTGGCAGTTATCAACAGCTGCGGGCGTCGCGAGGCCGAGATACGTCAACACCCATGCCCTGCCCCACCCCCCCCCGACGTGCGCTGGCATTTGGCTCTCTGACTCCTCCCTGTTCTGTGTTCCTCTCTGTGAATGAGCAAGTTCTGCAGATCCGGAGGACAGGCGAGATCCTAGGGAGGTGAAGAGGGGGAGTGGGGGGATTGAGGGAGAGTAGGGAGGGAGAGGGGGGATTAGGGGAAGTGAGGTGGGAGAATGTGCGAATAGAGAGGAGTGGGGGTGATAGGGAGTGGGGAATAGATGGACTGCCCCTACCCACTCTTCCCCCTCTCTCCCCCTACCCCTCTCCCCCTCCCTCCACACTCATCCCCCTCTCTCCCCTACCCCATCTCCCCCAACGGGTCCCCCTTTGTCTAGTTGGCTATAAAAGGCTTGACACATCCTGATATCATGGATGTGTACTGATCTTTATATCTGTGGTGTCAAAACACCCTAACCTTTAAGTGACTCCGTACTTGCATCCCTAATAAGGGACTAAAACTCTGCACTCTCCCAAAATCGTGTGGAAATACAGGACCACCATCAATTTCCCAGCAACTGATGGTCTGGAGCCTTCATTAATCCAGACAAAATTACGAGACAGCACATGAAGTCCCCCCCGCACGTCTCCCTGAAAACGAGGCATGGGTGAGGCATCCGATTTCAACTTCATTGGGACTTCCATGCCGATCGAGATATAGCACGGAAACAGGCCCTTCGACCCACTGGGCCGTGCCGACCTGCGATCCCTGTACACCAGCACTATCCTACAAACTAGGGATAATTTATCATTTTTTATCCAAGCCAATTAACCTCCAAACCTGTACATCTTTGGAGGTGAGAGGAAACCGGAGTACGTGTAGAAAACCCACACAGTCACAGAGAGAATGTACACATTCCATCCAGACGGCACCCGTACTCAGGATCGAACTTAGTTCTCTGGTGCTGTAAGGCAGCAACTCTACCACTGCGCCACTTTTCAGTTTGCATTTCCTCCTTCATACAGATGTCTAACTGAATAAATATATAATAAACAGATAAATTTCCAATTGTCTAAGTTGTCTGATTTGCAGTATCTTCATTCCTCCTCTCCCTTGAAGTTTACATTTTCTAATTCTTTGAGGAATGTAAAGTCAGATAACATGATTGCAAGAAAATTAATGCATCAGATCCCCTGTGGTGCCAGATTGATAGTGAAACCATTAAAAATCTTTTAAACATTTGTGAAATGTAATCTCCATCACTTTTAAACAATCCGTGGCAAAATAATTTCCCTTGTCCTGGTCCATTTGGTCAAACGAAAAGCTGGAACCAGTAGATCCAAATTCAAGCATGTTTAGTTCACCAAAGCTGGGTGGACGTGCTGAGTTTCTCCAGCACTTTGTATTTTCTGTTCAGAATTCCAGCATATGCAGTTCCTTGTGTCTAACGAAAAATCTTGTTTTCTTCTCACAGAGTCTGCAAAGGAAAGGAAGACAACATCTAGAGCACAACAGACATCCAAACCATTCATGGCAAAGACTGGCCTGACCTTGCTCAAAGAATGCTGTGGATTCACCTGTTCCATCATGTAGAAGTCAAAGGCTTTGGAAACAGCATGTCTGCAGGAATCGCTGCAGGAGTTTATCTGGGTCTATAAATATTTCAGTGGTAGATCATTCCAAGCCAATAACAATTGTGTAAAACTCAATCCCATTCATAAACAGCAACGTGATTTATTAATGGGACCAGCAGCCAGTGACCAAGGTACTGTAGAAGGCCATTCATTCTCAGAGCTTGTTCACTAATCAATGATATTGCCTGGTGTAAAACATAACTTCAATCACCTGCTCGAGATTCATTTCTTTTGAAGCTCTTAAAGGAAATCGGTGAATCTTAGCCATGATTGAATCCATTCATCATCCATTACACCTCGATAAAGAAAATTATCCATTTCCACTCCCCATTGCGTGCAAAATACTCCTGAATGCGCAGACCTAAATGCAATGATTCTCAATTGCTCACCGCAGGAAGTTGGACCTGCCCCACTTCATCTTTTTCCGACACCTCAATTAGATTACTCTCAACATTCTAAATGAAAGTGGATACAAGTCATATTTATACAACCTGTTCTCACTTTATATTTCTTTAATCTCCAGTATTATTCTGAAGATCGACTCAAAGTGCTGGAGAAACACGGTGGGTCGGGCAGCATCTCTGGAGAAAAAGGATGTTTTGGGTCAGGATTCTTTGTCAGACTGAAAGGAGGGGTCGCAGGGGAGGGATGGGAGTGAAGAGCTCCCCATCACCCCCACCCCCCGCTCCCGCTTCAGTCTGAACAAGGATCCTGACTCAAAACATCACCAGTCCTTTTTCTACAAATAAACTGCCTGACCTATTGAGTTTGGCCACCACTATGTGTCTAACTTTGGCATAAAGCAGCAACTGCAGTTCTTTGTTTCATCACTCTGCTGAATCCCACTTTGTTGATCATAGCTCTGGGGTGCAAGCTTCAAAATGGATCGTAGTTCCTGACGAGATCTGACTGCAAGAAAGATCAGCATTCCATTTTGTCCTTTGAACTTCATTAAATGGGTTTGCACTAGCCATCAGTGAATGGCCAACCTACACACAAATCCATTTGCACTTCAACACTTCTTAGTTTTCCTTCATTACAATATTATTGTTTTACTTGGAAAATGACCTCACATTGATTCATCTGCCACAGAACTCATGTAATCTTTAGACTTTAGAGATACAGAGTGGAAACAGGCCCTTCGGCCCACCAAGTCCACGTTCCGACCACTGAACTGTAAGTATTGAAAGGATTTAAGCACAAATTGTGACCAATGCTGTCAAAATATTACAAGCACATCCCCTTTAAAGATTATTGAGGAATTTTGATTCGAACCACAATATTAATGCACCATGAGCAAGCATTATACACAGATGCTTTTTAACTAAGAGATGTGTCTTGGTAATATTAGATATGTTACTAATAATTATCGTCCCACAGTAAATACTCACTGGGTGTTCTCGTCACAGATAATAAATGGGTAATTTGCTTAATGCGTAATTGTACACCCACATGTAACATGCTTTGTTTCACGTATTTGATCCCATAACACTTAGCCTAAATATATGCCCCCTCCCCAAACCATTACGTCCAACCTCCTATCATCCTCTACATTCCTTTTGGGTATTGTTCAAGATCTCTTACTCCATGTTAATGAAAAGAGAGAGGCGGAGAGATGGAGTAAATTCACATTATGCAAAGATATGCAGCATCTAGACTGCAGCAAGGAAGCAACTAATCCCAATGGTTCTAAAATAAGCAAAATCCCTGTTTAATAAACGGAGTGGAATGCACAAAAGATGAGTCATGTATTACTAATGGCTGTTATGAGAGTGAGTGAAGAAGCTGTCATCTGATGTAGAGCACGTATTAGTTTAAGGAGGATACCTGTCGATTACCTGGTTAATGCAAATAAAATGACTATTAATGGCATGCTTAAGAGCTGTTCCATCCATTTAAATGCCCAAGATGTATCACATCCAGTGAAGGTTGTTCTTTCTTTCATGAAACAGTACCTCAAGCAGTGTATGCTTCATTCATGCACAGTCGCTAACATGTCTTTGATGGTCCATGTTTTAGTGTGTTATTAAAGTATATAGAAAATATTCTTTATCTTGCATATGGCTTTTGGAATATTCACCTAACAATTGTTGAAGCTTCTGCATTTCAACTTTGTGAGATGCTACAAATGTGTCTTATGTTCTGTATTCATGCGCGCTATCAAATGCTACCTTATATTAGGTGTTGTTCAATGTTATACTCAGATAACTAACTCAAAAGCTGGCTGATGCAGTACTATTCCCTTATAAATGTGCTTTCTATTGTAAAGTGTACTAAATGTTCCAAACTTTGTAAGGATTTTACAGAGTTATGCTCGCTCTGCAGCTTGTCACAAAAAAAAGCATGCTTGAAAACCTGGAGCACAAGAGTGAGGAAATATTGCTGGATGAATCCAGTAGCATTTAGCATTGATCAATCGTTAAATGTGTGAAATAATGCACATTGATGAAATTAACCTACACAGTGTTATAATGTGATATGTGCCTTGATATTGCACTGAGATATTACAAATACACAAACTGCTTTTCTATAGGAGTAGATAGCTCTATCTGCAGAAATTATTGAATGGATGCGAGTTGAATATACAACAAGATATAAATGATGGGTTCAGGTAAAAACATTTTATATTTCCCTTGCAACATAAGAGGACATTTGGTCCCAGTTAATGGATATTTTCAGGGCATTTCCTCCTCTCCCCAACTTATTTTCCTGCAATCTATTCTCTCTTACATAGTCATACAGCATGGAAAGAGGCTCTTCGGCCCAGCTTGCCCATGCTGACCAAGGTGCCCCATCTACACTAGTCCCACATGCCAATCAAACCTTGATTGATTTTCCTCTCACTCATAAGTTCATGTTCCAGGAGCAGAATTAGGCTATTCAGCCCATCATGTGTACTCCACCATTCTATCATGCCCGATCTATCTTTCCCTCTCAACCCCATTCTCCTGCCTTCTCCCCATAACCCCTGACACCTGCATTAATCAAGAATGTGTCAATCTCTGCCTTAAACATATCCATTGACTTGCCCTCCACGGCCCTCCACTTGCCCTCCACTTGCCCTCCACGACCATCTGTGACAAATCACTATTTTGAACTACTCACCGATACTGGGGAGAATTAATCTTCCAGCACGTCATTGGGATGTGGGAAGAAACCAGACCACACGGAGACAACCCATGCTATCAGAGGAAGCACATGCAAAATGCACGTAGACAGTGTGGGAGTTCAGAATCTATCGCGGGTCACCGAAGCTGAGCAGAGGCATGATGTTGTGAGTTATTTAATGTGCTTGCAATTCTCTGCCACACCATCAGTGTACTCCATCTTGTTTTGACCTTATCTTACATTTCTTCTTTCCATCGCCATTAACACTAATGAAAGTAAGGCAAAATGTTCAGCTCCTCCCGGAATGTCAGGCGAATAATGCAATGAATCGCAAGATCTGATAGAACATCAGACCAATTCCAAGGAAGAATTACCAAGAATACATTACCTTCTGTACATTTTGAGCAAACCTACATTGTGCTCCAATGAGGACCTAGTGACAATTGTGATAAATGCAGTATAAACATTACAGCTGGCATCAGATACACAACTTATAATTTATTTGTGACTACATTCAAAATGGCAAAGTGGACCTGCGTCAGATTAATTCTGATAGCCATTTGTGAAAGAAGGATTGATTTTCCTGAGGAGGTAGTGTTTAGGTGAAGTGATTTGACCATCCAGCTATCTGCTTTATAATCCATAATGTGCTGGAGTAACTCAGCAGGGCAGGTCAGATCTTTGGATAGGTGACATTTCAGGTCGAGGACCTTCTTTTGAGTCTTGACCTGAAACATCACTATCCATAGATGCTGCATGACCTGCTTAGTTACTCCACCACTTTGTGCCCTTTTGTGTACTTCACCAGCATCTGCAGTTCCTTGTTTCTACATTTCATTCACTTGGGTCACTCAAACTCTTGATGTGAACCTCGATCTTCGTAGTGTTGCAATACTCCTCTTCGTATTGACAAATTAGTGATCAGCTAAGATTTCTGTAACCTAAGATTTATTTTTGCTTTCCAGAGAATAACCAGTGAGCAACCATCACTAATCATGTCCTGGTGCTTAGTCCTATTGTCTTAGCTTCCCTCATTATCAGAGTCAGGGTTGCAGATCGGTTTTATTTTGTGTGAATCTTACAACAGGTCTCTCTCCCCCCCGCCCCCCCAGTCAGGGAAGGTTAACCGTGCCTCATTAAAAGAGCTTTGGTGTGGAAGTGACAGAACTCCCAGGGCATTACAGGAGAGGACAGATGCCATGTCACCCCTCAAAATACCTCTGGAAAATTCTTCTGCAGTAACAGCACACAATTCAAGAGGAGCAGTTATGTATTTGTTCTCTCATGTTGATTAGTACTATTAATAATTATTAATAAATAGTTTTGAATAAAAATTACAATGTTTGATTTTTAATTTGAAAAGGAACTACGGGAAAGTCTGTGACGGATGTGTGAATCCATTTCAAGATGAACTATTTCCTGACACATGGATCTTCTGAAACATTATTATCACGGGTTCAGGCTTACTGAGGGCAGAGTGCAGCTTTTATTCTGGCGCCACAGAGTAGAGCTGCTGCCTCCACACACAGCTCCAGAGAACCAGGTTTGATACTGACCTCGGTTGCTGTCTGTGTGGAGTTTGCATCTTCTCCTTGCGAACACGTAGGTTTTCTCCGGGTGCTCCGGTTTCCTCCAACATCCCAAAGACGTGCGAGTGGGGGTAAGTTAATTGCCACCTGTAACAATTGCCCTAGTTTCATAGGGAGCAGGTGCGAGAGTGGGATAATGTAGAACTAGTGTGAATGGTTGATCAATGGTCTCAGTGAGCCTGGAGGGCTGTTTCCATGCTGCAGCACTAAAGAAAACATTGAAGGCAGTATGGGTTATAGCTTTATGGTGAGAGGATCAATGTTTAAAGGAGATGTGCGGGGCATGTTTTTTACACAGTGGCTGCTTGGTACACAGTGGTGGAGGCAAATTGGGACATTTAGAACATACAAACTCCATACAGACAGCACCCATAGTCAGGATCGAACCCAGGTCTCTGGCACTGTAAGGCAGCAACTCCACTGTTGCGCCACTCACTGTGTCACCCATCATTTCAACAGTTGATCCCACAACAATCGTCTGACCTGCAAAGCTTGAATCGGATTCCAGTGAGAAGTTCAGCACTATCTCTACATGGGGAGAACTGACAGGGTGAATACACAGTATATTTTACTCTGTAGTTAAAGGGTAGGGGAATCAAGAACCAGACGATAGAGGCTGAAGGTGAGAGGGGCATATTTTTCACACAGAGAGTGGTGGGTATATGGAATGAGCTGCCAGATGGGGTAGTTGAGGCAGGTATAACAGCTTTTAACATACACTAGGATAGGCACATGATAGGAAAGGTTTAGAGGGATATGGGCCAAATGCAGGCAAACAGGACTAAATTAGTTGGGGCAATTAATTGGACTGAAGGGGCCTATTTCCATGCTGTAAGACTATCTCTTGTGTCTCATGAGACTTCTCTTAGAGGGTGATGGGTATATGGAATGAGCTGCCAGAGGAAGTAGGTATTATATTGGGTGGGCTCATGGATATGTAGGGAATGGTGGGATATGGACATGTGCAGGTAGATAAGAGTTTGTCTTGGCATCATGTTTAGCACAGACATTGTGTTTGCCAGAGGAAATAGCCGAGGCGGGTATTATACCGGCATTTAAAAGACACTTAGACAGCTACATGGATAGGAAAGGGCTAGGGGGATATGGGCCAAATGCTGACAAATGGGAGTAGTTTAGATGAGGCATCAAGATTGGCTGCACCACTCTAAGACTTCACTTAAAAGTAAAGTGAAGCCAGTATGAGAGTGGTCAGATATGGCCACACTGCCCTGATGTAAAGGCTACAGAATCCCTGCAGAAGTGTGCTACAATTTCACAGCACAAGTCCAGTTTCTTTGAAAGATTTAGTAAGAAAGCAGACAATACACAACAGGACACGTACCACACCAACTACATGCTGTGGTCATTATTTTCAGTTGAACAGGTGACACTGATCTTGAAGGTTATTATCGACTGCAGAAGCAGTAATAAATGTCTTTTACAATTGATGCTTAGTCATAATTTGTGTGACCATAACAGGAGGAAGATGCAATCTTCTTGGAAATGTTGAATTGCTTTGACCAGGGAAGTAGTGGATGCCAGGGAGAGTAGACCGTGTCAAATCTTATTTATCTACCTATTTATTAGTGTTCTAGAAACTTACTAATTATTCCTTGTACATCCAAATCGTTGATGTAGATGATCAACAGCAATGGGCCCAGCACTGATCCCGGAAGCATCCAACTAGTCACAGACCTCCAGTCCAAAAAGCAACTTGCCACCACTCTCTGCTTCCTACTATGAAGCCAATTCTGTATTGAATTAGTTAGCTCCCGCTGGATCCCATGCAATCTAACCTTCCAGAGCAGCCTTGAGGCTTGATGAAGTGTACATCGACACAAACAATGGTCCTGCCTTCATGAACTTTCTTCATTACTTCTTCAAAAAACAATCAAATTCATGAGACATTATCTCTCACTCAAAAAAACGTTGAATATCTCTCATCAACCATTTTTCCCAAATACAGGTGTATCTTATCAACCAGTCTCTTCTCCTGTAACTTTCCTACCACAGATGTTAGGCTCACGGATCTGGAGTAAACAGGATTTTATTTGCAGCTCTTCTTAAATAGAGGCATAACATTAGCCATACCCAGTCTTCCAGCACCTCACTTGTGTCTAATGATGATTCATATATCTCATTTAGAGCTCCTGCAATTTCTTCCCTAGCTTTCCACAGTGTCCTTGGATATATCTGATCCAACACAGAGGATGTATCTACCTCCATACATCTCAGGATGTCCAGTACCTCCACAACTGTAATATGTACTATCCTCAAGACATCTCCATTCACTATCCCAACATTTCTTGTGTTATTCCATCAATCTGTGTCTTTTTTTTTGTAAACCAGCATCTGCAGTTTCTTGTCTCCACAATATTCCAATAGGTTTTGGTTCCTATCATTGTAGTCTTTATGCTGAGATTCCTATTCTGTGTCTGTAAACACAGGGGATGTGAGAGTGACCCATCACATTCCTCCCTTCAACCTTGTAAGTAGCATTGACGCTTGGAATGTCTACGAAGGTGCCATCATTAAAGTCTGTATGGCTGTAGACCTGGTCTGGTAGACATTGTATTAGTCTCGTTTAGTTTAGAGATACAGCATGGAAACAGGCCCTTCGGCCCACCGGGTCCATGCCAACTAGCGATCACCCATACACGAGTTCTATCGACACACTAGGGACATTTTACAGAGGTCAATCAACCTACAAACCTGCACATCAAAATCAGAACACTCTGAGAAAACCCACGCAGTCACAGGGCAAACATACAAGTCACCAATACAAACAGCACCCGTAGTTAGAATCCATCCCGGGTCCCTGGTGCTGTAAGGCAGCAACTAAACCGCTGCGGCCATTTCATTCATTTTCTGGTCAAGCACAAATCAGTGAAGATTAAGTGAAGAAATCGCTGGGTAGCCTTTTGTTTAAAGATGATTTGATTTAGATTACATGAACATTATCTGCCACTTATCAGTTCCTGTCTTCCAAAGGGCTGTCATTGTCAGCTTTATGGTTTAAATGGAGATAAAGAGCGCAGCAGCATGAGTGAACAATCCCAGTTTTGCGACTGTTACTGAGATAGATCACAAAACACTGCACTGGTTGACTAGTGGCTTACCTGTAGATTGGCAATTCAATCATCATTTCCCTAATATTTCTCTCACTTTCTTTCTGTCATGGCTGCCAAAGGATTCGACTCATACTTGCACTATTCTTCATAGAAGTATTAGATTATAAAGGGAAGTACTCAGGAATATGGCCATTAATTTTAAATATTTTCATATCAAATTTATTATCTTTATCCATTCACCGTATTATTCTTTGTATCTCCTTCCAAGAAGAGTTGTTTGGTGAGATCCACAGACCTGAATCTTTACGTTACTCCCACTGAGTCGTTCAGAGTGTCACTGAGATTATTCATCTGGAAAGACATTTAGGACGCTGTTAATTAAACAATACAAATAAAATGGATAAATTAATGATTGCCGTTCATTTCTGGGAAGCCCCAGGCAGAATGAATGATAGAAACAAACACACACATTTCAGAGGAAACATGCAGGCACAGCGATATCCAAAAACACTCAAAGGAAGACACAAAGTGCAGGAGAAACTCAGTAGGTCAGGCAGCATTGCTGGAGAACATTCACGTTACATTTTGTGTTGAGACCCTTCTTCTGAATGTCTCGTCCTGAAATGTCACTAATCCATTTTTCCCAGAGATGCTGCCTGGCCCACTGAGTTACTCCAGCACTCTGTGTCCTTCTGTGTATTTCACCAACATCTGCAGTACTTTGTTTCAACACAGGGGTCTGTGCCTAATTTAAAGTATATTTCCTATCAATATGGTGTAGATCAAAATGAACCAATTATCAAGTTCTCGCCTTATCTTATAGCCTATTGTATCCTTTTATCTCTCGCCTTTGTCCACCTATATGGAACAAGCTGCCAGAGGAGGTAGTTGGGGCAGGTATTATCACAACGTGTAAGAAACATTACAACAGGTACATGGATAGGCTAGGATTAGAGGGATATGGGCCAAATGCAGGCAGGTGTGACTAGTGTAGATGCATCATGTTGGTCGGCGTGGTCAAGATGGGCCGAAGGGCCTGTTTCAACGCTGTATGACTATGACTCTGACACAAATATTAAGGAAAAAACAATTTATAATATATCATCCATTTAGTAGCATGATTCACTGTGAAACTCAACTCAAACGCTAGTGCTCACTCGATCTTGCCAAGAAAACAAACAGCTCGCTTGTCACTCTTTGTAAGTTTGCAAATTTTGGGAAACAAAATTGACATCTTTAAACGACTTCAAATCCACAGATTAGAATGTTATTATTCAGAAGCTTAAGAAGATTAATGCCATTGCATTATAATAATCCACTTAGATTGTATTGTAACCAAATTACACATTCTACATATCCCCAGAAGATATAAATGAGATTAAGTTTACCTGAGAAAGCTATAAAGTTAGTGTTTATTCTCATAATTATAGGGAGAAATAATACAAATTATTGATGTCTATTTGTCTCATAAGAAATCAGTGCATTGGAGATCAGTGTGAATACTATTGCTGCCAATTATGCTATCATTTCCTGAGGCTTACTGTAAGTATGGCTGAGAAGCATTATGAATTAAATATGATCATATGTTCAGATGTGTTACGTTAAATCAACTAGCACTTGTATGGGCAACACTGAGGAATAGTTCCTGTGAGAACAAGCATGCATTGATAATAAAGATCTTTCCAGAGAATGTTGCCAGCATTATTATTCACGACTAGATAGAGCCCAACTTGCCCGCGCCAACCAAGGTGCCCATCTACACTGGTCCCATCTGCCTGCATTTGGCCCATATCCCTCGAAACCATTCCTATCCATGTCCAAATATCTCTTAGATGTTGTTATAGGGCCTCCCTCAACCATCTCATCTGGCAGCTCATCCCATGTTTCAACATCCATTTGGGTGAAAACATTGCTCCTCAGGTTCCTGTCATCTTGCCCCTCTCACCTTAATCCTCTGGTTCTTGATGCCTCTACTCTGGGTAAAAGACTGTGTGTGTCGACCCTATCTATTCCCTGCATGATCTTATACACCTCTATAAGATCACCCCTCATCCTCCTGCACTCCAAGGAATAACTTCATAGCGTGCCCAACCTCCATAGCTCAGGCCCACGTCCTGGCAACATCCTTGGAAATCTTCTCTGCACTCTTTCCAGTTTAACAGATGTTGAATAATGTAATTGCAGACATTTTTAGTCCAAATTATTCTACAACATTAACTCTAACACATCATAGGTACACAAAATTGCTGGGGAAACTCAGCGGGTGCAGCAGCATCTATGGAGCGAAGGAAATAGGCGACGTTTCGGGCCGAAACCCTTCTTCAGACTGATGGGGGTTGGGGGAAAGAAAGAAGGAAAAAGGGAGGAGGAGGAGGAGCCCGAGGGCGGGCGGATGGGAGGGTGGGAGGAGACAGCTAGAGGGTGAAGGAAGGGGAGGAGACAGCACAGGCTAGCCAAATTGGGGGAATTCAATGTTGATGCCATAAGGACGCAAGGACCCCAGACGGAATATGAGGTGCTGTTCCTCCAATTTCCGCTGTTGCTCACTCTGGCAATGGAGGAGACCCAGGACAGAGAGGTCGGATTGGGAATGGGAGGGGGAGTTGAAGTGCTGAGCCACCGGGAGGTCAGGTAGGTTATTGCGGACTGAGCGGAGGTGTTCGGCGAAACGGTCGCCCAACCTACGCTTGGTCTCACCGATGTAAATCAGCTGACATCTAGAGCAGCGGATGCAGTAGATGAGGTTGGAGGAGATACAGGTGAACCTTTGTCGCACCTGGAACGACTGCTTGGGACCTTGAATGGAGTCGAGGAGGGAGGTGAAGGGACAGGTGTTGCATTTCTTGCGGTTGCAACGGAAAGTGCCCGGGGAGGGGGTGGTGCGGGAGGGAAGGGAAGAATTGACGAGGGAGTTGCGGAGGGAGCGGTCTTTGCGGAAGGCAGACATGGGGGGAGATGGGAAGATGTGGCGAGTGGTGGGGTCACGTTGGAGGTGGCGGAAATGGCGGAGGATTATGTGTTGTATTTGCCGGCTGGTGGGGTGAAAGGTGAGGACCAGAGGGACTCTGCCCTTGTTGCGTGTGCGGGGATGGGGAGAGAGAGCAGTGTTACGGGGTATGGATGAGACCCTGGTGTGAGCCTCATCTATGGTGGCGGTGGGGAATCCCCGTTCCCTGAAGAACGAGGACATTTCCGATGCCCTGGTATGAAATGTCTCATCCTGGGAACAGATGCGGCGTAGGCGGAGGAATTGGGAGTAGGGGATGGAGTCTTTACAGGGGGCAGGGTGGGAAGACGTGTAGTCCAGATAGCCATGTGAGTCAGTGGGTTTGTAATGTATGTCGGTCAGGAGTCTGTCCCCTGCGATGGAGATGGTGAGGTCAAGGAATGGTAGGGAAGTGTCGGTATTGGAGTGCCGGATGGAAGTTGGTGGTGAAGTGGATGAAGTCAGTCAGTTGTGTGTGGGTGCAGGAGGTGGCACCAAAGCAGTCGTCAATGTCTAACACATCATGTCTGCTCCGCTATTCGATCATCGCTGATCTATTTTTCCCTCTTCTGCCTTCTCCCCGTAACCTTTGACTGTTACCAATCAAGAATTTATCGATCTCTACTCAAAATATCCAATATGTGTACAAAAATGTTGATGTACCAAAATATACTTTTTCATGGTAAAATTCCCAATAGTAGTAAAAAGTAGATCTAGATATCCAATGATGTTTGGAAGGCAGAGATGGATAGATTCTTGATTAATACAGGGGTCAGGGGTTATGGGGAGAAGGCAGGAGAATGGGGTTAGGAGGGAGAGATAGATCAGCCATGATTGATTGGTGGAGTAGAATTGATAGGCTGTGGTCTAATTCTGCTCCTTTCCCTTATGACATGACCTTATGAACTAAAAATTAAATAAGTGACTTTTGCCATCCAACAAGACAGATTCCTGTCGCTGGATTCAACGTTGCACTGGGCCAGACACAAAGTCTCCAATTCTGCTTTCATTTACACATGGACAGGACTCTGAGACTAGCTGACATTTAAAAGGCTGGAAGCCAAGAAGCACACACTCCAGTCAGCAAGGTTCCTTTCATTGTCACAATGATGCAGACATGTTTTTGTCACTAACTAGCTGAACATCAACGGACCCTTTCTCATTTAAAAACAGAAATTGTGGTAAAACATTCTGCAGGTCAAACAGCATCTGCAGAAAGAGAAATAAAAGTTATTATTAACAGTCTTCATCCGAGCGTTAGCTCTTTGTGTGTCCCATTGTGTGTCCCACTGTACGTGTCTGTTCCAGAATCTGAACCTCATTCAGTTGACAAGGAGATACCTAGAATTGCAGATGCTAGAATCTTGAGCAAAATTCAAAGTGCTGGAGGAACTCAGCAGGTCAGGCAGCATATTTAGTTTAGAGATACAGTGCAGAAACGGGCTCTTCGGCCCACCATGTCCGTGCCAACCAGCGATCCCCGAACACTACCACTATCCTACACATACTAGGGACAATTTACAATTAAACCAAACCAATAAACCTACGAACCTGCAAGTTTTGGGACGTAGGAGGAAACCGGAGCACCTGGAGAAAATCCACATGGTCAAAGGGAGAAGGTACAAACTCCGTACAGACTACACCTGTCGTTAGGATCGAACCCAGGTCCCTGGATCTGTAAGGCAGCAAATCTACCGCTGCGCCACCGTGCCACCCATATGTGGAGGGAATGGACGGATGATGTTTCAGGTCAAGACCCTTCTTAATGGTCAGACAGCATCTCTCCATTCCTTCCACAGATGCTGCCTGACACACTGAGTTCCTCCAGCACTTTGTCATTAGTTGACACAGGAATAGTATTAATCCCCACGTCAACTTCATTATTTTTTTGCATTTAAGCAATTTAATTGTTAATCATGGATCTTTATTGTTTGTTTTTCTTCCTCTTCTATGTGTTCATCACATTTTCCAACAAATCACTGGTAGCAAGTTCACTCCTCTGGTGCACAATATCTCATCATTTATGTCTGCGTTATTAGTCTCTAGATTCCTCCTGTGATACTACTAAACAATCCTCAAATGGTGACTCACTATCAACAGATACTTAGACCTACTTTTTAATAATCTGTTGGGAATTTTATTACGGAAAAAGTATATTTTGGCACACCAACATTTTTGTACACATTTCTCCACAAATGTAATTCTTTCCAGGAGGTGTCGAGTTGGTGATAAGAAATGAAACAAAATGGTCATCACAGCAGCTTGTTCCATCCAGAGAATATTTTCAACCACATGTATCTGAAGTAAGTGGTGCTACACAGAAGGATACTTAGATATCTAGGACGGCACAGCTGTAGAGTTGCTGCCTCACAGTGCCAGAGACCTGGGTTCGATCCTGACTACGGGTGCTGTCTGTACGGAGTTTGAACTTTCACCCTGTGACCTGTGTGGGTTTTCTCCAGTTGCTCTGGTTTCCTCCCACATTCCAAAGACGTACGGGTTTGTGAGTTAATTAGGTTTTGGGAAATTGCCCCGAGTGTATAGGATGCGATAGTACGATAACATAGAACTAGTGTACGGGTGATCGATGGTCGGTGTGGACTCGGTGGGCGAAGGGCCTGTTTCCACAGTGCATCTCTAAACTGGAAAGTTTGTCCAGCATTGCGGGAACCAACATGACCATTAGATTGTGATTCATTTTGTGGCTTGTGAGACCTTAGTATCTGCAAATTGGTTGCAAGGTTGTCCTACATCCAATGGTTCCTGCCCTTCCAAAGTAACTTAATTGTTTTGACTGTTTGGGAATATTATGAGGAAGTGACAAATTTGTGTAAGGATTTTTGTTTTCTTCTTACACCCATGGAGTATCATTATCCCCCAGGAACCCTTCCATTCATTGTAGTAAACCACTGCATAGGAGGATTAAATGTTTTTAATAACATTTCATTTTTATATAAGAGCAAGTTTATATGGACTAGTTAAATGGAACGATTCTTTCCCAAGGTACATATGATTGAACTGCCATGTACTTTGACAACGGCAATGTTTCTTAAATGTCAAATCATTGAGCAGTTGTATAGATATAAGGCCTGCAGTGAAATGTTAAAGGTAAAATGTGCTGATCTTTTTCAGTTCCTATTTGCAGCTATGTTACAACTCAGTTGAATTCTTTGTAGTGGACAAGTACAAGCAAACCACAAAAATAAAGGACTTTTTAGTGACTATAGCTCAACATGATGTATACAAATAGGTTCAGGGTTTAGGTTTAGGTTCATTATTGTCACGTGTTCTGAGGCACAGTGAAAGGTTTTGTTTTGCCTGCTATCCAACCAGACCAACCAATGATAATATGCATATGCTTTTCAAGAGATATTGTGCGCTATTTGTTAAACTTGAAACAACTGCCGTTTAATCTTGACATGAATGACAATGATGAACTATGCAACAGCTGAGTGACTTATCATGCCAGACACGTGGACAACTCATCAATAATGACGCTGGGAGAAAATGCAATTAACACAAGGTGATTCAAGGGTTCAAGAGTATTTACTTGTTATATGCAAAGGAGCAATGGATGTTACTTGCTGCACCTTTACAACAACAAATAAATATACCATCTATTATCATTGATTCTAACTAAACCAGATCATGATAGTGTCCAGAAGAGACCAACAAAGCAGTGTAGGAAGGAACTGCAGATGCTGCTTTACACCGACGATACACAAAACGCTGGAGTAACTCAGCGGGACGGGCAACATCTCTGGAGAGAAGGAATGGGAGACTGGAGTTTGAAGAAGGGTCTCGACCCGAAACGTCACCCGTTCCTTCTCTCCAGAGATGCTGCCTGTCCCGCTGAGCTACTCCAGCATTTTGTGTCTATCTTCAGAGATCAGCAGAGATGTGTATGGCCTGAAACATCAAGCTATTGACTTTCTCCACTGCCATTCCACGGTGAGATATGTTTATGGTCGCTTGGCTTTCTCTGCGTGAAGTCACCAATCTGCTTTTTGGTCTTGCTAACGTTGAGGGAAAGTTTATTGTTCAGGTTCTATGGTTCAATGGTACATTATTGTCACGTGTACCTAAATACCGTGACGTTATTTTCTCGCATACAGTTCAATGACAATCCTACTGAGGGAGGAAACTAGAGTACCCTGAGAAAACCTACATGGTCACAGGGAGAACGTACAAACTCCACGCAGACAGCACGATCGAACTCTGGCGCTGTAAGGCAGCAACTCTACCGCTGCACCACTGTGCCACTCCAATCAGAATATGCACAATCATACTAAGTGTAAGAGTGTAAGATAGTAGATCACACATGAGTCCAACATTTTGGGCACCATCTGGAGGTCTGATTTTTTTTTTAAATGTTAGAGACTTAACTTGGCCATAAGTGTACTGGCGACGGCACTAGGTCAGAGGTGTAGGGGTCATGCTGGCCAGGTGATGTGTTGATGGTCTCTACCATGCTCCACCATTGCTTTGCTTCCACAGATGCTGCTTGACTCGCTGAGTTCTTCAACCAACCCTCCTGTTTCCAGCAATCTCTCGTGTCCCCAACAATAAAAGTTCAGTCGTTCAATGAAATATCCCGAGGCAAGAAAACATACTTAGAATAGAGCAAACTTTCAATTGCAGGGAAGTAAATAAGATTGGGACCTGTTCAAAAACCCAAACCAAAACCTCTCAGCAAAAACATTCCCGTGACACATAAATTAGGTTGAAGGAGGATTTGCAACTAATTTTCAGATTTTGGCTGTACATGTAGTTGGTTCCAAAAATAAATCCGAAAATGCTGAGAGATTTAATTGTCTTGATTTGTATTGCCGCTGACTTGATTCATGGTTGCCAAGGAAACTGCATGGGCATTTGTGTTGCCTAAATTGCAATACCTCAACAACAATGAATCAGCTGGAAAAATCATGTTGGAAATTCTCTAAATGTGAAAGGTTTCCTTTCTTTCTGGTATCTTTTTTTTAATCTATGCCTTTATGTGAATTCATCATAATCTCTCTGCATCTGTAACACCATGATTTTTAAAGGATTGTTAGCAGGTACAATTGTCCATTTTGCAGCACACATTGAAATAGTCCTCTTGCTCAACTGAGCAGTTTCAGAACTGGCGTGGCCTGTGCTAACATAATTTTTATTAAGACCAAACTTTACATTAGGATTTTTAGAATGCAGAGCGGAAACAGGCCCTTCGGCCCATCAAGTCCGTGCCAACCAGCAATCCCCGCACACTAACACTATCCTGCACACACAAGGGACAATTTAAATGATACCAAGCCGATTAACCTACAAACCTGTTTGGAGTGTGGGAGGAAACCGGAGATCTCGGGGAAAACCCACGCAGGTCATGGGGAGAACGTACAAACTCTGTACAGACTGCACCCATAGTCAGGATTGGCTCTGGCGCTGTAAAGTAGCACCTGCACCACTGTGCCGCCACATGTTTTGACAAGCACATTAGAATATCACTTGAGTCACATTTGGGTAGGCAAAGTGGAATTTACATATATTTCTGAGGAAATATTTCAAACCCAGCATTTTTCCTTGTGAAAGCTACCTAAAATATATAAGGCAGGCACTCTTGAATTGTACAAGACATTGGTGAGGCCACTTTAGAGTACTGTGTTCCGTTTTGGTCACCCAGCTATAAGATTGATGGCATTAAGACTAGGGAGAAGATTTACGAGGATGTTGCCAGGACTCGAGTGCTTGAACTATAGGGAGAGGTTGGGCAGGCTAGGACTTTAATTCTTGGTGGCTGAATAATAATCTTCTAAAGGTGTATATAATCACTAGGGAAATAGATAGGGTGAATGCACAAAGTCTATTACACAGGGTAGTGGAATCCTGAACCAGAGGACATAGGTTTAAGGTGAGAGGGGTAAGATTTAATAGGAACCAAAGCGGCAATCATTTCACACAGAGGGTGGTGGGTATACGGAAAGAGCTACCATTGGAGGTAGTAGAGGGAATTTAAAAAACATTTGGACTGGTATATGGATAAGAAAGGTTTAGGGGCAAATGAGACTAGCTTAGACACGGAATTTTGGTCATCATGAACAAGTTAGGCTGCAGAGTCTTCCGCCATGTTGTGTGATTCTATAACAAGACTCTAAGTATAATGGACAGTTTAGGCAAATGGATTATACCCAGAGAGTGGTTAGTGTGTCGAATATGCCACGCTAAGTAGGAGTTAAGGGCCTGTCCCACTCTCACGAGGTAATTCACGAATTCTCCCGAGTTTTCCCCTTGATTCAAACTCGCATAATGTTCGTAACGAGTCCGTAGGAGGTGGTAGTAGTTTGTAGATATATCGTAGCGGCTCGTTATGCCAGTCGTAGGTACGCGTGGCATCAGGTAAGTCGGGACGTTTTTTCCAGCGCGATAAAAAATTTAAACGAGTAAAAAAAATGGTCGGGATGAAAGAAATTGCGACTTTTTACTCGTAAGGAGGGCATGGAAATAGTCGTGGGAATTCGTAGACATACTCGTAGGAGTTTGTGAACATAGTCGTGGAAGGTCGTAGGAGTTCGTAGATCACCACAATCTTGATTTTTTTTTAGGTCCTTTAAACTCGGCAGAGGTTTTGAATTAAGTCGTGAGAGTGGGACAGGCCCTTTAATCAGCATGGATTTGTTTCAAGTTCAAGTTCAAGTTCAAGTGAGTTTATTGTCATGTGTCCCTGTATAGGACAATGAAATTCTTGCTTTGCTTAAGCACACAGAAAATAGTAGGCATTTACTACAAAACAGATAAATGTGTCCATATACCATGATATAAATATATACACACATGAATAAATAAACTGGTAGTGCAAATAACAGAAAGTGGTTGCTAATAATCAGAGTTTTGTCCGAGCCAGGTTTAATAGCCTGATGGCTGAGGGGAAGTAGCTATTCCTGAACCTGGTTGTTGCAGTCTTCAGGCTCCTGTACCTTCTACCTGAAGGTAGCAGGGAGATGAGTGTGTGGCCAGGATGGTGTGGGTCTTTGATGATACTGCCAGCCTTTTTGAGGCAGCGACTGCGATAAATCCCCTCGATGGAAGGAAGGTCAGAGCCGATGATGGAATGGGCAGTGTTTACTACTTTTTGTAGTCTTTTCCTCTCCAGGGCGCTCAAATTTCCGAACCAAGCCACGATGCAACCGGTCAGCTTGCTCTCGACTGTGCACCTGTAGAAGTTAGAGAGATTCTTCCTTGACAATCCGACTCTCCGTAATCTTCTCAGGAAGTAGAGGCGCTGATGAGCTTTTTTGATAATTGCGTTAGTGTTCTCGGACCAGGAAAGATCTTCAGAGATGTGCACGCCCAGGAATTTGAAGTTCTTGACCCTTTCAACCATCGACCCGTTGATATAAATGGGGCTGTGGGTCCCCCTCCTACTCCTTCCAAAGTCCACAATCAGTTCCTTAGTTTAAAGAGTTTGGTTTAAAGAGAAAATATTGTTTCTTTAAAGTAGTTGTATACTTTCTCAAATGAAAGTATCTTCTCAAAGCTGGAAAGTGGGCAGAGAAGATTTACGAGGACGTTGCCAGGACTCCAGGGCCTGAGCTATTGGGAGAGGTTGAGCAGGCCAGGAGGGATGATCTCATAGAGGTGTACAAAATTATGAGAGGAATAGATCGGGTAGACTCACCAAGTCTCTTGCCCAGAGTAGGGGAATCGAGAACCAGAGGACATAGGTTTAATGTGAGGGAGGAAAGATTTAATAGGAACTTGCGGGGTGACTTTTTCACACAAATATTGGTGGGTGTATGGAACGTGCTGCCAGAGGAGGTAGTTGAGGCAGGTACTATTGCAACATTTAAGAAACGTTTAGACAGGCACATGGCTAGGACAGGGTTAGAGGGATATGGGGCAAACACAGGCAGGTTGGACTAATGTAGATGGGACATGTTGGCCGGTGTGGGCAAGTTGGGCTGAAGGGACTGTTTCCACACTGTTAGACTCTATGACTCTACACGAGAAGGGAATAAAAGGTAATACGGATGGTGTTAGTAGAATATGGAGTTAGATGTGGCCCTTGTGGCTAAAGGGATCAGGGGGTATGGAGAGAAGGCAGGTACAGGATACTGAGTTGGATGATCAGCCATGATCATATTGAATGGCGGTGCAGGCTCGAAGGGCTGAATGGCCTACTCCTGCACCTATTTTCTATGTTTCTATGTTTCTATAATGTGGAGTACAAATTCCATTGCAGAACTGTAGGGCTGAATGTCCTGATTTTGTGCTGCAAACACTATCTAATACCATAAAAAATGAGATTTGCCGTGAGCTGTTCATTTAATTACTTTTCTGATAGCTTGTCTGTGTAAATTGTCTTTTCAGTTGACATAAAGCTATTACTGTGCCCAGCCACTGCACATGGTCAAACAATGATTCACAGTGCAGTCCTAGCCAGCAAACAGCCAGCCAGAACCGCAGATAGCAACGGGAAAGAATGAGAGATCTTTTAGAGCATTATTAACATTGATATATCTCTTCGTAATTGGGAATGTGAACTTATACTGATCTTTAACTGTACAGCAATTTAACATTTTAGACAGCGAGAAAGAATGGGTGAAGAAAGAATGGGTTGTTAAAATAGAATGAGCATTCAGCTACACAACATAGTTTTCATCATTGTCTAATTACCAGTTAATTAAGTGAGTGTCCAAGGGATGATAAATATAACCTGAATACACGTCCAGTTCAACATTCTAGGCACCTGCCGCTGGCATGTTCATAATCCACCAAATTGAAATACTCAAGCTTCATCTGGGAGATGTTATCCAATTTAATTGGTAATCGATAGTGAAGGTTGTGTTGCTACAGAATTCCTTCAATCATTCATCAACCAGAAATTACAATTGTAACTTGTTAGGCAGCATGCACTGGGAGTTGGATAGGCAAGTGTTTTAGCTTGCTGGTAATGCCTGGTAAAATGCTAGGGGCACAGCTTTAAAGCGAGGGGGGCAAATTTTTACGTAGACCTGTGGGACATGTTTTTTACATAGCGGATGGCAGGTGCCAGGAACGCCCTCCCAGGAGTGGTGGTGGAGGCAGATGTGATAGTGGCATTTATGCAGCTTTTGGATAGGTATATATGCAGGGAATGGAAGAATATGGGTTATGTGCTGACAGGTAAGAGTTGGTCTTGGCACACAGATATTGTAAGCCAAAGCGCCTGTTCTTGTGCTGTACTATATTCTAATACGTTTCATTATTTAGATGTGTTGCTTACAAATTGAATCACTTTTCTTTCCTTTTATAGATTGTTCGAAGCAATTTCCCCTCAGACACACAATAAACTGCCAGCTAAAATATGTAAAACTTGAGTAGATATAACATCCGCTTTTCCAATGTAAGGCTTTTTACTTATGTGCATTTTGCCTGCACTCTGAAACAAATCTACGCAGTCATGGGGAGAACATGCAAACTCCACAAAGACAGCACCCAGGGTGAGGATCGAACCAAGGTCTCTGGTGCTGTGAGGCAGTAACTTCACCAGCTGCACCTCTGTATTTGGATCTCTAGCATAAAGAGCAGCTGCCGGTAGAAAGATGCTATTGAATGGCATCTCAGTGTACATTTATCTTTTTCATGCCTTTTATTTTCTTGCTGTAAGTTGCTTTTCTTCAATTCTGCTTTCATCTGAGAAAACTGCTCAGATGACGCTGCTCCAGTCAGTTCCACAAAGAATTGGACAAAAAGTGTTGCGTATTTATTGTACTGTGCCCTGCAGCATAGAAACAATCACAGTGTACTTTTATTAAGCAGGCCACTGTACATCTGAACCCAGACCAAGGGGAGGTGAGTTAGCAAGCAGAACATTATTAATCAGCAACACTATCCCCATTTTAAATTCATGCATTCTATTCATATTTTCAAATTCCAATTACAGTATAGCCTCCGCAAACAACAGTGACAAGTTTACATTTAAATCTAAGATAGATCTGTACTTAGTTGGTACATTGTAAGGATCAGAAAACTTTGAATATATTAGAGACATTTTATTACTGAGGTTATAACAATTCCATACTGATCCTGCAGACAATTTTTTTATTACATTCACATCCTTTCACCATCTGGTTTAGAAACAAAAATAGACATTAATTTCCTCTGAACAACATAATATTTACACTTTAATTATTTTTATATAACGGAATTCAATTACTGTACCTAACTATTCATTGCATTCACTAAATGCTCCTTATTTAGGGATGACAGTAACATTTCTGATTCAAACTCTCTTCAACACATGGAGGGTGATTCACAGTGTTTTAAAATAACATTGCTCTTCATTTATCAGGCAATAAATGTTAATTTTATTTGAGCTGGTGCATTATTGACTTGATAAAGAATTCAGTTGGAAGGAATATTTAAGGAGGGACAGGGGGGAAAACTGTTCCAATTCTAAGCACTGAAACATTATGCATAACAAATCAACATCTCAGCCTTGGGATAGCCCTGCATTATTCATTACATCTACCGCGCTTTTCCTTTTAGACAGTATTTAGTGTAATTCAGCTGCCTTTGATTTTTACACTATAGGTTACTTTGCTCACAACTAAACGCATCTCTGCATGCGTAAGTTCTGTCTTTGTGTGGAAGAATTTTGAAACTATGTGTTACTTCACTAAGGATGAAAGGATGTTACTTTACTAAGGCATTCAACGAAAACCTGCATATTTTATAAATGATGTTTAGAATTGCTGGAGAGAGTGCAGAGAAGATTTACAATTGCCAGGACTCGATGGCCTGAGATGTAGAGAGATTGGACAGATTTGGACTTTATTCCTTGGTTTGTAGGAGGTTGAGGGGCGATCTTGTGGATCGATCATGTATAAAATCACGAGGGGTTTAGAAAGGGTGAAAACATAGTCTTTTTCCCAAGGCAGGGGAATCAAGAACTAAAGACATAGGTTAAAGGTGAGATTTAGGTGAAGTTAAAGGAAAGATTTAATAGGAACCTGAGGGGCACATTTTTCACACAGAAGGTGGTGGATGTATGGAACGAACTGCCAGAGGAAGTAGTTCAAGTAGATGCAGTAAAAAATTTAAAAAATATTTGGACAGGTAAATGGAAAGGAAAGGCTTAAAAGGATTTGAGCCAAATGCAGGCAAATGGAACTAGATTAGATGGGGTACCTTGGTCAGCATGGAATACTTGAGTTGAAGGGCCTGTTTCCATGGTGTATAACTATGACTCTGAATCATATTTCATTAGCTATTGTGGTTCACTTGTGAATCTCAGTAATGATCTATCTATCTACTGTATCTATGTATCTACCCATCTATGTGTAGGAAAGAACTGCAGATGCTGGTTTAAATCGAAGGTAGACACAAAATGCTGGAGCCCTTGCTTTCCCCCTCTATCCCCTCCCCCTTCCCAATTCTCCCACCAGTCTTACCGCCTCCGACTACAATCTAAGCCTGTTCCGCCCACTCCCCTGACATCAGTCTGAAGAAGGGTCTCGACCCGAAATGGGACTCTGGGTGTTGTTACAAACTAACACATACCTACTCCCATTATTTTCCAGGTAAAATACTTCTTATCAGCAATGGGAAGAGGGTTGCAGAAAGCTATTTGAAGACACTAGAAACTACAGATGTTATAATCGAGAGCAGAAAGCAAAGTGCTGGAGGAACTTAGTGAGTCAGGCAGCATCTGTGGAGGCAGAAGGATGGTTAATATTTTGGCTTGCGGCATTGGAAGCAAAGAGCAGAGACAACTAATATAAGGAGAAGTGATTCTTCCCATTATCAATTAGTCGACGATGCAGTGAATGTTATTTTATCAGCCTATCTAAATGATTCTCCACACTGCCCTGAGCCCAGTTGTTTTGATTCAATTTTTAGATTAAACCATGGTTACCTCAACTAATTTGCTGCCGTTTAATTATGTTGCAAGTGTATTTAAGTTACAAAGTGTGGAAATCCTCTTGGGCATCAGTATAATTATGTTAGCAGTGAACTAGCTTTGTTCAATCAGTGATAGTTGGCTTCAGTTTTCACTTGAGTTTGTAACCTGAGTTGACTTCAGTGTTAGGCTGCAGGTTGGGAACAAAGATCCACCATGATCTTTTTGGAAAGGAAGAGAATTCTCTGGGAGTCATGAGTACATTTCCTTTCATCAATCAGCACTGTCTCACACAGATTCAATATCACTTGATGTGTGAAATTTGGTTGCTACGTTGGGCTATATGATAGTATTGAAAACTTATTGTACGCAGAACGCTCGGGACCATTCCAAACCATGCTCGTTTCCAGCTGGAAAGGGTGCAGAGAAGATTTGGAGGTTTGAAGTTACGTGTACTGAGGTACAGTGAAAAGCTTTTGTTGTGTGCTAACTAGTCAGTGGAAAGACAATACTTGATTACATTACATTACACAGATACGTGATAAAGGGAATAACACTTAGTGCAAAATAGAGTCCGATTATAGATAGTCCGAGGGTCTCCAATGAGGAATTAGTTTCTATTTGTAGATATCTTCTGCCTGACCCTGTAGTCATTAATTGTCTCTTCAGTCCTTGGTGTTTGAAGGCAGGAGAATGGGGTTGAGAGGAAAAAATAGATCAGTCACGATCTAACGGTGGAGTAGAATTGATGGGTTGAATGGATTAATTCTGCTCCTATGTCATATGGTCTTCTGGTCAGGTGCCAAATATGTTGCTCGCAACGATTTGGTCGCGATAACTTAGAAATACATCGTTCAAAGCTTTCACATTGTCTTTGTATGAAACCTCCAGTGTAGTTTATTGAGCTGCTAGTCTAACCATCCTCCCTTATGTTCCCTCCAGTAACAATATCACCATCATCTCTACAGGTGTCATTGTATATAGGGTGGCACAGCAGTGGAGTTGCTGCCTTACAGCTCCAGAGACTTGGATTTGATCTTGACTACAGGTGCTATCCGTATGGAGTTTGTACGTTCTCCTTGTGATAGCATGGGTTTTCTCCGGGTGCTCTAGTTACCTCCCACACTCAAAGACGTACAGGTTTGTAGGTTAATTGACTTTGGTAAAATTGTAAATTGGCTCAAGTGTGTAGGATAGTGTCAGTGCAGGGAGCGATTTCTGTTCAACATGGACTCAGTGGGTCGAAGGGTCTGTTTTCCTGCTATATCTCTAAAATCTAAAATAAAGTCTATTTCTTAGTTCTGTGTTATATAACATATAACCATATAACAATTACAGCATGGAAACAGGCCATCTCGGCCCTACAAGTCCGTGCCGAACAATTTTTTTCCCTTAGTCCCACCTGCCTGCACTCATACCATAACCCTCCATTCCCTTCTCATCCATATGCCTATCCAATTTATTCTTAAATGATACCAACGAACCTGCCGCCACCACTTCCACTGGAAGCTCATTCCACATCGCTACCACTCTCTGAGTAAAAAAGTTCCCCCTCATGTTACCCCTAAACTTCTGTCCCTTAATTCTGAAGTCATGTCCTCTTGTTTGAATCTTCCCTATTCTCAAAGGGAAAAGCTTGATCACATCAACTCTGTCTATCCCTCTCATCATTTTAAAGACCTCTATCAAGTCCCCCCTTAACCTTCTGCGCTCCAGAGAATAAAGACCTAACTTATTCAACCTATCTCTGTTCTCCCCCTTTGATAAATCATTGACCTAAGCAGCATCTCCATTCATTACATTCACAACATGAATGTCTAAGATCAGTATACTCTCTGGGAATTGGACTCCCAGTAGTATCTAGCAGTTCCTGCCATCATCAGGCAGTAACTATTGGCTAAACCACATGATAATAATGTATCAAAGTCAAAATGCATGGGACAGTCAACTGTTTAGGTTAGCTCTAGTTCAGAGATATAGCATTGAACAGGCCCTTTGAGCCACTGATTCCATGCCATCCATCAATCTCTCATTCACACGAGTTCGAAGTTATCCCACTCTCGCATCCACTCCCCACACACGAGGGGCAATTTACAGAGGCCATTAACCTACAGATCCGTACACTTTGAGATGTGGGAGGAAGTGAGAGTCCCCGGATGAAACACAGGGAGAACGTAACAACACCACACAGACAGCACCGGAGGTTGGTATTGAACCTGTACTGTGTAGTGTAGTGTTGAGGAGCACTGTGATGCAGCAGCTCTACCAGCTGCGCCATTGTGTCGTGCAGAAGCACTGATATCCTAGCTTAATCTCCAATGTAAGGGTCTTACATATAGGCACTTTTGTCATATAAATAAACAAAGGTAGAGTTTACCAACAGAAATCTGTTTTGAAGACAATCTATCTTGCTGAAATAGCAGTTTCATTATGTATTGAAATCACCATGCACGAGTCAAACGGTTCCTTAGCTTTAGTTTAGAGACACAGCATAGAAACAGGCCCTTCGGCCCACCAAGTCCATGCCGTCCATCAATCTTTCATTCACAAGAGTTTGATGTTATCCTACTTTCTCATCAAGTTACAGAGGCCTATAAACCTACAAACCCGCACATCTGTGGGATGTGCAAGGAAACCGGAGCACCCGGAGGGACGGTTTTCAGTCACAGTGAGAAACTGCAAACTCCTCACAAACAGCACTCGAGATCAGGAGCATTCCCAGCTGTGAAGCAGCAGCTCTCCCACCTGCACCACCGTGCCACTGACAAAAGTATAACTGGCATTCCTATTAATATTATTTCTATTGTTTCCAAATATCAAACAACATTAATGGACACTTAAACATAAACCACCAGAATGATTCTGACAAACTTTTAATGCGTTTTAAGATTTATAAATAATTGAAATGTGGTTTATAATAATCAGAATGTCAGTTAATCATGACAGATATAATAAGATGGACAACTGCAAAAATAAAAAATAAAATAATTCAAAGCTGAATGCAGCGACGGTTTCCTTGCAGACAGATTTTCTGTCAGAGATTGAAATTATCCCTGCCTACCTCCACATGTAAGAACATAGATGGGTTCCAGTACAGGCAATGACAAGATAAATAACCTGTCAGAACCTTTCACCTCTTGGTGCTTTCTCTCTGACAGCCAATAATTTACAGCATTCCACACAAAATGTCGTACTCTTGATTCATCCTACAAACAGCTCAGGGCAAATGCATCACACAATAAATGTGTATCAGCAGAATCATAATAGATGCAGTAAATTATAATTGAATAGGTCATTAGAGATGTTACATTGATAGAATGCAATCCTCACAATCAAATGTATGAGCCTGGATATTTTGTTTAGGCAATCACATAGAACCATAGAAACATTGAAACATAGAAAATAGGTGCAGGAGTAGGCCATTTGGCCCTTCGAGCCTGCACCATTCAATATGATCATGGCTGATCATCCAAAATCAGTACCCTGTTCCTACTTTTTCCCCAAGTCCCTTGATTCCGTTAGCCCTAAGAGCTATATCTAACTCTCTCTTGAATATATCCAGTGAATTGGCGTCCACTGGCTTCTGTAGATCTCCCACTACTTTCTATGTAAAAATGTTGCCCCGCATATTTCCACTAAACCTAACCCTCGCGTCTCATAGCTCTGCCTTTTACTGTTGGATATTTCCACCCTTGGAGAAAGGATCTGGCTCTCTACCCTATCTATGCCTCTCATAATTTCATGTCCCTCCATCAATCTCCCCTCAACACATCAACATTCTAGAGACAGCAATCCAAGTTTATCCAACCTCTTCTTGGAGCTGAAATCCTCTAATGCAGATACAATTCTAGCAAACTTCCTCTGCACCCTCTCCATAGCTTCCATAGCCTTCCTGTAATGGGGTGACCAGAACTGCATGCAATACCTGAATGTAGCCTAGCCAAACCATAAGGAGCCTGATTTCGAGTTGTTTCAAGACTGTGCATGTTTAATTTACTCAAAATTGATTTGATTGTGCTAATTGTTATTTATTCCAAATGAGCTACTGGGACAAAAAATGATCTATTACTAATACGGAATTTAGATTTTAGAGATACAGTGCAGAAACAGGCCCTTCGGCCCACCGAGTCCATGCCGACCAGCGATCATCCCGTACACGAACACTATCCTGCACACTAGGAAACTAGGGGCAATTTTACAATTTTGTCGAAGCCAAACAACTTACAAACCTGTACGTCTTTGGAGTGTGGGAGGAAACCAGAGCACCCAGAGAAACCCCACATGGTCACATGGAGAATGTACAAACTCTGTACAGACAGCACCATTAGTCAGGATCAAATCTGGGTCCCTGTCCCTGTGAGCCAGCAACTCTACCGCTGTGCCATCATGCCGCCCAATGCACCACTGTACCACACTGCTCCTTACTGGAGTTCTGCCCCTGAGGTGTTTAAAATTGGATCTGATTACATCCTAAACCATCCCAACTCCAAATGTACATCCTGGAAATTGCAAAGGGCAAGATTTGTCTTTACCCTAATATCTGATGCTTAAAGGTTATTTATATCAGTTAATGAAGTAAATTGAACTTGCATAATTATATAAGGGATATTGTGTTGCGGGTTTAGTAATAGCCTACATTAAACTCATTATGGTATGGAAACCTTTCATAATAAATATAGAAATATTTCAGTATGTGAGAACAAAAATGATAAGTCAGTTTGAGCTTGAAGGTGTAAGGTGCAGAGATGGCCCATCGTGTATGGATATTTCAATTACATTCCAAACAAGGCAAAAAGTTAGTCTGATGGAGTTTATAAAGTATTAGGGTCTATCAGCAACAAAAATAACTTTGTGCTTAACACTGCATTATCAATGTATGTGTATGTGACCAGTAAAAATAACCTTTGAACCAATCATGATAAGAATACTAACAACTAACTAAGAGGAGCATAAATCTGTTTCTGAGCATTGGCATAGCGTACCTGTAAAATATCAAACATTATTATTTTCACATCGACCATTGCACAGATTTGTCCACAAAAAAATACTGCCTAAATTATACTGACTCTTGGCTCTTACACGTGTAGAATCAAAATGTTCGGCTTGATCCTTGAATATTTAAGAGAACCTTTCGAGTGAGAAATTTTAATTGAGTATTCTCATTAATTAATTAATTGTAAGCAATGAAAATGTTGCTTGAGCTGCAAGAGATGTTAGAAGGAATTGAAGCAATAAGATTTATGTTTGTTAAAATTACTTTCTGTCAATGTGCAGATAACTATTTTTGATCTGTTCTCCACCATACTGCCTTTACCTTTTAATCATTGATGCCTTTGGTAATGCATTCATTTGTTACATCCCACTTTTAACTCCAAATCTCATTTTGTTTTAGTTTAAGTCTTACAATGCCATTAGCCTTGCTGTTCATGTGTAATGATACTCATTAAAGAAAGCATCTCACAACAAATTAACATGAAATCAAAGATTTAGTTTAGTTTAGAGATACAGCACGGAAACAGGCCCCACGGCCCACCAAGTCCACACTGACCAGCGATGCCCACACATTAACACTATCCTACACACACTAGGGACAATATTTACATTTACCAAGCCAATTAACGTACAAACCTGTACGTCTTTGGAGTGTGGGAGGAAGCCGAAGATCTCGGAGAAAACCCATGGGGGGAACGTACAAAGTCCATACAGACAACACCCGTAGTCGGGATTGAACCTGGGTCTCCAGCACGGCAAGCGCTGTAAGGCAGCAACTCTACCACTATACCACTATGCCACTCTAACCTACAAACAATTGTGAAGGTTTGTCCCACCTGCCCACGAGCAGCGGCCTCGCCCACAGCCTGTCTCGTCCCTTTCTTCTTGTGTTGTTTTTAGTCTATTGTTAAGTGTATGTTTTAGTGTACCTTTAGTTTTGTATTATGTGGGGGGTGGGGGAAACTTTTTAATCTCTTTCCTCGATGGAGATGCGACTTTTTCCGTATCGTATCTCCGACCGCATTGCGGCCTAACATCGTGGAGCTGGCGGTCGATTGGTTAGGGATCGACTTCAGGATCGCCAACTGCGCGAGCTTTGATCGCCCCGACTGCAGATGGTTCAACTGCCCTGTCCGCGGGAGAATAAGGAGGAAAGAAGATAAGACTTTATTGCCTTCTATCACATTGAGGAATGTGGGGGAGCTGCTGCGGTGGATGGTTAGGTTAACTTTTATGTAGTTGTGTGCCTTGTATTTTTCTGGTATGACTGTATGGTAAATCAAATTTAATTGTACCTTAAATGGTTCACGTGACATTAAAGGACCATTGAATCATTGAACCTATCCATGTACCTGTCTAAATGTTTTTGTAAAGTTGTGATAGTGCCTTCCTCAACTACCTTCTCCGACAGCTCATTCCATACACCCACTACTGTGTGAAAAAGCCAACCTTCAAGTTCCTATTAAATCTTTCCCCCCTCACTTTAGATTATGTCCTCTGGTTCTCCACTCCCCTACTCTGGGCAAGAGACTATGCGCCTACCTGATTCATGATTTTATAAACCTCATCCTCCTGCGCTCCAAGGATTAGAGTCCGAGCTTGCTAAACCTTTCACTATAGCTCAGTCCTGGCAACTTCCCCGTAAATCTTCTCCGCAACCCTTTTCAGCTTGACAACATATTTCCTATAATGGTGCCCAGAATACAATACTCTAAATGCACTTTCACCAATGTCTTGTATAACTGCAACATGACCTCCCAATCCCTATACTCAATACCTGTCATATTTAATCAAAGGTTAGAGTGACCCACTTTTGTATTTTCAGTGTGTCAGCCTGCCCTTCTTTAATGAAGCCATTTAAATGCTGCATAGATACAAGTCTACACAATCAGGACTGAAGAAGGCATTATGACTCAATGTACAAGTGACTCAGTCTATTGTGTGACAGAGTGACATAACACAAGTCAATGATTCACAATGCAATACCTTCCCAATCTCAGGCAAATCTCAGGCAAATCTGAGGCAAAAGGAATCATAAATGTTCCTGGATTCCTCCAGTGGATCTCATGTGAAGCAGCTAAAGTTTCATTAAATGCAAGTCATATCCTGTTTGAACAGCCCAAGGGAAGATTTTTAGAAGGAAATAAATGAAAGTAAAATTTGCTGTGGCTCACAGGGTAGCATGGTGGTGCAGTGGTGCCTTACAGCACCAGAGACCCTGGTTCGATCCTCACTCCGGATGCTGCCTGTACTGAGTTTGTCCGTTCTCCCTGTGATCACATGGGTTTTCACCAGGCGCTACAGTTTCCTCCCACATTCTAAAGGCGTGTGGGTTTATAGGTTAATTGGCTTCTGTATATTGTTACTAGTTTGTAGGATAGAACTAATGTATAGATGATCGCTGGTTGGCATAGACACGGTGGGCCGAAGGGCCTGTTTCCTCATTAAATCTCTAAACTAAACTAAACTAAACACTGAAGGGATGTGGTCATCAGGGAAGTTGGTTATTGACTGACTGACTGAAAGATACAGCATAGAAACAGGCCCTTCAGCCCACCATGTTGACCATCAATCACCTGTTCACATTAGTTCTATGTTATCCCACTTTCTCATCGACTCCCTATACACTCTGAGCAATTTATAGAGGCCAATTACCTTACAAATCCGCACGTCTTTGTGATGTAGGAGGAAACTGGAGCACCGGACAAAACCCGCACAGATTTTGGGGAGAACATACAAACTCCGTACAGACAGCACCCGTAGTCAGGATCAAACCCAGCTCTCTGGTGCTGTAAAGCATCGACTCTATCGCCATGCCACCATGCTTTCTGACTTTCACATTATGTTGATGTCTTCATTTTTAAATGTTCTTAAATGGCTTGTAATCTATGAATTGATTGCAGATTAAATCGATGTGGCACGATGAAGACACGTTAATGATTGAAAATGAATACAAACTCTGGTTCCTATCACACAGATTTAAGAACATTCTCATAATTTAAGTAGCAGATGGGACTGTTTAGTGGTTAAAACTAATCTAACATCTGCGAAATTGTCACTGCAATTTGCCTTGTTCACTTTGGCATGCAGGTGCAACAGAAAAGAGGCAACAAGAGTAGGCAGTGTTGAAAACTGTTGAAGGATTGAAGGAGATAACTGGATCATTCAGCATTGTGTGGTCATTGAGGCTTGAAATTGTTTTGATCATACTTTTTCTTTGTTTTTTTCTTTCTCCTAAGAATTTACATTTTCTGCCCAGTTGTTAGGCAACTGAACCATTCTTTCACCAACTAGAGATTGGTCCTGACCTACCATCTACCTCATTGGAGTCCTTCAGACTATCTTTAAATGGATCTTGCACTAAACATGATACCCTTTATCCTGTGTCTGTACACTGTGGACAGCATGGTTGTAATCATGAACAGTCTTTTTGCTGACTGGATAGCATGCAACAAAAAGCTATTCACTGTAACTCAGTACACGTCACAGTAATTAACTAAATATTCTTGCATTAAGTTTTCCTCTGTTTACTCATATGTATTATTCCTTACTGATGGAACCAAAAGGGCAGGTTTATGACATTTTTCTACGATCCATTACAAAACAGTCCAGAATTATTCACCCTGGGTTATTTATACTGTAATTCATTTGTCCACAAATTTCCTTTGTGCAAAATCACTCAGCCTCTACTTTGCACCTCCCTATGTGTTACAGCCAAAATGAGTGACTTGATTAACTAATTGAGTGCACAATCTTGCATCTTCCCAGCCCATGGCCCAGAATATTGATTGGCCTGCAGACTGCAGAACAAAGCTACCATTCAAAAGCTATTTTATAAGTCGCCTCAGAGTCTGCGGCTTTCAAATCCGCACTTCTTTGTATGTACGCGATTGTTTTTGTGCCTTAATATTTGAGAGTACCATGGTGGTAGAGTTGCTGCCTTACCGCACCAGAGACCCGGGTTCAATCCTGACTACCTGTGCTGTCTGTATGGAGTTTGTGCATTCTCCCCGTGACCTATGTGGGTTTTCTCCAAGTGCTCCGGTTTCCTCCCATGCTCCAAAGGCGTACAGGTTCCAAGCCTAATTGGTTTGGTAAAATTGTCCGTCGTGTGTGTGTAGGATAGTGTTAGTGTGCGGAGATCGCTGGTTGGCGCGACTTCAATCAGCTGACCGTTTCTGCGCTGTATCTCTAAACTAAACTAATCCCCAGTTTTCTGGCTGCCCCACTTTGGTAAATTTCAATGGGGATCTTCAGAGACCAGCAGCTTGCAGTCGGCATGCGTTGACCATAGGATCGTTGCGTTCTCTGGTATGACACCTTGTGGTGGATGTTATTCGCTCAGTCTACCCCTTTCAGGAACACTGTTTTGTTTATCTTTTTATCCAGCCGTTGAAACTATAAATTGCTCATTCTAAGCTTCCCCGCAGTGTAGTTTCAAAAACCACTGAATCAAGCTCTTGATCAACTGATCTTTATTTTTAACAAAACACAACCACAGTTCCCACCACTGAACCTAACCACCGCGGGTTCGATCCTCGTATCTGCCTGTTCTAGCCCTCTAGGCCTCGCTCAGACAGAGACACTCCAGAAGGTCACGCAGTCCTAAGCGTTCTCCCAGAAGATGAATATGGGACCTCGTGGTAGCTTTTATAGGTCCCTGGACCTTGAGGGGCCGAACCACATGGGGGTGGTCTCTTTACAATCCAATTACAGATATCGATTAACCCCATATCAGCATCTAATTATTACATGATTTGAATTATTATTGATCTGTGATAACTAGTCTGTTTTAATTTCAAAAGTAATTAATAAAATTCTTCAAAATCTTATTAATTACTTTTAAAATTAAAAGGACTGTGATTTTATTTGCTGACTTAGAAGGATTTTCTTCATCAATCTTCCATTTTCCAGTTATTAAAATGTCCCTGTAACAGGGTGGCACAGTGGCGCAGTTGACTGAGCTGCTGCCTTACAGTTCCAGAGACCCAGGTTCGATCCTGACCTTGGATGCTGTCTGCGTGGATTTTGTACGTTCTCCCTGTGACTGTGCCGGTTTTATCCGGGAACTCCGGTTTCCTCCCACATTCCAAAGACGAGCAGGTTGGTAGGTTAATAGGTCTGTGTGAATTGCACCTAGTGAAGATAGGCTTTGGAAAATTGCTTGCAACAACTCTGTGCTTATAACATTTTTTAATATAGTCAAGAAACCTCCCATTGTACCTCAGAAATGTTGGAGAAACTCAGCGGGTGAGGCAGCGTCTATGGAGAGAAGGAATAGACGATGTTTCAGGTCGAGACCCTCCAGACTGGAATGAAGTTCTCCTCCCATTGTACCTCTGCAGTTCTTCCAAATTAGCCAAATGCAGGCAAACGGGACTAGCATGGGTGAGTTGGGCTAAAGGGCCTGTTTCCATGCTGTATGACTCCATCAATCCATTATGCTTCATGGGAACAATTATTAAAACTTGTCACCAGTAGATATGAGGAGATATTTGGTTAGGAGTCAAGAAACCATGGTCAAAGTGGTGGTTTTAAGTTTGTTGGCAAGGGCAGAGAGAGAGAGGTAAGTGGTTTTAGGAGACAACTGCTTCATTGCAAATCTCTTCCAAATATGCCCACATTGAACAAGTTCTCCTCTCTCCACCCATCAGTCTGAAGAAGGGTCCTGACCGGCAACGTCCTCTGTCAATTACTTCCGCAGATTTCTTTAAGATACCTCTTAAAACCCAACTTGGCTCAAGCCTGCATTCACCTGTCCTAACAACTCCCTGCGACTCAGAGTCACAACTTGTTTGGTAACATGTCGCAGATGACTTTGGTAATGTTAAATATCATGTTAAATTTGGGGCAGCTCAGTGGAGCAGCGGTAGAGTTGCTGCCTTACAGCGCTAAAGACCCAGGTTCAATCCTGACCTCGCCTACTGTCTGTATGGAGTTTGTACGTTTTCCCTGTGACCGTGTGGGTTTTCTGCAGGTGCTCCGGTTTCCTCCCACACTCCAAAAATGTGCAGATTTGCAGGTTATTTAGCTTCTGTAAGTTGTAAATTGTTCCTAGTGTGTAGGATAGTGCTAGTGTATAGGGTGTATAAGTTGTTCCTAGTGTGTAGGATAGTGCTAGTGTATAGGGTGATCGCTAGTCAGCACGGACTCGGTGGGCCGAAGGGCTTGTTTATATGCAGTATCTCTGAAATCTAAAATCTAAGATATACCAACAAATATTGTGTTTTATATTGTTGTGCCAAGGATGGGGAAGCTCTGCCAAAAATAACGCATAGACTGTAATTGTCTTGAAAAGGGAAAAAAAATCCCAATTACAAACATTCTCAGATGCAAAGCTGTTTGCTTGGACTGGAACCATGTCAATTATATCTTGCTTACTGCTGTTCCATTTTATCAGCAAGAGGTAGTCACGTCTCATGCTATCTTGAATAAAGAAATAACATCAACCTATTTCAGCTTTCCCCCTCCTATGATCGCACCGCCATTCTTTATAAGCACACAGTGGTTCATCTTACATCTGGATACTGTGGTGTTACATTGTCCAACACTCCTCCCGGGCAGATTGCAGGAGGATGGAGATTTCTTCCTGGTATGTTGCTGCCATTTCAGCCTTGGCACAGTAACACAACCTCATTGCAAGGACCAGGCTTTTACATAAACATTACGACTTCATAAACACAGTGGGCTTCCAGTGGGAGAAAATTAATTTAAAAGCTGCAGTTTTTCACAAACTCTGACAATAAAAATGCTATCAACATTTACAGAATTTCAAAGATCTTCATGGCCCACTATGTAGCAATGTTAATGTACACTATGTAGGAATGTTACAACATTTTGAGATTTAAAAAATCAAGCCTGTAATTTATCTCATCAGATAAAGCTTTAAAAGAACTTTAATTTGATACCTAACTCACTTTCAAAACTTCAGTATTAAAAAAGTTATGTCCATTTTCTTACTCGGAAATTAGCATCTTGTTCCCTATTGATTTTCCATTGACTTAACACAAAAGCTGCGATCGAAGACAGTCTAAAGCCCAAAACATTCTTAAAAATTAAGAGAACTGAATGAAATTTTCAGTTATTATAGTTTGAAGCATTCTGAAACATATATTACATCTTACTTGGATGGCCTGAAATTAAAGTATATAATTAGTTAATTACCAAAGCTAATTACAAAATAGTAAGCTAAATACAAAATTAACCGTTGTGACGGAAATAGTAATAAACACCCAGACTACCTTGAAAATTCAAAAATGTGATATTCTCAAGATCAGAACTTTCATATTATTGGAATGTTAAAATCAAATAGTAAATACCCAACAAAAAATCATTTTCATCAATGTCATCAAATTAATTAAATTCATCTAAATTCAATGACTAGATCTAAACATCTATCCCATTCTTAAGAAAAGGATTTTTAAATAACCAAAGTATCCAAATAACAAACTGATCCCATTCTCACAAGAATTCACAATATAACATGATTTTAAAATCTCACTTTGTCATGAATTTTTATGCCAAATGGAAGGAAATGAATGTTAAATTCCCATAATGTTTACTCTTTCTCACTCCACAGGCAAGGCCCATTTTACACAGACATTTGTTCAAAATCCAGAAACATCCACTCTCAAGATAATCAAAATCATTATTTTTTGCACAATCATGCCGTAAGAACATCTAATTAATGTCTATATTTTGTGTTATCCACGATCAATATTTTCATACTAAACATCTCACTAATACTTTATTGTGGAAGTTTTCAGATATTTAGTATGAAAATATTGATCATGGATAAGCAATAACACAAAATATAGATGATTTAGATGTTCTTATAACATGATTGTACAAAAAAATAATGAATTTGATTATCTTGAGAGTGGCTGTTTCTGGATTGTGATCGATCGGAATGTGGCTGCAAAATTTATGATTTACACCCCTATCGGCAGGCAAGTCACGGCCGTTATCGCATCGGGGCCTAAATAACATTTTTCGCATCATCAGATTAAAATGAAACCACACCAAAAAGCAAGAAAGGATGTTAAATAAACGACATTCCTTTTGTTTTGTCCTGCACTTGCGATCAGTGATGTTGAAGGCGTTAGAAACATAGAAACATAGAAACATAGAAAATCGCGTTTAACTTCAATCCAGCGATGCAATTGACCAGCAACTTTAAAAAAATTGGGGGCGGGATCGCAGATCGATTTTTGTTCATCAACTTGAAGTCCGAGCAAATCGCTCTCAGACAACCAATACAAACCTACATTTTAATCCTCCCCCCCCCCCCCCCCCACACAGCCTTCAGAAATGCACGCACAGGCAGTGGGCAGACCTGGAGCGCCACTGATGGTAGGGTTTTGTAACAACGCTACACTATGGAGTTTTCATTTCTCCTCATCCTGATATGTGAAAGAAAAATGATTCAATGTTTATTTAGTTAAGTTTAGTTTAGTTTAGGAATACATTTTGGAAACAGGCCCTTCAGCCCACTGAGTCTGTGCTGACCAGCGATCATCCCATACTCTAGTTCTATCCCACTCACCAGGGCAATTTACAGAAGCCAATTAACCTGCACATCTTTGGGATGTGGGAGGAAACCAGAACACCTGGAGAAAACCCACACGGTCACAGGGAGAACGTGCAAACTTCACACAGACAGCACCCATGGTCAGGATTGAACCCGGGTCTCTGCGCCCCTCTGAGCAAGTATTTAAACATAAATACAAATAGCACATTCCTCCAGAATAGTTCATCACTGGCTGGATGATGGATGTTGGTGGAGCAAACGCAACTTGTTCTCAAGCATTTATACAGGAGCACAACAAAAGAGTGTATTTGGATAGAAAAGGTTTAGAGGCATATTTTAGAAATAAAGAACTGCAGATGCTGGTCTCAAGAAGGGTCTCAACCCAAAATATGAAGTCTGGAGAAGAGTCCCGACCCAAAACATCACCTATCCATGTTCACCAGAGATGCTGCCTGACCTGCTGAGTTACTCCATCGCTTTGTGTCCTAGATTAGCACATTGATATTTAGTGTGCTGCTGGACTGTACAAAATGAAAGGTCTGCAGCTTAGCAATATTTCTTGTCGAGTAAGTTGATATTTGCCAAGGCATTAGATGGAATAGCTACATTTGCATTCGTCTCTCATCCAACACCACCAGAAATCAAACCAGTCGTTTATCAGTTTCCTGCTTTTGGATAGTTTGCAAACTTTTGTGTGCACAATAACAATGACGATAAGGAAAGAATAATACATTGGATGTCCATGTCTTTGGCATGAAAGGTATGTGACTTCACACAGCTGCAAGTGGGATCTCCTGAAGGACAATAATGTTGGTCAGGGGTGAGAGATTGCAACCTTCACGTGGTCCGCCCTGTTTCGACGAATGCAATCAACCTGGCGTGCACAATCAAATAAAATCAAATAGAACAAGTTGTCCTACAACTTTAGGCTGTGCACGTCATACGCAAGAAGCAGAATGTTGGTCAAATTGAGCTCTGGTGAGATGTGACCCAAAGGTGAACAGAGAATTAACACTCACAGTTAAGGGTTAAGAGGGAAAAATATATCAGCCGTGATTGAATGGTGGAGTAGACTCAATGGGCTGAATGGCCTAATTCTGCTCCTATAACTTTTGAACACTAAATTGTTGAAAGGTTGGGCATGATGGTACTGAGGACTTTATGTTGTCAGAATTAACATAGAAAGGATGCAGTTCCATCTTTTAAATGATTCAATCGATTACCGTATAAGATATTAACTTCATTAACCTATTACATCATGGCTGGGACACTTAAGTTTCCTATCGATATCCAGAGTAAAACTTTCCACAAAGATTTCCATTAAGAAAACTTTGGCAAAGCCTGGCAAGTAAACAAGTAAACACGAAACCAGAGAAGATTTTTTAATTGTAAAAAAAGTTAGCAGCACGTTAGCGCAGTGGTTGAGTTTGCAGCGCCGGAGACCCGGGTTCGATCCTGACAAAACATGCTGTCTGTACGGACCTTGTATGTTCTCCCCGTGACCTGCGTGGGTTTTCCCCAAGATCCTCGGTTTCCTCCCACACTCCAGAGACGTACAGGTTTGTAAGTGTAAATTGGCTTGGTGTAAGTGTAAATTGTCACTGGTGTTGGTAGGATAGTGTTAATGTGCAGGAATCGGAGGTCAGTGCGTACTGGGTGGGCCGAAGGGCCTGTTTCCACACTGTATATCTAAAATTAAAACAAAAAAAAGTATATTTAAAAAGTGAGCAGTGGATACAGGTGAGGGGGGAGTGAAAGACAGAGGGACAGAGATAATGACTTGATATTTTGCTCATGATTCCAGCATTGCATGTTCTTTTGTCTCCATCAATCAAATTGCATAACTACTTCTGACTGGGAACAATGCTAACTTGCCAAACATTCATTAAGTACTCATTAAATATTCATTTTCCTATTAAAATGTTATGAGAAGCTTAAAGAGCTTTCAGTGTGATGTTTGCTGGCAAATCACTAAGATGTCATAGATTTTTCTGAATAGAATGTAAAAATTTCCCCTCAAATTACTACGAGAGATGGAATTTTTACCAATACACTGCGTGGCACAGTGGTGGAACTGACAGGGCAGTGGTCTCACAGTGCCAGAGACACGGGTTCAATTCTGACCTCAGGTGCTGTCTGTGTAGAGTTTGCAAGTTCTCTTTGTGACTGCGTGGGCTTCTTCCGAGTGTGGTGTTTAGTTTAGTTTAGAGATCAAAGGTTCAAAGGTTCAAAGGTTATTTTATTGGTCACATACACCTAGGTGTAGTGAAATACTTCTTGCCAATGCAGCACATAAAGAAAGAATACAGACATAACAATAATAAAGACATTTAAACATAAAAACATCCCCCCACAATGGTTCCCATTATGAGGGAAGGCGTAATGTCCAGTCCCCATCCCATGTCCACCCATAGTCGGGCCTATTGAGGCCTCCACAGTTGCCTTTAAGGAGGCCCGATGTTCCAGGCCGTTCTCGCCGGATGATTGTACTCCGGCGTCGGGAGAATCCTCTCGGCGGCATGGGAACCCTGGAACGGCCGCTTCCCTCACCGGAGACCGCGGCTTCCGAAGCCAACAAGGCCGCGCCGGTTGGAGCTCCACCACTGGCGATCTCATCGAGAGATCCCAGGCTCCCGATGTTTAAGGTCAGCGCCGCCGCCCGCAGCTGGCTGCTCCAAAGACCCGCAGCTCCGCGATGTTTATCTCGGCGGTCTTCAGCTCACCGGAGCTCCAGCGCGGCGACCCGGGCAAGGCATCGCCCGCTCCGCTCCACGATAGTGCTCCAGCGCTGTGCCGCCACCGAAGCCGAGGTTCTGGGCGGTCCCCGACAGGAAACACCGCTCCAGGCCCGCTGGTAGGCTGCGAGGACGGGTCGAAACTGCAGCCCAGAGGACTACACTCCTCTACACTAGGAAACCGGAGGGCCTGGGGAAAACCTGGGGAGAACGTGCAAACTCCATACAGACAGCATCATAGTCAGGATCAAACCCGGGTGTAAGGCAGCAACTCGACCTCTATGCCACTGTTCTTGCTGAATGTGTAGGGATTGGATGTGAGAGTGGGATAACATAGAACTAGTGTAAATGGGTGATCAGTGGTCGGTGGGGACTTAGTGGATCAAAGGGACCGTTTCTATGCTGTGTCTCTAAACTAAACAATTACTTAAAGCAGTTGAAAAGAGTCACAGTTGTTTGGATGTTTCATGTTGTGTAATATCCCTTTTTTGATATAGATTCTGTGTGATGCTGTCTGGACAACAGTCTGGCAGGAGGGGAAAAAATGTGGTTACATTTTACTGCTATGAACTGCAAGCAAGATTTACATTGGTTCCTCCCTGCAGTCTCCTGTTGACAACAGCTAAGGTTCAGCTAAATAGCAGAATATATGAGCACTGCAGCAATAGGTATTCTGGAAGACATTCTTCAGGCTTGATCAGCCTGGTGTAATCGGGTAGTGCTTTACACCATAGCATGATGCAGCTCCACAGAGAATGAATAAAGCTGAGAAAATGTCTCGTCCCAGGGGATCGGTGACTCACTGGCTTCCTGTGTCATTCACTGTGACTGAAAGAGCAGCTCCATTTGATCTTACGCGGTTGTCAGGCTGAAATCTTCCAATGCCTCTGGAGTGCTCAGAGAGTGAAATTAATGCAGAGATATTGATAAAATAGCAGGGAGCCATGTTCTTAGTCGAGTCTCTCACTTCAGTCAATTTAGTTTGCTGTGGAATTTAGGGAACATGATCATTTGGGGAAAGATCTAAAAAAAGACTTGGATTTTAATCCTACGTAATTCAACTGACAAAACATGTGTACACAGATGCACTATTCTACACACAAGGGACAATTTACAATTTTTACTGAAGCCAATTAACCTACAAACCTGCACATCTTTGGAATGTAGGAGGAAACCGGAGCACCCAGAGAAAACCCACGTGGTCACAGGGAGAGCGTACAAACTCACAGACATCACCTGTCGTCAGGATCAAACCCAGGAATCTGGCGCTGTAAGGCAGCAACTCTACCGCTCCGTCACAAATTTAACATTATATTTAACTTTATCAATTTAACTTTATATTTAACTTTATCAAACGAATTTAGTGTTTAATTCCTGTAAATTAATGGCCATTTCAATTATCTTGCGAGTGGGATTTTGTGGAACGCGATCATTTGGAATGTTGCGGTTGCGGTGAATTTAAACCCCATATCGGCAGGAAAAATACTGCCGGTTCGTATGAAGCCTAAATCACCTTTTCGCTACGTAAAATGTGGATGAAGGTCATCCTAAGAACCACGTTTATATGTAAAATAAACGGCTTTCCTTTAGCTGTCCCATACCTGAAATCCGTCCCCGTTGTCGCCGTTCACGGCATTAGAAGCGGCTTTTTATTTTACTCCAGCGCTGAAATGGTCCAGCGATTTAAAAAAAAAAATTCACAGAACGGCCGTCGGAACAAATCTTCAGCATTAGTTAGCTCCCCGAGAAAATATATCCAGGACAGGTGGTAGAAAACCGCATTTTAACCCCGACCCCCCCCTCAAAGGCGCCAGTCGCGCACACGGCCAGTGACAGAACTGCAGCGCCGCTGAAGGTAAGTTTCGTAACATACCTACTAACCCTGACCTTAACCCTATCCCTAATCCTAACCCTAGCTGTACATTTGTTCTTTATCATTTTTATTTAATAGTTCACAGCAAAACTTTATAAAGATAAATCAATTGAAAAACAAAATTATCAACAAGGTTAGCATTACCTTTATCCTTGGAAACCTTGTTATTGTTTTGATGTAATGAGGAGGCAGCCATGAATCCAGTCCTCGCTGCCAAGCGACCATAAAACAAAGCGCGGGATTGGTCAATTTGCGTCCGACCTCAATGTCAAATGTGCATTGAGTGGACAATTGCTACTCGGACATTTTGAAGTTTTTGTCATATTTAAACAAAATGTGCAGGTTTTGTTCTTGATGAGTATCAGGTGTGATTTATATAATATTTTTACACAATATGTTAAAAATTCAGGCAGTGCTGTGAGTTGGGTCACTAACCTGAACGAAGAAGCTCCTCGGCCCACAGCCTAAACGGATATGAGGAGGAATCTGGGGAATTAATTGCTGTGGAAGCCAAGTCAATGGATATTTTTAAGGCAGAGATTGACAGATACATGATTGGTAAGGGTGTCTAGGGTTGTGGGGAGTAGGCAGGGGAATGGGATTGAGGGGGAAAGATAGATCAGCCATGATTGAATGGCGCAGTAGACTCTTTGAACCGTATGGACTACTTATCCTATGACTTATGAACTTACCTACTTCAATCCTAACAGGGACTGCGGAATGTTCAATGATAGCATTGATCGAAACCAAAACGATGGAAGATTTCCAGTACTCTAAATAATTAAATAATGCTGTGATTCTATCTGCTTTACCCATCATAGCTTCAACTTTTATTTTGTTAAGGCTTGTATACCTAAAGCTCATACCAATATATAGAGATTAGTAACATCAGGTCTTGTCTGAGTTTGTATGTGTCTTGTAAAGTATATCTTACTTTATCCTTTGTTGGAAAATACATACTTTTTAGTTTGGTTTACATTAGAGATACAGAGTGGAACCAGGCCCTTTGGCCCATCAAGCTTGCACCAACCAGCGATACACACCAGGGACAATTTACAATTTTTACCCAAGCCAATTAACCTACAAATCTGCACGTCTTTGGAATGTGGGCGGAAACTGGAGCACCTGGAGAAAACCCACACAGTCACAGGGAGAACGTACAAACTCTGTACTGACAGCATCCGTAGTCAGGATTGAGTCCAGGTCTCTGGCGCTGTAAGGCAGCAACTCTACCGCTGCGCCACTGTGTTGCCTCTGCAAATATACAACAAGCTTCTACACAATAATACTCCTCTTCGTACAAATGTTGAAACCTGTGATTTAACTGGCACCTGTAATCAGATAATCATTGCAATTATATTTTATGTTTTAATTAATGAATAAAATTGGTGCTGCGGCATTTTGCATGGTGTGTGGGATGTGAAAACAGGCAAACAACTTAAACACGATGACTCATCTTTTCCTTGTGGGGATTGCAATGTGAAATCTGAATACGTATTTAGCCTTTTGTTCATATCTTGATCAGTTAAGTGTTTTGTCTGCAATTAATTCCTCAAGGAAAGAAAATCAGGTATTCCAGTAGAGGGACAAATAATAATTGCCTGGAATCCTGCCTGCCCAGAGAATTTAGTTAACTCACAAATTAAAATGCTAATGGAGATATACAAATTCTACAAAATAACAACTCTATTTTATGTATGTACTTCTTTAAAAACAAGTCATAGACTGATACAGTGTGGAAACAGGTCCTTCGGCCGAACGTGTCCACACCGGCCAACATATCCCATCGACACTAGTCCCACCTGCCTGCGCTTGGTCCATATCCCTCCAAACCCGTCCTATAACCATATAACCATATAACCATATAACAATTACAGCACGGAAACAGGCCATCTCGACCCCTCTAGTCCGTGCCGAACACGTATTCTCCCCTAGTCCCATATACCTGCGCTCAGACCATAACCCTCCATTCCTTTCCCGTCCATATAACTATCCAATTTATTTTTAAATGATAAAAATGAACCTGCCTCCACCACCTTCACTGGAAGCTCATTCCACACAGCCACCACTCTCTGAGTAAAGAAGTTCCCCCTCATGTTACCCCTAAACTTCTGTCCCTTAATTCTCAAGTCATGTCCCCTTGTTTGAATCTTCCCTACTCTCAGTGGGAAAAGCTTATCCACGTCAACTCTGTCTATCCCTCTCATCATTTTAAAGACCTCTATCAAGTCCCCCCATTAACCTTCTGCGCGCCAAAGAATAAAGCCCTAACTTGTTCAACCTTTCTCTGTAACTTAGTTGCTGAAACCCAGGCAACATTCTAGTAAATCTCCTCTGTACTCTCTCTATTTTGTTGACATCCTTCCTATAATTAGGCGACCAAAATTGTACCCCATACTCCAGAATTGGCCTCACCAATGCCTTGTACTATTTTAACATTACATCCCAACTTCTATACTCAATGCTCTGATTTATAAAGGCCAGCACACCAAAAGCTTTCTTTACCACCCTATCTACATGAGATTCCACTTTCAGGGAACTGTGCACAGTTATTCCCAGATCCCTCTGTTCACCTGCATTCTTCAATTCCCTACCATTTACCATGTACGTCCTATTTTGATTTGTCCTGCCAAGATGTAGCACCTCACACTTATCAGCATTAAACTCCATCTGCCATCTTTCAGTCCACTCTTCCAACTGGCATAAATCTCTCTGTAGACTTTGAAAATCTACTTCATTATCCACAACCCCACCTATCTTAGTATCATCTGCATACTTACTAATCCAATTTACCACACCATCATCCAGATCATTGATGTACATGACAAACAACAGTGGACCCAACACAGATCCCTGTGGCACCCCACTAGTCACTGGCCTCCAACCTGACAAACAACCATCCACCATTACTCTCTGGCATCTCCCATTCAGCCACTGTTGAATCCATCTTGCTACTCCACCATTAATACCCAACCATTGAACCTTCTTAACCAACCTTCCATGAGGAACCTTGTCAAAGGCCTTACTGAAGTCATATACAACATCCACTGCTTTACCCTCATCAATTTCCCGAGTAACCTCTTCAAAAAATTCAAGAAGATTAGTCAAACATGACCTTCCAGACACAAATCCATGTTGACTGTTCCTAATCAGACCCTGTTTATCCAGGATGCTTATATATATTATCTCTAAGTATCCTTTCCATTAATTTGCCCACCACTGACAGTCAAACTAACAGGTCTATAATTGCTAGGTTTACTCTTAGACCCCTTTTTAAACAATGGAACAACATGCGCAGTACGCCAATCCTCCGGCACTATTCCCAGTTTCTAATGACATTTGAAATATTTCTGTCATAGCCCCTGCTATTTCTACACTAACTTCCCTCAATGTCCTAGGGAATATCCTGTCCGGACCTGGAGACTTATCCACTTTTATATTTCTCAAAAGTGTCAGTACTTCCTCTTCTTTGAATCTCATAGTTTCCATAGCTACTCTACTTGTTTCCCTTACCTCACATAATTCAATATCCTTCTCCTTGGTGAATACCGAAGAAAAGAAATTGTTCAATATCTCCCCCATCTCTTGTGGCTCTGCAGATAGCTGTCCACTCTGACTCTCTAATGGACCAATTTTATCCCTCGTTATCCTTTTGCTATTAATATAGCTTGTAGAAACCCTTTGGGTTTACTTTCACCTTACTTGCCAAAGCAACCTCATATCTTCTTTTAGCTTTTCTAATTTCTTTCTTAAGATTCTTTTTACATTCTTTATACTCCTCAAGCACCTCATTTACTCCATGCTGCCTATAATTATTGTAGATCTCCCTCTTTTTCCGAACCAAGTGTCCAATTTCCCTTGAAAACCATGGCTCTTTCCGATTTTTACTATTTCCTTTCAACCGAACAGGGACATAAAGATTCTGTACTCTTAAAATGTCACCTTTAAATGTACTCCATTTCTCTTCCACATCTTTCCCATAAAACAAAAAGTCCCAATTTACTCCTTTTAAATCCTTTCGCATCTCCTCAAAGTTAGCCTTTCTCCAATCAAAAATCTCAACCCTAGGTCCAGTTCTGACCCTCTCCATAATTATATTGAAACTAATGGTATTGTGATCACTGGTCCCGAACTGTTCCCCAACGCATACCTCTGCCACCTGACCCATCTCATTTCCCAACAGGAGGTCCAGCACCGCCCCTTCTCTAGTAGGTACTTCTATATATTGTTGCAAAAAACTATCCTGCACACATTTTACAAACTCCAACCCATCCAGCCCATTTACAGAATGTGTTTCCCAGTCTATGTGTGGAAAATTGAAATCTCCCACAATCACTACCTTGTGCTTACTACTAATATCTGCAATCTCCTTACATATTTGCTCTTCCAATTCTCGCTCCCCATTTGGCGGTCTATAATACACCCCTATAAGTGTTGCTACCCCTTTCTCAGTTCCACCCAAATAGCCTCCCTAGACGAGCCCTCTAATCTATCCTGCCAAAGCACTGCTGTAATATCTTCCCTGATAAGCAATGCAACACCTCCACCTCTTGCCCCTCCAATTCTATCACACCTGAAGCAACGAAACCCTGGAATATTTAGTTTCCAATCACAGCCCTCCTGCAACCATGTTTCACTGATCGCCACAACATCATACTTCCAGGTGTCAATCCAGGCTCTAAATTCATCCACCTTTCTTACAATGCTCCTAGCATTAAAATATACACATTTAAGAAACCCACCCTCTCTTATTCTCTGTTTATTGTCTTTTTCTTCTCTCTCCCCTACATTTTGGGTCAGAGTGCTACCATTCTCTGCCTCCTGCCTTACACACTGACTGCTAGCTTTCCCAATTTGAGTCCCTCCCCCCAACCATACTAGTTTAAAGTCTCCCCAGTAGCCTTTGCAAATCTCCCCGCCAGGATATTGGTCCTCCTCGAGTTCAAGTGCAACCCGTCCTTTCTGTACAGGTCGCGCCTTCCCCAAAAGAGGTCCCAATGATCCAGAAACTTGAATCCATACCCACTGCACCAGTCCCTCATCCACGCATTTATCCTCCACCTCGCTCCATTCCTACTCTCACTGTCGCGTGGCACAGGCAGTAATCCTGAGATTGTTACCTTTGCACTCCTTCTCCATAACTCTCTACCTAACTCCCTAAATTCTTCTTTCAGGACCTCTTCTCTTTTTTTACCTATGTCGTTGGTACCTATATGTACCACAACCTCAGGCTCCTCTCCCTCCCATTTCAGGATTTCTTGGACACGTTCAGACACATCCCTGACCCTGGCACCAGGGAGGCAAACTACCATCCGGGTCTCTTGTCTGCGTACACAGAATCGCCTATCCGACCCCCTGACTATAGAGTCCCCTATTACAATTGCCCTCCTCTTCTTTTCCTTACCCTTCTGAGCAACAGGACCGGTCTTTATGCCAGAGGCCCGGCCGCTGTCGCTGCCCCCAGGTAGGCTGTCTCCCCCACCCTTACTCAAACATGAGTACATATTTTCAAGGTGTACAGCCACCGGGGTACTCACCAGTCCCTGCCTCTGCCCATTGCCCTTCCTAACTGTGACCCAGTTTTCTGTCTCCCGTGGTCTTGGAGTGACCACCTCCCTGTAACTCCTATCTATGACCTCCTCGCTCTCCCTGAGCAGACAGAGGTCATCGAGTTGCTGTTCCAGGCTCCTAACACGGTCCCTTAGGAGCCCCATCTCGATGCACCTGGCGCAGATGAGGACGTCTGGAGGGCACTCAGACTCCATGACCTCCCACATCTGACATCCAGAACAGTAAACTGCCCTGGCCCTCATTCTCCCCCTTATCCGAATACAATAAAGCCTTACCCGGGATACAAGCCAATCAGCTGCTTCCTCTAGTCCTGTAACGGCTGCTTCCTCTAGTCCGTTCGACCAATCAGAGGCTTCCACCAGCCCCCTTAATTTGAAGTGTGATCTGCGAATGGAACGTTGCAGATTTTGATCGCTCCTCCCTCTGTAACGGCTCCCGGGCCTCTGTTGAGACAAGCCTCGCGATGGGTTTTTTAACTCACCACACGGAGGTCGCTCCTCCCTCTGTAACGACTCCCGGGCCTCTGTTGAGACAAGCCCCGCGATGGGTTTTTTAACTGACCACACGAAGGTCGCTCCTCCCTCTGTAACGGCTCCCGGGCCTCTGTTGAGACAAGCCCCGCGATGGGTTTTTAAACTCACCACACGAAGGTCGCTCCTCCCTCTGTAACGACTCCCGGGCCTCTGTTGAGACAAACCCCGCGATGGGTTTTTTAACTCACCACACGGAGGTCGCTCCTCCCTCTGTAACGGCTCCCGGGCCTCTGTTGAGACAAGCCCCGCGATGGTTTTTTTAACTCACCACACGAAGGTCGCTCCTCCCTCTGCAACGGCTCCTGGGCCTATTCGTATACCTGTCTACTAGTGACAGTTTAGTTTACTTTAGGATAGTGCATTGTTTTAATTTAAGTGTACAAGTTTCATTTTACATCTGAAGAAGGGTCTTCACCCAAAATGTCACCTATTCCTTTTCTCCAGAGATGCTGCCTGACCCGCTGAGTTACTCCAGCTTTTTGTGTCTATTTTTATTGTACATTTCTTATGTGGTTGCAATGTGTACCATTTACAAAATGCAATTAGACTTTATACTTTAGACTATATACTACACAGGGTGGAAACAGGCCCTTTGGCCCACTGAGTCTGCGTCAACTAGCGATCACCCCGTATGGTAGCACTTTCCTACACATTAGGAACACACTCTCGTGAAACATCACCTATCTATGTCCTGCAGAGATGTTGCCTGACCCGCTGAGTTACTCTTTGTGCTGCTTTCTTTTTCATGTTATATGTAATATTAGGGCTGCAATGTGTGCAACTGAAAGAGCTGGTGTATCAGAATGTTAGAGACTATCTGTGTCCCATGTAGGTTTTCACTGGGTGCTCCCACTTTGTAGGTTCATTGGCTACTGTAACAAAAATCTTACCGGATATTTAGAATCAGAATCAGAATCAGAATGACATTTTATTGGCCAAGCATGTATACATACAAGGAATTTAACGGTGCTTTGCTCGCATATGGTAACAGCATGATATACAGTACACAATTAAAAATAAAATCTTATAATTTAAACATGTGAAAATAAAGTACCAGAGTAAAAAGAGGCTACAGACTTTTGGTTGCTGAGTAGAGCTACTGCTCGTGGGAAGAAGCTGTTTTTATGTCTGGCTGTGGTGGCTTTGACAGTCCAGAGTCACCTCCCAGAGGGAAGTGCTTCAAAGAGTTATAGGTGTGTCATATTGAATGAGCTCCAGTATAGGTACAGGTACTATGAAGTCAACATCCTACCAAAGTACACTGTAGGGCCTGTGCTTAAAACAGAATCACTTGGTCTCAGGGAGATTTGCTGCTGGTGGAATCATACACCAGAACTCACGAGCTTGATTTCATAAAGGCGCCATTCATTTGACTAAATACCATTTGTTCTGTGAGCTGACACACAAAACACTCCACTGAGAAATGCAAGGCAAATTATGATTGAAATTTCAAAACCAATAGCCATTCCCAGATTCAGGGCAAAGAATGTTTTCTGTGTTTCTATTTTTGTTTCAGATTTCCAGCGTCTGGAGATTTTTTTGATTTCCATCCACTATAGTCTCTGCTCCTTCAACAGGCGAAGAACACACACAAAACTGTCCTTAAAACTAATGTTTATCAAAGCTTAACTGTGACATTGAGCTCCTGAACATAGTGGCATGTCCAAGAAGATGAAGACAGCTTGAGGTTGAAAAACAAACCAAAGGATCCAGAACAAATATTTTTTCATTGCAGGATCCTGTTGTTATGGTTCTATAATAAGTCATATTTTCACAGGTCAAAATTGGACATTTGATCCGAGCCTTCGCTTGCTGCGATTGTGTGAGTTTTCATCCGGTGGGCCAGTTTCTTCCTACATTCCAAAGACATGTGGGTTTGTGGGCTAATCGACCTCTGTTAAATTGTCCCTAGTGTGTAGGGAGTGGATGAGAATGTGAGATAACATAGAACTAATGTGAACAGGGCAATCAATGGTCGGCATGGACTGGATGGGCTGAAGAGCCTGTTTCCATGCTGTATCTCTGAACTAAATAGTGGAAGGAATAAAAACCGGAGGAACAAATATGAGGCTAAAAAAACAGGGAACAGGAAATGGGGAAAAAAACCGTAACAAGCATTGTAAAATCAGTTATGTGGAAGCTGTAATCTCAAGTTATATCTGCACATTGGTTCCTATCAAATGCACCTCTGCAGGCATGTGGAGAAGTACAGAGAAATAGCATTGCAACCACACGTAGAAAATGGAAAATAACACAAACATAGAGAGATGTTAATGTTTCATTCCATTGATAACTCAATCAATAATCCATTGGCAGCTCAACCACAATCCACAATTTGGGAACATGCATTTTAGACTTTACACTATAGAGATACAGTGTGGAAACAGGCCCTTCGGCCCACTGAGTCTGCGCCGACCAACGATCACCCCATAAACATTAGCACTAGATTACGCTTTAGGCACAATTTACAATTTACAGAAGCCAATTAACTTTCAAACCAGCGCGTCTTTGGAGTGTGGGAGGAAACCAGAGCACCCAGAGAAAACCCACGAGGTCATAGGGAGAATGTACAAACTCCATACAGACAGCAATTGATAACCTCTCCCAGATCTGGAAAGTCAATGGTGAACTAAATGGATTAAAGTAGACAGATTTAATTCTAAATCCAAACTTTGGACCTGCTAGCTTGGATATTCAAAGATAATGGTGTATTGGCACAGATCACACTGTATCTGCTCTGACACATGCATGTGCTGCCCTTAAAAATAATTATTGAAATCATTTTATAAAGTCAGTACGAATATAAATGAAGAGCACATTTAAATATTTATAGGCAATAAAAACACAAAAAGGAATATGGGCCAAACGCAGGCAGGTGGGACTCGTGTAGATAGGGCATGATAGATAGCATGGGCACGTCAGGCCTAAGGGCCTGTTTCCATACTGTATGACTCTAAAGATAGTCTCATTTCCAAATGAATTGCAACTTGAATAATTGGAAATCATTTGAGTGAATTCAATACTCTTAATTTCTTAATTCATATCATAAATTCTGCAATACAAGTGTTACTGGTGTACAAGTCTTCCTCCTTTTTGAAATTCGGAAAAAATATTCTTGAGTTTAAAATACATCTAGCTTTGTGCCTAATCTTGAATAAAAACATAGAGTCATGTTATGAAACCCTATTTATTCCACGTGTACTGTGCAATATACAACCATTTTGGGACTAATAAAGTTCACTAAAATAATAAACATGAAAGATATCTACAAATCAATGACAAAAAAAACAGAAAGTGCTGGAGTAAATCAGTGGGTCAGGCAGCATCTCCGGAGAAGATGGATAGGCAACATCTTGGGCCAGAAATCTTCTTCAAACTAATTGTAGTGGAGGGGATAAAGCTGGAAGAGAGGGATGGGATGGAGGAAGGGATGGGGAGAAGGGGAAGGGGGGGTGGGTTAGTGGGAGAAATTGGTGTGCATCCAGGTGGATCACAGGGAAGAGAGTGGGAGGAAACATTTTAGTTACCTAAAATTGGAGAATTCAATGTTCCTACCTTTGGGTTTTAAGCTACCACAGCAGATTTATCTACGAATCATGATTTTCAAAATAAAAGCTAAATCATACTAAGCCAAACTTTATTAGTCAAATAAATCAGCATATAAATTACACAGAATATCAAGTTGCCTTTCAGCTCCATCTCCTAGCCCTTTTAACTTTTTCCAAACATACCCATTGAGTAGATCTTCATTGCAGTTTTCATAGTAATTCTGGACTTTAAGTAATTGTGGATTCAATAATTCCCTTAAAGATAAATAAAACAAATGCTGCCACCTTCTGATAGTAATGTGAACATGCTGCTACCGTGGGTAAAACTGTTTTTTTTTCCAAATCACACTTTTTTCATGACTAACTTGTTTTTTTATATGTTTGCAAATGTTCCAAAGCAACATCGAATGGCTGACGGGTTGATAGATCTCAGAATAATCAACAGAAGTGATTTGGCATCTCAAAGGAATCATTTTTGGTGCACTGATTGAGATTCAGCATCAGATCTGTGCATGAGCTTGTTCAGAGGCAAGATTATCTTTTACAATGAACAAAAACATATACAGGATGCAATGTCACCGGAGTTTGCAGAGGCCAGAGGGACGATGGCATCTTCTTATAATGGAAACTGACTGCTGGTCTCCACACCAAAACTACACCGAAACGGACAACTGGGCTCCACACCAAAACTACAGGCAGTAGATGGCCTCTATTTCTGGTAACACCAGTCCTAACCTCTGCTATTTGCTCCATATGTACTAAGTATAGGTCAGCTAAAATTGGAAGGGCCTTTAATTACGAAGTCCATTGTCTCTACTCAAAGAAGAGCAGCACAGTGGCGCAGCGGTCGAGTTGTTGCCTTCCAGCGCCAGAGAACCGGATTCAATCCTGACTGCGGCGCTGTCTGTACGGCGTTTGTACGTTCTCCCTGTGACCGCGTGGGTTTTCTCCAAGTGCTCCAGTTAGAAACATAGAAACATAGAAATTAGGTGCAGGAGTAGGCCATTCGGCCCTTCGAGCCTGCACCGCCATTCAATATGATCATGGCTGATCATCCAACTCAGTATCCCGTACCTGCCTTCTCTCCATACCCTCTGATCCCCTTAGCCACAAGGGCCACATCTAACTCCCTCTTAAATATAGCCAATGAACTGGCCTCGACTACCCTCTGTAGCAGAGAGTTCCAGAGATTCACCACTCTCTGTGTGAAAAAAAGTTCTTCTCATCTCGGTTTTAAAGGATTTCCCCCTTATCCTTAAGCTGTGACCCCTTGTCCTGGACTTCCCCAACATCGGGAGCAATCTTCCTGCATCTAGCCTGTCCAACCCCTTAAGAATTTTGTAAGTTTCTATAAGATCCCCTCTCAATCTCCTAAATTCTAGAGAGTATAAACCAAGTCTATCCAGTCTTTCTTCATAAGACAGTCCTGACATCCCAGGAATCAGTCTGGTGAACCTTCTCTGCACTCCCTCTATGGCAATAATGTCCTTCCTCAGATTTGGAGACCAAAACTGTACGCAATACTCCAGGTGTGGTCTCACCAAGACCCTGTACAACTGCAGTAGAACCTCCCTGCTCCTATACTCAAATCCTTTTGCTATGAAAGCTAACATACCATTCGCTTTCTTCACTGCCTGCTGCACCTGCATGCCCACTTTCAATGACTGGTGTACCATGACACCCAGGTCTCGCTGCATCTCCCCTTTTCCCACACTCCAAAGACGTGCAGGTTTGTAGGTTAATTGGCTTTGGTGCAATTGGTGCAATTGTAAATTGTCCCTCATGTGTAAATTGTCCCTCATGTGTAGGATAGTGTTAGTGTACGAGGTGATCGCTGGTTGACGTGGACTCCGTGGGCCAAAGGTCCCGTTTCTGCACAGTATATCTAAAGTCTAAAGATCCTATTGAAGGGTCTCGACCCGAAACGTTGCCTATTTCCTTGGCCCCATAGATGCTGCCTCACCCGCTGAGTTACTCCAGCATTTTTGTCACCTATTGACCTCCAATATATTTATTACCACTGAATCTCTCCAACATTCACGTAAATCTCATTAATTTTCAACAAAGCCACCAATTTAATAACTTAGAAACCTTTCACCTTACACAGTATTGATTATGTATTAATACCTAAACAGTTTGAGTTTTAAACTTAAAAATACCTTTGTTTAAAAAGTCCACCAGAGGTCAGCATTGAACTATTTTTTGATTTTGCTTAAAACACTTGAGATTTATGTTTAGTCGGCAAGTTCACCATTTAATGCCCAACCTTAAATACTTTGAGATGGCGATGCCTTGCAACTGTCTTCATTTGCTGCTCTCCTGTGAAATACATTCTCCCACTAGACTCTAAAGTGTGGTTTCCTTGGGTTTTAACCCAGCAATGTCATGAGTAAAACATACACTTCTCTGGTGTGTGGGAAGGATCCGCATTCAGGCACAAAATGCTGGGGTAACTCAGCCGGACACACAGCATCTCTGTAGAAAAGGAATGGGTGACGTTTTGGGTTGAGACCCTTTTTCAGACCGAGAGTCAGGGGAAAGGGAAACAAGAGATATATAGACGATGATGTAGAGATAAAGAACAAATGAATGAAAGATATGCAAAAAAAGTAACGATGATAAAGGGAACAGGCCATTGTTAGCTGTTTGTTGTTTCCTTCCTACATAAGGAACTACAGATGCTGGGTTAAACCAAACATAGACACAAAAAACTGGAGTAACCCAACAGGTCAGAAAGCATCTCTGGAGAAAAGGAATAGGTGATGTTTTGGGTCGAGACCCTTCTTCAGACTGAGAGTCAGGGGAAAGGGAAACGAGAGATATAGATGGATATGAAGAGATATAGTCCCTGGATTCCCTGTCACGTTCATATATGACGGAGCATAGCTTGACCTTCCTTTGGACCTGTAAACCAAGTTTGTCCGGATGGTTGAGGCCACAAGTTTGGAAGTTGCTGTCAAAGAAATCTAGGCTATTGTTCGAGCAGTTCTATGAAACAATATAAAATGCAGTAATGGTGTATCAAGTTATCCAGACTTGCTGTGTACAGGAATAACAGGTATATTACCTGACAATTTGCAATTGGAATTGAAGACTGGTCAGTCTTAAGCAAGCGATCCCACTTTAGTTTAGTTTTGTTTATTTTAGTTTAGAAATAAAACACGGAAACAGGCCTATCGGCCCGCCAACCAGCGATCCTGTACATTTGTGCTATCGTACACATTAGGGATAATTTACAATGTTTACAGAAGCCAATTAACCAACAAACGTGTGTGTATTTGGAGCATGGGAGGAAACGGGAGCACCCGGGAAAAATCCATGGAGAACATACAAACTCCGTACAGACAGCACCTGTAGTCAGGATCGAACCCTGGTCTCTGGCGCTGAAAGGCAGCAACTCTATCACTGCGCCACCGTGCCTCCCCTTCTCAACGTGTGATAAAGGAAAACTCATTAATGAAGATGTTGATGGTGGTCCGGCAAAATTACACTGACCTGATGAGCTCGTGTCCTGGGAGATTGAAGACTTGCCTTTAACAACAATAGTCATCTTCCTTAGTGCTAGCTTTGATGCTAATCAACAAAGGAGCATGCTCACTGAACCCCAGTGAGTTTGTCATTATCAATCATCGCTGAGGAATGACTATGACATGGGAGGAGCTCCTCATATCTATGCTCCCTCCTAACACGCTAATCTTGTTAGTCCTTCCCAAATCAGCACTGTATGTTCTGCTTTCTCATGAGCACGTTCAGTTTTAGATACTGATTCCACCATCCATACACACAGTGGATCAAGATGCTCAACACTCTGCATAAAAAGCTTCTCCTCATATTCCCAATCATCTTGTAGCTACTGCATCTAAAATCCTTCCAAATACCACAGTCACATCTGCTTCCACCACCATCTCTGGCAACATGTTCCAGATACCTGCCACCCACCATGCTGAAAAACCAGGCCTGTACATCCCCCTCACACTGATGTACATACAAGGAATGGCAGAAGCTGGTTTACAAAAAAAACACAAAGTGCTGGAGTAACTCAGCGGGTCAGGCAGCATCTCTGGAGAACATGGATCGGTGACGTTTCACAGAGTGCTGGAGTAACTCAGCGGGTCAGGCAGCATCTGTGGAGAACATGGATAGGTGACGTTTCACAGAGTGCTGGAGTAAATCAGCGGGTCAGGCAGCATCTCTGGAGAACATGGATCGGTGATGTTTCAGGTCGGGTCTGTGGAAGAGTCCTGACGGGAAGCATGTAGTTTTCGTTAGAGAAACAGCGTGGAAACAGGCCCTTCTGCCCATCGAGTCCATGCCAACCAGCGATCAGCCATACACTAGTTCTATCCTACACACTGGGGAATATTTACAGAAACTATTTAACCTACAACCCCGAACGTCTTTGGGATGTGGGAGGAAACCGGAGCACCTGGAGAAAACTCACGCTGTCACAGTAAAACTCCATATAGACAGCATCCGTGGTCAGGATCGATCCTGCATCTGGTGCTGTAAGGCAGCAACTCTACCGCTGCACCACTGTGCCACCCCTAAATAGGTCATCTATCCATGTTCTCCAGAGATGCTGCCTGACCAATTGAGTTGCTCCATCAGTTTGTTATTGTGCTCAAGATTCCAGCATCTGCAGTCTCTTGAGTCTCCGTCTATTGCTTGCAGCGTAGCTGCTGCTGGCTCCGACGATGGCTGCCTCGGTGTACTGCTCCTTGCTGTTTTGTATGTGTTTGTTCGTTTGTGTCGTCTGTGAAAACCCTACAAAGATCACTTTCAGAAGGGAGGTACTCATTAACATCAGACATACAGTACCACCACACATCGTTCCTGATTTCTCTCTTATTTAATTCACATGCTTAATCAACAATGATTTATTATTAATGTTTAATGTTTTATGTGTCATTCCTAACTGTCACTGTATGTTGTTGTCACTTGCGGGCGGAGCACCAAGGCAAATTCCTTGTATGTGAATACTTGGCCAATAAACGTATTCATTCATTCATTCATTCATTCATTCATTCATTCACAGACTTCCCTTCTCCATCTCCCTCTTTTACTTTGATGGCCTGAGTTCACACACTAATGCCGCTGATGAAATGCCATTCTGCAAGCAAACTGATCCTTCACACACAGAGAGTTTCAATTGCAGCAGATCTCTGTTTGTTTGCATTTAGAGATCCATTTAATAGGTTTATCTTGACAACCATCTGAACCGTTAACATTTCCAAACATTTTGGGATGGATCCAGACTTTTTGGAGCCCAGGTTAGTATTGTATGTCATGGATGTCAGAGTCTTGTTGATACTGTAAAACCAAAGGAAGTCAGAGAAAAAGAGTCTGTATAAGATGCAAGGTTTAGTTTAGTTTATTTTATTGTCATGTGTACCGAGGTGTTGCGTTCTAACGAGTCAGCGGAAAGACACTACATAATTCCAATCGAACCATCCACAGTGTACAGATACATGATAAATGGAATAACGTTCAGTGCAAGATAAAGTCCAGTAAATCTGATTAATGATAATCTAATGGTCTCCAATGGAGAGGCTCAAGACCGCTCTGTAGTTGTTGATAGGATGGTTCAGTTGCCTGATAACAGCTGGGAAGAAACTGCCCCTGAATGTGGAGGTGTGCGTTTCCACACTTCTGTATCTCTTGCCTGATGGGAGGGGGGAGAAGACTGGGGGGGGGTGAGACTTGGCCATCATTTGGTTGGTCCTTGCTAAGGCAGTGTGACGTGTAGCTGGAGTCAATGGAAGGGAGGTTGGTTTACGCGATGGTCTGGACTGCGTCCATGATCCCCTCCAACATCTGTCTTCTCAGAGCAGGTCCATTTACAGAATTCTCTTAGTATTTAATATTAGATTTTGATTAATTTGTGGGTATTTGAGTGACAGTGTGCCTGAATTGCTGAACGGCTTCGCTCAGTCCGCTTGTCAAACACTTTAACTCACCTGCCCATTCCCATACTGACCTTTCTGTCCTGGACCTACTCCACTGTCAGAGTGAAGCCAAGCATTGCATATTTCTCGGGCCGAAACCTCACCTATTCTTTTTCACCAGAGATGCTGCCTAACCCACTGAGTTACTCCAGCCTTTTGTGTCTGTCTTCGGTTAAAACCAGCATCTGCAGTTCCTCCCTACACAATGTGCCTTTATTGGTCAGCTGCCCAGTCACACCAATGTAGATCGAGGTTATCAAAGTCTTTGCACAGGAATGGTCACATGGCCTGACCAGAGGTACGGAAGAGCAGGATCTCTTTGCTGGATCCCCAACGGGTTAAATGTGCCATAGCTGTGTCTGAATTTGGTAACTGAGTCCTGTTCCCTTTGTATTTGTATCGTCATTGTAACCATTGAAAGAGAGAAATAGTTAGAAGTAAATGATGGGATTATTAATGTCTCATAATTTAACTTCTAATTATTTCTTTCATTGCAGACTGTCAACCACCAATCCTACATGTACCTCACTTTTTGTCTTAGTCCTAAAATATAGTCAGTTTTCTTTAAGCAGAGATAATGAGTGGCTACCCTCATGCAACAGCAGGTAATTCACTGCACAATATTCCAAATATTCCCAACTCCATTTTAGCATTGACAATTACTTGTAAAATGGTCCCAGCCTTGTTCTAGGATTGGGGTGGTGTCTGGAGAAAGCACAGGGCTTTTGAGAAAACATCCTTACTGAAACTCACACATCTCACTCAACGGTCACTTCTTATGGTTCATACGACCCTCTTCGGATCGTTGACCTTGTCGTGGTGAAGATGCGTGCATGTCCCCATGATTCAGAGAGCGATGCCGTCGGAAGCACCAGCTTCTATTAGGGCCACCCTTGGCGGTAAGGTCGAGGATGAGGGTCCAGACTAAGAACGATCCAACCTACAAGACCTCAACGGCGGACCAGGCGGACAAAGTTATCTTGAACTCAACGGCTGTGAAGGCGGATGAAGGCTGCAACAGATCTATCAGCTCCGTGTGGTTCTTGGAATGCACCATCAGGTACACGTTAAACAAACACACGCACAGGCGTCTTCGTTCTGTGAGCAGCACAAAAAAAGCCAGGATTGGACTCATAAGCCACCTGAGAGCCAATAAAATCAACAGAACGTAGACCATCATCCTCGTACTCGAGGGATAGCCACGACGACGACACTTGCACCTTGGACACTTGGGGAGAGATGGAGCCTTGCTGAGATCTCCCCCCATTACATCTTCTCTCTTCCTGGTGTTCACCCTGTTGTTTGTGCCCATTTGTAATGTTCCCAGTGAACCTATACTGTGGAGAATGAATCTGAATGCACCTTGTCTGGGAACTATGGGTTTCACACAGTGGCCAATGCATGGTAACCCTGTACTTTATTGAATTTTAGACAGCAGAAAATATTTGTACAAAGCCATTGCTGTGCAGCGGAAATCATCCGGCAACCAACCTGAAAGTGGCTGACGATAGCTTTAAATATATTTGGCAGGGAAATCACTCTTGGTATTGAACATATGTCCAGCCGTGGGAGTTGAGGGAATGTTCGCTGGAATGTTGACTTCTAAAATAATGGTGCTCGGAGTTCATGTTGCACTTCCTGCTTCACCCACTGAATTCCTTCAGCAGGTTTGTGTTTTATTTTGCACCAGACTCCAGCATCTGCAGTCTCCCATGTCTCCTGTCAACATAGTTTCCTCCCTCTGCGTAGCATCTGAAAGAATTCGCTGTATTATCATCAGGTTAATTCCCAGGATGGCGGGACTGACATATGATGAAAGAATGGATTGACTGGCCTCATATTCCCTGGAATTGAGAAAGATGAGAGGGATCTTATAGAAACATATGAAATTATTAAGGGATTGGACAGGCAAGATGCAGGAATAATGTTCCCCATGTTGGGGAGTCCAGAACTAGGGGGTCATAGTTTAAGATAAGGTGTAGGCCATTTACGACTGTGATGAGGAAAAACCTTTTCACCCAGAGAGTTGTGAATCTGTGGAATTCTCTGCCACAGAAGGCAGTGGAGGCCTATTCACTGGACGTATTCAAGAGAGAGTTGGATATAGCTCTCAGGGCTAACGGAATCAAGGGATATGGGGAGAAAGCAGGAACGGGATACTGATTCTGGATGATTAGCCAGATGATTAGCCATGATCATATTGAATGGCGGTGCTGGCTGGAAGGGCCGAATGGCCTACTCCTGCACTTATTTTCTATGTTTCTATGTTTCCTGCTTCAACTACTGAATTCCTCCAGCAGGTTTGTGTTTTTTTGTACCAGCCTCCAGCATCTGCAGTCTCCCAGGTCTCCTGTCAGTTTCCTTCCTCTTCATAGTATCTGAAAGTATTAGCTGTGCTCATGTTAATACCCTTTGCCAAAGTGGCATCCAGTGAGGCCTGTACTTCAGACGTGCCCGTACCAGATGCCACTTTATAATAAACTAGACTAAGTTGGGTCCCAGTATCACATGGGAGGGCTGGTCCCCAACACAATATTCCACCTCTCCACTAATTCCAAAATTGGTGGCCAATGTGGGTGGGGGAGGGGCTTTCTGGAGTGCTAGTATGGGTGTTGTGCGCTGAAGGGACTGGTTTCCAGAGGCTAGTATGGACATTGTGGGCTGAATGGATTCTTGGGCTGGCGGATCAGTCACTCAAGCCTGTTGTGCTGGCAGCTCGCTCACTCACAGCTGGTGGGCTCGCAGTTGACTCACGGCTATTCCTTGAAATTCCATTTCAAGCAGGGTGCAAGGCCACTAAAGACAGCGAGTCATGACCTCTCCCTCCCCCATCTTGCAGAGACTGAGCCACGCCCACACTTCCGGGATTTATAGTCCCTCCTCCCCTCCCACCAGAAGGGGCGTGGCGGGAGAGAGAATCGACAGGAGAGCGAATCTCAACATTTTTTAAACACTAATAAGTCTTTTATTTTTCATCGATGGGAAAAATCATCAGCACCAGATGGGCGGAGGTGGACTCTGAGTTAGATGGCCAAAAATCACAGCCATATGTGGTAGCGTTTTTACTAAAATTAATATATAGCGCAAACAGGAAGTGAGCAAGATTAAACTTTTAATTATATAGAAGGCAAGGCAGCTCTAATTAGGCACGGCAGTTCTAAGTAGGCAAGGCAGCTCGCTTTAGCACTTTCAAAACCAAAGGCAAGGCAGCTCACTTTAGCACTTTCAAAACCAAAGGCAAGGCAGCTCGCTTTAGCACTTTCAAAACCAAAGGCAACACAGCTTTAGCACTTTCAAACGTTTGCAGTTGCAAACTACATTTTCAAACCACATTAAGGGCACCGACAGGTCAGTAAACCCACTCACAGTTTAGTAGACATGTGTTCAGTGTTATTCACAGCTCAGACTGAGAATTGCGACCTCTCGCTCCCCCATCTTGCAGAGAACTGAGGCACCTCCACACTTCCGGGTTTATAGTCCTTCCGGAATGGGCGTGGCCTTCAGGTGAGAGAATCTCAACATTTTTTAAACACTAATAACTCTTTTAATTTTAGTCGATGGGAAAAATCCTCTTGTCCTGCACAGCGGAGGGGGACTCTCAGTCAGATGGCCAAAAATCACAGCCGTAAGTGACAGCGTTTTTAATAAAAAATGTACAGAACAACAGGAAGTGGTCAAGATCAGACTTTTAGTAATATAGAAGATAGATGAACACTGATGGCATGCAAGGAACCAGCCTTAGGAGGCGGCATTTGTGCTCTGTAACTCTATGCCCTGGGGTCTCAGAATCCCATCTTATTGTGCTTTATGCTTGCTCATTGCTGGCTAGAGTCAGTCAAGCAAGAGGCAGTTGATATACAACTTCCTGTTGAGTTATTATGCAGAACAACTGTTACTCCAAGTCTATTGAAAATATTTCAGAGTTCACTGGAGGACAATTATATGTCTCAGTTGTGGGAGATCCATGTGAATGTCTAGAGACTCCGACTAATCAGCTTATAATGAAAGGCCACTGAGAAACATGCATGGAAACATTTCTGAATTTCTGTGGGTTAAGGGCATATACTAAATTAAATCTCTATGCATACATAAGAATTTATATATCTTTTTGAATATGTGAAACACCTACAGGAAAACGTGCTTGAGAAATAGCGTGGATATTATCTGAAGAAGGGTTTTGGCCTGAAATGTTACCTATTTCCTTCGCTCCATAGATGCTGCCTCACCCGCTGAGTTGCTCCAGCATTTTTGTCTACCATGGATATTATCTGTTTGTGCCAACATTTGGGTTATAAATACATGGTTTGTTTGCATCTGCGTTATGGCACTGTCAATGCAGAATGTACAATCCAAGCAGCTGATAATTACAAGGTCACATTTCAATCAGCTTTGGAAGGTATTCATGTCCTGTTTAACGGAAGATTTTGGTCAGCCTGTTTGAAACTCTAAAATTGAGTAACTTCTAATTTCTTAATTATTATTCAATTATTATTCAAGCTGTCATACTTATTAGAAGATTTGTGCCTATTTCATTTTTGCTTCTTTCTTTATGGGTTGCGAGCAATCAAATATATGTCCTGAGACGGGGAAAGGATGGATTGGGAGCTGCGGGATTGAGCTGCGGTCTGCATTTGCGGGATTGGGATGGGATATGTAGTGGGGTGAGTTATGTATTGTATGTATGTGTGGGGTATGTATTGGTATGTATGTGTGGGGTATGTATTGATATGGGCGTCATGGTGGCGCAGCAGTAGATTTGTTGCCTTACAGCGCTTTCAGCATCAGAGACCCAGGTTCGATCATGACTATGGGTGCTGTCTGTACAGAGTTTGTATGTTCTCCCCGTGACCCCAGGCGTTTTCTCCGATATCTTCGGTTACCTCCCACACTCCAAAGACGTACAGGTTTGTAGGTTGATTGGCCTGGTATAAATGTAAATTGTCCCTAGTGTGTATAGGATAGTTAATATGCGGGGATCGCTGGTCGGTGCGGGCGGACTCGTTGGGCCAAAGGGCCTGTTTCCGCACTGCATCTCTAAACTAACCTACTGGTATGTATATATATTGTTATGTATATATTGGGGTGGGTTATGTATGGTGTGGTGTATGAATTTGTGGGATTGGGATGGGATATGTATTGGGGTGTAAGTATTTGGGGGTAGGTATGTGTTGGTAAGTATGCATGGGGTATGTATTGATATGTGTGTACTGTATATATTGAAATATATGTTCTGGGGTGGGGTATGTAGTGGAATATGATTTTGTGGGAGTTGTGTGGGATATGTAGCCAGAAACAACCTTATCACAATCAAACAAATGTTTTTTCTTGGGAGCATGGAGCAGCTGTGAAAATTATATTCAGGATTGGAAAATAGGCAAGAAGGCGCTGACAGTAGGTCAGATGCTGTTTGTAAATGGCATCATCGGGCTATCTATTATGACATTGGACATTTTCACCTATTAAATGCAATCCTACCAGTCAATCATCATCTTGCTTCAATAAATGACTTCATTCACTGCTTTTTGCTTTCCATGGAATATGTGGGTCAAGTAAGGCCAGTCATTATCACCATTCCTGACCACATTAGAGAAGGTTGTGGTGAGGCAGGTTTAGGAGCCACAGAAGTCCATGTGGTGAATGAGATCCAAAGTGGGTTCATTCAAGTAGGAACTTCCAGGATTCTGCCCCAATAACAAAGTGACCAAAGCAATACAGTTCCAACGGAGAGTTTGAAATTTGGTGGTCATGGAGTTTCTGTCTGCCGGCTATCATTGCCCTTATATGGTAGAGGTGAGATGTTTAAGAACCTTTTCTTTACTGTTTAAAGACCTTTTGTTGCAGTTCATTTTATGGAGACACGACTAGTGAGGGGAATAAATATGAGATTAAAATCAGGTGATAGACAACAAAATGCTGAAGTAACTCAGCAGGTCAGGCAGCATCTCTGGAGAAAAGGAATAGGTGACGTTTTGCGTAAAAATCCCGAAGCAGCACCTATTCCTTTTCTCCAGAGATGCTGCCTGACCCGCTGAGTTACTCCAGCATTTGTGTCTATTTTCGGTGTAAAGCAGCATCTGCAGTTCCTTCCTACACATTAAAATCAGGTGAGTCCTTTTTTTTCTGGATGGTCTGGAGCCTTTTGGGTTATATTGGAGCTACACTCAACTAGTCAAAAGGAGAGTATTCTATTATACTCCTGAACTGCCTTGTAGCTGGTGGAAGAGTTTTGGGAGTCACTCGCAACAGAATGCCCAGCCTCCGACCATTTCTAACCATATTACTTATGTGTTCATTCCAGTTATGTTCCTGGACATTTGATATATCCTTATCCATTTCCCACACTCCTTTGCTCCACCCTAGGTGAGGAATTTGGTAACAGTATTGTCTTTGCTTGGTATGTGAAGAGGTTAGCCTCTCATTTGTTGGAGATATCCATTGCTTGGCACTGTGCAGCATGAGTAGCAATGTTACCTGTCACTCATCAGTCCAAGTCTGGATGTTGGCCAAGACTTTCTGAATGCAGGCATGGATGGCTCCAAAATCTGAGGAATTCCAAATTCAACTGAATGAATCATGATCATCAGAGAATGTTCATATTCATGTTATAGGAGCAGAATTAGTCTATTCAACCCATTAAGGCTACTCCACCATTCAATGGTGGCTGATCTATCTTTCCCTCTCAACACCATTCTCCTGCCTTCTCCCCATAACCCTTGCCAAATTGGTGAAGATAAATACTAGGGCCATGGGTTTTCTATGCCTTCTAGTTCTTAAAAAAGTGTATTTGACCTGGAACATTAATTATTTTGTTATTCAAAATGCAGACAGACCTACTGATGGTTCTATAATATTCTAGGCTTGAGTTTTATTCCTTGGAGCGCATGAGGGTGAGGATGGATCTTACGGAGGTGTATAAGATAATTAGGGAATAGGTGCGCAGGTTTTTACCCAAAGTAGGGGAATCAAGAACCAGAGGACATAGATTTAAGGTGAGGGGAATGCTTTAATACGAACCTGAGGAACAACTTTTTCCACACGGAGGTTGGTGAGTATATAGAACGAGCTGCCAGAGGAGATAGTTGGGGCAGGTACTATAACATTGAAAAGACATTGGGACAGGTATATGGATAGGAAAGGTTTAAAGGGATATGGACTAAACGCAAGTAATAACCATTTAATTTCAAGTGAATGTCGATACAAAATGCTGGAGTAATTCAACGGGACAGGCAGCATATCTGGAGAGAAGGATAGGTGACATTTTAGGTCAAGACCCTTAATTTCAAGCACTGATTTGATTGATGAATTGAAAGATACAACATGGAATCAGATCCTTCAGCACACCAAATCCATGCTGACCACCAATCACCCATTCACACATTGATTCTATGTTAACCCACTTTATAACTCCATCCCAGCATAAGGAGCAATTAACTTCCGAATCCACATGCCTTTGGGATGTGGGAGGAAACCAGAGCATCGGGAGAAAACCCATGTGGTCACAGACCATGCAAACTCTACACAGACAGCGACCGAGACCAGGATCAAAGCCGTGTCTCTGGCGCTGTGAAGCAGCAGCTCTACCCGCTGCGCCACCATGCCACCCTATTTTTGGTGTTGGCACAGGAATGAAAAACCATTACTTCATATTATTTTTGCTTTTGCTTTTTAAAACATCACTTTATTCATGTGAAATTATAAACATATGTGGCAAAAACAACAGAACAGAAATGTATCTCCTTTAATTTAATCTAGTAAAGCACAATAAATGTCAATGATTTGCAGACCATTTATATCTGTGTAACCCCAAATAGGGCTTCTGAATCGAATTCCTTACTCTGGAAAACACAATAACTTTGACAAGATATTTGATGCATAAACTGACCATCTCATAAAAATAGAGACTTTTCTATTTGCCAACCCTCCTCCTCTATTCCCTGTGCCCCATCTGGATGTGCACCCATTTCTCCCAATATCTTGTTTCCACCCTTCCCCCCCTCATCCCCTTCCATCCACATTCTTCCCCTAGCCTCACATTTCATGCCTCTCTTCTTATCTTAGAGCCTTCAGTTACTTTTTCATCTCTGGTCTTTGTTGATCTATCGATCATCAACACCCCCCCCCCCCCCCCCCCCTCTGCCACACCTGTATCCACCTATAACTTGAATGCCATTGTCCTATCCCCACCAGCTTTCTCCCCCCCCCCCCCCCCCAACTACAATCAGTCTGAAGAATGGTCCAGACCTGAAACGGCGCCTATCCCTGTCCTCCAAAGATGCTGCTTGAACCTTTGAGTTACTCCAGCACTTTGTGTTTTTTTTGCCAGACAGCATTCCCATTAATCTTCATCTTCCTAAGAAATGACACATCTTAAAACAAAATTTCACATAAATCAACGGCAACATTCAGGATTCCTCATAGCCTGTGGCCAAGGAACAGATGAAATGTTAATAAATCAAAGACCAATGGGACATTTTAATCTAGGGAGTCATTGCTCACTTCATAAAACAACAACTCAAGATTCCAGCATCTGCAGTTTTTTATATCTCCACATAAAATTAAACCATATTACATAAACAATCTGCATACTTATAAGAAAAGATGTAACATTCGGAGAAAATTGGATGGTAAGTAGGAGCTGAATTGGTGTTTTAACATCTCTGATTGTAAAGTCACTAAGAATAATTTAACACAAAAACCACAGAAAATCATTCAGAACTTCCCAACAGATTTTTCACACCAGTAAATTAATACAAGAATAAAATAGCAAGTCAGAGACAGTGAGTAAAATGCAAAGTGCTGGAGGAACTCAACATAACAGGTGTTTTGGGCGAGGATTCGTCTTAGACTCAGTATCACACATGAGTCCGAGTAGGTTCCCGACGCGAAATGCCATCTGTCCATCCTCTCCACAGATACTGCCTGACCTGCTGAATTCCCCCAGCAAATTCCAGCATCTGCAGTTCCTTCCTACACACCAGGGACAATTTACAGAGACCAATACAAATTCATGAGACTCTTGGTTGTGAGAGGTAATCAGAGCATATGAAAGAAACTCTTGCAGTCATGGGGAGAACGTGCAAACTCACCATGGACAACAGCCCAGGTCAGGGTGGAACCTGGGACTCTGGCACTGTGAGGTGCCAGCTCGACCAGTGTTGTTGAAGCTGCTGCAGTCATCCAGGCAAATGGACATTGTTTCATCACTTTCCTGACTTGGACATCATCTATATGGTGGCAGTTGCACATGTGGTATATATAGCACCATTGAAACATCAAAGTATTTTTATACCATATTACGTGTCCATTCATGTGGGATGATCTTGAATGATTCTATACTGCAAACAAGACAAGCCAACCCACTAATTGGGACTGCACTGTGGATATCTATGTAGAGCATTGGATCGCTTGGGAAGCTTACAACCCAGGGGTATGAATATTGATTTCTCTAACTTTAAGTAACCCCTCTCTCTCCATCCCTCCCCCACCCAAGTCACACCAGCTTTTCATTCTCACCTAGCAAACAGTTAACAATGCCCTGTTTCCTTTATCATTGTTATTTTTTCGCACATCTCTCATTTATTTGTTCTATACCTCTCGACATCATCGTCTATATCTCTCGTTTCCCTTTCCCGTGACTTTCAGTCTGAAGAAGGGATTCGACCCAAAACGTCACCCATTCCAGAGATGCTGTCTGTCTCGCTGAGTTACTCCAGCACTTTGTGTCTATCTTTGGATCCAGTTCCGGATTCCCTCCGCAAAGCCAATTTGGAGAGCATGTCCATCATGGATGTGTGCAAGTTTGAAAGAGTGCAGGACCGACTGAAATAACAAATTCTTCATTTTGAAGAACCTACTGATATTTGTACATAAAATTGAGGACAAGACTCGGTTTTAATTGCATTGCCCCATGATGACCAGCACAGTAATGTACACGATGCGTGCCTAGACACATGGCCATACAATAAAAAAATTATAAAGAATAAAGCTTCACGGGTTGAGTTTTTCAATGAACAATAATTCCCTCACCATCATATTAATGTAGAAAATTATTACTTAAAATGTTTCTTTGTAGAAAGTATTATACCTAAATTAGCTTTATCAGGCATATACAGCACTTCTATTAATGAATTTATTCTGAAATATTAAAATTATGGAGAAATATATGAATTACATGACATGTGAAATCCTGCCAAGGTGCAGGCATTTGAAAGTATGCTTTAAATTATCCATTGATCTAAGGAATAACGTAATGAGTTGAACAAAAATGGCTCTTCCTGTCTACCTTATATGAGGTGTTCCAACCGCAGTGTTATCTCTCCCAAACCATCTGCTGAGTTATCTGACCTTTGATGACAGACACAAAAATCCCTGCCGTTTCAATTAGTGGAGACGTTTTTGATTCCAATGCAACGCTCGCACACTGACACATCACTAAAGATTGTGCACTATGAGAAATGTGCTGTCAACGCCGGGTCATTTGGCGTTGCAATGTGCAAGACTGTCAGGATAATAAACGCATGAACTGCTGTAAAAATGATAAATTCTAACATTTTACTGTTAACTGCATCTGAGTTTATCCCCGTTTTAGGTTCAGGCTAACTCACTATTTCGACTGCTAGTCCAATGTAGTTTGTGTCTGTGAAACCAGACGTACTACTGATCCCACTAGTAAGTGATGTAACGGCTTACGTGTGTGAATTGGACCAAGTGCCCACACGCCTCATTTTGCCTTATATGGCCAATGAATAGCCTCTCGCTACACAGATGTTTCATATGAGTGATAAGGTGGAGAAAAGCCAATTAAAATAGGGAGAGTTTCTGGATGGGGGGGGGGGGGGGGGGGTCTGTCTGATGGATGAGCTGGCTGAAGACAAATTTAAGAAAAGTACACTATGTAAAAGAATTTCCTCCTTTTTCTTGCATGATAAAAAACTGGATTTGCTACACGTGCACACCATTATGTAGGCTGATTTATTAATTTTAAAGATGCAGTGCATAAACAATTGGACATTGGATCTAACTTTTTTTTGGAACAGTAAACAAGAATAATCCAACCTGCAATTCAAATATTTGTTTCAGAGGAATAAAGGTCGGCGTTGTTTTAATCCGGGAGGTTCAATTATACTCGTAAGAGCCTTGCAGCAGCCGCGGCTAGCGTGCATTAAAAGTTTTTCCACGTAACAGAGATGGCATTTTGCACGTTCGGTGTTTAATAGACTAGAGGGGTCACATTAAGCAGGACGGTGGCGATTGTTGTCACTGGACGGCGCTGCAAAGCCGCTGGTATGTGTAACATCCCCCCGCACAGACAATGATGTCATTGCTGAGCAGGATACGGTTCAGCAAGTGGCTTCACCCCCGCGGGGCTCGGGCAAGTGTTTTCGCCTGGTTGGATTTATTACTTCAAATTTTACATGGGAAACCCAAATCCTGAATCTTTTCGCTGCATTTGAATGCATTTATTAAGCAGAGAAAAAAAAGTCAGTTATAAATCATACTAATAGCCTGCTCACATGCACTCGCAATCCAGCCTCCCCTCTCAGCCTCCTCTCTCCCCTCCTCTCTCTCCCCCTCTCAGCCTCCCCCTCTCAGCCTCCCCCTCTCAGCCTCCCCCTCTTTCCCCCTCAACTCTCACCCCCTCCTCTCTCACCCCCTCCTCTCTCACCCCCACACACAGTATCTCTGGACCTGAAACATCACCCACTCCTTCTCTACAGAGACGCTGCTGCCTCCAGCATTGCCCCCTCTGTCTCCCACCCCCCCCCCCCCCGATGGGCGGGACAATGTGGCGACTCTGCTGCTGTTACCAGGCCCACTAGCCACTGGGGGCGCTGCTGAGAGCCCGTCCTCGGAACAGGGGCTGACGGACAGGCGGGCCGGCCAATGGCAGCGGCAGGACCGCGGGCGGCGGGTGATGGACGGCACTCCGCACCAATGGGAGGAGGGGGCGGTGTCGCCCCTTGCGGCCGAGGCGCCAATCAGCGGCGCGGGGGGGCGGGGCTTGTGCAGGCACCTTGGATTGAGCATTGAGGCTTGTATTGAGGGGAGAGCGGAGAGAAGCCACAGTTGTTGCTGCAGCTAGTGCTGCTGGTGGTGTTGCAGCTAGTGGAGCTACTGCTACTGGTGCTACTGCTGGTGGTGCTAGTTGCTGGTGCTAGTGGAGCTACTGCTAGTGGAGGAGGAGAGGGGCAGGAACAAATCTGCATCGTTTTGGCGCCGTCCCTGCTCTGGAGGCGGATTGTGGACGCACTTTATTCCTAACGAGAGGTAATAATGTCTTTGAGCCGCGGCTACATTGTATCCCCAGCGGGATAGTTTCCCCCTCGAGTCTGTGAAACGTGTAACATTGTTACCGTTATCGGAGGGATTTTGGTCTCAGCTCTGGGTGAGGTCGCTCTCATCTGTTAAACTCAAATATTGCGACCCAACTTTAGTTGGGACTGGGTTTTTGGTTTAAGAAATCTCAGCCTTCGCGTTCATTTTTGGTTTGTGTCCCCCACCCCCACCCCCACCTCTGTATTTCACCTTTAAAAAACATATATAATCCAATTTGGTTTATTTGCTCTGGATTCTTAAAAGTACGAGGTTTGTATATTCAAGAGGGGGAGAGGGGAGGGGGGAGAGACGCACGTCTGCGGGGTGAGAGACTGCAGCAAATGCAAAACAAGCCACGTTTTTGAAGTGGGAGCTGGTGAGAACTGGATAAATATTCCCGCATGTGTCCAGTCACAATGGCAGCATTATTTATTTTTTTAAACTGTTCAACCGTGGGTTTTTGAAATCTTAGAAAATGGGCTCTGAAGGCGCATTACATGTTGGTTATTTCTCCCCCAAATTTAAGCTCCACTAAAGCTCCCCAACTGGAGGACAACCTTTGATGGAATCCGGAGAGTGTTTTTTCCCCCAGGTCATTCCCATATCTGGGCCTTTAGCACCTGCCATTTATCGCATTGGATCAAACCAGCTGTGACTTCGCATGTTTATCTTCTGAGCATTTTGCAGTTTTAATGATGCCGCTTGTTGTTCACTTTCTATTAATAGTAGCCGCATAATATAAGCCCGAAAGGAAGAATCATCAAGGTCTGGCAGAATGGGTGCAGAGAAAAATGGTTAACGGCCCTGAATAAAAAAATGTTTTCGCCAGAGATAATTTCTTTCGCAGCTTCATCCTGTCCTATGATGTACCATTTGTTGTTTAAATTTCCAGCATTTGAATTATTTTACTTGAGGCAAAAACGTCTTTTCGAAGGATAACATTGAAATATATCTGTTCGTTGGTGTAACTTGCATTGGATGTAGTCTCTCCTGCAGTCTATGCGACATTACTGTTGTAGCAACCATGTTTTTTTTTTGCTGATGGTGGGGGTTTTCATCATAATTTCAGCACTGCTATACAGCTTAGATATTTTTTTAATAAATATTGAGTATTACAGAGCTGCTAATGGCAGTCACTTGGCAGATGGCAATGTTCTATTTATAAGGGTTGTCTCAGATTTTGTGAGTAGGAGCTATTTTTGTGATTGTGATGATGGTTTTTAATGGAATTTGGGTGTTGCTGGCAAGACCCCACACTTCCTTTGGGGGTAGATGGTGGTGAACTGCTGCAGATCTTCTGGTAACATTGTTTTTAGGTTATTAGACCCAGTGAAGAGAATGGAAAATTGTATTTCCAAGTCCTGATGATGTGAGACCTGCATTCCCATGTGGCCTTATCCTCTGCAGCATTTGATGGCTTCTATCAATGTAGCCTTGCGTGGTTGAGAGTGCATTGACGCTAGCTAGCATCTCACTGCTGTGCAGGTAATGGAGAGAGTATATTTATGATCGTCAATAGGGGCACATTCAGGTAACGTCTAAAGAATAATGCCATGGTGCTTATTTATGTAATTGGAGCTGCATTTATCCATGCAAGTGGTGAATTTTCCATTACATGTCAGATCTGTACTTTGTAGATGGTGACAAGGCTTTGCAGTCAAGAGATTTAGAGGAGGTACATGCCAACAATACCCAGCTTCTAACTTGCAACCACAACATTTTTGTGGGTGGTCCAGTTTAGCTTCTGGCAAGCGGTGAGCCTGGGATTTGGCTGATGGACTTTGCATGGGTCATGCCGGTGAGCATCAAGCAATGGTGGTTACGCTCCTGGAGGTGGTCGTTGCTTGACACTGGTGTGTTACGAATGCTGCTGCATGATGGAATGCTGCAGTTGGTCTGTCTGCTTGCAGATCCTGCATGGGGTTGCCATATGCAATATAAACAGGCCTCTTCTTACCCCCCCCCCCCCTGCCCTAAAGAAGGAAGAATATTAAAGCAAGTCAGTAATACGGATATTGGTGTGACATTCATATGACCTCGAGCTACATTTATTTATTTTTTTAGTTCTGTGTGCTTCCAGCTTATGAATATTTTTCCATTCTTCCCACTAGCCAGTTTTACCAGGATATGATGAAGACAAGTGCTGCACTGTTGTCAAGGATATTCACGCTTGTCTCTGAGGTTTTCCCTTTCGGTCCACATTTGGATCAAGGCTTTACTGAAATGTTGGGTCACGTGGTTCCTGACAAAACCTAAATGGGGTATTGGTGGGCAAGTTATGGATAAACTGCAAGGTTTGATAGCACTGTCATCACATTGCATGATTTGTATGCAGGGAGTCTACCTTGGGAATTTTCCACATTGGCTAGAGATGCGGTTAATTCTCAAGTAGGAGTCTCCAGCAGTTCAGCAGGGTTGTGTGGTCCTGTAGCCTTTGCATTCATTGCTCTCCTTGATTGAACATGGAACAAATTGGGCGACTAAAGTACCAATAATGGGGATCTTGAGGGGTAAGTTCTCTTGTGTGAAGTTTGCAGTTGTACCCAATATCGAACTTGAGTGCAGAGGTCTTGTCATAGTTGAAGATCCTGCGCTACTTCCCATTAGCTGCTTGAGTATGTATTGTTGGTTATGATTAGACATGGCCAACACAGAAGGACTTTGATCTTTTTGCTATAGAGATTGCTTAGTCAAGAGTGTTTTATTGTCATATGTCCCAAAACAGAACAATGAAATTCTTACCTGCAGCAGCATGACATGTATATATAAACTGTACTCTGTAAATGTCATAATAAACAACAACAAAAGTTTGGTATTTTGTATTAACGATAATAGTGCAAAGACGAAAACAATGTCTATGTAGTTCAGAGTTAATTGCAGGTTGTAGTGTTTACTCGCTTGATGGTTGATGGTTGTAGGGAAGAGGCTGCTCCTGGACGTTACAGTTATCAGGCTCATATACCACCTTCCCGATGGCAGGGGTGAAATGAGAGCGTGGTCGGGGTGGTGTGGGTCCCTGATGATGCAGGCTGCCTTTTGAGGTAGTAACTTTTGTAGATCCCTTCGATAGTGGGTTGGTCAGTATGCATGATGGACTGGGCATTGTTCATTACTTTCTGCAATCTTCTTTGTTCCTGAGCATTGGAGTTGCTGAAACAGGCTGGTGCAACAAGTCAATACGTTCTCCACCGTACACCTGTAGAAGTTCAAGAGTATTCATCGACACACTGAATCACCTCGAACTTCTAAGGAAGTAGAGGCTTTGATGGGTTTCTGTATGAATGTGCTGGGTCCAGGACACATCTCCAGCGATATACATGCCTGAGATTTTGAAGCTCTGTCCAGTCCATGAAGGAAGACCTACGGCAGTAATGGAAGGTTGATACCTAGTGTTGCTGCTGGAATATCATTTTTCAAATCATTCCACCAGAGTTTTATCTTCCTGTTGGGTTATGTGGGGGGACTTCATTTCTGCTGTTCATGGCGGCTTTCTGTTTTATGGTGCAACATGTCTACTGCAAAGGAAAGTGTCCTTGGTGTAGCAATGTCCACACTTGACACATTGTACACTCAAAACTGCAGGATCTGGACACAATGCCCTGAGGATCTGCTCACTGGGGCAGTAAGGATGTGCAATTGAATTGACAGGATGTTGTGGAGTGTGGTATTGGTTTCACTTGCATATTTAACCAAGTACTTGGACTCTCCTATTACCAGTTATTTGTACTGGTGTCTAGTAAATGACACCAAGGTATTTGGAAAAGGGGATGAAACAGACTTGTGGTTTTGTGAAACTTTTAGAAATAAGAGATCACATTAAGATCGCCTGAAGTGACTAAACTGTCATACTTGGATAAAATATAACCCAGACTCTGAAAAGGAGTAAGAGTGGTTACTAGAGGGTTTAATTCTTGCCTGTAAAGGACACCTCCTCCAAACTTTATCAAGTCAGTCAGATTTGACCTGCTATATACAAAGCCATGCAGAATGTCTCTAATTAGCCCATTCCCTTCCAACTGGGAGTAAATTATATCCTAAAGGTCCTCTAATAGCTTTCCCACCACTGATGTGCAGCTCTTTGGAAGAAGGGTTTCAGCCCGAAACGTTGCCTATTTCCTTCGCTCTATAGATGCTGCCGCACCCGCTGAGTTTCTCCAGCAATTTTGTCTACCATTGACTTCTCTAACTTCAAATAGTCCTTGCTTTCCTTCTCTCTCCATCCCTTCCCAGTTCTCCCACCAGTCTTACTGTCTCCGACTACATTCGATCGCTGTCCCACCAACTCCCCTGACATCAGTCTGAAGAAGGGTCTCGACCCGAAACGTCACCCATTTCTTTTCTCCAGAGATGTTGCTTGTCCCGCTGAGTTACTGCAGCATTTTGTGTCTACCTTCGATTTAAACCAGCATCTGCAGTTCTTTCCTACACACGGATCTTTGTCAAGGATCCTGTAATCTCCTTTCTTGCCTTTCTCAATAATCTGCGATATATCCCATCAATTCGTGATGGGATATTTATTAAAGTTGATTCAAGTTAATTCTTTTTAAGTGCCCAACACCACCTCGTTCTTCATCTCAAACTGCTCTTGCATTTATCATTTGATAAAAGCTATGCATTGTAGACAATTATACTTTAATGTCACATGTACCTAGGTGCAGTGATTATTTGTTTTTGCATACAATCTGGTAAAATCATACTATAGATAAACGCAATCATAGATAAGTACAAAAGTGCAAGCATTGTAGTGTAAGAACAGTAGGCTTCACCGAGGCAGTACAGAGTGGCCATGTTTATGGTGTCAACTTGTGTCCTTCAAGTTTCAAAAGTTCTGAAAAGTACAGTCTTATCTTGACCTTAACCTGCTCACCTATAGGTTATTTTTCACTATTCGGTTGACCCGAGTCTACACAGGGGTGGCACTGAACAGGTTAAAGGCCCGTTGTCCTGGCAGATCCATGACCTGACCCGTAATTGTGGGATCAAGTCACACCAGACGGACAGTGTAAAACGTCAATAGAAAAAATGGGGAAAAAATATCCTTGGTGTTGTACTACAGACGACACTGGTACAAAATCCATTGTCTTTGGATTTTGACTTTTACAAAGTTCTAAAGTTTCAGTGAAACAATGGGGGAGACTTTGCACCACATGTTGACATTAAAGACAAAGGAGTTCTTGATGGACTGGAAGCTTTCTCCTATATTCAAGTGTGAAGACACAGGCACACCAGGTTGCTATGGCACCCATACTCTGAATAGAGCAATCGCATTTAACTGAACCACCCATTCTCCTTTGATCGTGTTAATGCTTTTAATTTTGTAAATGTGACTCCATGGACTTTGGCCAGGTGTTAGGAAGACACAGGGGTAGAATTGCTGCCTTACAGTGTCAGAGATCCGGGTTTGATCCTGACTACAGGTGCTGTCTGGGTGGAGTTTGTACGTTCTCCCTGTGAGCATATGGGTTTTCTCTAGTTGCCCCGATTTCCCCCCCCCAATTCCAAAGACATGCAGGTCTGTAAGTTAATCGGCTTTGGTAAAATTGTAAATTGTCCCCATTGTGTAGGACAGTGCTAGTGTGCGGGGAGTGGAGTTGGTGGGCCGATGGGAATGTTTCTGCTGTCTCTCAATTCTGTAGACTTTTATCAAAACTGTCCTCTATAAGGAGTAGTAGCTCCTTATTTCTTTGGATTCCAAGCAATATGGGCAAGCTCGTATCAAATTATCCTAGGTAGTGAGGCTGCATTTATACAGCTAAAGGCACTTCCATGGTGTTGAAGGAGATCGCTCTCAACCAAACAACGAAGGAATGATATTTCCAGCAGGGTTGGTGGGCCGATAGAAGGTGGCGGTGTTCCACGGCTGAAATCCTTGGTAGTTGAGGCCATGTGTTTAGAGGCTTTGTCACAATAGCCTTAGTGAGTGCTTGTTGCACAATTTAAAGATGAGTTGCATTGTCATCATCATGCATGAGTTTTGGTAGGAATGAAGGATTAAAGTGGTGATTAGGGTCATCATTGAGGACACTGCATGTGTTATTGAATTTGTACCAGTCACGGCTGGTTATGTCAGTGTGGGTGGCCTGATGACATGATATTTTATTATCTTGTGCCACAGCTAGGTTCCTTGTTTTACCTACACAAGGTATGCAAAGCAACGCCACATAGAGGGCACGGACAGCATTACAAAGTATTTTATTTAGTCTCCAATGGTACCCATTGTTCTCAATGGCGCATCTGACCTCTGGCACACACGGTCCCGACTGACATCCCGTACCTTCCCCACCGTCCAGCGGCGCCCATCCTGATGGCTCTGCAGCACCGACCCCGAGTCTGGCCGCGGGGACCTGCTACCCACATTCTCCGCAGCCCGGTGAAACACCTGGTCAGCAGGGACTCCTGTCTTGATGGTGTTTTTTTTGGCAGTAGTACCGTATTTCCCGGCAATGAAGATGCGTCTGTGTCGAAGACTCACCCCCATTTTGAGTCGCTAAATTTTGAAACAAGGCTGTCGGGGCATAGAATTTCTCACGCCCAAAAAAATAAACAAATAAATAAATAAAGATAAAGAGGGTGACAATTCAATTTGCCCAAGGCTTCCTGATCTCCTCCATTCTGAATGGGTGGGGGGTGGAGGGTGACGGCAGGTGGAGAGATGGTGGGAAAAAACGGGAGCACACCGGGACAAGTTGAATCAGTTGTGATCTTAATGACAATACTAGCTCAAAGGACCAATAGAGGTTACTCACACTGACATAGGAGTAAGCTCCAGCACCTGCTGCCCGCTGACCTGCTCTGCTCTATCTTTGCTCTGCTGTTGAAATGTAAACTATGCCATTACTATTCTGAAATGCTTTCTGGTGATATTCCTTATTTAATTTGCATTATCCTCAGTGTCCATTAATAGGCACCAAGCTTTGTTACCCAGCACCCTTGTGTCTGCCGACCTACTTTGGCACTAATTAAAATGCATCGCCTTTGAAACCTGAACTACATTTCCAAAATATTAATGATTGTGGCCTTTTCCATCTCCAATGATACATCAGTTCTGAGCACTCGCCCACCTCTTCATAGAATCACTCTTCTATTGGTAGCCAAAGCCCTTGACTAATAGATTTAATTATTTTTCTTAACACCTCTCTTTAGTGTTCCTTGCACCTAACTGTTTGCCCAAGCCTTTAGTTACTTTACTGTGGACTCCATGGGAATTAATTTTATTAATGATTTTGGAAAGTGTCTGGGGAGAGTTGTGGAGATTAGTTCGGGAGTGACTGTCATAGGGTGGATCATTTAGATATTGTCTGTATGGGAACACACCAGTGACGCCTTCAAGCTCCTGTCAGAGCTTGGACTAGGATTGTTGCTGAACTGTCTTAACTCAAAGTCACTCATTCTTTCTCTCCAGAGATGCTGCCTGTCCCGCTGAGTTACTCCAGCATTTTGTGTCTCTCTTGTTGCCTTGAAGTGTTATTTTGTCTGAAAAGGGCTTCTTTGAACAATCCATTGTTCAGTCCCACAAATGAGAGGTGGTGTTAAGCAGATTCAGCAGAATGCCAAGACATTTTGAATTTATATCTCACGTGCAAGGCTCTGGTCAGGCTACTACTTTTTGATTCTGTGTTTTTTCATAATTCCCCAAATAATTGTATTTGTGTAAAGGGGCAATTTGTATTTTGGCAGGAAGGAACTAAGTCTTTAACTTGTCTAACGGTAGCTGAAATTGGTGCAGATGATTGATTTATTCTGGTAATTACTGATGCACCAAAGCTCATCAAAATGGCCCACTAGATGTCACTTGACCTTGCAGATGCAACAGTATTTTATCCAGATCTATTTTCGTCACTTGATCTCCATGACCTTAATGACACGTCATCTTTTTATGAATTGACATTATGACCTTTTTGTTAACCGACTAGCATTGCAATATGAATATGGACCCACAAAGACATGATTTGTAATCAAAGATCTTGCCCTAGTTTATTATCTGTATGGAGGTGAGAGAAAGATCAACAATTCCTTTATCTGCCGTGGGACAATTTGCTGCTATTGTGCTATTTCCTTGTTTACTCTCTAATTGCAATATTTAACTATTGTTTGCACCTTCATAAATGTAGGTGGACAATTCTTTTTTTTAAATTGCTTGGTTTATTTTGTGAATACTAAGTGAAGCATAGGAAGGAACTACAGGTGCTGGTTGACACAGAAGATAGGAAAAAAATGCTGGAGTAACAATGCGACAGGCAGCATCTCTGGAGCGAAGGAATGGGTGACGCGTGTAAAAGTAGCTTTTTCTAGCTGATATTTCATATTCCTTGAGCTGTTATAGTCCTAGAGTGATACAGTGTGGAAACAAGTCCTCCAGCCCAACTTGCCCACACCAGCCAACATGTCCCAGCTACACTAGTCCCACCTGCCTGCACTCGGTCCATATCCCTCCAAACAAGGATTTGTGACTTTTGCAATGCATGAAATTATGCCAATTTCTGGCATAAGTGCAGGATTTTGAATTTACCTAGGCGGAATGACCCCAGGGCAGCTGTGGCTACAGAAGTAGCTTACCACCACCGAGTGTGACTGAGGAGTGAATGAATAATGCGATGTAAAGCGCCTTGAGTATTAGAAAGGCGCTATATAAATCCCATCCATTATTATTATTATTAGTATTATATTGCACATTTTAAAGGATTTGGTCTGACATCAATTAAAACAAAGTGATATGTCAGTGAAAGCTGGGCATGTGGTTTACTTTGGATACACAACATGGAAACGGGCCCTTCGGCCCACTGAGTCCATGCTGCTAACCAATCACTTGTTCACCAGTTCCATGCTATCCCACCTTCTCATCCTCTCCTTACATATTAGGGGGAGTTTACAGAGGTGAATTAGCCCACACAGCCAACAGTTCTTGGGATGTGGGAGGAAATCGGAGCGCATGATAGAAACCCACGCAGTCACAGGGAGAACGTGCAAGCTCCACACAGTCAACCACAAGTCGGGATCGAATCAGGGTCTCTGACACTGAGACAGCAGCTGTAATAGCTGTGCCACTGTGCTACCCTATTGTTCCCCTGGTGATTACACTTCCATATGTGTAAGCAATTACAGCAGTACTTCCACTGAAATCATTGATAATAATCTGACTATTTAAAATTTTACTTTTGCAATGACAGACTAATAGCAATTAGAAATTCCTGTTCTAAATGACAGCAATTATTTTGCAGCCCATTTAAATCTTGGGGCAAGCCTGTTGTGTGATAATCGTTGAGTAAATGGAACTTGTGACTGACATGCTGTAGATGCCTTGTGTTCAAACTGGGATATGTAAAACTACCCAAGCATGGGTATTTCATTTGGGGACTGCATTACTAGAAGGGTATTCTGGGGAATTCGGGTCAAACGCCTTTTTTTTTTATGTGGCAAACTGAGATGAGAGAAAGTGGAGTTGGTGGATGTGAACATTTTTTGGGATTATTTATCCCACTCCCCTCAAATCACCCGTCACCTTGATAAATAAAAAGAATAAATCTGTCATGACCAAACAACAGCACTAGCAAGAGGCCAATCTGAATTCCCACTGACTCAGTAGTGAAATATTGCAGTCACATCCACAGTCTCAATGCCCATTACTCAGAGTGGAGGAGAATATTCCAGGGGACCTGCCTGTTGTCTAGCAGAAGGACAACCGTTGTTAGGGTCATCCTTGATTGCCATGTTCCAGTCATAATAATACTAAATCTGTCATCACTCCACAACATTGACAAAAGGTTAATCTCAATTGACAAATAACCAGAAATGTAATTAAATAACCATGTTTAAAGATCTAAATTCCTTTGTTGCAACAGTAGTACAAAAATAATCTCCATGTCTGGGACTGCAGTAGAATTGGTAACTGGTTTTAGTGGTTTTAGTGTTTGTGGTTTGGAGGTGCTGGTGAAATGGTTAACACTTAATGCCTATCCACCAGTAAGAGTGATAGCAGAACCTTTTGTAGTTGGTTGTTGGGAAATGCTCATTTTTCTTGACAATGCTTTGGAGAGTTTCTGATTTCTGCCACTTGTTTTAGACTGGGTCAGTCCTAAAATATTTTTATTGTTACGAATTGGGTGCGACTTTGGAGCAATTCAAAATGGTATTCTGTGTATATTTACTAGTTGGTGTTTTGGGAAAAGTTAAAGAAATCCCTTTTAAAATTCGACAGGGCCTTTTTTTAAATTTTAGAAATACAGTATGGAAATGACCAGCAACTAGTTCTACACACCAGGGACATTTTACAGAAGCCAATTAACCTACAAACCCACATGCCTTTGAGATGCGGGAGGAAACCGGAGCACCCAGAGAAAATCCATGCAGTCACGGAAAATGTGCAAACTCCTTACAAACAAAACCCGGAGTCGAGCTCAAACCTGGGTCTCTGGCGCTGTAAGGCATCAACTCTACTACAGTGCTGACCTTGGTATACACTATTGCTGTGATGGTGGCAGGAATGTGACTTGCTGGAGCTGTGCATGTCCATTCTACCATGTTGGACGTGCTTTGTAATAAATGGGAGCTTTTGGGGAATCGGTAGTGAGGCACTAACTGCCTCCGACCTGTTCATTGACTGTGATGTGAATGGACTAAGATGGACATGTTAATGTAAGATTATGTGAATGGACTTGTGTCTCCTGTTGATGACTTCCGTGGAGATGTTGGTGGCATCGTCTGAGTGTCGGGTGAATGGATTCCTTTCCGGGTAACTTTGGTACTTGCCCTCGCGGGCCGGAACTTTGTGAATTGTAGGTAGGGCCTCGCGGGTCGACGAAGCCCGCGGCCAACGGTGCCTGGGTCTGAGGAGCTGGCGGCTGGGGCCTGGGTTAGAGAGGACCCGGGAAACGCTAGTGGAGAGGTCAGTGCGGCGGTCGATGATTGCACTGGACGAGGATGGACACTTGGAAGTGAGGACACCCCTGCCGAGGGAAGGAATAAAGGTGGCCCTGGCATAGGGGGACCGTCATGAGGGGGGGCGCGGGAGGGGGGGTAAGGACAATTCAATATGTCTGTTACTCTGCCACTTGTTAGCTCGGACACATTATCATGAGACTATGAATGTTTAGTTTAGATATACAGCATGGAAACAGGCCTTTTCGGACCACCGGGTCTGCTCCGACCAGCAAGCCCCGCACATTACCATTAGCCTATACCCATTAAGGACAATTTTTACATCTACCAAGCCAATCAATTTTTACATCTAACCTACATACCGAAGATATCGGAGAAAATCCACGCAGGTCACCGGGGAGAGTGCCCAAACTCAGTACAGACAGCACCAGTAGTCGGGATCAAACCCGGGTCTCCAGCTCTGCATTCGCTGTAAGGCAGCAACTCTACCCTGATGCGTTTATCAGTTCTACCTACAAACCTGTCAGAGCATTATTAATTAATGGCATGTGTGCCTGGCAGATCTATGACCTGACCCTTAATGGTGGGATCAATTACTGTCTCCGGGTTGCTGGTTCTGCTGCTTAACTTGTGCAAATTCATCAATTGCAGTAATTGTAGAAAATTCCCAATACTGTGTACTCAGCAGATCAGTCAGCTTTCTGATGAGTGTCCACATCTCTGGTCAATAAGTTCAAGTTCGTGTTTATTATCACTTAACCAATTAAGGTACAGTGAAATCTGAGTTTAAATCGCCTCCCATTGCAACTGGGTTCGGCTGGGGGGGGGGAGGGGAGGGGGAGGGAGGGAGGTTTCCTTAACTTCAGATTCGCAGCCTCTTTTTTTTCCCTGCTTTTGGATTCCTGTATTGTAACTCCACCAAGGTGATGACATTTTTAGGTATGTCAGGTGCTTCCCCTGGCATGCTGTTAGAAACATAGAAATTAGGTGCAGGAGTAGGCCATTCGGCCCTTCGAGCCTGCACCGCCATTCAATATGATCATGGCTGATCATCCAACTCAGTATCCCGTACCTGCCTTCTCTCCATACCCTCTGATCCCCTTAGCCACAAGGGCCACATCTAACTCCCTCTTAAATATAGCCAATGAACTGGCCTCAACTACCCTCTGTGGCAGAGAGTTCCAGAGATTCACCACTCTCTGTGTGAAAAATGTTTTTCTCATCTCGGTTTTAAAGGATTTCCCCCTTATCCTTAAGCTGTGACCCCTTGTCCTGGACTTCCCCAACATCGGGAACAATCTTCCTGCATCTAGCCTATCCAACCCCTTAAGAATTTTGTAAGTTTCTATAAGATCCCCTCTCAATCTCCTAAATTCTAGAGAGTATAAACCAAGTCTATCCAGTCTTTCTTCATAAGACAGTCCTGACATCTCAGGGATCAGTCTGGTGTTCATTTCTCTTATTGAATCAAGACTGGTCCCTTGTCTTGTACCTATTTTGTGACGGATATGTTGGACCATGAGGCCAAATGTGGTGATCGTGGGATACAATGCTGCCGCGCCTCATGGATGCATGCATTTACATTGTTGGGTTTTGAATCCGTTCATTGTTACGTATTGGAAGCACTAGACAACATAATGTCCTTGGCTGAAAAAGAGAAGCCACTCTTGCCAATACAGCCATGGTGATGGATATATAGTAGAATGGTAATGGCTAGGTAGAGTTAGCTTTCTCTTGCATCGAGGTTCTTTTCCTACTTACCCTTTTTGTTCATGCAATATTTATTTCGCACTTGAAAATTTACTTTTTGCACTGTTAATGACACTACTGAAACACTACAACCTTCAGATAAGCTCTGAACTACATTGATTTGGGGCATTGGTTTTGTCTTTTGACACTTTTATTGTGTGTGGATGTAGAACTATTTGTTTATATGGTTTAGAGTACTATGTTTATATATTCTATAGTGCTGCTGTCAGTAAGAATGTTATTGTTCTATTTGGGACATGTGACAACTCTTTACTATACAACTAGTTATGTTACCAACATATGCTCATTGAATTATTTTGTTTTGCAGGTAAAGTTTGGCTGCTCTTATATTCCAATGGCGCAGCGGAGTCACCACGAAGATCCAGAGAGGTATCTCTTTGTGGATAGGGCTCTGGTGTACAACCCTGCTACTCAGGCCGACTGGACTGCCAAAAAACTTGTGTGGGTACCATCAGAACGCCATGGTTTTGAGGCTGCAAGCATTCAAGAGGAGCGAGGCGATGAAGTTATGGTGGAGCTAATAGAGAATGGCAAGAAGGCTCTGGTCAACAAGGATGACATTCAGAAAATGAACCCGCCCAAGTTCTCAAAGGTGGAAGATATGGCCGAGCTCACCTGCTTGAATGAAGCCTCCGTCCTGCATAATTTGAAGGATCGATATTACTCTGGCTTGATTTATGTAAGTTTCAAACGAGTAAACTACTTTTCAAATTTAAGTTGTTGCAGAATGTTACTTGACACTTCTTGAATATTGCGGTTCCACAAGCTGAAGAGGCCATGTGGAAAGTGGTGCGCTTGCTGTACAGGTCCTGGGGATAGTGGTAGCCACTCATTCATGGTGTGCTTGCTGTACAGGTCCTGGGGATAGTGGTAGCCACTCATTCATGGTGCGCTTGCTGTACAGGTCCTGGGGATAGTGGTAGGCAAATCATTCATTCATATTATTCAGAAATATCTTCCTTTCTTTGAGACAATGGAAAGTTCCAATTTGGCTGGTACGAAACATCTCTGGCTTCAATGCCTGGAACATCCCCTTCACCCTGTATACCTTTTTGTGATGTGTTTTAGGTTTATTATAGTTGTGTGAGACGTACAGTGTAAAGCTTTATTTTTGCATGGTGCCCGATCAGATCAGATCAGATAGTCAATCCAAACTGGAGTACAATAGAGCAAAGAGGAAGATAATGAAGTATCATTTCTGTTTGTTGATTCTTTTATATAACTTTTGGCCGAGCTGCTAACTTTGTTCCATTAACTTGCTTGGTCACTTTGCATCCCATGGTTTATTTTTGATTTTTGTCATTTCAAGATTCTTTTTACTCGTACTAATTGTACCAACAGTTGGACTATCCAACTTTCTAAAGATTTTTTTATGCTTGCCTGTAATTCTCCAGTGGTAGTATTATGTCTCTACCACTTGTTAGCTGTGGACAATGATCCATTATTGGAAAACTGATGCTTTTTAACCTCCTTGATCTCCAATTTTAAGTCTCAAGTAAATTAAAATGTCAATTTTCATTCTTTGCTTGTGGGGGTAGATTTGAACAATACTCGTGTTCGGAAGGTCATAGGTGATAGGAGAACAATTGGGCCATTTGGCCCATCAAGTCCATGCCATTCAATCAAGGCTGGTCCAAAACTCCCTCCTAACCCCAATCTCCTGCCTTTTCCCCATAACTCCTAGCACCCATATCAAGAATCTCTATCTCTGCCTTAAAAATATCTACTGACTTGGCCTCCACAACCTTCTGTGGCAAAGAATTATACAGATTCACCACCCTTCCAGAGGGATGCAGAGTACCTTCCATAATTCAACACATGATACAGAATTGTCACTCTCCTCTCAAAATAAATATGAGTGAAGGGAAGGTCCTCTGACATGTAATAGGTTTGGTATTTTGGTGCTGGATTAAGCATGTTGTTGGAGGTCTTGATTTGCCCAAGTAGCAGACCTGTTCAACGAAATGGCATTTCCTCCCTTTATTTTGGCTTCCACTATCCAACAGATGCATTGAGTTTATGAATCAGATGATTACTCTGAAATGTCACTGAAGCTCTTCCTTATGGCTGCAAGAATTTCCAGCGTAGCCTGACTGCAGAGGCAATTTGACAACATTTGGTTTGTAGATGTTGGTCTCTCCAACGTTAAGACTGGAAGTCGATAGCTGTGAATGGCAGCATGTAGATAACACATTAATTCTTTGTGCTTATTCCAAATTGTTCCATGTGCCAGAGTGTCTCTAACATCTTGATTTGATGCTTTTTTGCTTTGCTACGAAGCATCCACATGTGCTGGAAGATTAACAGCGAGCTGGTACCAACTGTGGACTTTATTCTTGGTTCACTGTTAAGATTTCTGCATAAACGGTCTCTGTGGAATGCTGAGAATCTTGTAGGTGGCATAGAGAGCCAAGGAAGTGTTGAATGAATGCGCTGTTAGGGTGGGAAATGAGGGCTGGACAAGTGTGTCCTTGCTGTAGCCAAAAGGGAAGCGGTTGGGAGCGGAGGTGAAGAAGTTTTTTTTTTCAAGTTTTGAATATCTGTAGATTTGTTTCTTTCAATCCATTTTGGAATTTTATTTTTAATTATTCATGTAGAAAATTGTAGCTTTAGCATTTTTTAATCTTACAGAATTGAATCATGAATTTAGACCATCTCTAACTGTCGGGGATTTTTTTTGTGTGTAGGTTGAAGTTGTCTTTGGCTGCACATCTGACTCACTTAAAGGATTAATGTTGATGTTCCTTACCATTATTCACCACCTCCACCTTTGAGGCCTTGCGCAGTATCTTTGTAAACAAAAAATTACTAATGTTTTATTTTTGATTTGACAACTTGATTTGAGACAGCACAGTGTCGCAACGGTGGAGTTGCTGCTGTACAGCGCCAGAGACCAGGGTTTATCTTGACTAGGGGAGCTGTCTGCATTGAGCTCCGTGTCCTGTGCATTTTCTCCAGGATCTCCGGTTTCCTCCCACACTCCAACAAAGTGCAGGTTTGTAGGTTAATTGGCTTGGTGAATTTGTAAATTGTCGCTAGTATGTGCAGGATAGCGATAATGTACGGATGTGGCTGGTCAGCATGGACTCGGTGAGCCGAGGGGCCTGTTTCCACGCTGTATCTCTGAATTAAACTAAACTTATTGAGTTAATATGAATAACAGCTGAAATTCTGCTGGGAACTGGAACAAGTTCTTGTACCTGCTTTCTCAGTATTATTTAAGCAATTAAACCACTGAACTTTGTAAAACAAAACATTCTGACTAACCTCCTAGAAATATTATCTCACTACTCAATGAATATTCTAATATCCAACAATGTTATCTTCCTATAACACTTGTTTTGTTTAAAGAAACTGTTACGTTGAGGCACAAAACTGCAGATGCTGGAATATTGAGCAATAATACAAGAGGAACTGTGTGGGTCCGGCAGCAAGAGGGAATCTTCCATTGAGGGTGTGTTTGTCTTGATGGGTATGGTTCACAAGCACTCAACTTTGCTAGTAATTCGATCTAAAGTAAAATGTCAAGATCTGGCCATCAAACCGTGCAGGACAGTTGCAAAGGCTTTAGCCTGGACCAGTCATTGCATGTGAGAATCTTTTGGGTACCAAAATTAGTTTTGTATGTGTGCTCTGTCTTTTCGTTACAAAGATTATTTTTCCACTTGGTAAAAGTTCTCATTTATTTTATGGAATAAATAATCCTGCTTGGGGAGATAGGGTTAGTGAGAGAGAGAGAGAGAGAGAGAGAGAGAGTAGGTGTTAAGTACATTGAGTGGATGTTCAAACTCAAATTATTTTACAAAACTAAGGACAGGATGTGAACTGTTATAATTGCCTTGAGATTTGAGTGCAAATATGTGATTATTAACCCAATGAAGAATTTCAATGAAACTTAATATTTGAATGAATCTGACATTGAGCGTATGAAATAGTTGATCCATTTGAAGGGACAGATTAGTTTAGAGATACAGCGTAGAAACGGGCCTTTCGGCCAACTGAGTCTGCACTGACCAACATTGTCCATATGCTGATGCTATCCTAAACACTAGGAACAATTAACGGAAGCCAATTAGCCTATAAACCTGCACGTCTTTGAAATGTGGGAGAACGCCAGAGCACCCAGACAAAGCCCACACAGTGACGGAGAATGTACAAACTCCACACACAGTACCCACTTAAAACACTAATATAGTCTTTCAAATCCTGCCACTGTCCTGAATACTCCAATAATAGATCTACGCCGTGCAGAATGAGGGCATGGTGTGCAGTGTTCCTTATTGATTTTGTGGATTCAGTCTGATCTAGACCTGCTTGCTGAACCCTGTGTCATTAGTAGGAAAGGTAAATAGAAGTATAGCCTTTTGCTTGGTATTTGTATAGAGCAGAGTCAGTGGCGTATGAGGTATCAGGGCAGCAGCAGCAACCAAGGTGTTAACCCAAGCCCATGAAGCAAGTTATTAGTTTCTTCTGCAAAACCCCAGATTGGCATCAAAACTCTAAGCAGTATAATTTAGTAGTTCACCTCCATTTGGTGGTGAATATTTACCCTTCCAAGTTCAACATACTTATTCTTTAGGTCAATGCCCCTAAGCTGAATTATTCAATCACAAAACAAGAAGTTGTAATGATGGCCTCAAATGTAGGTCAGCTTAAACATTTATCTGTGTAGGAAGGAAGATGCTGGTTTACATTGAAGATAGACACAAAATGCCGGAGTAACTCGGCGGGTCAGGCAGCATCTCTGGAGTAAAGGAATAGGTGACATTTTGGATCGAGCCCTTCCTTCAGACTGAGAGTCAGGGGAGAGAGAATCTTGAGATATGGAAAGGTTGAGAACAAATCGGTGTCGGCACCATTGGCCATAGAAAGGTTGAGCCCACAATGGTCCATTGTTGGCTGTGGGAAAAGGGGATGGCGAAGGGATGTATTAATACAAAAGAGGAACTGGCAGGACAACTAGAATTGGGGATGGGTGGAGAGAGAGGGAGTGGGTGCTAGTTGCCTTCATTTTAAATAACCAGATGACTTCTGTGGAATTGATCCATGATGGAAATGAGGATTGGCAGGCTTTTGTTTTTTAACTGAAGTAAGAGTTAAGCTAGCTTTGCATTCCTGTGAAGATGAATGTGTTGTTCATTACCACGACTGATTTATCTGTACAAACATTCTTTAAAAATGAGGCTTGTAACCATTACCATGGGCAGGCTGAGGCTTTATTTAATAAAACCGAGATTAAACAACAAAACATTTAAAGACTGTAACCACTCCTTTCCTCCAATACATTAGAGTCTGATTGTAGTAACACACATGCAAACTGGAATACTTATTTTACTTTTGGTACATAACCAGTTTATTTTCAGGTTCAGGGATTGGTGCCCAGGTCTTAATTTATCAGTCCCAAAGTTAATTAACTTTTTTTGCTGATGGATTTGACCTGTTAGGTAGTTGCGAACTCTCTTCAGCCATACGCCATAAATATGAACGAGAGAATTCCACTAACGTCATCAGCTTTTCTTTGTATGTGACAGCAGAGAATTGCTTTTGCATTTGGGCATCCTTATTTCTCAGACTGATTAGTGACTTGATGAGGAATTTATCTTGAGCTGATGTAAAGGGATGCTTAAAAATAAGTGTTTTGATGTTGGATAGAAAAAAATGGGAAGTATAGAGTTAACTCTAAAGTTTTTTTGATTTTCCCTGGCACCACAGTGAAAAGGTTGAGTGGTGATTACTGCACCATTCTATATGGAAGGGTGGAGCGTAGCTGGCAATGGATGAAAGAGATGATTATACCCTTCAGGATTGACCCAAATAAACACCATAACTGGTTATAACCAAATGCTGCTTAATAATTAATGACGACTAACAAGTGCCTAAACGCAATGGAAAGTCATTTTGCAAGATGCATACTACAATTCAGATCTACACATGTTTAAACATAAAGTGCTAGTGTTCTTGGTCAGTAGATTTAGTTATACCTGTACAATATTACAAATGTTGTGCAGTATCACTACTTACCAAATTTGTGCTAATGATCGATTTCATTGAGTCTTTGTGAAGATTTTGCTTGTATTTGAAGGATCAACTTGGCTGGATCCCAAGAAATAAATATTTGAAGGGACCAAACAGCAACGTGAAGCACTCAATAAAAAACTTTTCTTAAACATCCTGGTGCAGTTTTGGGCTGGCGGCCAGTATTTGTTGAATTTTGGGTGACAGGCACCCAATTTTGTACTGCAGCTGTAAAATGTCCAAAGAACAGATTGTGAATAAGTATTGCAATGTAAACTGATTCTGGCCAGCTTGATGTAGATGTGCTTTTCCCATCAAGTTCTTGAAAAGTTGTTCCCAATATCTTTTTGACTGCCCAGCAAAATAAATGAAATATCAATCTGTTAATGCTTAAGCAAATCTGGAATGGATTTTAATCCTGAACAAATGTGACATAATCTACATAATCCAATGTCTCTTACCCCACCCACAATGAGAATGGACCATTGAGATTCTATATTTGTTTTACCAAGAAACAGGCCAAGGTTTCAATCCTTCCTGCCAATTCTGAGTCTTGTGCACCTGAGATTTACATGATAATTACAACCTGTGCTATCAAGTTGACTGGATCCTCAATTCCTTGGGCAATGTAGTACCATCATGTGGAAAGGGAATAACCCCTGCCCATCATGCAATTGAACAAAACCAGGAAGCTCAATTTAAGGTTTGGCTTCCAGGTTCCAAAGTTAACTCCCTTTACGCTGGTGGTTTTGGCATGTTTTGAGAACCACATTTTCAGCTATCCTTTGCAATCGAGAACAAGATAATTCCATAATTTTGATAATTCCATAATGTCATGTTGTTACTAGTGGGCGGAGCACCAAGGCAAATTCCTTGTATGTGAATACTTGGCTAATAAACTTACTTACTTATTGTGATGTTCGATGTCAAGTGGGAGGAGAAAGGATGTTTTCTTTAATCCAGAGTAAGAGAATCAAGAACCAGAGGACATGAGAGGGGAAAAATATAATTGGGACTTGAAGGACAACTTTTCAGAGGGTGGTGGCTATATATAATGAGGTACCAGAGGAGGTAGTTGAGGCAGGTACTATAACATTTAAAAGACATTTGGACAGGTACATGGATAGGAAATGTTTAGAGGGATATGTGTCAAACGCGTGCCGGTGGGCATCTAGGTTGGCATGGGCAAGTTGGGCCGAAGGGCCTCTTTTCATGTTGTATGACTTTGACTACTAATGGAAATAATGTGGAGTGTTTCATAGTTTTTGCATTCTCGGTTTGAGAATTAGGGGGAAAGAAAACAGAACAATTGTTCAATTGCTGAGCAAAGTAGTGCTGGAGTAGCTCAGTGGATCATGCAGCATCTGTGGGGGGAAAGGATAGATTACATTTCCAGTCAACACCCTTTTTCAGACTGAAACATTGCCCTTCCATTCCCTCCACAGATGCTGCCTGACCTGCTGAGTTACTCCAGACCTTAGTGTTTTTTCATGAAGGTTCATCCACCTGTGCAGCACACGTTTCCTGTGTTTTGCAGCTGAACAGATTCTTGATGTCTAAAAGCAGTGGTGCTGAGTAGCCAATTGCATTGAATCCTTATAATTGGCAAAGCATGGCTCATCTTATTTTTTGAACAATATTTAAATACTGTGCGAATTTAAGGAAGATGCTGAAATGACAAACATTACGACATGAATATCTGCAGATGCTACTTCATCAAAATCGACGCAGTGCTGGAGAAACTCAGCCAGTCAGGCAGCATCTCTCAAGAAGATGGATAGGCAACATTTTGCATCGGGGCCCTTAAGATTCTTTCAAACTAACAACTTTGTTACTTTGAGGGCAATAACCATCATTTAACATTAGCTCATAGACCCAAAGCATTGTTCAGTAGCAGCAAAATATGGGTACTCAAGCAAGTTTATCTGATTTTTATACAGCAATAATAATTACAAATTTGAAGATTGCATCAGATCACTGATTCTCTGAACTCGGGTGCTTGTGCTTGCACGCAGCGAGCAGTACTTCTTTTGCAAGAAGCTTTGAATTTCCAGATGGGACTGCACATCTGCAGATGCCAGGACTTAGTCAGTTTCCTAGAGTAATGATGGCAAGTGTTGAGAGTTTCCTATCATTGCAGCTGCAGGTTCCAAAGCAAATTCCAGTCGTGGCTTTTGAAGAGTTTGAGCAAAGATAAAGTTGGCTTATAATCCTTTGGCTGATTATTGGCCAAATCGGATAATGTTCTTCTTAAAATAGAATAAATAGGAAAGTTTGAAGCAAGGTGGTTTCCTAAAATTATTAGGAAAAAAGTGCCAGGATAATTGACATCGGATTGATCATTATTATGGATAATAAGGTCAAATTAATGAGTTAGATTGAGAATGGCAGTATGGACTTTATTGACCAAGGTGATAGTTACTGTAAAGTACTGTTGAATTAATCCCAGTTCCATTTTGGTTTTGAGTCCCAAATTCAAGGTTGATTAGGAATGGGCAGATTATTAAAACATTTTGATTTGTACTCGTGAAACTATGCAGAACTATCAGTATTTGGCTTTTAGAATAGTTTTGCATTAGGCACCCCAGGGGCACAATGGTGGATGGGTGAGGAAAGGGATGTTGCGTCCAAGGAAAGTGAAGGCTGGAGGCCCTGCCACAGCCCGGGACTCGCCCGGATCAGGCATCGCTCATAATAACTAGAGTGTGGACTGGACTTTGAAAATGGCGCTGCATGCATGCGGGATCAATAGATTATTTCTGTGCACTTTGCTAATCGGGGATGTGCTCGGGTATGGCGATACGCTACTGGACTTCTTTGTAAGAACATTATTTCACTGTGTGGCCTATGTGACAATAAAAACAAACTCAATGCTAGTTGAACAATATTCCTGCCTTTCTCTAATCAGGACCGGGGAATGTTGGAACATTAAGACTTTGGTAGTTTAGAAAGTTCAGCTTTTAAATGTTTGTGATTTAATGATGTTGGACTATTATCTTTTGGTCTTAATTACATACTGCTGTCAAAAGCCATTTTCCTTTGTTAACGGTTTCTCTTTCCTTGTTTAGACATACTCCGGTCTCTTCTGTGTGGTGATTAATCCTTACAAGAATCTTCCCATTTATGCCGAACAAATTATTGACATGTACAGAGGGAAAAAGCGACATGAGATGCCACCACACATCTACGCCATCTCTGAAAGTGCCTACAGAAGCATGTTACAGGGTAAGAGGCAAAACTGGATTGCATTGCTGTGTTTAAAAAAAACTAATAATAATGGACAAATTCCTCATGCTAATTTACAGTAATGTTTATGTTGACTTGGTTTCAATGCCCAAGAGCAAAATTATTAGCATTCTAGTTTGTCGTTTCAGACCACTTTGAAATATGTTCTGGTCAGAGTATGAGCACATGTTAGCAATTTAAAGTTGGGACGCACAAGTTGTTTTTTTCTTCCCATTGTTAATGTCTATTTAATGTTCTGTTTAGGTTTGGTGGGGAATAAACCATTTTTGCACAAGAACAGTAATGTTTGGGGCAGCATGGTGGTGCAGCGGTCGAATTGCTGTCTCTTTTTAACCCAGAGTTACTGTCTGTATGGAGTTTGTATGTTCTCTCTGTGACTGCGCGGGTTTTCTCAGTGTGCTCCGGTTTCCTCCCACACTCCAAAGACTCTGGTTATTTGGCATCGGTTTAAAAAAAAAAAAAGTACATTGTCCCTAGTAATGGTTAAGTTGAATGTTGCTTAATATTGATTTAAAAGTCACAGGGAGAAGGTACAAACACAGGCAGCAACTCTACCACTGTGCCACCTCTAAATCCAAATGTGAAACTTTGTGTGGGAGTGATTATGGTATCAGCTGTGCTCAGAGTTAACTCTTCTTGGCTCACAGTAAGATCTTATGCATTGCACATCTCGTGGTTCTAATGCACTCTATGATCTTGCTGGCTATCTAGGCTTATAGTTCAATGTTAGAGTGAGAGACCCCTGTTATTGTCAGAGGACAGGGTAGATCGCATTAGCTGCTCTATTTTAATCTCCCATTGAATACGATGCAATAAAACTTTATCGTATTCAATGAATATGAAATGGCTATTCAATAGCCATCGAATAAGATCATGACATTGTCATGCCTGAAAACTACACTCCAATCTGATTATTTTTTTAAGCTGTCCAAGAATTATTACTGGTCTTCTCCTTGAATACTCGATAGTTATCCACAATTGTTTAAAGGTAGAGAATTCCAAATAGATGTTTGCAAAATATCTTTCACCATTTTGATCTAAAGCCTGATGTCCCCTTATTTTGAGGCTATTCCCATTTTTACTGGGTTGCAGAGTGGAAACGGGGCCTGCAGTCCACCAAGTCCATACCAATCATTTTACACTCGTTCTATTTATCCCACTTTCTCATCCACTCCCTACATATTGAGGGCCATTTGTAGTGGCCAATTAATCTACAAACTCTAACGTCTTTGGAATGTGGGAGGAAACCAATGTGGTTACAAGAGGAACATGCAAATTCCACACGACTGAAGTCGGGATCGAACCTGGTTTGCTGGTGCTGTGAGGCTGCAGGTCTACCAGCTGTGCCTCTTGGTACACACATTTGGTCGTTCCCTCTGCACTCTGACCCCTCATTAGTTTAAAGTCTAAGTCAACACTTAATTCAAAGGGAGGTATATCAGTGAGTGTGAAACCAAAATCCACTGTCTTTGATTCATGTGTGGTCTTGCCAAGTTCTGATAATTATCTCAGAAAAATCTTGATTGGGTCTGTGCATCAAAATAATTAAGTTGATTGAATTTAAGATACTTGGCTTGTTCAAGAAATTACTAGTTGTATTCTGGAAGAACAACATTAGCTAAGGGGTGATGATACTTTTTTTAAAATCCATGGGCAAATGAAGATTACTTGATTTAAATACATAAGAATGCGTTTAAATGGATCCAAGAGCAAAGGTGAAATCAGAACTTTGAAATTAATGCATTAATCTTTCAAACTAATGGCACATTTTTATTTGGAAAAACTGCAGTTGTTGGGAATCTGAAATAAAAACAAAGTTCTGGAAATATTTAACAGATCGGGCAGCATTGTGGCGAGAGAAACAGTTAATGTTTTTGGTCAATGACTGTTTAAGAGACATCGAGTTCTGATGAAGGTCTTTAACTTTCTCCAGAGAATATTGCCCGACCCAAGTATTTTGAGAATTTTGTTTTTACAGCGCAAATCGAAATAGGTTATGTTCAATGCAAAGTAGTTAAAGTGCCCGGGATATATCGGGAGTCAAGAGTGTTTTATTGTCCTAGGCCCCAGATAGAACAATGACATTCTTATTTGCTTCAGCACAACACAATATGTAAACATAATGCACTGTAAACAATACAATAAATGAGAAAAAAAGCTCAGTATGTATATACACATACTCACAGATACACATGTATACAGATTGTATAATATTTATATACACACACAAAAAAACAAAGTGCAATAATAATAATAATAGTCTATGTAGTTCAGAGCTTATTTGAGTTTAATAGCCTAATGGCTATAGGGAAGAAGCTATTCCTCAACCTGTACGTTACAGTTTTCAGGCTCCTGTACCACCTTCCCGATGGCAGGGGTGAAATGAGTATGTGGCTAGGGTGGTGAGGGTCTCTGGTGCTGGCTACCTTTTTGAGGCCGTGACTTCTGTAAATCCCTTTGATGGTGGGGAGGTCAGAACCGTGATGGACTGGGCAGTGATGACAATATTTTGTAGTCTTCTTTGCTCCTGGGCATTCAAGATGAGGAAGGTGTACCCACTGGAAATGTCCATCCAAGACTGGAAGACATCCAAGGTCACAGGAAATTGAGGACATAGCCCAGACCATAGTACAAAGCAACTACAGAAGGTACAGAAGTGTGAAAATGCACACCTTCAGATTCAGGGACGGTTTCCTCCTAGTTGTTATCGGGCAACTGAATCATCCTACCACAACTAGAGAGATAACCTGGTCTATCTACCTCACTGTAGACCCTCAGACTATCTTTACTGGACACTGGACTTTATCTTGCACTAAACGTTACTCCCATCTTCATGTATCTGAACACTGTGAATGACTTGATTGTAAGCACATATAATATTTCCGCTAATTGGTTAGCATGCAAAAAAGCTTTTCACTGCATCTCGAAGCACGTGACACTAAATTAAACAAAAGCACTGTGTCCTCCAGAGATGCTCCGTGAACTGCTGGTTTGCTACATATAATTCCAGCATCTACGGTTCCTTGCACCTTCAGTATTTATCCAATATGTTTGAGCTTTACAATGGAGGAGCAATTTGCTAGGGTTTATTTTCCAGCTGGTGAATGAATACATTTGGGTGCAGGTGGTGCAGCTTTTAGTCCATCCGCTGAATCCAGCTCAGTGGCCTTGTGATAACTCGATCAAGTGAGTTTGAACAGTTAGCTTGGGAATGGGTACAAATGTCATTGGACCATCAGGAACTTGGCAAAACACTCCACTCTGATCTCCAGCTCCCCTCCCCCCCCCTGTAATAGTTTGAATTTGACCTGAGTGGATGTGATGCAGGAATGAACATTTGTGAATGGCTGAAGTGCTCATTGAGAATGAACATCGATGATTAAAACTGCAATGCTTTAACATGGCGCAAGAGAACCGATGCATTAAATGTTTTTGAACATTTGTTCATCAGATGTTCATGATTCCAGTTGCAATGTGTCATGTTGGAGGGGCTTGGAAATGAGCCAAATATTTGGCTGTTTGTGAATGTCTAAATCACTGCATAATGGTTGTTTTGTGTAGAGGTTTTATCGTAGTGAAAGCTGACATAGTTACTGGGTTTCTTTGTTACCATATGTTTATAGACCGAGTGGAGAAATGCCAGGTGGTCTGGTCAGTTAGGCATGAGTTAAGTAACATGGACTTTTAACAGCTGCCTAGTAATTGCATTGTTAAGGGCCTGCCCCACTTATGCCACTACAGGCGACTGCCGAAACATTTTCAACATAAACCATTTATTTACATGTTATCCCGCCTTCACATTGATCACTTTCAAATTGTCTCTTTTGTATTATTATTATTATTATTATTATTATTATTATTATTATTATTCTGTGACTGTGTGGCAAGACATAATTCTTCAACTTTCATGAAGAAAAGAGGTGACTTCCATTACTATGTAGTGTTCTGTGTTTGGTTGGAAAATTCTTTGGTACCTCAGAAGTGCAAGTAGTGAACTTTGGGTGGCACCTGTCATATTTTACATACCAAATGGACTTGCCTATTGTGTCATCTGAAAGATGGCACCCGGATAATTGGGGTAAGGTTTGAAGTTATTTGCCTTAGTTTGTTGGAATTGCATGCATTAAAGTATAAACTGCATTCTGTGCATGCTTGAGTTGTGTCCTATTGCAATGTCCACTAAATTATCCATGGTTGTTGTGCCAATCTCCCCCAAACTCTTGGTCAGGTAGCATCTGGGGATAGGTAATGTTTCAGTTTGGGTTGCTACAGACCAGCCTGGTCTACATAGTGATGATATTGATCGGTTGTGAAGGCTTGCACACTTAAATAACTCGCCACTAGTCACAGCTTTGCCATCTATATTGTGGATGTGAGTGGTTGTTAAAACACCGTACTGTACTTAAAGCCGATCTTCTGCAACAGTTTTTGCCTCAAGAAATACTTTGGAAGATGTGGCAACATTTGCTGGAAATTAAATGGTTGAAGAAACATTGACTAGTGGTCCTTCACCTCTCCTTGACATCTCAGAAAGAACACCAGGGAAGCATCGGGAACCTAGTATGGACGATTGCAGCACCCAATTTCTTTGCTAGTTGAAAATGGAATGTTCATTGATTTAAGACGTTTCTCTCTTAACTCTTTCTGCCAATGGCGAGTCTCTCTGGCAAATTTGGAGGATCTCTCTGACACCGGGGTGGGTGGTTGTAAAACATGGGAGGTCATAGTTTTACGGCATGTAAACCTCGTTTGGCTCACCTTGACTCCAAAGCTCCCACCAAGCTGTGCGGTGGTAGACGCTCCCTGCAAGCCACGGCCACACCACAACAAGTAGGCATGGTTGGTCCGCACCAGACCCAGGAACCTGCCTGGTGTTGTCCAAGCCTCATCTCTTGCTCCACCCCGAAGAGCAGGAACCGATGAAGAATATTGGTGACTGCAGCGGACATTGGACAAAGGGCCGATTTCAAGGGTGGCAGATGGCGAGGATTGGTGTTGCCGGGGCAACAGGCCTAGATAATACTGCACTCTTAAGAACTTTGAAACCTTTGCCGCCAGAAACGTGGCGATCCTTTGTGTACAGCCTTGGTGAAGCTTACTATTACACTACAATCATTGTGCTATTGTACTTATGATTGTGCTTATCTATAGATTATACTGGATTGTATGCAAAACAATTTCACTCTACCTAGCTACACATGACAATAAAGTCTCTATATTGAGTACCTTGTGTAGCGAAACAAGGTTTGGCTTAATATCCTCATGAGATGACCTCTCAATATTACTGCTTGAATGGCCCATTTGGACAAATGTTCAGTCCTTCCTACAGACCACTTGGACATTTTGCACAAAGCTTCGCAACATTTTCATTGTATCTTTCTCTCCTGCACAAAAACCTTAAGAACTAAGTTAAAACTTATTTCATCCGCGTGAGTGACTGGGGGACACGTTACGTTCAAAATAAATTCAACTTAATGTTGGTGCTGGTGGTCTGGGCAGCATTTGTTTTAAGGGGGAAGAATGAATGATTTGGGTCAAGACCCTGCATCGAGACAGGAGAGGGAAGATGTCGCGGGCCAGATGAGCCAATAGATGTTTTGTGGATAAAGGGTGAAGTATGTTGGACAGATGGAGCAGAGTGGGAGGAGAAGAAGTTGAAAGGCAGCTGTAATTAAAAAGGGAAACTTAAAGATAGAAGGACCCAGGGGAGGAGGTTAAAGACAGCTACTGGAAGGTGATGAGCAGAGTTATGAAGACTAACCATGATAAAAACTACTCAGAAAGGAAGGTGACAATGGAAACCATTATGAGAGAGGTAAAGGGCAGGTGGAATCAGGTGGAGGTGGCATCCAGTGGATGAAATCTCTGGGCATTGGGTGGATGGAATAGGGAGGAAATGGATGGTGGTGGGGCTGGGGAGGTATAGAGAAAGTGAATGAAAATGGGAGAGGGAGGGGAACATGGTGAAGGTGACTTGGAATTAGAACATTACATATTCATACCACTTATAGTCTGCCCAGATGTAGGCAAGGAGAGCCAACATTTTGCATTTGTATCCATTTGCCTTTTTGCACCTCTCTTGTCAAGTTTTAGAATGCATCGTTTGGGTACATGGATATGGTGGCAAAGACCAATCTTTGCATAACCTACATTTGTGGAGTGTTTGATGGGGCAAAGTGATGAAATGAGGGCACGGCAGCAGATTGGGATTCTCTCATTTCCAGTACCTCTGAATTTTGAGCATTTTAAAACATACACTTTTGATTAATTACAATCTGAAAATTGAAAAAAAACCCTAGCTTAATGCCAGATGTTGTCTAAATATGCTTGCTTTTGAAGAATTCAAAATTTGTAAATTCTGTCAATTTATTTAGTTGTGTTAACCTGGTGAATTGTATTTTGAGGTTAATAATTGTTCTTGGCCCCCTACTGCAAGTCTGAAAAAGGATCCCAACCCAAAATGTCTGTCTGTTCCCTCCACAGATTCTGCCTGATTTGCTGAATTCCTCCAGCACTTTGTTTTGCTCAAGGTTCCAGTATCTGCAGTTCCCTGTGTCATCAGTTTTGCTGTTTCCTCTTAAATGGCATGGTGTAGCAAAAACTGATCCTAAGCATTTTATGATCCTTGACACCCATTTAAAAATACATTCAAAGATGAAACTTGGCTTCATGTTCTGTTTCCTGTGGTGAATAGTGCAAATATCATTAATAAATTACAATAGATGTAGATATCATTGTGCTTGATTACAATGAGCAAATACGTAGGTAGCACAGTGGTGGAGTGATAGTTGCTGCCATACGGTGCCAGAAACCAATGTTTGATCCTGACTATGGGTGCTGTCCGTACAGAGTTTGTACATTCTCCCCGTGACCATGTAGGTTTTCTCCGATTTACTCCTCAATTCCAAAGGCAGACAGGCTAATTAGTTTTGCTAAAAAAACATTATAAATGGTTCCTTGCGTGGAGGATAGTGCTAGTGTACTGGGAACACTGGTGGGTGCAGACACAGTTTGCTGAATGTCTGTGTCCATGCTGTATCTCGATACGTGGTTATAACTTGCTTAAAATCAGGCTTGCTTTCCCCAGTGAGAATTGCTTTACTGGTTTTTCAACAACTCTGCCTTTTGAAACATGGCAGGAGAAGGGATTTATGAAAACTGAAGCTCATCCCAAACACTGCTCCTTCACTCTTATTATTAACTTTGGAAGAGATTCTATTGAAAGGAATGTGAATGGGGCCATAAATGGTCAAGGCTGAGGTTTTTTCAAGTAGCATTTTGTTCAAAACAGCAAAAAAGTTGAGTGCAGCTTTCCTGTGTGGAATGATTGGAATGAACAGTGTGTAACATTATTTATCCAGTCAGGACAGATTAACTAGTTCTAATGAATTCCCACTGATGTTGAACTATAAGTGGTGTACTTGTGCGACAGGATTACTGATTTCAATGCTTGGGAACAATGATTATATTTTTAACTAGAGTTATTTAAGATTATCCATGAAGTTTTGATTGAAAAGGATTTGGAAAATATGTAATTTGTCCTTTGAGGAGAGAGGATACCTGTGCATGTTATTTCAGTTCATATGATCGTAAATCCCAATAGCAGTTTAATCTAATTCCCGGCATTATTGTTTGTCTGGATAGAGTCAAATAGAAAGCAATTATTTTGCAATTTAACCTTTTTCACAATGGGTGGTGGATGATCGGCTGGGAATTGGTGGGTCCGAGATACTCTATGAGAAGCTTTACAATAACTACAACAAAGGCATCTGAAAGCAGTAGATGTCTTACATCAGATTTTACATAGAAAATAGGTGCAGGAGTAGGCCATTTGGCCCTTTGACCTGCACCACCATTCAATATGCTCATGGCAGATCATTCCAAATCAGTATCACGTTCCTGCTTTCTCCCCATATCCTTTGATTCCGTTAGCCCTGAGAGCTATATCTAACTCCAGATGAAATCCTTAAATCCAGATGAATAATTATCTGTGAATTGCCATTTGAAACCTCATTAACTTATCAATGGGATGACATCTGCAATTTTCCCCCATGGAGTTCCTGAATGTTTCCTTGTCCTATCCATTTCTCCCCCACCTTCTCTGCCAACACGGTAGAGCTGCTGCCTTCAGGGTCTGTCCCACTTGGATGACCTAATCCATACGTTTAGAAGACCCTAGACAAGTTGAAAAAAATGTCACGGTCATGCTGACTCGGCGAAGTAAAAGACCTACGACTATATCTACAACCTCCCTCAACCTCAGTCTTCCACACCCAAGACCAACTACGACTAGCTACGAGTGGAAAATGATCACATGATAAAATGATGTCATGTTTGCATTTTTTTTTCTCTGGCCAGTTCCCAACCTACGGCTACCATCACGACCTACTTGCGCGTAAAAAGTATCAATTATTTCCATGCCGACCTTTTTTTACACGTGGACAATTTTTATCAGGCTGGAAAAAAACGCCGCGACCTACTTGAGGCCATGAGTACGTGGAGATCACACACGAGCATGACGAAGAGTTATGAAGACCTCCTGCGACCTCCTATGACCTCGTGGCGACCATGCTGCGAGTATGAGGCAAGGGCAAAGTCGGCAGAGGTCTCCAATTAGGTTGTGAAAGTGGGACGGGCTTTAATGCCAGAGACCCAGGTTCGGCCCTGACTATGGGTGCTGTCTGAACGGAGTTTCTACATTCTCTGTGACCGTGTACGTATTCTTCGGGTGCTCCAGTTTCCCCTCGCACTCCAAAGATGTACAGGTTCGTAGGTTAATTGGCTTATGTAAGTTGCCTCTAGTGTGTAGGATAGGTGATCATTGGTCGGTACAGACTCTCTGGGCCAAAGGGTTTGTTTCCATGCTGTATCTCTAAACTAATCTTAAAATTACCTTCTTTTCCTCTTTCCCAGTTAGTTCCAAGTCTTCAGCCTGAAGCATTAACTCAGTTTATTTTTCCAAAGATGCTGCCTGGTTTTAATATTTCTGCCATTTTCTGTTTAAGTGAGGTGCTATGCATTTTTGATGACTAGCATGTGTGGTGCTGTTCCTGGGTTTGCAGAAGTAATTCGATAAGCTGCTGCATTACAGGTTGTTGTGGAAAGTAAAAGCTCATGATGCAGGAGGTAATGTAACGGCTGAAAGGAAACGGGAGGCAAAAATTGGTATTTTCTTTGCAATTTTCATGCAGTCATATGGCCCAGGGATTGGTTCTGGGGCCTCAACATTTAAAAATTATGTCAATGACTTGCAATTTCAGTGATAAACGAAGGAATGGTTCACGTGCTCTGTCTAATGAGTAGACATTAGTTTGGGCTATGTTGGTAAGAATGTCTGGTGTTTTCTTTAGGGCTTTATTATATACCCTTTAACCAATTAAACAAATGTAACAGGATGCTAATAGTAAATCATCAGAGATAAACTTCACAATGTTTGAAAGTTTATAAAAAAAAAAAAAAAAAAATAATAATTTCATCTTGGCTATGGATCATTCTCATTATTTTGCACTATGGGCAACTGCTGTAGAATTAATGGGTAGAAATGAACTGCAGGTGCTGGTATATACTGAAGATGGGCACAGAGTGCTGGAGTTTCAGAGGGCAAGGCAGCATCTCTGGAGAAAAAGAATGGGTAACATTTCGAGTCGGGACCCTTCTTCAAGTTCTTTAGCCTGGTTAAAAGAGGGAGCAGGGCAAGCCCCAACAGAATCATTACTACGATTCCATGTAAAGGGGGGAGGGGCGACTGGGCCAAGAACTACAGTTAAGTCTGGTGGAAATGGGATGATCATATTTTACATGGTTCCCCTAATTCTAGTTCATTGCAACTAAAAACTATTCCACCTCTTGCTTTTGATTTGAAAATGGCTATGAAATATCAGGAATGAGTCAAAGGCTTTGTGTGACGGTGAAAGAGGAGAATGGGTGAAAGAGGAGAATGGGGGGGAAACAATCATTGCATTTTCTGTAACAGATGGGTTAACATTAAAAACAATTTACATGGCAATTTGAAGTTGTGATCATTTTAAATTATGGAACTGGGAATTACTGGAAATTTCCTTTGCTCTGGAGTTGACTCCCATCCACATGGCAAGCATTCATCAAAGGAATGTATTGTTTCATTGTAATTAAAACAATGTGCTTCTCAAATCAATCAAATTGGACCAATGTTAAGTTACTCTGAATCAGTTATTAGCTTCACTGCAACAAAAGTGCATGTTATTGATCTAAAACACAACTAGTTACATCTATATCCATTGAGTTTTCATGAAATTGTTGTTCTGTGGCAATTAAAAAAAAATGAATGCATAGATGTACTGAGTGGCAAATATTATATTTAATTTCCCTTCCCCTGACTCTCAGTCTGAAGAAGAGTCTCGACGCAAACCATCACCTATTCCTTTTCTCCAGACATGCTGCCTGACCCGCTGAGTTACCCCAGCTCTTTGTGTTTATCCTTTACAGTTTTTGATACTTGAGCTATTGAGTATACTTTTGTTTGCAGTGATCCAAGGGATAATTTTCAGGAAGAATGTTTGTGATGCAACTTGCATTGATTTAGTTCAATATGTTATACCTGGCTGGTTTCCCACAATCGCACCAAGATTTATAAGGTCAGAACAAATGCTGGTCAGTTGCAGTGGTAATATATGCTTCATCATAGCACAGATTAATCTCACATGGGCCTCTCAAAAAGAACATCTGCTTAATTAACAGCATGGGATGGGCACATGTAGGCTACTTGATATGTTTATCACAGACTCAACAATTACAATATCATGTTGTTATTCTATGCAGGAATCACTCTGCTGTAGTTTCTTATGTCAAACTCTTGTAGAGAAAATGGGCTTTGAACACTACAAATTTGATCTAATTGGGGTAAATGTATTTTCCTTAGTTGATGCTGCACATAACAGTGTTAGACACTGGTATTAACTCTTGATTTTAAGGTAGTCTAGTATTGTATGCAGTGGAGCACTGTTTTGTTGATTTGTGGACTTTTGGATGATGTGTAAACAAGCTCCAACACATTCTGTACATAAAGTGGCTCCATTCAAGGTGACCCTTGGATCACTCTAACCCATAATACCATCTCAACCACACTCGAGAATGTTAAATTGAGTATAGTATTGGCCACTCAGTTCAACTCTGATGCACTAATTTCACTCGAGACAAGCAAAAGATTGAAGCCATAAGTAGATGTTGGAAGGTGAATCCTTGAAGATGTATTGAACACGTGACTGGTTAGGCCCAAGGGTATAAAATAAAATTACTACCTTCCTGTTTGAAGAAAAGCAAAATTCCATAGTTGCTGAGAACCTAGAATATTGGAAGCACTCGATGGATCTGACGACATGACCTGGGCTGTTGTCCCGCCACTTCCTAGTCATACAGTATGGGAATGGCCCTCCTCGGCCCAACTTGCCCACTCCATCCATGATGCCCCATCTAAGCTAGTCCCATTTGCCTGCATTTGATTTGTTTACCATAATATCCATGTACCCTCCCAGGTGTCTCTAGTGTAATTGTGTCCTTTGAGGAGCAGCTGAGAAGGAATCAAAAACATTTTCCAAGAAATATGTCAATGAGCATTAGTGGAGAATACAAGAAAAATGATGTTTGAGGCAGGTGCCATCACGACTGGAAAATGATCATTGGTGAAAAGTATTTTACTCACCAGGAATGGTCCCTGGTCTGTATAGGGTTCCCTGCATTTGTTTGACTTGGACAGCCTAATTATAGTTTCAATAATATAAAGACATTGGAAACTGAGGATGCTGGTTTACATAGGAAGATGGTGCTGGAGTAACTCGGCTGGTCAGCATCACTGCATAACATGGATATGTGCCCTTCTTGGGTGATGTTTCGGGTCAGAACCCCAAATGCTGCTTGTCTTGAGTTGCTCCAGCACTTCAAGTGGTTTCTGAGGCTAATGTTAAAGCACAGTTTTAATACGTCCCATTTGGAGTGAATGTTACAAAAAATTGTTGGTGACTTTTGAAAATTAAAACATGTATATGGGGTGCACTGTGGCACAGATGGGGTTTTATCCTGACTACAGGTGCTGTCTGTATGCAGTTTGTATGCTCTCCCTGTTACCATGTGAATTTTCTCCGGGTGCTCTAGTTTCCGCCCACATTCCAAAGACGTGCAGGTTTGTGGGTTAATTGGCTTCTATAAAACTGTAAATTGACCCTTGTGTGGGATAGCGCTAGTGTATAGGGTGTTCGCTGGTTGGCGCAGTCTGGGTGGGCCGAACAGGGTGGGCCTGTTTCCACGCTGTATATCTAAAGTGACTAACCTTGTTCCATTGTTATGTGGGCCAAGTCACCATTGAGGTAGCACATGAGATATTTGTCGTATCCTGATCACGTGGATGATTTTATTAAACTGTTCATATGGAATCTTCTGGGACCATTCAGTACAATTGAAGCCAAGAGAGCATTTGAATTATTTTTTGATTTTTGTTTTAATATGGCTATTAAGAGCAATCTTTAAGATTTAAAATGCCCATTTAGTTTTCCTCAATAAAAGGGATTAGAGTAAATGGGTGCCTGTCACCCTGTATACAAGGTTTAGTTTTCAAAAGTTAAGAATTCATGTAACATTCACTCCAATAGTTGATTGCATTAGTTAGGATGCCATAACTGTGTAGTGGCCACAAATGTGGGTACATTTTTTGTCTTCCCATGAAATAGACTTGTCAATATCCTAAGATCAATGGATTTGTCACTGTCTTGTAGCATTGGACAAGGGGACCTTCAGGCCCCATCAAGCACCCATTTGTTTTAATCCAATTTTATTTTATCCACAAACCCATAAACTCTCCTCTGGATTGACCATTCCATACAACATGAGCAATTTACAATGGTTAATTAGCCTACCGTCCACCACACACCTTCTTTACGATGGGGAGGAGACTAATATGTATTGGAATGTGAAACACCATTGAAGTATTTCAGTCTGCACCAAGTGTACAATTTATAACATGGGCATAACAAATGAAACGCTGGATTATGTTTTAGGCCAAAACTTACTTTCATTAAGGCATGCACAATGGAGGATGATGTGTAAGGCCTGCTTTGTTGGTTAATGACTCTAATTGGAGGTTGTTAATTGAGTGTGAAATCGTGGGTAGCAAAATTAAATGCATCATCAATGAACCTACATTATAAATGATCTACAATTAATGGGTGTATGATTCAATTTGGACAGGACATTACTTACTGGTTTATTACTTCAATAAGCCATTGAGTTTCCATGCCACATGACACACTAAAAAATGTTCTCAAGAAACTAGATGGTATTTTAATTTGCTCAGTGACTGCCCTTCATAATGTTTGGGGCAAAGACCCATCATTTATTTATTTACCTCTGTACTCCACAATTTGAGATTTGTAATAGAAAAAAATCACATGTGGTTGAAGTGCACATTGTCAGATTTTATTAAAGGTCATTTTTATACATTTTGGTTTCAACATGTAGAAACTACAGCTGTGTTGATACATAGTCTGAATCTCCCCCCCCCCCCCCCCCCCCCCCCCCCAATTTCAGGGCAGCATTATGTTTGGGACACATGGCTTCACAAGCGTTTATAATTGCTCAGGAGTGTTTAATTGCTTCCTTAATGCAGGTATAAGAGAGCTCTCAACACCTAGTCTTTCCTCCAGTCTTTCCGTCACCTTTGGAAACTTTTATTTCTGTTTATCAACATGAGGACCAGAGTTGTGCCAATGAAAGTTAAAGAAGCCATTATGAGACTGAGAAACAAGAGTAAAACTGTTAGAGACATCAGCCAAACCTTAGGCTTACCAAAATTAACTGTTTGGAACATCGTTAAGAAGAAAGAGAGCACTGGTGAGCTTACTAATCGCAAAGGGACTGGCAGGCCAAGGAAGACCTCCACAGAAAAATTCTCTCTATAATAAAGAAAAAAAAAACAAACACCTGTCCAACAGATCAGAAACACCCTTCAGGAGTCAGGCGTGGATTTGTCAATGACCACTGTCTGTAGAAGACTTCATGAACAGAAATACAGAGGCTACACTGCAAGATGCAAACCACTGGTTAGCCGCAAAATAGGATGGCCAGGTTACAATTTGCCAAAAAGTCATTAAAAGAGCAACCACAGTTCTGGAAAAGGGTCTTGTGGACAGATAAGGCCAAGATTGACTTGTATCAGAGTGATGGCAAGAGCAAAGTATGGAGGAGAGAAGGAACTGCCCAAGATCCAAAGCATACCACTTCACCTGTGAAACACGGTGGTGGGGGAGTTATGGCCTGGGCATGTATGGCTGCTGAAGGTACTGGCTCACTTATCTTCATTGATGATACAACTGCTGGTGGTAGTAGCATAATTAATTCTGTAGTGTGTAGACACATCCTATCTGCTCAAGTTCAAACAAATGCCTCAAAACTCATTGGCCGACGGTTCATTCTACAGCAAGACAATTCAATTCAATTCAATTTTATTGTCATTGCACAGATACAAGTATGGCTACAACGAAATGCAGTTTAGCGTCAGTCCGTAGTAATAGTGCAATATAGAAATAAAAATACAGAATAAGCAAACAATGTGGACGGAGAGAGACTGGAGAAATCTATCGGCGGGACTCCGAGTTCAGCAATGTGATAGTGTTGTTGTAGAAGCTGTTCCTCATCCTACTAGTACGAGACCTGAGGCTCCTGTACCGCCTCCCTGATTGGAGGAGGGCAAACAGTCCATGGTTAGGGTGGGAGGGGTCTTTGATGATCTTCCCAGCCCGTCTCAGACACCGTTTTCGGTGGAGGGCATCCATGGCAGGGAGCGGGGCACCGATGATGTACTGCGCGGTTTTCACCACCCGTTGTAGTGCCTTCCTGTCCGCTACGGTGCAACTGCTGTACCATACCGTGAAGCAGGTGGTCAGGAAGCTTTCGATGGTACAGCGGTAAAAGTTGGTCAGGATCTGGGGGGACAGGTGAGCTTTCTTGAGCCTCCTCAGGAAGTCTTCTTGGAGTTGAGGACGAGGTTATTGTTGGCACACCAGGTTGTCAGGTGCTGGACCTCCTCCCTGTAGGCTGACTCATCGTTGTCACTGATCAGTCCTACCACCTTGGTGTCGTCGGCAAATTTAATGATGGCATTGGAGCCATTCTTAGGGATGCAGTCGTGGGTGAAGAGGGAGTAGAGGAGAGGGCTGAGCACACAGCCCTGTGGCACGCCGGTGTTCAGTGTTATAGTGGAGGAGGTGAGGTTGTTGACCCTAACAGACTGTGATCTGTTGGTGAGGAAATCCAGTGTCCAATTGTAGAGGGAGGTGGAGATGCCAAGTCCGCTGAGTTTGATGATCAAGCTGGCGGGGATGACAGTGTTAAAGGCGGAGCTGAAATCAATGAACAGCAACCTGATGTAGGTGTTATTGCTGTCCAGGTGGGTCAGGGCAGAGTGTAGGGCCGCCGATATGGCGTCCTCTGTAGACCTGTTGGCCCGGTAGGCAAACTGATGGTTTGCCTACCGGGCAAAATGATCCCAAACAGACTGCTAAAGCAATAAAGGAGTTTTTCAAAGCTAAAAAATGGCCAATTCTTGAGTGGCCAAGTCATGAATCGCAGGCTTCAAGCAATCATTGCATGCAAAGGATATGCAACAAAATACTAAACATGACTACTTTCATTTACATGGCATTGCTGTGTCCCAAACATTATGGTGGCATGAAATGGGGGGACTATGTATAAACACTGCTGTAATTTCTACATGTATAAAAATGGCCTTTATTAAAACCTGACAATGTGCACTTTAACCACGTGATTTTTTTCTATTACAAATCTCAAATTGTGGAGTACAGAGGCAAATACATAAATGAAGGGTCTTTGTCCCAAACATTATGGAGGCACTGTATGTGTTGTTGAGGTTCGTTTATGCTAAGAGTGAAGTGATTAGAGAGAAAATGTGGGTTGTAAATTTGTTTAAATGCCTGTGGTTTATAATGAGGTAATCTGGTGCCTAAAGCCATTCAATAAATGATTCTGCTGCATAGCATGTGGACCATTAAGTCTATATCTAGTTGTGCATATTTTTTCCCAATGGTGTAAGGGCTTGGTAAAGCTTTTGTCTGTGTGCTGTCCTGCACTCTAGCTGTTGAGAGAACTGTTCAGTTGCCTGATAACAGTTGGGAAGACACTCTTGCTTCTGTTCGTATACTTTTTCAAACTTCTGTACCTCTTGCCTGATGGGGGAAGGGAGAAGAGACTTCTTGTGAAAAGTTAAAATATAGAGGACTCTTTTAGGAAAGATTGCTGGAGGAAATCTTTAGGTTTATTAGGTACGCACTGGTGCCTTCTCATGTACCGTATGTAGGCAGCCTCTGCCGACAGTCTGTCTGTTTATTCATCTTTTTGTTGTTTCGTCTGTTTAAAAATTATGTTTTGGAGGTTTAGTCTTATGTGGGGGAGGTGAGGAGGGTAAAGAGGAAACTGTTTCTCAGTCTCTTCGAGTGGCCAGGATGCGACTATTCTCCGAGCGGCGTCTCCTAGATTGGCGCGGCCTTTCAGCAGCGGAGCAGCACTGGATTAACATCGCAGAGCGGGCGATGCCTTACCGGGGATCGCTTGTTGAAGCTCCGGAGTGTTGGGCCTGTTGCTTTGTCATCGTGGAGCTGTGGTTGCGGAGCTTCTAGCCGTGGGCGGCGCTGACGTCAACATCGCGGAGTACTGGTGATCACTTTGCCGAGGGCCGCCAGTGTTGAATCTCCGCCCAGCTCGGCCAGTGGACTTTGGGAGCCGCGGTCTCAGATTCAAATTCAAACTTTATTGTTATTGTGCAGTGTACAGTACAGAGACAACGAAATGCAGTTAGCATCTCCCCAGAAGAGCGAACATAGAATGAACAATAAATATATATACGTACATAGTCTTAGTAGTGCAATTTTTCTGGGGGAAGGAGTGTCCGGGGGGGGGGGGGGGGGGAGATGACTGGCAATCACCGAGGTACAGAGTTGAGTAATGTAACAGCCGCAGGGAAGAAGCTTTTCCTGGACCTGCTGGTCCGGCAACGGAGAGACCTGTAGCGCCTCCCGGATGGGAGGAGGGTAAACAGACTCTGGCTGGGGTGAGAGCAGTCCTTGACGATGGTGCGCGCCCTTCGCAGACATCGCTTGCTTTGGACAGACTCAATGGAGGGGAGCGAGGAACCGGTGATGCGTTGGGCAGTTTTCGCCACCCTCTGCAGTGCTTTCCGGTCGGAGACAGAGCAGTTGCCGTACCACGATAATAAGTGGCCGATTCGGAGCTCCAAGCTGCTGAGAATGTTCTTCCATTCCGATGTCGGAGTTTCGATCATCCCGGCAAGAAGGCCTGAACATCGGGCCGCCCCTAGCGGCGACTGCAGAGGGATTCGGGAGGCCCCAACCACGGCTGAACAAAGAGGAAGATTACTGAAATTTATTGCCTTCCCTCACAGTGGGGAAACGTTGATTCTGCTGTGTGGGGATGTCTATGTTAAATTCTATCGTGTGTTGTGTTTTTTATTTGTATGGCTATATGGTAACTCAAATTTCACTGTACCAATTGGTGCCTGTGACAATAAATGTAAACTTGAAACTTGAACTTGTAAAGGTCACCTTTTTTAATAGCCCTTATCAACATGAAACTATTTATATTCCACCTATAATTATCTCCAGACTAATTCCCTGTAGTCATTTTGATGAAAGTAATTTGAAGAACACTGGATGAGGCATGGCTTGAACTACGACCAACAATTCTACTGCATGGAGGACATGTGGACAAATGGGGAGTGTAGGCCTCTAGAATAGAATTTCATTAGTCTGTAGCACTGCAGAGTTCTGTTGAATAGGGTTTTACTAAGGATGTGAAACTTGGCAATACAGAATTGTTTTACGCACTAAATGGGACACATGGAAATCATTAGAAATTGGGAGCTGTTCCAACTGCGTAAACTACACAGTTCACTGAGCGATATCACCCAATGCCTGAAGCCTGATTTTTGTGGCTGTTTGTCAGAGCTAAAGCTGCCCAATGCTCTTTGCTTCCTCCCCCTTCGCCCTCCAGGGTTGGGACAAGAGAGTCACCAGAGAAGACACCCAGCAACTTCAGACTTCAGACTTCAAGCAGCCATTGCATGAAAAGGATATGCAACACAATATGAAACATGACTACTTTCATTTACATGAGATTGCTGTGTCCCAAACATTATGGTGCTCTGAAATGGGGGGGGGGAAACTATGTATAAACACAGCTGTAATTTCTACATGGTGAAACCAAAATGTATAAAAATGGCCTTTATTAAAATCTGACAATATGCACTTTAACCACATGTGATTTTTCCCTACTACAAATAAATAAATGATGGGTCTTTGTCCCAAACATTATGGAGAGCAAGCACTGTAGTTGCATTAGTAATTAGCAGAGCAGGTTCATTATTATCCTTGGAAGTTGAAAGTGAGTTTGAGTTTCATAGCCTATTGAATTACCCAGTAAAACCTGAAGCAACCTGACAATGTTAACTGACCTACAATGTCATAAAGCAATGGACAAAGATTTTATTTTTATAAAAATGTTGCTATAGATTTTCAGTGAAGACCAGTGCTGCAGCTGAAAGAGTTGCGTTGGTTCCAGTGTGATTAATGGTTGTTAATTATCATGTACTTGTGGCTTGAACAAAGTGCACCCATTATTCACCTGTAGGATGTTTTATTTGCTGGTGTTTCATCATCCACCTTTCATCATCCATCCCTCTGCTAACCCTGCAAAAGTTGGTGAACCACTTCTTTCAACTTCTGCATTCATTCTGGGGATTTTAGATGTGGTCAAAGCTATGGAATGATTATATTTTTAACTGGAATGGTATGCATGTTGATATGTGGAGAGGTGTTCATTTGTATTTGCTGCTCTTTTACCCTCTGGTTATGCAGGATGGTAAGCTGGATGATGCCATTTGAATAGACTAGGCAAGAAACTGCGATGACTTACTAATACCACGGTTTGCCAGTGCTGGATATATTCAATATTTAGATTGGACTAGGTCAGGGGTGGGGAACCTTTTCATGTTGTAATGCCACATTAAGTTAGCTGTAATCTAATAAGGCTGCATCCAAGAAACTTCAATTAGATATACTTCAAAATGTACATTATTTTGTCAAAATAACCCTCATGACTTACTCATGTTTTAATTGTGGCCGTCAGTCGGGGAGGATTATTTAGTTGAATCTTCTTTTACTCTTTGTTATTTTAAATACGTTCATTTTAAGATTAAAATAAAAATAATATAAGACGAACAAAAACATATTAATAAAAATAAAAGGTAGACAAAAATGCTGGAGAAACTCAGCGGGTGAGACGGCATCAATGGAGCGAAGGAAATATGCGACGTTTCGGGTCGAGACCCTTCTTCAGACCTGAAGAAGGGTCTCGACCCGAAATGTCGCCATTTTCATTTGCTCCATAGATGCTGCCTCACCCGCTGAGTTTTTCCAGCAGTTTTGTCTACCTTAAATTTTCCAGCATCTGCAGTTCCTTCTTAAATAAAAATAAAAGGATTTATTCTATAAAATTTGGATTCGTTCAAAAGGCCGCACTTAATGGCCTAGAAGGTCGCAGGTTCCCCACCCCTGGACTGGGTTTTAGTTATTAGTTTTAGCGATGCAGCTCAGAAATAGGTCCTTCGAGTCCACACGACCAGAGATCACGCTGCACACTAACATTATCCTACACACACTAGGGTCGTTTACAATTTTACTGAAGCCAATTAATCTCCAAACCTACATGTGTTTGGAATGTGGGAAGAAATCAACGCATCCGGAGAAAACCCATATGGTCACAGGGGGAACATACAAACTCCGGAGTCAGGATCGAACCCGGGTCTCTGGTGCTGTAAGGTAGCAACTCTACCGTTGCGCAACTGTGCTGCACATCTGAGTTCCGGATGAGCATCTTGAGGATGATTGGAGGTCCATTCATTCAGGCACATGGCTCCCTTCCACTGCCAACAAGTGCCTTGTAGACTATAGAATAGCAAAAGTCAATGCTGGAGAAACACAGCGAGCGGGTCAGACAACATCTGTGGAGGGAAATGGACAGGCAGCATTTTGGGGTTGAGACTCTTCAGACCGATTGTAGTAGAGGGGGAGAAAGCTGGAATGCATGCAAGGGCAATGCCTGGCAAGTGATGGGTGGATACAGGGAGGGGCGGGGGCGGGGGGGGGGGGGGTTAGTGATGGGTGGATACGGGGGGGGGGGGGGGGTTATTGGCAGATGGGCAGAATAACTAATAACGGTTAATGATGAAAAGGAGCGAAGGGTGTCGGGTAATGAGAGAAAAGGAGTGAAATGAAAAGCCAGCAGGTGAGATAATGGTGGAAGTGGACAGGGGCTGAAGAAAGGTCTCAACCCAAAACGTCACCCATTCCTTCTATCCAGAGATGCTGACTGTCCCGCTGAGTTTCTCCAGCATTTTGTGTCCATCTTCATTTTGTTGTGTTGTAAGCTACACAAGTGGAATATGAGGTGCTGGTCCTTGAGGTTGTGTAACATCCTTGGCTTGTTATTTGCTGCAAGATATTCCTCCTTTCAACACCCCATTTTCACACGAGCAGTTAATGTTCTGATTACAGATGGGGGGGGGGGGGGGGGTAGGTAATGGCATTGGTATTATTTTGAATATCAAGTGCTTGGACCTGCTATTGATGGGGATGGTTAATTATCATCCATGCAATATATCACCTCCTGTAATTGTGTAGGAAGGAACTGCAGATGCTGGTTTACGCACAGATTGCTGGAGTAACTCAGCAGGTCAGGCGGCAGCATCTTCGAAGAAATGGAATCGAGGAAATCCACTGGCAGTCTGAAGAAGAGTCTCAACTTGAAACAACTTCTCCTTTTCTCCAGAGATGCTGCCTGACCCGCTGAGTTAGACCAGCATTTTGTGTCTATCTACTGCTCTAATTGAATTGGTTCTCTTGTGAGGCACTTTATCAAGAATATCTAACAGTTTAAGCATACTGCATCAACTGGTTTGCACTGGTTTACTCTTCTACTTGTAACTTCGATGTTCTAACATAGTCTGTAAATGTGAGTTTTTTGTTTTTTTTTCCTTTCATAAATCCACATTTTCTCTATCCAATTATTTGTCCAATTTATCCTGTTGCTGCTTCATGGATTCCAGAATTATCCTATCTTTGGTGGCTAATGAGTTGATGTCTCCTACAAGTTGTGGCATTATACCTGCTGTCGTTAATCTGTGGAGATTGAATTAGTGAAATTTTGATAGATGCCTTTATTCGGCCATTAGTTCCAACATAATTCATTTCAAAACCCTTGGATACAGCCCCAGATCCTAGTTTTGTCTCATCTTGAACTCCATTCATTTATTCGGTTCTAATACTACTTAGTTTAGAGATACAGCATAGAATCATGCCCAGAGTCTGTGCCAACCAGTAACCATCCATACACTAGTTCTAGGTTACACTCTATGGACAATTAACAGATGCCAATTAACCTACAAACCTGTACACCTGTGGAGTGTGGGAGGAAACCGGAGCAGCCAGCGAAAGCCCCATGCAGTCACAGGAAGAATGTGCAAACTCCATACCGACAGCACCCATGGTCGGGATGGAACCCAGGTCTCTGGCGCTGTAAGGTAGTAACTCTACCGCTGCGCCAATGTGCCGTCACACATCTGTGCGGTATTTTTGAGTTGCTAATTTGCTCTGACCCAGTTGCCCATTTATTGTAGCTATTTTTTTATCAGTTTCACCTTGTAGTTAGTTGAAAGAGTTTTTGCTGATGTCTTGAATGGCTGACCCTTGGTTCTGGACATCTCAGTAAAGGAAGATGACACTAAGGTCCAACATTTGTTTTGTTACCCTGTCAATCTAATGCATTCTCATGTCCGTCCATATCTGACATTTTTAGCTAATCATTTCCTTTAAAAAATATATTTATTGAAGCCCTTTTATAGCCAGCACACTCATTCTACTTTCTGAAGTCAATGCATTGTGCCTCTGAATTTGACAAGTTTGGTTCTCAGACTTGCTGAGCCTTTGGCAAGATTATAGGCCTTTGATATAAAGCATTTGTAATTTGATAGTTTTCTGCGCCACTTTTCCTGTTTTAAAACCTCAAACGAATATGACTTGTCTTTACAGTGTTTACTACATGACATTTTAACCACGACAGTAATCTGTGGCATTCCTTTTTACCATAAGTATAGTTGCAATTTGAGTACAGATGTATAGTCTAACATGGTTCTGTTATTAACCCAGAGTCCTGGGATGATCTCATTCATTGCTCCATCGGCCAGTGCCTCATCTTTGCTGTGGTTAGACCATGAGTGGAGGAGAAAGAAAGGCAGCCCAGAAACACAAGCAACATGTATAGGTCTGTTAATTATGCAACCGAAAGCTGGATTTCTCAGTGTGTCCCAGTTCAAAGCACAAACTGGTCTGTTTATTCGCTCGAGTTGTTATAGCGACATGGCTCAAAGGTTATCTTTGACATCCTAAGGACACAACAGTAGTGGAGTGGAACAGTAAAATGTTATAAAGGCTTAGCAGGTCATGCAGCACCTGTGGAATGAGAAACCAAGTTAGCATTTCGGTTCAGCCCTTTACTCCCAATGCTGCTTGATCTGCTTTGTGTTTTTCAGCGCTTTGTTTCAGATACCCCACACCCGACATCTTAACTTTCATCTACGATCAAATGCTTCTTGATTTGAAATGAGTTTTTCCACTTTACTCAAATCTTAACGCATAAATTTATTTTCTAATGGGTGTCAATTAAGCAATGAAATAGACTTCAAATAGTATTACCTGCTCTTGAATTATCTTTGGCTTGTCTCCCTGCGTAAAGTGGTCTGAAGCAGTTACATTGTTACATCTGTACTGTTCTCTGTAACTTGTAGACAGCTAATGGTGGCAACTTTCCAAAGTGCACTTAACTTGCCTGGGATTTTGAAGGAGGATCTTTGAATGAAATAAACCACATTGTGTAAATAATGCAACCACCGTGTCAATCCTGCTGACTTATTGCTTTTGTTTCTTTTTCCCCCCCAGATCGTGAAGATCAATCAATTCTTTGCACGTAAGTATATTTTCAGTACTGTTAAAATAAATGTGCATTGTGCTGTCTTATTTTATCCTGGCATTGCCCAAGCTTTGTGGAACGTAGCTCAAAATAAAACTCAATCTAATTTTTAAGGCAAACTTCAAGTTTTTAAACTGCATAGAATTTCACCAGCAAATTATGATGAATCATGATCAGCTTTGTTAGCCCCATATGTAAAGTGTGAATCAGATGATGAACCTTTGGTACCCGTTTCCACTGGTGAGGGATTGGCAGTGTTGAAACATTTGAATCTATTTATTTTATGAGCTCTGTATTCTCGATGTAACACTCGTGTAAATAAACAATGGGAATGCTAAACAACTGGTGTTCTTTCATTTCAAACCAATGTAGATGTAAATTGCTTAGACTTGACTTCACAACTTGCTTCCAGGATGCAACATGCACTGTACAAGTAGTCTACAGAAGTCAAGAACTTGGGCAGGATTTGGGGACAAATGTCCTGCAAAGTTTTTATTTTTTTTATTTTATTTTTTTTAATTATTTATTTCGAACAGAATAAAAGAATAAAAAGTAAGTGTGAAACAGCATACAAAACACAAAACAAGAATATTTATAAAGTGTCATAAACAATATTTATAAATAAATGAAATCGTATGTGTCCGAAAAGGAGCAGGAAGAAGCCAAAGCTTATTAATTCCCACCCCTTATTCAACTGCTTGTAATTATCTTATACAAATTTAGCAGCTATATGTACACCATATGTACACCAGCCACTATATGGCTTTGCATGGCACGTGTGCAAATCTAAGTTTCAAATCGGCCCGTGAAGCTAACACCTGTGTAACAAGATCGTAGCCAGGCCTGAATCCGTTCTATTTCCCTTCAATTAATCAACATGCAATTAGTGCCGGGAGTATCCCACGCTTGGGGGCCAAAGCTTCCAGCAGGCCCAGTGGACCCTGCTCGCCCACCACACACTCCAAACTCGTCCCCAATCCACCGGCGTGGATAGGACCCGTGCCCCCGTGAATGAAGAGAGACCCGCGAGCAGCCAACGAGAATGATGGGGGGGCCCCATTGGAGGTGGAGGGGTTGTTGCCACATGTGGCGGAAGGCAGTAGATAGGACTGTTCGGTGAACATTTGTAACATTATCAGCGCCAAAACATGGTGACACTTGAAAACTGCCTAGGGTTTACCAAATCCTAACTCTTTATCTTCATAGATGCTGCCGGACCAGAATATTTTGAGCATTCGGTTTTACCTCAAATTTCATCAAATTTGCTATAATTCTTTGCTGTAATCTGCTCATTAATTGCAAAATTGTAATTTGAATGAGCTGTGGAATATTTGTATCTGCTGCACCACTCACGGGCAGCAACCAATGACACCTCCGATCCTCGCCTCTTCCCCCGACTGCCAACTCGCCTGGATTCCTGGCTCAGATCGGAAGAAGGGTCTCTACCCAAAACATCACCTATCCATGTTCTCCAGAGATGCTGCCTGTCCTGCTGAGTTACTCCGGCACTTTGTGACCTCGGTGATCTCCTACTGGATTATAGTGGACAATCGACAGTGATGGGCACCATTCCCCTCCCTATAATCTGTTCTACAGAGGGTGTACTGTATAGGAGACACAAGGAACGGCAGATGCTGGAATCGTAAGCAAGACACAGTTCTGGAGGAACTTGATCAGTCAGCAGCATCTGTGGAGGATATGGATAGTCTGACGAAGGGACCGGACTTGAATTATCGCCTGTCCATTCCCTCCATAGATGCTTCTTGACCTGCAGACTTCCTCCACCACTTTGTGTTTTAATCAAGTATGCTGGTGTTTTGGTAGCAGCACAACAAGAGCCATCTTTCCGTTTTCCATACTCTGCTCCCTGGTTTCAGTCTGTTGCCAGACTTGTCACTGTGCCGGACAGGAGATACTCAGCAAACCAAGTGGTCTCTTTGGCATGGATTTCCTATCTTTTGATCTGCAGCATCCTGCAAGTGATGTCATCAGACTGAGCAGCCAGTTGTCTTGAAGAATTTGCCTCCAACAAGATGCAAAAAGTGCCTTATATGATCAGAGATTTATTTGGGGTGACTAACCTTAAACCCATGGGAAGTTAAGGTAGAAGATTGGGTATAATTAGATTTAATTTGGGAAATTGAGAGTTTTGAAAGCAGAGGGAATAGCAGACCCCACACAAACAGTTTCTAAGTCTTGAGAGGTCAATCAAACAATATTGGACTAATGTGGTGTTTTCATATGTTCCTTATAATGCAAAATATTGCAATACCTTCAAGGTTATTTTTAATGTGGGAATTATTCATTAACATCTGAAGTGCTTGCTGGTATTTGGATTGGAAAGCTGCAGAGCGCAATGCCTGTGAAAACATTCATTTTAGATTTCAGCATCAGTCTTGTGGGTTCATTTCAATGGTCTAACATTGTGGTAGTCTGATAACTGCCGCTGCAACATTGGGCCTTTTATCATTGTAAACTCTTTCACATCCAATGGTTTCCTTATCCGGTTTGTCACGGAGTTATTCTGCAAGAAACAGTCCATTTCTCCTACTTCCACGTGAATCATCTTCTAACCTCCAGCACATCCGTCCCATTTTCCTCTCTCCATACTCGTCAATCACAACCCACGCCAATTCTTCTGCCACCCTGCTACACACGGGGCAATATTGTGTAGCCAATTAATAGACTGATGTTATATATTGAAGTATGTAGCGGATGGCCACAGATCATGGGAATTGTTGTAAATTCTATATAAACAGCACTCGAGATCAGGATTGTCTCTCTGTCCCTACACTAGGGAGTTGCACTATCTGCTGCACGGCTCGAATGTGGTTAAGCAATTCGTAACAAATTACCACTTTTTTATTTAGAAATCCTCAAGTTACCTTATTTCAAAGTATTTGCATAAATGTCATTTCTAGTGCTTGAGTATATGGTTTTATAAATATTTGTCATGTTATATGTTGACGTGCCTGTGGGTTCATAAATCTTGTTGAAACTGTGAATTCTTTGGATTACTGCATTCCTATTTTGACCATCTTTGCACACTAATACAACATTCAGAAGTCATCCAGGTTGCAGATAATTTAAGCATGCATCTTTTTCTTTTTAACGCTGTATCCTGTTAGACTAGGTCTTGGTTTTGATTTCGGGGGGATGGATTTTTACAAAAATATTGCCTTAAAAGGAAAAGTGACTGAAATTAGCCTTTAGAGAATAGAAAAACCAATTGTGGATTTGAATGCCAACAAGAATGGATACCGCACATTTTTGTAAACCAGTTAAGGACTGATTGCAGGTTCCTATCTGGATGTCGGCAGGAAATGTATTGCTTTTCAAGCGGCAGGGGATGTGGCCTCCAGGAAAAGAATGTGACCTGGTGTTCAGTCATGCATTTAGCAAATGCACTCGAGTCGATCTTGTAATAAATTACCTGCTGTGGCTATGGCTGGTGTGACTAGTGTCCATTGCAATGCTAACACCCAGACTGGATGTCAGCATTGTGATGCCAACCGTTGTTGGATTGTCACTGCTTCCCTCTCATTCTGTTGTGTAGTTTCTATTTAAACTGAAATTACACTGAAGAAAAGTCTTATTTGGTCCTGAGTGAGACAGTGCACAAAGAAGGGTTTAATTTATTTTTTAGTACTGTTCAGATGAGCTTATTTGATGGAAATGTTTTGATAACACAATATATTCACATTATCACTGCACCAACACTTACTTCCGATCTACTTGCTTTTGAAAGTGAAGACATAAGAGCAGAATTGGACTCCAAAGAAGAACACACAGTGCTGGAGTAAAACACTAGATCAGGCAGTATCTCCGGAGAAAAGGGATGGGTGACATTTTGGGTCTGGCTCCTGTGTCGGACTAAAGTTCTCCAAACTTGGATTGAATTGGGTAAATGAAGCAATAAATACTGTGCTGGGACATGCTCCACCAAAATGCTGGAGAACGGGGACTGTGACTTTACACTCAACCTTCAGGACAATCTTGTTTTCTTGATTTTTAATGAGCATTGCTTGGTATATTTGAGCTTCCCGCTGAGCCACAGCTGTGGACCGGGAATGTGGCCAGAATGGGGCTTTATTGAGGCGCCGCAGTCTCCATGCCTCCCGGATGAGCCCAGGTCGGAGGAGCCTGGGTTGGTGGAGTCTGGGTCAGCACCACGGAGGCTTCAGGAGTGGAGCTAGCAGCGATGGTGGAGAGGTCGATGACGAGGACGGACCACTCAGAGTGAGGATGCCTCTGCCGGAGGAATGAACAAAGGAGGGCCCAGCGTGAGGGGAACCGCCATGGGAGGTAGAACAATGGGCCATGGAGGTCCCAGCATAGGGGACCGACATGGGGGAGCGTGGAAGAACAACGGTACACCTGTTGCGGGATACTTTGTAACTTGGTAAGTGCTCTTTATGTGACGATGCAAGCAAAGATTTTCACTGTGATTTGTCACATGTGACAAAGTATTCTTGCACTCATTCATTGAGTTTTGTTATGGCAAATGGGGTTCCATTCTCCATATAGAATTTTTGATTCAACTTCTTTCAGTGTTATCTGATCCATCCTCCTTTCAATTTTAGCAACTGATGAGCTTACAATGCTGAGTGCTATGTTCTGCACTCTATCTTCTCCTTTGCTCCATCTATTATACTGGAGTTTGACAATTTGTATTTGGTGTATCTGATTTGTTTGGATAGTATGCAAAACAAAGCTTTTCATTGTACTTCATTACATGTAATAAAGTCAATCTAAATTTATCTGCTGTACAAATCAAAATATAAACAGCATATATTCCCTTCTCTGGAAGGTTGGTTGCTTTCTGACTTGGTTCCTTGATAAATTATAAAGAAAGCACATCAGCGCTTCTACTTCCTGAGAAGATTACGGAGAGTCGGTTTGTCAAGGAGGACTCTCTCGAACGTCTACAGGTGCACAGTAGAGAGCATGCTGACCGGTTGCATCGTGGCTTGGTTCGATAACTTGAGCGCCCTGGAGAGGAAAAGATTGCAAAAAGTTGTAAACACTGCCCAGTCCATCATCGGCTCTGACCTCCCTACTATCGAGGGGATCTATCGCAGTCGCTGCCTCAAAAAGGCTGCCAGCATCATCAAGGATCCACACCATCCTGGCCACACACTCATCTCCCCGCTGCCTTCAGGTAGAAAGTACAGGAGCCTGAAATTTGCAACATCCAGGTTCAGGAATACCTACTTCCCCACAGCCATCAGGCTATTAAACTCATCTCAAACAAAACTCTGAACATTAATAGCCCATTGCATTTTATCTGATTATTTATGTGTGTGTGTGTGCATATTCAATGATATGTGGCCACACTGATCTGTTCTGTATTTATGCCTTCTATATTCTGTTGTGCTGAAGCAAAGCAAGAATTTCATTGTCCTATCTGGGACACATGACAATAAACGCTCGAATCTTGACTAACGATAACTCTTGGCTTTCTTTTGTCATACAAGAGTCAAGAGTGTTTTATTGTCGTATGCACCAAAATTGAGCCATGAAATTCTTTCTTGCAGCATCCCATGAAAGCCTAGATGTTTAGTGTACTCTTGGGCCATATGTTACTCTTTGAAATTAACTGTTTCCTAAACTTTGTTTAATGCAGAGGAGAATCTGGTGCAGGCAAGACAGAAAATACCAAGAAAGTTATTCAATATCTGGCCCATGTTGCTTCTTCTCACAAAGGAAGGAAGGACCACAATATTCCAGTGAGTTACATTTCCCATAAAGCTCTTTTGATATTAATCCCAAGTAATTGCGCAGGTATGCCGGTCACAATTTTTTTTGTTTTTAATGTTAACACATTAATATTGTTGTGGCTTATGATTGCATAATGCAACTAACTGACAATATTGTGTTGCAGAATGTTGAATGCAAATACCTGATCGGGTGATATGGCATATAGATATCGCTTTGCTGACAGCTTGATCCTTGTATGTAATATCTATATGCTGAATAAGATATAATGTAGAATGATTTGCATTTTAAAGTGCTGCTCTGTTTTGCCTCATGGAACTCACAAAATTACAGTTTTCCAGAAAATGGTGTCCACTGTGAAATGATATGTAAATCTAGAACATTGGAACAGAATGAACTGTAGCTCCAAGTTGCAAGGTTTAGAGTTCAAGTCTCTGGCAGCGTGAGCAGCTAAAGTCCTAGCTACAATGTGAGTAGCATGATGCCACTATTTTGGTGGGTATTAAACCAAGCCCCGTTGTTTTTGGATCCTGTGACTGAAATGCTAAGCCGACTGCTCCATTATCCAAGTAAATTATCCCTCCAATAAAAAAAAAAGGGTTTTAAACTGAAATAGTAGGAGGTGCAAGATTTGTTGGTGCATTGCAAGAACTTAGTTTGCAAGTTGCCAGAAAGTTTTTGTTTTTGTTTTTTTGTAGAGCATGTCGAAAGTATTTAATTTGTTGTACACTATTGGCTAATGTAATAATAATAATAATGGATGGGATTTATATAGCGCCTTTCTAATACTCAAGGCGCTTTACATCGCATTATTCATTCACTCCTCAGTCACACTCGGTGGTGGTAAGCTACTTCTGTAGCCACAGCTGCCCTGGGGAAGACTGACGGAAGCGTGGCTGCCATTCTGCGCCTACGGCCCCTCCGACCACCACCAATCACTCACACACATTCACACACATTCACACACATTCACACACAGGCAAAGCATTCACACACAGGCAAAGGTGGGTGAAGTGTTTTGCCCAAGGACACAACGACAGTATGCACTCCAAGCGGGATTCGAACCGGCTACCTTCCGGTTGCCAGCCGAACACTTAGCCCATTGTGCCATCAGTCGTCCCAGTATGCACTACATTTGATTAAACACATATTTTTGGTTTGTACACTATAACCTGCAAGGGCATCAGGGTTATTGAATTGTAAAATGCAAAAGTTAACACCTCTTTGGAGGGCTTGCAAATTTTATGATGTGGTCTGAAAATATTTAGTGTTATAGATGAGCCTCGCTTATATTAGTAACAACACATTGCAAACAGTGTTCTGGCGATGGAAGCAACATTGCTTTTCCTGTCCTCGTAAGGTCATGTGATAGGAGTAGAATTAGGCCATTCAGCACATCAAGTTTACTCCGCCATTCAATCATGGCTGATCTATCTCTCCCTTCTAACCTCTTTCTCCTGCCTTCTCCCCATAACCCCTGACACCTGTACTAATCAAGAATCTATCTCTGCCTTAAAAATATCCATCTAACGAAAAGGGCCCCACAGCCTTCTGTGGCAAAGAATTCCACAGATTCACCACCATCTGACTAATGATGCCCTGTCTAAGGTTCCCACATTGAACTTGTAAGCTACCTCCGAACCAGTCACGCTGAGTGACGACTGCCTCCAGAGAACAAAAATGTCAAGTGGTTTTTCCCTCAAGAACATTTATGACTTAAAATATTGCAAGTCCTTTTTTAGCAAGACCAGTGCAAACCCTTTTAGTCTATTCCTTCCAAATCCGTGCACACACAATGCAATACAAACTGCATTATAATAACCTATATTCAGTGATCAAACTACTGAGTTTGACCCTCTCAAAGCTCTTGACTATTTGCACAAATATGTTCCAATTCTATGCACACTTCTCAAACTGGCATCACTTTTGTTTAATGGTGGGGTGGGGGGGGGAGGGGAAAACAGTTAAAGGGCCTGTCCCACGAGCATGCGACCTGCATGCGGCAAGCGCGACCAAACCGGAAGCGGGGGCCGCGCGGAGGTCGAGTGAGTGACGTGAAGTTCGAGCGAAGTCCGTGCGTGACGTACGCCGTCAAGATGCTGCGTACGGCGTCGAAACACAGCACACGCCCGTCGAGGCGGTGCATACGGCGCTGAGGCGGCTGCGGGCCGGCAGGCCGTTGCCGCGCGGAATTTTTGAACACGGTCAGTTTTTCAGAGCCCCGCGCGATGTCGGGACCAGCTCCGCACAACTCCATACGGCTCCGGCAATCGAAGTGGGACTGGCCCCGCGAGGCCGTACGGCTCAAGCGACCACGTTAGGTCGCGCTTGCTGCATGGAGTCGCATGCTCGTGGGACAGGCCCTTAACACTTCAGCTTGACAACCTGGCACCAGAACTGTGAAGGAGAGAGAACGATTGTTAATAGTGGCTGCTTTCTCTCTCTCCCAGTTCAAATGGGTTTTCGAACAGCATTTTTTTAAATATCTCCCATCTGCAGTTTTTTAATTTTTATATCTTAACATCCATGTTGCTTTTATACCTGCCAAGATAATCTGCATTTTAATTATTAAAATATTTTAAGATTTCCATTCATTATGTAGTGTAAATAAGTTTAAATAGCCTTCACTTCAGGGTTGTTTTTGCCTGAAAGTTAGTTTTGTACTGCTATAACCCTTGCAATGCAAAGCTTGGCACCTGTTGTAACAGCCCAGTCAAATAAACTCCTCATTGGATTAAAGGCAAAGATTTTTACCATGGCACTCTAAGACTGAAATGAACTAGCCCTCTATTTCATGGTGGCGATCATTTTATGAATGAATTTTTGTTCCTCTAGGACTTTTAATTCCTTCAGCAAAATCTGCATGTGCGTAATTAAATTGCTTGCTCCATAGAATTTGATTAGATGTTCCCACCTGTGAAGTTGATGCCTTTGTGACGTTGGCGTGTGTATTTCCTAACAATACTATTTAATTTGTTTGCGACAAGCAGCTCGAATCGCCTAAACCAGTGAAACATCAGGCAAGTGTCAAATGCTGTTCAGTGTAACTATTTGCAGCATGTAATTGACAGCTTTTCCTGTTTGATTACATTTAATATTCTGAATCGTCTTTGCGCAAAACCTTTTCATTTGCAATTACTCGGGGCTCTTGAAAGAAGTCAATCAGCAACTTTTCACAATCCCATACTTGTTTTACATAATGTGAATTGAGCAGATTTGCATGTTATTTCGCTTGTAACAATTTTATAAATGGACCTTTCACTGTTCAATTTTTTGTGACTGTTTTGAACAATGTATCAATGGAGGCGAAAGTTGAATGCTTAAGATGTTTCATAGGAATATTTTCTGCTTCACTTGAATTATATTTGCATGAAATTTCTTGTAGGAAATTGCATAATTTGTGACCACAATATATTAGCATAGAGAACAATCTGTAGGTTTAGAAGGATGACTTTTGTGGCACACTAGTAGATTTTGTCCCAAAGGAAAAGGCATGTAAGAAAGGATTATTATTTCAAAAATAATTCTACCTTGAGGGGAAATTATTATTTGGCCTTTTTGTGAAATCAACCTTTCCCACTGTCTGATCTTTTGATGGATGTCCTATGCACCTCTCGAAATCTGAGCATCTTATTGGAGATTTGCCTGTGTTGGTTGAAAAAATGTTGTCCTCTTAAAATTTCAGTGGGTGTTTATTAGTTTTCGAACTCCCAGGTCCGTTGCCAACAGAGGAAACGCCAGTTGCAATTGGTAATAGATCAAATAATTTAATGTTTGAAGTGGTTAGTGTGGCATCCCTGTTACTACAGTTAGGTGTTAAAAGGTCTAAAAGTTGGTTATTTGATATATGTAAGAAGTTTCTAAATAGTTCACCTGGATAAAAATCTGTAAAATCCCTCTGGTTGCAATCCAAATTCTACTTCAATCTGCTCTGTTGCTGAAACTTGCTTTATTTGTCCACCTTTTTTTTAAATAAATTCTGCAGGAAGGAACTGCAGGTGCTGGTTTAAACCGAAGATAATCAAAGCTGGAGTAACTCAGGTGGGCAGGCAGCGTCTCTGGAGAGAAACAATGGGCGATGTTTCGGGTTGAGATCGCTAGTCTGAAGAAGGGTCTCGATCCGAAACAAGATGCTGCCTGTCCCGCTGAGTTACTCCAGCTTTGTGTGTGCCTTTTTTTAAAATAAATTCTGTTTTGTGGCACTGTTCTTCAGGTTGCTTATGTCACAATGCCTTGATTTTCCACCTCAAACCTGAGATTATCCAAAACTTGTGCTCACCTCCAACACTCCACTGAGTCCTATTTCCCCAATCACCCCCCTCCCCCCCCCCCCCCCAGTGTGAACATGCACGCCTCCAGATTAAGGGACAACTTCTTCACAGCTGTTATCAGGCAACTGAACCATCCTACCAACAACTAGAGAGCAGGCCTGATTTACCTAATTGGAGACCCTCAGATTATCTTTGATCGGACTTTACTGGGCTTTATCTGACACTAAACATTATTCCCTTTATCCTCTATCTGACCACTGGGTGGCTCGATTGTATTAATGTATTATCTTTCCGTTTAGTGGTTAGCACGCAACAAAAGCTTTTCACTCTATATCGCTACATCTGACAATAAACTAAACTAAAATAAACTTGTTCGCTTGCTTTAATTTAAAGTTCACCAAAATCCTATTTTTTCTAATAATCATCATCCTAGTGCTTGAAGTGCCAGTCCAGTCATTTTTCCTTTAGCCCTTCAAGGAGATCTTCCATTTATTTGTGGCTTGTCTTGCAATGACTCCCATCCCTCACTTCTCCACCATGGGAAACCTGAAATGTTCTTCCATTAAGAGAGAATGAAATTATTTTTTTCAAGCAATCAAGAAAACCACCTCCTGATATATTCTTTGCCTGAACAAATATCTTAAACTTAGTTTTTAACCAGCCCATTTGCATTCTTGCTATAATATTTCTTGGGATATTTCCCCAAATTAAAGTCTTGATATCCACTCATTATTTTGGAAACATAATATCGTAGATGCTGTAATAGTGCATTAGGACTATGGAGAGGACCATTCAGGTTTGATAAAAGAATGTTTAGTCATTCAGTGGTGGGTAGGGAGGGTAGAATTTTGAAGTGGAAGAGATCATAAAAGTCCCTATAATTCAAGCTAATTACTGTTTTCTTCATGAGGATGCGGGGAATAGTGTTTAAGAATATTTAATGTGTACAATTGGTGATTTGGGGATTTAAACATTCTTGCGATAGAGGTCATTAGTTCATTAGTTCTTTAACCCCATTGAAATTCCTGTCTACCTGGTGTTGATCAGATTCATATTTTGATTGCTTTACTTTGAGCCATGAAAAGATGTTTTAAAAGCAGAATTTAAAATGGCCAAAATTTGTAAATTGAGCGCCTTATTTTATTAAATTTCATGCATATCGTGTCATTCTGTGTTTAAAATCACCCTGCTTCTGGTCTCTGGTATAGATCTAAAGTAGTTTAAGTCAACCTGTATTGTCATGTCACTAACATTTTTATTTTGGTATGCATTCTGTTTCTGCCCATTGACTACAGAGTGGAACATCAATGTTGTATGTGAGTAGCATGTAGTTTTAATCCCTGTTATTATGGCTCTGGTCATTTCAAATTTAATCTCACAATGGGCGCAAGAAACAGGATGCTATTGTGTTTGCAACTGGCAAGATATTTTGCCTCCGAGAATTTATCTTGCAGCAAGCAATAGCATCAATTCTTGATCATGTCTTGTTTCTTTTTGATTTACATTGCATGATTTCACTGCTTTATCTGCTGAAGCTAAAGCAATCCTGGTCTTTTTCTTCTTTGCCGAATTGCTGCCTAGTTTCTAAGACATTTATCAAATGAAAACGATGTCTAGTGTCTTGCCCTAAATTGTTTATCCTAGTTTGTCCTGACTTCTTTAAAGCTGAATTTTTGTATCCCATCTGGTAATCTGTTGGTGGATTTTAAGATTGCAGTAACCAGTTTAAAATGCTTTCACACGTTTGAAGTGTGTAGTTTTACTTTGAAGTGTGCTGATTTTCTAGTATATATCTTGAACAGCTTTGTTGAATGCATTCTGCAATTTTCTAACATAATTAGGGATGTCAGGGGCTCTATCTGTACAATCTCCTTGATTTTAAATGTCCTTGTAATTGCAGACAGGAACTTGATATGCCCCTCCCTGCAAAACATGTGGAAAGTAGTCACTGGTGCAGTATGTTAGGAATTTGCTTCATAATGCCTTTAGAAGATACTTCTCTATGCCCCTCAAAGGCCTTGCGCGTTTGGTACAATAGCTTCCTTCTGGAGAATACAAGCATGGAAATATTTTAACTGCTCTTCTGAGATGTGAAACCAGATGTACTAAATATTTGTGCCACTGCAGACTAAGGGATTACGTGTGAAGGGCATCTGTTTCCCCAGATACTTAGCCCAAATTTTATTTTGAAATTCATCTTCTGCTCTCGAAAGTTCTTGTCATGCAGCAACCTTCATTAAACCTGCTGTGTTTCTGAGGCCAAAGTCGTGTTACAGAATCAACTGGGGCATCACCAGGAGATACAGCTTTGTTTCACTACAACTCTCTCTTATTTGAGACTGACCTCAACTGCACGCTTTCTTCTTCCCAGATATTTAGATTTTGTTCTGTCTCCATGATGTGAAAAATAAGGAAGATGCATAGTTCACTGTAATACATTGGTCTCAACTACATTTTCCCAGAAAGTATTTGCAGCTGTCAAGATGAGAAATGTCTTCACATTTGAAATTTACTTGCTAAATGTAGTGTCCTCTTATAGTATTTACTTGAGAAGATAAATGTAAAGATTATATATTGCTAAGTATGTTGGGTTTGATGTGATTTCAAGATTATTAGTCTGTATTTTGATTTCAGTCTAAGTTTGACAAGGAAGGTAAAACAAATCGCCATTTCTGGCAGTGAAGTATTATAGTAATTTGCAGATCATTGGTAATTGTAATATTATTGGCGGAGTTTAACAGCTACAGGTTTAAATAAATCGGATTGAGGCTCAAGATTCATACATGGACAATCTGGTTTGAAACTTATTTGAGGTTCGCAAACGAGTGAGAAAGATCATGAGCGATTGTTATTGTTAGGTCATTTGGAACTTCAGTCGAACTAAATGCAAAATGTTTAGCAGATCACTGTGCATCAGTTGAATGCAGGGTATTTCCCCCCAATTCATTGTGTCACCTAATATAGGCTCATCTGCTTCAGCCACTGGCGATGTGTCCTCTTTACCCGTTGCAAATGAATATTCTAGCTGATCCAAGAGGGAAAATCTGTGCATTCAGCTGTTACTGAAAATGCGTGAGTTGATAGAATTCAGAAGTACAAGCAGTAATCTTGCTTGTGTAATAAAGAACTGCAGATGCTGGTTTACACCGAAGATAGACGCAAAATGCCAGAGTAATTCTGCAGGACTAGCAGCATTTCTGGAGAGAAGGAATGGGTGATGTTTCAGAACGTCACCTATTCCTTCTCTCCAGCGATGCTGCCTGTCCTGCTGAGTTACACCAGCATTTTGTGTTTATCTTCAGTACTCTTGCTTCCTGTCCTGGGCATTCTCAGGCTGGTGGGAATGCTGTTCCCATAACCCAAGCTAGAGTCAGTTGACTCTGACCAGACCTCACCCAAACACAGGAATATGATAGGTGAATGCTGTTCATTCCCAAGCTTTCATTATCCGAGGCATTGACTTCCACTGGGTGACATAATGGGGCCAGCAGTATACTTCATACTCAATACCCCCTATAATTAATCGTATCGGTACTTGCAGATTATGATTTAGTGTTCAAAGCGCGAGGTGTAGCAACGTAAACCAAGACTCTATATGAACAATTCACTCCACAGACCCATAAGGTGCAAGTGGACTGTAAATGGCTGATACTTAAGTCTATACATGTATGTAGACTCATATTGTGTAGAAAACTTGCAGTGGGCCCTGGGTTTAACCTACAAACAACAAATCAATGGATAATGAGTGTTTAAAGGTATTTTTAAATTAATTTAATGAAGATTTTATTGATTGCTAAGGTTGAGGATTTTGATCCATTCTAATGCACCACTAATATATGGCATGAGTGAGGGAGGGAAATACATTAGGAACTACTGAAATATGTAGTATGATTTGGCCATACAGCTGTGTGAGCCTGCTCTGCTATTCAGTGAGATCATGGATGATCTGATCTTGTTTCCATTCCACTTCCCTGCCTGATTCCACTATTTGCTTGGTCCAAAATTCTTTGAATATTTATCTTAAAAGAAATGATTCTTCCCCCTTGTCTAAATGGGAGAGCACTCGCACTCAATTTTTCTGTAGCAAGCCATTTTGCAACCTCATTGTCTCCAGTATGGATCTAGTGTCACAGATATATCAAAGTGTTATTTAGTTGATAGAATGAGAACTAAAAATTAAAGTACAAGCAGAATTTTTTGGGTTGCAATCATGATTTAATTGGTCTTTGGTCAATGCCTAGTCAAGTTATTGAACCTAATAGCAGCGATCAATTTGTCTGTCCACTCCATAGAAGAAATAGGAAGGTAAAACAAATAATAAGCTGAGTTTATATTAAAGGTCTAAGATGGACTGAGAAATCAAGTTGTCTGAAGTACCTGAATTCAATCAGTTCAGATGGTTCTAATGCACCCAGAGGTTTAGTTTAGAGATACAATATGGAAACAGAGTCCTCGGCCCACTGAGACCATGGTGACCATCGATCACCAGTTCACACTAGTTCCATGTTGTCCCACTTTCTCATCCACTCCCTACACACTAGGGGCAATTTACAGATGCCAATTAACTTACAAACTTGCACGTCTTTGGAATGTGGGAGGAAACCAGAGCACCCGGTAGAAACCCGCATGGTCACGTGCAAACTCCGCACTGACAGAATCCAGGGTGAAGATTGAACCCAGGTCTCTAGTGCTATGAGATAGTGGCTCTACTTGCTGCGCCACTATGCTGCCCTGGAATGCTCAACCTAATGTTGGGCCTCAGGGTTACAGCACAGGTGGACACAGACCAATGGGTCATTGTGTTGGGAAATTAAAGCGACAGGCCACAGATAACTCTGGTTTCCCCATGCCTATTCAATGCAGGTGTTCAGTAATATGGTAACCCAATCTGTGCATTTATATTCTCCAATGTAGTGGCCACCACATTGTGAATGCCGGAAGCAATTCCAGTTGTCCCAAGGTTAGGGCAAGGTTTTTTTCCTATGAACTCTTCATGACCAGAACAGTTGGCAAGTGGGAAATATAGCTGTTCCCACATGGTACATCCCACAGTTAGCAAATCCATGTGTCAGTTTCCTAAATGCCTATTATGCACAGGCTATATGTAAGCCAGACGTTGCTAATCTGGTACACTACATTGGGGAAAGATGCAAGTACCCCTGGGGGTACGTGAAGGCACTCCAGGGGGTACGTGAGATTTTAAAATATAGGCCTACATATATGTAGGCCTATATTTTTGCGCTGGTTAGGGGGTACTTGGCTGAAAAAATATTTCACAGGGGGTACATCACTGAAAAAAGGTTGAGAACCACTGCTCTAGATAATGGGAATGGGAAGAATTTAAAAGATGTATGTTTGTGAGGTGAAGTGTTTTAAAAAAAAAAAAAAAAAAGGGGAGTGATTGGTGGGAATAAGTAGTGAATCTGAGTTGTGTAGGGAACATGTGAAATGCTGGAAGGGACCAAGGGGTGGAATCTCTTAGAAGGTGGCGGAAATTGTGCAGAAGATTTGTTGAATGTGGAGGCTAGTGGGGTAGACATTGAGGATGTGGGAACTCTATCCAGGGAACCCTACCCTCCCTTATGAGAGAAGGTAAGAGCATAAGCGCAGGATGTGGATGAAAGATGATCAAGGGTTGTGTTAATAGAGAAGAAGTCCTTTATCACTGTTGACATTGTGGTGACAGAAAGGAAGACATTTCAGAGGACTATTCCATTCTCCATCGATGCTGTGTTTGCTCCAAGATTGAAACATTCGTTGCAAATATGGCGAGTCTTGTCATTGGAGTAGATACAACATAGATGGAGAAACTGAGAGAATGAAATGATGCTTGCAGGAGTCGAGGGTTACAGAGTGCAGTCGGGTTATATCTGGGAGTCGGTTGGCTTGCAATGGATGTTGAGAACTACTGCACCAGTTGCATAATGGAAGCAGTATCTGGTTCTACAATTTCAAAATATTCTTATCTACTCTTCTAGCATTCATATCTAACTTGTGCGTATCTGAAAAGCTTCACTTTCCCTGACTGCAATGCAGTTGGTTTCAGTAACATTAACTTAATTGCTTCTGCATGTTGCTTCTGTCAGGTGCTGGGCTCAACCATTCTTGATATACATTGAAAAGCTTCGAAAACTCCAAAAATCTACGTGTCTCACTAATTTCTGATGTGCAGATATTTTGACCATTGTGTTCTTGTTCTCAATTTGGTGGATATAAATTTTTTTCTTTCTCTCTTTTACTTCTTTGAAGGGAGAACTCGAGAGGCAGCTTCTGCAAGCAAACCCCATACTAGAATCATTTGGCAATGCTAAAACTGTGAAAAACGACAATTCTTCGCGTTTTGTAAGTAAACTGTCACACTTTGAGGGTGACCCACTTTTCATTGCTCCATAATATCTTGTATGTGTATTTTATTGGTTCATATTGGGCACAAACCATCAAGATTGATGTATGAGCAGTGCTGAGGGAGCACTGAGATTTGAGAAGGGAAGGTAAAAGGCGAGCCATGGATTTTTGGATTCTGTCCTTCATTCAGACTGATTGAAACAAACAGTTTGGATTTTCAATATCACTTTGGAAACTTTTGATTCCAGATCAGCTGCCACATTGACCCTCAACCTGTCATTCACTAAAGCAAGTAACGAGCTGCAAATCTAAGTACTTGGTTGTCCACCGCTAGTGTCAACTTGACAAGGACAGCTTTATTTTTCCGAATTATTTTGCCAATGTGGATATAATTCAACCATTAGCCTAAAGGTGCGGCTAAGAACTTTTTGTTTCAGTATTATTAATGGTCTGCCAAGTGTCATTTTTAAAAAGATGTTTGGAATATAAGCAAACATTGTACAATGTAGTATTTAATGATTGAGTATACAGTCGTTTGTATAACACCCTTTTAAAAGGCAGAACATTAAGCCACTTCATGAAGTATTAATGAATGATTTTAAGATGCTAAGCCACAAGGGATGCAAGGCCATTAAGCCAAATTTGTAAGTTTTAAGGAGGATCTTAAAGGAACAAAAAAGGTCAAAGACCATTAACTCTTTAAAGTTCCAGGAGGAAACTAAAGCTGCAGTTGAGTAAGTTATCAATCACACGGCTAATCTTAAATTTGTGGCCTGGCCTTGTTTGAAAACTTGTCCAGTTTAGTTTATTATCACTTCTACCAAAGTACAGTGAAAAGCTTTTTTTGTTGTATGCTATCCAGTAAAAGAAAAGACTGTACATGATTCCAATCAAGCCGTCCACAGTGTATAGATATGGTGATAAAAGGTACAACATTTAGTGCAAGATAAAGTCAAGATCTAAACTAAATCTTTACTTTAGATATTGAACCAAAGATAGTTCAAAGGTAGATGGGTCAGGCCACACTGTAGCTGGTGAGAAAACAGTTCAGTTGCATTATAACAGCTGGGAAGAAACTGTCTCTGAATCTGGAGTTATGTGTTTTCAAACTTCGCTCATATCAGGCAAGATTTTAAGAGAGAAGAGGGAGTGACCAGGGTGAGACTTTTAACTTAAAAAAAACATTTTATTTGCCATTAAGGCATAGCTCACCAGACTGTACTAATATAATTTTTTAAGATTAGGTGAAAGGAATTGACTTTGGATGAAAAACAAAATGACCTTTACACAATATTGCTGGTAGTTATAGGACTATTTTTAGGCATAGGCAACTAATTTAAAAATGGATTGTTAAATTTAGTGTATAATGCTCTAGTTATTCGCAGGGTTCGTATGCTCTACCTGAATGATCAAATACCAAAGAGGATTGGAATGTACTTTTTTTAGTTTTGTGGAGAAGCCAACAATATCTTTGCATACAACTTTGAGTGAGCAAATCAGTGTCTGGCAGTGGTTTTAATAATGTGGCAGCATTTGGCCGATCAACATCAACATGATTGCCTTTAGACTGAAATTAATAACCCATGTTGCAAAAGCCAAACTTGGATTCAACCAATCATTGCCATATTTGGAGTTTTGGATTAGAAAAACCATTTGTTTACTTAAAAAATGTTCAAGGCTGAAACACTGATTCCAGAGTAATTGAACCAATAGCTTCAGAAGTGTGAAATGCAAAAAACCACCATAGCCAAATTTTGAAACGCTTCATCCAAAACGGTGCATCTGCAAGTTATTTTCATGTTTTCAGACTGTTCTGTAATCCACATCGTTAGAACTTTAAAAGTAGAAAGCCTTGTTTTCAGCTTGAGATACAGCGCAGAAACAGGCCCTTCGGCCCACTGAGTTCATGCCGCCCAATGATCACACCATACACTAGCACTATCCTACAAACTAGGAACAATTTACACTCTTTACCAAAACCAATTCACTTACAAACCTTTATGTCTTTGGAGTGCGGGAGGAAACCGGAGCAGCTGGAGAAAACTCATGTGGTCACGGGAAGAACGTCCAAGTTCCGTACAGGCACCACCTGTAGTCAGGATTGAACCCTGGTCTCTGGAGCTGTAAGGCAGCAACTCTAACGCTGTGCCACTATGCTGCCCTTTGTCTCTGGCCATAAGCGTTTAGGCTGCAGAGATGGGACAGCCCAGTGGAGCAACGGTATCGTTGCTGCCTGACAGTGCCAGAGACCCAGGTTTGATCCTGTCAACAGGCGCTGTCTATATAGACTTTGTACCTTCTCCCGTTGACCATGTGGATCTTCTTTGGGTGCTTCAGTTTCCCCCCACACTCCAAAGACGTACAGGTTTGTAGGTTAATTGGCTTCAGTAAAAAATTGTAGAATTGTACCTAGTGTGTAGGATAGCGTTAGTGTAGGTGGTGATCGCTGGTCGGCATGGACTCTGTGCTGTTTCTATGCTGTATCTCTAAAGTCGAGTCTGACAAGGTCTTCCATGTAAAAACTTGATAGCGGCTCTGCTTTTCATTTAAGGTTCAGATGGAATTGGTATCATGACCCAAGCTTAAATTTCAAATATTAAGTTATTACTGGGAGAGAAGCTAAGTGGGAACATTTGAATAACCAGTAACGTTTTCAGTCCTGAAACCAGATAGCAGCTGTTTTATTACTGACAGTCAAAATATTTGAAGTGCTGAAAGAATTAGACCCGAGGGCAGATAAGTAAAATGTTTTCAAGAGGGAGTTGGATTTACCTCGTAGGTCTAAAGGAATTAAGGAATATGGGGGAAAAAGCAGGAATGGGTTCCTGATTTTAGATGATCAGCCAGAATGTGGGTGCTGGCTTGAAGGGCTGAATGGCCTACTCCTGGTCCTGTGTTATACAACAGGCATGGTTTCCCTTGTTGACTTTTCCAGTCAAGCATTGGTGAAAGTCCATTCCATCAGAGTCCATCTGTTGTGGGTTGAAGTTCTATTACAGAGATAAATGCAAATATATTGCTTTGTGCTGCACAAAGAACTAACATCCATCCATGACAGGATATCCCAATCAGGATCACTGGAAACAGCTTATCTAGTTGAATTTGTTTTCATGTTGCTGTAAGTAAATTTGATTTATGCTTCAAGTTGGTGCCTGCTCAGTAAAGGATTAAAATCTGATCTGCACTGACTTGGACCATGGTTGTTCTGAACCTAACATGACCTCAAGGACTTAAAATTATTTTGGTATGTGATCCACACACAGTTGGGTCCTATTGGGTTCAGCTTGGGTAGCCGTGGTGTACAATGAAGCCATGTGTTAAATGGGGAGCCACATTGTGTGCCTGCTGCTAGTGGGCAGTTGGCCCTGTCCCACCCCATCCTCCTAAGCTCATTTATTGATAAAGCTCACCTGGACTAGTTGGACCCAACCTTGTTGTCTTATTTTCTTGGAGACACAAGGAGCTGCAGACGCTGTCTTGCAAAAAAAGACAAAGTGCTGGAGTAACTCAGCGGGTCAGGCTGCATCTCTGGAGAACATGGCTTGGTGAAGTTTTGGATCTGGGACCCTTATTCAAACTGTCTCAGAAAGAAGTTTGAAGGGTCCCGTCATCAATATCGCCAATTCCCATTTGCCACAGATGCCGCACAACCTGCTGAGTTCTTCTAGCTGTTTGTTTTAGGCTCAAGGATAGACTTCCTGGTCTCTCCTTTCCATCCTCTCAGCTACCGTGATCAAGAGGTCAACTTCATAATTTCCTAAATTGATTCCAAAACCAGACACCCTGCCCCCTTTCAGCCTCCTGAATGGGCCATTCCTTTCGAAACTCTTGACCCCCTTTCCCCTCAACACTTCAACAATACAAAGTATTGGATTTATCCACTCTCTTTATCCACTGCTTTACGGATCACCCTTTGTTTAGTCTGCAAATGGCTCTTTACTTTCAGTTACATATCAGATTAATTCTCCACCTCACTTTCAATTCCCATGCATGGCTCCCGTTTTCATTCTGACCACCTTGCAAACTTCAGGAGTCTGCATTGATCTGTGGTATTTGGGTAGCCCACTTTCACAGTGTTAAAACTGGCCAGTTCTGCTGTAACATTATCCACCTGTGATATTAACTGATTTTTTCCCCTCATTCCATTGACATCTTGAGTATTTCCAATGTCTTTTGTTTTTGGTTCTCAGCAACAGCTCTGATCTACACCACAGCTTTTACAAATATCCCTCTTTTTTCTTTTCTCTATCAGTCCTCATTATATATCACGTGTGTAGGAAGGAACTGCAGATGCTAGTACATACCAAAGACTGACACGAAATGCTGGAGTAACTCAGCAGGTTAAGCAGCATCTTTGGAGAAAAGGAAGAAGTGATGTTTTGGGTCGGAATCCTTCTTCGCTCTGAGTGCAAATCTCAAAACTGCTGAAACCCGTGAATGAAACTTGGACCCTCGGGTCTCCAGTCCAACACTCCCCCAACTGAGCTATTTTGGCTCTTTATCTTTCGGGCATCCCCCATTCCCAAACTGAAGAAGCATCCCGCACCAAGATGTTGTCTGTCGGCAGTCTGAAGGGTCCTGACCCCCAAACAACATGTCCATCTCCCTCCACAGGTGCTGCCAGACCAGATTTCATCCTGCAGTTTCATTTTTTTTAAACTTAGGATTCCAGCATCAGCAGCCTCTTGTGTCTCTGAAGGTTTAGCTGTTTCTTTCCACATGTGCTGCATGACCTGTTCAGTATTTTGTACATTATCTCTAATCCTCTTACTGAGCCCCCCCCCATGTAGTTTGCATGTACACCCTGTAATTCCATGGGTTCCTCCATGTAGATGCTCTGGTTTCCTTCCGTGTGCAAGTTACATTAGATAACTAACCTGCCAACATGCATCATGTGGCCTTGTAGGTTAACTGGTTACTGTAACTTGCCCCTCATGTAGGAATATGAGTGGGAAGGAAAAACTAGTGGATGGGATTGGAAGATGAAGAATAGGATGAGTGTCAGATTAGTGTAGGCAGATGTTTGATATTTGGGATGGGCATAGTGAGCCAAATAGGCTGTTTCTGGGTCTCTGTGAATAGGCTCCTTGTCATATTTTGCACAAATTACATTTTAATTGACAAACTGTCAAAAGACTCTGAATTCTTTAAATTCCTAACAATTGCATCATTCACAATGCGGTTTTTTGGAAATGCACCTTCAAAGTGCAGGAATTAAATATATATATTTTTTACATTTATACGATAAATTTGATTCGGATTTAAAGTAAAAGGATTATCGATGCCTATTCCAAACAAAGATCCTTCAGTATCACATGTACCTAATACGTATTGACATTTCATTTTGGAAACTGAATTATAGAACAAAAAAGAGAAAGATGAGTTATTTGGCAACAGAAGAAATGTCTATTCAAATGAAGAAAAATGATGGGTTAACCCTTTGAGTTCTTGCACTTACTGTGCGTGTCACATTTTGTAACCTGAACAGAGAATTTAAAATGGAAACGTGTGTGCTGGGAATACAAAACTGTAATAAATTGGGAAATTCTGCAGTAAAATGGTTTGATCATTGGAATGTCAAATTTTAGAACTCCACAGGAATGTCATGCTACATAATCTGTTGCAGAGTACAAAAATCTGGGAACAGATATTCTGAGATGTGGATTTAACAAGTTCAATGGGTACCTGGATAATGGCCAAGTGTAGCAACTGTTAAAATGAATGACCACAACTGTCTTGTGTTCCTAGTTCCCTTCATCATATTCTCAGCCAACTATGATGTTTGTCAGTCGGGATTTCAACACTTGATCTTGAGAGGAAATCAGAAATCCTTAGCTGTGTGCTTGGTAATAATAACCAGATGGCGTGGAGTTGCTTACGTAGGGGGCTCATTACCCCTGTAGAAGATAGGACTTGTGTATCCCTCTGTTAACTTTCTCATCCACTGGCCATAAATTAAAACTCAAATCATTGTGCTTTATTTCAACGGACCAATTCAGTTTTCAGACAAAGAGAAAAACAAAATGTGAAGATATATGAGGTTATTTAGAACACTTCTGGACGTTGGTTGCTTCATCTTTCTGCGAAACCTGAGACTGAAAAGAAAGTTTAGATATTTTGGCTTCTTAATCAAAGTGTTAAAGTGGTAACATCAGTGGAATTAATGTCCCAGAAACAGGCACCCACAAATATTAGCCAGGAAAGTAGAGGTATGAAGCATATTGAATGGAAAAATGTTTTTAAGACTGAATTCAAAATGAAACTGGAGCAAGCACACATGTCCACTTGTCTTAAAACCCTAGTATAAGCACTGGCCCCAGGTAACAAGAGGCTCAGACTGGCAAAGATATTAGCATGTAGCATCCTCTAAGATTTTATAATTTGGATAGGCAGCAGTTCAGAAAACATTTCTCCGTGTAAGAATACTTTGAAAGTTTACAAAGGAATCTTTATGGATACGCTGAAAACTCTCTTTTTAGTGTCTCAGCATTCTGGCATCACTTGGAAATTTTAATTTTAAGCTGTGCTTGAGAGTGTGGCTCATGTAGGTGTTCAGCAATTTACTCTGAATGTGGCTGGATTTCCATTCACGCAACAGCATGTGCATTCTTTCTGAGTGATCTTTACTACTGAATAGGAAGGACTATTGAAAAGCCACCTTGTTTTATCATCTTACTAAATAAATCATTGCAACAGCTTGAAACATTGCAACTTGGGAACGTAAATGGATTTCTCTACTGAATAGAGTGGAGGGGATTGGATTTTAAAAAATTAGTCAAGCAATGTTCATTTAAAAATTAACTAAATTGTCACAATGCTTTTGTGCCTGGTTGATATTCATTCAGCCTTTCATATTTGCATCTTAGTTCTTTCCTTCCCCGTGTGTACTTACATCCTTATTCCTTATTTGCTTTATCTCTTCTCCCCCATTGAGATTACTGTTGTACAGCACTTGGTAAAGCAGAGTCTTTTAAACATTGTCTTCTGGGAACTATACAGAGTAGCTCTTGATTTAAGTTGTTCAGAAGGGAAAACAATCCAGTTACAGTGGAGCGATATGACTTCAATCCTCCAAGGACTACAAATTAGTAACATATATAAATGTTCATATGCTGAGCTGAGACTAATGTTGGCAGTATTTTGTGGAAGAATTTTTAAATGTTATGCTTCACGAAGGAAGTTTAAACTTGTGAAAGAGTAATTTGAGCTGTTTTTTAATGAATGACCGTAAATCGCGTAGCTTAAATCAGAAGTGAATGTTGTATCACTAATTTGGTTTCAAAAATGTTATTTTAATTGCTGTTGTTCACAGAATTCCACTAGAGTAAAATAAAATCTCATAAATGTGGTGAACTTAAGCCAGGAGAAATGAAGGGGAGGTAACAAACTTTATATTGTGGAGTGTGAAGGAGGGCCCCCGACCTTAAATGCCCCAATCTATGTTCTCCAGACATGCTGCCTGACCTGCTGAGTTACATCAGCACAGTTTTTTGTTAATAGGTGAAGCTTGTTTTTTCTGCCGTTGTATTTCATCCTAGTGTCTATCTTGCGGCTAACGATTACTCAGTATTTAGCCCTTTGACAGTTCACTCATGCTGTTACGTTCCACATTTGTATGCAGTCTTGTTCACTTGTCAGATTTTGATTGAAAACGCTACATTTTCCTGGGTTTCAATGAGGTGGAACAGATATTTCTCATTGAGAGGAAAATATTCCGCTTGGGTAGCTTACAATCCAATGGTATGAACATAGAATTCTCCAATTTTAGGTAACCTCTGACAACCTCCCGTCTTCGCTAAGTATTTTTGTTCTCCCTTATTGGCTTGACTTGGGTATTTGAAGTTGGTTAACAACTGATTAATTTTGGATCTTCAGAAATGTCAATGATTTTCATATGTGAAATGTATGTACCTAAACTCAGGACAAACTCTACTATATTGACAAAAGTAGTAAGACCATGTAACTTTGCTAAAATGCCCTTTTTCTCTTGCAGGGAAAATTCATCCGAATTAATTTTGACGTCACTGGTTATATTGTGGGGGCCAACATTGAGACTTGTATCCTCTTCACTGCTGTTTTTTAGGGAGGGTGTTTGTAATATTGAGTTGTAACATAAAATAATCTGGTGTCATGCCTATATTTGTGTAAGGAATGTTTTGCGCTGCAATGTTTGCACTAGAATTTGGAAGTATATTGAATATGATGGGGTGGGAAACTTTAACTATCCCTGTACCTTTTGGTATGCATTGTGTGGTCAGATGGCCATGTTGTTAACTCAGCAGCAAGTTCTACCTTGCTTCATTGAGATCTAACACCTGAAGAGAACACAGAACACATTTTCAGTCCGCCATGCCTGTGCCAAAGATGATGCCAAAACCAACTCTTAACTGCCTTCACATATTCAATATCCCTCCATTCTCTGCCAAAAGACTTAAATGACATTATAATATTGGGTTCCTCCATGACACATGAATGAATAATTTTATTCACCAAGTATGTACACATACAATGAATTCATCACCCATGTGTTTCAAGCATTCGCCACCTACTATGTAAAAATAACTTGCCTCACACATCTCCTTTAAACTTTGCTCCTCTCACCAGAAACCTATGCCCTCTGGTAATTGATATTTCCATCCTGAGAAAAGGTTCTGACTAATCTATGCCCCTCATAATTTTACATGCATAATCACAATGAGTTGAACAAGCCAATTGTACAAGGTTTGTTGAGTATAAAAGCAAGAGGGTTATCATTAGGCTCTTCAATGCTGATTTATGTCTTGGTGAAGTATCATGATCAATTCTATGTTCCATCAATTGGATAGACGAGGCAGTGCTAGACCCTTGAATGATTTGCTGGAGTACTGCTTGCAATGTGGGAGTTCAGTAATGTAGAGAAGCTGGATAGATTTGCTTCAGGAGCAAAGAAAGTTAATGGAAGATACAATATCTTCAAATTCCTTTTTGGAGTAAATTCAAAACTGTTTCCATGGCTGATGTAAATTTCAGACAAACTTATGAATAAACCAAAAGAGGAAATGAGGGTTAAAATTACATTTCTATAGCAAATTAAGTTTTGACTGAAAAGATGGTCGTAGCAGTTTCAGATCATTCCGATGAAAGGTGAGTTTTGTTGGTTTAATCAAATTTTTGGGCAAAATTAGCTTTTGGGGTCTCATTCAATCTGAAACATCCTAATTTGTGCTGCGCTTCATGGTTGAGTGAATTATCTGTTTATTCTCAATTTTCATTACTTTTATTATTGCATACTAACTGCGTTTTGGTTCAGCTTCTTTTAGCCATTGATAGAAAGTGGTGGTCTGGCTTTATACGTTGGTATGTCATCAGCATTAACAAAGAGTTCTATTGTTTAGCTGCTCAAAATATGCAGTTGTGAAATGTATGAAGCCATATCATTTGGTATGTAGAAACTATTCAAGCCGAAGAGACCTGTAACGTTTTATAACTAGTTCAATCTGGTCAAATGTTTGAGCATTATTTGTTGGCAGAGAGATAATTAGTAATCGCAAATAATCTCACACTGGGTTGGGAACGCTCTGGTCAATTTGGGCCCAATTTCCTTACTACTTAAATACCTGTACTGGTGAAGCTTTCAATTCACCTTATTCTCCCTCAGATCACCATTTCTAAGTAACAAGTTGGTTATAGGGCGACCTAACATCCAAGGTACACCTTTTTATGGTGACAACTGTTCTTTATAATATATTTAAAACTCTTCTCATCCAGTTTTTAAGAAGTAACTGCAGATGCTGGAAAATCGAAGGTAGACAAAAGTGCTGGAGAAACTCAGCGGGTGCAGCAGCATCTATGGAGCGAAGGAAATGGGCAACGTTTCGGGCCGAACCCCCATCAGTCTGAAGAAGGGTTTCGTCCCGAAACGTTGCCCATTTCCTTCGCTCCATAGATGCTGCTGCACCCGCTGAGTTTCTCCAGCATTTTTGTCTATCTTCTCATCCAGCACCGTTTGAAAAACTTTGATGAATTAAGATTTTCTGTGCACTTGGAGTACACCTACAGAAACAGATGCATTGTGATTGATTGAGCCGATCAACATGTTTTAGTCATTGCAAATGATTTGGTGATTAGACTTGACCTTCACAAGATCTTCTGGAAAAGTCCCGTGCAATACGCCAGGCAAAGGAAGAACGGACGTTCCACATCTTTTATCAACTACTCTGTGGAGCTGGAGAACATCTTAAATGTAAGTCAATTCAATAATAAACATTGAGTATATTCTCTTGAAACCCCCCCCCCCCGCCACACTATCAACTTCACCTCTCATCCATTACCCACTAACTGTGTTGCTTTTCTTCACTCGTATAGTGATGGGTTAGAAAATAAAGGTCAGGCATGCTGAAGAACATAAACCGAATATTTTCTTTCCAAACTTCATTGGCAAAGAGACATCTGGGATTGATTTTGACTTCATTTAAGGTTTTGGTCTCTGATGTGGTTGTAAAGTACATACGTTGGAACTTTTCCAATCTTTGCTATAATTAGATTTGATGTTATCCATTGTTGATTTGTGCACAATGTGGAAAGCATCAGTGCTTAATTTTTATAATGCAAATATTTTGGCGGCTTTGAGAGACCTGGAATGCTTTTGAGTTGACCTATTGTCTCAATGTTAAATGAACACTGTATTGCAACTGTTTGTCACTTCGGTCAAATACCTAGTCTATTAAAATTTCTGGACATGGTAGGATGATTATCTTGCATTTTATGTATCAATTTAGAATTGCTCAAAGACTAGATTTAATTCTGTCTACTGTAGCAGTTCCTGTAGGTCTCAATAACCTTTCAACTACTTAAGAGGTTTATCACAGTGGCTCGCCAGGTAGAGCTGCTGCCTCACAGCACCAGAGACCCACATTTGATTGTGACCTCTGGTGCCGCCTGTGTGAAGCTATCACGTCCTCCCTGTGATCGCGTGGCTTCCTCCCACACCCCAATAACATGCGGGCTTGTAAAATAATTGGTCTCTGTAAAATTGCCCCTAATGTGTAGGAAGCCGATGAGAAAGAGGGATAATGTAGAACTAATGTGAATGGGCGACCAGCGATGGGTGGGTGGTCGGTGTGGACTGAAGGGCCGTTTACATGTTGTCTCTAAAATTTAAACACTGCATGCATTTGAGTTCTGTCAAACTTGCTTTTCAATTTTCAATGAGCTGTTGTAGCGAAAAAAATGAGTTTGTTAAATTTGGTAAAGTTAATGAGAAAACTGCATGTGGCCAAAACAGTTGTAAATGTGATTTGATCCTGATGAAATGAGGGATTGTAATTGGGTGGACAGTGAAGCCTAGGAAATGCCGCAGGAAATGGCAAAATATCAAACTAGATGAACAGAAATTCTGGAATGCAAATTCCAAGACAAAGGCAGCAGGACAAATAAGGCAATGTACGGGTTAGTTTATTGGAGGAGGTGTGGAATATAGGAGCAGGGAGGGAAGTGTTAGAACTGCATTGAAGGATTGACCATGGCCAGTGTATTTGTAAGTGTGCTGGCTGCCACAGCAGAGGAAGGTGTAATCATACAAGAGGGGGAACAGGGGAGCTTGTAGGACATTGGGTAGCTGCAGAATATTAACGAGTTTGCTGAGATTGTCACCTTCAGAAGCAAAGTGACTGATGGAGATTGTAAAGGAGCTGTATAAAGCTGAGATGTGGATGGGAATGATGCATTTTCTTTTAGACATCAATAAATTAGGCGATGTGGATTTAAGTGCATTTGTTGAGGGAAGAACATTCCGACAGGTGGTTGGAGGGTAGGGTGGGTGCGGCGGTATCTGGAACGCAGTGTGTGGGAAAATGAAGGCACAAGCTCATGCTATTCTTCAAAGTACTTGGCTAAGGTTTTGCAAAACTGTGGGATTTGGGAATATCTGGGAAATGGGATTAACCTATATTGCTGCTTTTCTGCACAAACTAAATTGGATGCCTTAATCTGTTTCCTTTCAATGCCACTAACGTCAATGATTCCTGTGTAGGGACTTGCATTCCCTGTGATCAACAACCAATAACTTTGCTCAAATGTATACATTACTTTAGCTCTGACCTCCATGGTCAAATGTTGATTTTTTTATTCATCTGTTGATGTATAATTTAATAGTTGAATGGATTTCTTAACCTTAAAGCAGCCTTTCATTGCATTTGAAAGCGTCAATGTAAACAGAGGGTGGTTGGAGTGTTGGTAGCCTTTGTTTAAATTGTGGGCCATATGTCCATTTTATGCAATTGTTTTCCTATCTTTGTTTAAATAATGTCCCATTTAAAAAAAATTTAAAACATTGCTGGTAGGATTCTGGACCCAAAACGTGACCTATCGACATTCTCCAGAGTTGCTGCCTGACCCACTGAGTTAATCCAGCATTTTTTCCCTTTTTAAACCAACATGGTTAGTACGGTGGTGCAGGGATAGAGGTGCTGCCTCACAGCGTCAGATACCCAGGATCAATCGTGACTATGGGTGGTGTTTGTACATTCTCCCCATGCCCGTGTGGGTTTTCTCCAGGTGCTCTGGTTTCCTCCCCACTCCAAAGACATACAGATTTGTAGGTTAATTGGTTTCTTTAAAAATTGTAAATTGTCCCTAGTATGTAAGATAGTGCTAGTGTAAGGAGATCGATCGCTGGTCGGCACGGACTCGGTGGGCCGAAAGGCCTGGTTCTGTGCTGTACCTCTAAACTAAACTAATATCCTCAGTTCCTTGTTCCTGCAATATGCTGCCTCGATTTGCACGTGGTAGTGGGTATGGTGGGAGTTATGCTACAAAATTAATGTCTGAAATCATTTTGAAATAAAAATTGCTTTTGCATTCAGCCGATTTGCTGCTCGAAGGATTCAACAACTACCGATTCCTATCCAATGGCTATGTTCCCATCCCTGGACAACAAGAGAAGGACAACTTCCAAGAAACTATGGAGGCAATGCATATCATGGGTTTCTCCCATGAGGAAATTCTGTGTAAGATGCTACTGTCTACATTATTTATAACCAATCCATGAACAAGTGTCATAGTTATTGAAGGACTTTATGGTAACTATATGATGAGAGAGCACCATGGTTGAATGATTTTGAATGGAGATATTTTAGAACAAATTAGGACATAAAGTGAGATGATATTATCCGGTAGGTGGTTAACAATAGAGAGCATCTTAAAAATAGAATCTAATAAGGTTGCTTTAAAATTAGTTCTCAGTCCACATCAGAAAGTGTATTAATTACGAATGTTATAGCTGGAATCACCAGTAGCATGCTTGAATGGGTCAGAAACAAATGACACAAAATGCCCACAGAAACGAATAATTTTGGTATAACAACTCTCCAGCCATTTGTAAATTGTACCTGCTTGAACATTAGTTGTACAATCAGAACATTTAAGAAACATTTAGACAGGTACATGGATAGGGCAGATTTAGTGGGATATGGGCCAAATGCAGGCCGGTGTGACTAGTGTAGATGGGATATGTTGGTCAGTTTGTGCAAGTTGGGCCGAAGGGCCCGTTTCCACGTTCTATGACTCAAGACACTGCTTTAGATTAAAAAAACATTTTGATCAAGATCCATTTGCTGCCATAGGATACGCAAATATGGGGGGGGGTAAATTGTACCTTGCACGTTGCTTCAGAAAATCTTGAATGTGAAGATTTAAAGTCCATTCTTTAACAAATTAGCCCCAGTGCGAACTAATTTGATTTTGATTGAATAGTTTGCTTTTTAATACAGTGGCGTGTTTCTTAAATCTAATTGGCCAATCTGCAACTTTTTCCAACAAAAAAAGACTACATTTAGATACCAAGAAGAGGCTGGAGATATTTGACAAGTCAGTAGCATTAATCTGACCTGGTCACTTCCTTGCACAAATTGCTGGCTGACCTGTGGAGTATTTATGCAGCATCTTAATAATTTGGTTGTACATTTCATTTGGATGTGGTGCTAATTCTTCAGCCTGCACTTCCGTCACCCTAACCCTGCCATGTAATGTGAAACACTTTATGCAAAAGGATAAAAAATAGGAATTGCAATGGAAAGCAAACAGTGTATCAGTTCACTCCTACAATATTATAATACGGCAAATTGAATGATATGGTCAAACTGCTGGTATAGTTTTAGCTTCTAGTCATTAGTAATGATAATACTTAATAGCATACACATTAAAGACAGATAATTGAGGGACAGTCTAAAAAGATTAAAAAAACAATTGAAGTACAGCACTTTCTCCCCGTTTCTAATCATACATGTTGTGGTAGAATGCATATTACTATCAATCAAATTGTATACAATGCAATTGCTGAACTGGGGAACAATATTTATATTTTGTGGGCTGAATGGTTATAAGGCCAAATAATTTGGGAAAGAACCATTTAAAAGATACTTTGGAAAAATGGCAAGTGGGAAAAAAGTGTGTCGGGTTAAAAAAACTGTTTCCCGTTTCCATGTAACTTCCCTGCAGTAATCAGACAGCATTGTGTCATGAGGTCGGTCTCAATTTCACTGTGGGTGGCCATAGAAATTGATAAGCAAATGCTTTTATTATTACTTGTGCTATTATACTCTTTTAAGCGTAGACTTTATTAAAAATATCCTTTGAAAAGACCTTTAATTTTGAAAATGCAATGGGATGAATAAAACTTATTTCAAGTTCTGAAACTTCCTCGTCCCTAACCCTGTTTTCCCTGTTGATACATTTGTTTTATACAACGATTTTTCTACGCAAGGTTTCTTGGGGAAGACGACTATTGCCTTATTGCAGAAGCACCTGCATTTTCCAAGATTACATTGTGCTAAAAAATATTTGGTGTATTCCAGTCCCTCAGTAAAAAACTAACAGCATCAATTGATGCTGATGAATGCACAGGCTTGTTTTTTCTGGAATGAGCTGTGGTAGAATTGGCCACGTTTTCCTCATGTTTTAAGTATTTATTCACTCGAGTAAACTTGCATTTTGTCAGATTTATTTTTTCCTTTTTTTGCCGTGGTTTTACATGTTTTTGTAGCCGGCTGCGTGCATGTTACCTTTGGCTGGCTAGTCATAAGTTCATCAGTGGTGACCCAACAACTGAGTGGTACATGGTGCAGTTGTTGTTTCTAGATACAGATATAATTAAATGTCTGCAGTGTTTAAATTTCAAGGCAGTATTCTATCTCTTGAGGGTGTTATGCTATTTCAAGTTGTTTTCATATTCGGGCTATAGCATTAAGAGCCAAGTGAATTTGCTTTTTTGCAAACTGTGTACATTTTTTTCTGATGCCCAAATAAGAACGTACACTTGGTTTATTTGGCACTGCCAATTAGCATTACAAGTTTTTAAACTTGTATAAAAAATTAATGCTGCTCTATCCTGCAAGTAGAACTTAAGCTGGACTGTCCAATCTACATCGCAACTTTCTTGTTAAAATAGACATGATTGTTTGGAAAGATAGACCTTTGGATTTGTGAGGAATGTGCTAACTCTTGGCATCAAAAATTTGGTGATTACTCCATGTCATTGAGAAAGATCTATTTTGTTAAATAAATTGATATTCAGATTCCTATAAGTTTATTATTGTCATTTGCCCCAGAGTGCAATGAAATTCTTTGTTCACATGAAGCTCATGGTAAACAGTGTGAATGGTAATACAATGAGTGCAGAATGTGCAAACACTGAAGAGTAATTTGAATTGGTACAAAAAGTAACTCTAGTGCTATTACAGAATAACAAAGTGAGATAGCTAAAAATAAGAGAATGTGGCAGAACATCAAGAACGTGGGTATGAAAGAGGTGATTGGTCAGGGGGTGAAATATTGACAATTCCCATCCAAATAAATGTTCTGCTATATTATCACAGCGATGCTGAAAGGTGGCCTCATCAGCACTGCAGTTTGGCAATATTGTGTTTAAGAAGGAAAGGAACACAGATCAAGCATCAATGCCGGACAACACAGGTAAGTTATTTCATCAGTTTATGGAGATTATCATCAATCCCAACATGAGGGCATTAAGCTATTTGCCATGTTTGAAATGCAGGTAAAACGTTCCCTCATGTGTCTAAATAATATGTTGGTCGGAAATACTGTTGATATGGCTGTCTCATGTAGTCTGCAAACCCTTCACATTCTAGCCATAATCATCTTTCCTCCACTGAGGCCATTTGAAGTCCCATGCCACCACCTTGGCACGAGTTAGATAGCACATCGGGTTAACCTATGAGGAGCGTTTATCGGCACTGGGCCTGTACTCGCTGAAGTTTAGAAAAATGAGAGGGACCTCATTGAAACATACAGATTAGTGAAAGGCTTGGATAGAGTGGGTGTGGAGGGAATGTTTCCACTAGTTGGGAGAGCCTAGGACTAGAGGTCATAGCCTCAGAATTAAAGGACATTCTTTTAGGAAGGAGATGAGGAGAAATTTCTTTAGTCAGAGGGTGGTGAATCTGCAGAATTCTTTGTCACAGAAGGTTGTGGAGGAAAAGTCTGTGGATATTAAGGCAGAGATAGATTCTTGATTAGTACGGGTGTCAGAGTTTATGGAGGGAAAGGCAGCAAAATGGGGTTAGGAGCGAGATAAATCAACCATAATTAAATGGTGGAGTAGACTTGATGGGCCGAACGGCCTAATTCTACTGCTATTCTTATGTTAAGGGTCAAACCAAGGACCTAATTTTTCTATTGGAAGCACGTACTTAAGAATGAACTTAAATTTGATTCACTATCTCTGTATAACTATGCAGAAATTCAGAAACTTAAAGGAAAGTGCACAGCAGGTTACATCCAAGTTTTTAGGACATTTTCCCTTGTGTTTGAAGAAATATAAATATGTTTTTTAATTCCTTGCAGCAAGCTTTGGCTAGGCCACTTCTGTGTTGAGTAAAGTGATGATTTTTCCTAATTATTTAAAAAGAACCACTAGAAAAATAAAAAAATTGGAACCGTACCAAAATCTGACAATCAAACCATGAGAAATCTTCAAGCTTTCATTAGAAAAGTAACAACTGAGAGTTTGATGTTCTGAAAATTCTGATAAGCTAAGGTAAGGTAGACATTTTCACTTGAAATCTCAAGTTTAATAGCCACAAATATCTAATGAAAATCATCAAAGCCCTTTGGGCAAGAAGTGGTTAGAATGTGGATCTCAAGACCACAGTAAGGGAAATGACACTGAGTGAAGATGAGCGGAATAAAATAATGTGTTAATGGGGTGAAGCGATGTTGGAGGATTCTCGGATATAAACTCGCTTGTGTGGAATAATGGTGTCCACAGTTTAAATTATATGGTTTTACACTGGCTACCTTTGCATGGATTTATGCAACACTGGAGTTTACTATTGGACCACAGTATCTACCAGTCCAATCCAAAAATCATCTTTGTTCAAAGTCCTACATTTTCCTTTCCTGGGTTTGTTTATTTTTGAGGTGCACTGATCTCTGCCTTGCACTGCTGTTTCAACAATGTTTCATGGTTTAATGATCTGCTCCATGAAGGAACTTTTCTGAAGTGCACCTTGCTTTTTGCTCACGCATATACACTATATACTTAGCCAGATGTCAGAAGGCAACTGCTGCTGGTGTGGTACTTAATACATGCAGAGAAGATAAAATCAAGTTGAGGGATGCAGTAGAATATATGCATCTTTATATTTGTATTCTCTTCCAAGTTTTGATAATATCAGGACCCTATTTGATGGTTTATCAACAAATTGGCTCGTTCCTGTTTAACGTTATGCTCTTGCATTCTCCAGTTTGAAGTACTCTTACTTACAGGAGTTTGCCTTCTGTATTCAAAGCTAATAAATCAAAATAAAGATTTATCTAGGATCAATTATGAAATTATTCATAGATACTTGAAAAATGTTGACGGCATGCATGTTGAAAGGGGATTTATATTTGAACTTGCATGGAATATATGAAGTCACTTATTTTGAGGTACATTATAGATTAATGAATGTCCTCTTAAGCTGCTCAGAAACTCTGTCACCTGCTGGGAATGAATGTAATGGAATTCACTCGCGCTATACTCACCCCACGCATCAAAGTTGGCCGCGACTATGTTCAGAAAGCGCAGACCAAAGAACAGGTATGGTTGTGGCTTGTAGTGATGCAAGTGATTTAAAGTTGCTGCTTTTGTTTGAAATGTTTTCTTTATAAGAGAAATTGTTTTTGATTCAAGGCTGACTTTGCTATTGAAGCATTAGCAAAGGCTACATACGAACGCCTTTTCCGTTGGCTTGTTCATCGCATCAACAAAGCTTTGGACAGGACAAAACGACAGGGAGCTTCTTTCATTGGCATTTTGGATATTGCTGGTTTTGAAATCTTTGAAGTAAGTCCATTTAGATATATTACAATCCTGTCCCTTGCTCCCAAGTTCATCTCAAGAGTAATCAAGTCAAAAACTAACTTGTGTCTGAAGTTTTGCAGACAGCATGCAGCATTGGGATCTGCTTAACTTGGTTCTGAGCTCGAGCAGTTGATGAGAAAGAGACTGGTGGTGGGACAGAGTGCATAAAGGTCTGGGAATGGAATTAATATTTTGGCCTAGTTGAGAGAGAATCCCAGGGTAAGGCAGTGGTAACTTTGAATGCATTTCGATTTGGGTTTGGTGGAGGGGTAGGGATGAAAAAATAGAGAATATTTTGTGAAAATCCCAGTTACATTTTTTGTAATAAATTTTTCACATTAATATTTTAACTAGTGAACATTGTCTCCCGTGAATAAACATGTGGGTGGCATATTCCCTAAAAATACATGTTTGCTGTCTGCATTTATGGCTGATACTCAACTCAATAACCAAAAATCTGTAGCCTCCTATTGCTCTGGTATTTTATTTAATTCACATCTTTAATCAAAAATCTTTAATGTTTTATTATTAATGTTTTATGTGTCATTCCTAACTGTCACTCTGTCATGTTGTCACTTGCGGGCAGAGCACCAAGGCAAATTCCTTGTATGTGAATACTTGGCCAATAAACTCATTCATTCATATAAACCATTTCTCTGAGGAAATTGCAAAACTTTAAAACATTCTGCATGAGAACTCAATAGATGCTCCACCTTTTGAGTTGATCTCAATCTTGGATATTGGGATGTGGCTAGAGATGATGAATAGAGGTGAAATATTAATAAAGATACCAGGAGGAGACTTGGGATTAAGATTGGTCAATGGAGGAGCAGGGCCTTTTAAGTATAGCTGCTTATTTGTTTGTGTTCCTATGTCATGTTTCAACAGACTTTGAACAAAACCTCAGTTGTACATTTTTTATTGCAGCTAAACTCATTTGAACAGCTGTGTATCAACTACACCAATGAAAAGTTGCAACAGCTGTTTAACCACACCATGTTTATCTTGGAACAAGAGGAATACCAGCGAGAGGGCATCGAGTGGAATTTCATTGACTTTGGTCTGGATCTGCAGCCTTGCATTGACCTCATTGAAAGACCTGTAAGAATGAAAATTCTGCACATTGATTTGTTTCATAATTACCACCATTAGCACTGCAGAAATTAATATTTTTAAAAAGATGATCTCCAGTTACTTCAGTTGGAGATAAATTAACTGGATAAAAGCAGAAAACGGCCAATTGGTGAAAGTGGCATCAAGGAGGTTATGAAGACACATGTTGCAATGTGGGTGGGGCTAAGATCAGTCATGAAGTTTAGTAAAAGTTACAGCCCAGATTAGAAGATATTAGCTATAGGGAGAGATTGGACAAACTTGGATTTTCTTTTCTAGTACGTCAGAGGTTGAGGGGGAGACCGGATAATAGTATATTACACTGAGAGACTTGTGTGTGGTTGAAAGGCAGAATCTATTTCCAAAGGTGGAATGGCCAAAGACTAGAGGGCATAGCTTGATGGTGACAGGGACAACGTATAATGGGTATGCTTGGGGCAAATGTGTTAGAGGATGATGGGTGCTTGGATCGTGCTGCCGGGGGTGGGGGTGGAGCCAGATACAATAATGGTATTTTAGAAGCTTTTGAATAAACACAAGGATATTTGGGGAGTGGAGGAGTGCAGATCACATGCAGGACATGGCATCGTGTTTGGCACAGGCATTGTGGGCTGAAGGGCCTGTTCCTGTGTTGTACTAAAGATACTGCAGTGCTGGAGTAACTCATCGGGTTAGGCGGCATCTTTGGAGGACATATAACCATATAACAATTACAGCACGGAAACAGGCCATCTCGGCCCTACAAGTCCGTGCCGAACAATTTTTTTCCCTTAGTCTCACCTGCCAGTACTCATACCATAACCCTCCATTCCCTTCTCATCCATATGCCTTTCCAATTTATTCTTAAATGATACCAACGAACCTGCCGCCACCACTTCCACTGGAAGCTCATTCCACACCGCTACCACTCTCTGAGTGAAGAAGTTCCCCTCATGTTACCCCTAAACTTCTGTCCCTTAATTCTGAAGTCATGTCCTCTTGTTTGAATCTTCCCTATTCTCAAAGGGAAAAGCTTGATCACATCAACTCTGTCTATCCCTCTCATCATTTTAAAGACCTCTATCAAGTCCCCCCTTAACCTTCTGCGCTCCAGAGAATAAAGACCTAACTTATTCAACCTATCTCTGTAACTTAGTTGTTGAAACCCAGGCAACATTCTAGTAAATCTCCTCTGTACTCTCTCTATTTTGTTGACATCCTTCCTATAATTGGGCGACCAAAATTGTACACCATACTCCAGATTTGGTCTCACCAATGCCTTGTACAATTTTAACACAACATCCCAGCTTCTATACTCAATGCTCTGATTTATAAAGGCTAGCATACCAAAAGCTTTCTTTACCACCCTATCTATATGAGATTCCACCTTCAAGGAACTATGCACGGTTATTCCCAGATCCCTCTGTTCAACTGTATTCTTACAGGGTAGACAATGTTTCGGTTTGGGACCCTTCTTCAGACTGACTGTAATATGGGGGGGGGGGGGGGCAAAGCCTGGCAAGTGATAGGTGGATATGGTGAGTTGGGCTTTGATTGGCAGATGGGTGGACAAGGACTAGAAATAAAAAGGAGACAAAAGGATTGTAAGATAAAGGTGGGGGGAGGAGTGAACTGACAAGGTTGGGGTCTGCTGTCTATCATTTGGAAATTGCTCTGCACCCCGTTCAAAGGTGCTACTGCGTTGCCTCCAATATAACACTAAATGTTCAGGACATAAAACTTGCATGCACCCTTTAGCCAAACAAGAAACCGCAAGATCACCCTTAAATCTTTTAGTCACCCTAGTGGTGCCCATTTATCTCAATACAGTTATTCACCTTTGGATACAATTATCTGTGAAAGGTCCCAGAACAAGAGGCCCGACCCAAAACGTCACCTATCTATGGTTTCCAGAGATGCTGCCTGACCTGCTGAGTAACTCCATGTTGTCTTTTTCCAAATATAGCTATTTTTAAATCACAGTCGAAGCGAAGCTTAAAATGTTCTAAAACTGGAAAATGTAAACACTTCTGTGAGGAAAATGTTTTTGAGGGGTGGGTATTAAATGTAAACCTGTCTTTGCCAGGCAAATCCTCCTGGTGTATTGGCTCTGCTGGATGAGGAATGCTGGTTTCCCAAGGCTACTGATAAGACATTTGTGGAAAAGTTGAGCCAAGAACAAGGTACTCATTCAAAATTCCAAAAGCCAAGACAACTCAAAGACAAAGCTGACTTCTGCATAATTCATTATGCTGGCAAGGTATGTATATTAGTGGAATGTTCGATGTTCAGAATAGATTATACTGTCTGTTCATAACTTGAAAGTTGAAAACCTTAAATGGGCACTTGGATTAGGTGAAAGGATTCAAGCTGGTTTATATAGGTATGTGTTTAATGACTTCACTACATTGCAAGTTTGTTGGATGAGGGACCAATTTAGTTAAATATACTTTGTGACCATATCTTGGCACGCTGGATATATTTGGCATTAATCATACTGAGAAATGAACAATATAATCTGGCTTTGACTTGGGAAGAAAACTTGCTCTTTGTTCATTCTTTCATTCTAGTCCCAGTGTGATTATTACAACATTTTTTAATGTAATTTTTGAGAGGCACAAGCAGACCATAAAAGGAGTTGTTTTTCAGTTCCATAATAGATCGGTGTATCGCTATTAGTTTTAGCAACTTTTTTTCGTTCAAGGCCATTGGTGGCCTGGTTGGCCTTGGTTCCTATCACTAATTACTCTGAATGGAGTAAGTGGTTTGTGGAACCATTCTGAAGGTGATTAGTAAAAAAAAGTAATCAAGCTGTTGGTCAGAGGGGACCCTATGTATGGAAGACATTTCTTATCCCATGGGATATTTGTAAACCAAATGGATTTACAAACTTTTCTATAATTTCTTAGTAACCAACAATAATACTATATTTTAATTACATTTTAACTAACTTAATTGAGTTGAGGTTAATTTATTGTGACTTGTACCGAGGTACAATGAAAAGCATTTGCGTGCTAACCAGTCAGCGGATCCATGATAAAAGGGAATAACGAATAACATTTAGTGCAAGCTAAAGTTTAGTGAAGTCTAATCAAAGATCTCCAATGATGTAGATAGTTTTCAGAACTGCTCTCCAGTTGGTGGGATGATTCCGATGCCTGATAACAGCTGGGAAGAAACTGTGCCTGAATCTGGAGGTGTGTGTTTTCTGTACCTGTTGACTGATCGAAGAGGGGATAAGAAGGAATTGAAGTACTCCAATTGACAGCTCAGTGACTAAGTTCTAGAGACAGCCGGCAACTTGACCAGTGTTCAAAGTGACTTGTTGTAATTTCTTCATCTTTGGTGTAATTAATATACACTACATCAGATCATAATTAAAATTAGATATTTAGTTGTATTCATTTTCTAAGGGTTTGATCAGAAATGTTTCTTTCTCCAAAAATAAAATAATTAAGGATGACAGTGAGTGTAGGTTCTCTGAATGCAACCATTGGCGCAGCGGTAGAGTTGCTGCCTCACAATGCTGGAGACTCGGCTTCGATCCTGACCATGGGTGCTGTCTGTGTGGAGTTTGCACCATCTCCCTATGACTGTGTGGGTTCCCTCCAGATGCTCCCTTCTTCCCACCTCCCAAAGACGTGTGGGTTTGTAGCTTAATTGGTTGCTGTAAATTGCGCCTGATGTAGAGGGATTGGATGAGAAATATAGAGCTAGTATGCATGATGGTTGGCATGGACTCAGTGGCCAAAGGGCCTGTTCCCACGTTGTATCTCAAAACTAAAACAGTTCTGGAAAGTTTCAGAAACATGTTTTACAGTGCTGTTTTTTTAAATAGACCATAAGTACCAATACATACAGGTAATCTGTGAAATTCTTGTACCAGGTGGATTACAAGGCAGATGAATGGCTTCTGAAAAACATGGACCCGCTCAATGACAATGTAGCAACCCTCTTACACCAATCATTGGACAAGTTTGTGGGAGAGTTGTGGAAGGATGGTAAGTAATTATTTTTTCTCTGATGTCAATGTTTTGTGTATCTAGCTTTCTCACATTATTGGGAATATTAATAACTTGAAGTACATTTTAGTTTAAAATGACAGGTTATTTGAGACTCCATTACTTTGATTTTTCAGTCACAGCATTTTTTGAGACTTTTTTCAACTTTCTTTAGAATAAGAGTTGTATAAACAGTTTTAATGTGGGAGAATAAGGGAGAAAAAGGTTCCGTCTGGGGTGAAAGATGAGTGTCATTACATGCCAAAAGATGGTGAAAGAAGTTTGTAATGGGATGTAGAAATAGCCTTGTCTGAACTTAATTGGGAGAAGCAGGTGTTAAAGTTATCAAAGGAGAAAACAGCAAATAGTGCAAATATGACATTTTATGTCAAATTAATGAATTCTGGGCACTTTACGCCCTTCAAGATGATGTGTTCGTCTTTAAACTCACTTCAACCTTCAGTATAATGGAGTAGGAGGCCACTGGAGTGGGACGAGCATTAAAGTGACAGACAACCAAAGGATCAAGGGCACACTTGTGGACCGAGCAGGGTGTTCCCCAAATTATTTGTCCAATTTAAGAAATGCCATATCAGAAGGAGTGATAAAGTTTATCAAATTAAACATGTGAGACACTTGCTGCTTCACCTGGTACGTGCACCTTGAGCCTTGGTGGAAGAGAGAGACCAATAGCATGTGATTCCCATGAAGGTACCATGGGCATGGCAGTGTATTTTGGGTGTATTGTAGGGGTAAGCTGGAATGCTGGAAAGGAAATTGTTTCTGCAATACTGGGAGGAGAGGATATCTGGCGATGGAAGTTACGGAGAATGCAGGCTGAACCAGTGGGAAAAATAAACTTTTTAGTTCCAGATGGGAAGAGAAATGTAACATGACTGAGCAAATGCAAAGCTCGGGAGTCAGTCAGGCAGCATCTGTGGAGGGAAAGGTCGTGAGGTTTCAGGTCAGGCAACTTGTTCAGTACAGTGGCCAAGTGATAGTTGCTGCCTTACATCACCAGAGATCCGGGTTTGATCCTGTCTGCAGGTGCTATGTGTGCGGAGTTTGTATGTTCTCCCCATGACCTGCGTGGGTCTTCCCCAGGAGCTCCGGTTTCCTCCCACACTCCAAAGGCGTTCAGGTTTGTAGGTTAATTGGCTTGGTAATATTGTAAATTGCCCCTAATGTGTGTAGTTTAGTGTTTTCATGCGGGGGTCGGTGGGCTGAAGGGTCTGTTTCCGTGCTGTATCTCTAAACTAAACCAAGCATCTGAAAAATAGTCCCGACCTAAACAATTTAACTCCCCTCCTGGGACGGAGCCAGCCTTTCTGATGAGCTTGTTAATGTTGTTGGTGTCCGCGGCCTTCGCCCTGCTGCCCCACGACAGCGAAGATTACACTGGCTACCATCGAATGGTAGAATCCCTCCACTGATGCTGCCAGACCTACTGAGTTACTCCAGCACTTTGTGTTTTGCTCAAGAATTCAGCATCTTCGGTTCCTTGCGTCTCCAGACATGATTGAGGATATTCAGTTATGCTAGACGGGACTCCCAACCTGAGCAAATGAGAGCCAGTTAGAAACAGGTTTTGTCCAATTAAGAATATAAAATCTGAAACTGGAAGAATATAATAGGAGGTTTATCAGGAGGCAATTTAGGAGGAATTGTCGTTGAGAAATACAAGTTTGTGGGTTTGCAGTGGATCTGACAACAGGTCTGTACTCCGAGGTGAAGAAGTCTAGAGTGTAAAATGGACCACATGAAGATAAAAATTAAGAGCAAAGTTGAAAATGTTTGAGTTGGGTCGAGTAGGAAGAATCGCCACATTCGGCACTTCATTACCAAGTGCCTTCCTTCTATATCCATATCCTCTACTTAGTCTATTCCGAGCGCATGTTTAAATGCTTCAACATGGTGTATCTGATACTACACTGGCAATGGTTCTAGTGAGAAACCAGTTTTATTTCCCATCCTCTCGTCTCAAACCGATGCCATCTTCATTTTGTTTCCCCTCCCATGGGAAAAGATTCTGACCATCTGCCATATTGACACTTCTTATTTTCCATACCTCTATCACCCCACACTCTTGTATACCTCTGGGTAAACAAGTTTAGCTTATCTACTATGTTGTCTTAACTAAGTACACCAAATCAGGTGAATCTCCTCTGCTCTCTCCCTCCAGCCCAACCATATCCTTCCTATAGTGTGGTGACTAGAAATGCACACAATACTCACAAATGTGGTCTCACAAATGTTGTGTAAAACTACACTATAACATCCCAGCTTGCTGCTGCTCCAGAATTTTGCTTCTTGTTCCATTACCATTGGATGAGTGGCGAGAGAGGAATTGACGACACTTCGGGTTGAAACCCCATATCTTTTAACAAGACTTGTTATCAGTTCCTCTGCCTCCCTCCCTTCTGTTGTGCCCCCTTCCTCTTGCCCCCTCCTGCCACTCAACCCGCCGAGTTCCTCCTGATACAGGGCTCAGAGCTGAAACTTCGACAATTCCTGTCCTTCCACAGATCCTTGATCAGTTCCTACAGCAGATCAGGCATTGCATTTCAAATCTCCAAATGTTCTTCTAAATGGTTATCAAACTGAAACATTCACTATTCATCTGTCTACAGATGCTTCCTGATTTATTTATTTATTGCATTTTTTTGCTCTTTTTATCTTGTATAGAAGATCAGTGATTTCACTGGTGTTTGTATGAAGGACCTATATGGTCTACTATGTTTATGTCCCATAGTTGAAGAACTTCCTGCTGCTTTTACAACCCATGAGATTTTACCGTGCTTACGCGAAACATGATGCTTTTTAAAAAATACGTTTGCGATTATTTTTCAGTTGACCGCATTGTGGGTTTGGACCAAGTGGCTGGCATGAATGAGACTGCCTTTGGTGCTGCATACAAGACCAAGAAGGGCATGTTCCGCACGGTGGGACAACTATACAAAGAGTCCTTGGCCAAACTAATGGCAACACTCCGCAACACTAACCCCAATTTTGTACGTTGCATCATTCCAAACCATGAGAAACGGGTAGGTACTTGCCCAGAGAGAAGGACTGGCAAACCCCATGATGCCAATGTAAAAACAAATTACTTGTGACGTGAAGCATTGGCCTGAAATGTGATCGTGTACAGGAGAGGATTTCTGCCGATGGGAAAACTACAACGCCAAGCCCTTGTTCTAGATGGGAAAGAGCTAAAAAGCACAAAGCGAGTTAACTTAACATCTGTAGGAAAATGCTGGAGTTAGTAATCAAGGTCGTTTAAAAAAGCTGAATGCAATCAAACCAAGTCAGCATGGTTTATGAAAGGGAAATTGTGTTTGGCTAATTTGCTGCAGTACTTTGAGGATATGTAATGAGCTGAGTTGGTTGAATAGAACCTGTAAATACAGTGTGTTTGGATTTCCTGAAACTAGTTAAAAGGCTATGCACAAAGGAGTCTGATGTTGGAAAATCTGAGGTTGTGTAGTTTGGTAGGAGCCATCAAAAACAGAATACTATCTCAGTGGAAAAGGTGCAGGATATGGGCTGGGGGCTGTAGTGCATGAAGTGCAGATGCAGCAAGTAGTTGAGAAGGAAAATAGAAAATTGACCTTTATTGCTACGGAGTTCATGGTTAGGAATATAGTTCCATTGGTGTGGCCTTGTGCGGAGTAGTGGGGAACAGTTTGCACCCTGCTTATTTAATAATAGATACTAGCATTGGGGGCAGAGTCACAGATTAACTCCTGAGATAGGAAGGTCCACCACCAATAAACTTTAGCATGTTTTCTGTGGATCTCAGAGAAAAAGGAATAATCTAATTGAAACATAGATTCATTGTCTGAATTTCTCCAATTTTGATGAATAGTTATTTTATTCATGTTTGGTAAATGATTTCAGAATGAACATTAAAAGCAGCAGCTGCTTTCTTTTAACCTTGAGACTTCCAGCCAATCCATAGAATATTGAAATAGCTTCTGAACAGCAAACTTCAATGACACACTTAGAAAATGATGGTGACATGGTAGCGCAGCGGGTAAAGCTGCTGCCTCACACCGCCAGAGAACCGGGTTCAATCCTGAAATTGGTCGCTGCCTGTATGGAGTCTGCAGGTTCACCCTATGACTGAATGGGTTTTGTTTGTGTGTTCTGGTTTCCTCCCAAGCCCAAAGATGTGCAGGGTTGTAGGTTAATTGTCCTCTGTAAATTGCCTCTGGTGGGTAGGAAGTGGATGTGAAAGTGGGATTCACAGAACTAATGTGAATGCATGATCAGTGGTTGACATGGATTCAGTGGGCAGAAGGGCCTGTTTCCACGTTATATATTTCAATTTAATTAAACTGAAAAATGTTTACTATTCATTACATCTTGCGTATGGCACAGATGTTTAAAGATAAATTGAAATTGCTAGATGCAATCACAAATTTGCTCATCGGATGGCTTCATGTTTTTGCAGGCCGGAAAGCTTGACCCTCACTTGGTGCTTGACCAGTTACGCTGCAATGGTGTATTGGAGGGAATAAGAATCTGCCGTCAAGGATTTCCAAACAGAATAGTCTTCCAAGAGTTCAGACAGAGGTAGTGTTTGGGGGGTGGGGGGGGGGGAGGGCAGGGTAGAATGACTAGAGTTTGCGCGATGGTGAATCACCTCATACTTCTGCGGAAGTAGGGGCATTGGTGAACATTCTTGATGATTGCATCGACGAGCTGTGACCAGGACAGATCATCAGAGATGTGAACACCTAAGAACTTGAAGCTTTAGATCCTTTCTACTGCCGCCCTGCTGATGAAGACTGGTGCATGAAGATAGAACTGTATTTATTTTATCATATTTTTGTGCAATGTTTGAGGGCAAAATTGGATTGGAGCTATTTTTGTTTGTCACGGAAAATGGTCTTAAATTTAAAGTCATTTAACCTAATCGTTCTACGTGACAGAAACGGTGTATTAACATCAAGATGTTGAAATCTAATATTGATGTGAATTTTGTTCTTGGTAAAAGAATGGTGCCCACGCTGAAGTACTGATGTTATGAATTGTCCAAAAGGGGGTATGGTGTGTGCACGTCTCAACTTTATCTTGTCTAAAATAAACAATAATGGAATCTCTCAATTTAAAATTAACATTTTAACATGAGGTAAATGAAAGGGCTCTTTTGAAACTTGGATGTGACTTTTGTAAGCATCTTCTTCCTTTTCCAGGTATGAAATCCTGACTCCCAACTCCATTCCAAAAGGCTTCATGGATGGCAAACAAGCATGTGAACGAATGGTAGATAATTAGTTTTCCTTTTTTGTTATTGTAAGCTTTTGACACTGCACACAAGAAATCATTGGTGCTTTTGCAAATATTAGAAACATACAAACATAGGAAAATAGGTGCAGGAGTAGGCCATTCTGCCCTTCGAGCCATTCAATATGATCATGGCTGATCATCTAAAATCAGTAACCCGTTCCTGCTTTTTCCCATATCCCTTGATTCCTTTAGCCTGAAGAGCTAAATCTAACTCTCTCTTGAAAACATCCAGTGAATTGGCCTCCACTACCTTCTGTGGCAGAGAATTCCACAGATTCACAACTCTGGGTGAAGAAGTTTTTCCTAATCTCAGTCCTAAATGGGCTACCCCTTATTCTTAAACTGTGACCCCTGGTTCAGGACTCCCCCAACATCGGGAACAGTTTTCCTGCATCTAGCCTGTCCAATCCTTTAAGAATTTTATATGTTTCTATAAACTTGAATATCCATGTATTAGAAATTGTTACATTATGTCTGGATGTTGCATTTTCTTTCTGGTAATGTGGGCATTAATCCCTCTTCCTATTTAGATTAATTTTTGTCATAACTTTTATATTGGACAATATCCAAAACTGGGCGGCACAATTGTGCAGTGGTGAATGGTGCTGTCTATCATAGGGTTTGATCCTGATCTTGGGTGTTGAGTGTGTGGAGTTTGCAAGTTCTCCCTGTTACAGCTTGGCTTTCCTCCCACATGCCCAAGGTGTGTTTGTTAATGTGGGTGGAAAGAAAATGGGGCGTTAAAAGCTGTTGGAGAAGGCAGGAGAATCGGATTGAGGGGGATAAATAGATCAGCCATGACCGTATAGCAGAGCAGACTTGAGGAGCTTAAAATCGGTCGTGGGATTTACCTTCACCTGGCAGGGACTTCAGCATCGAGAGCCTCAATCGCCTCGACGCAGCGGGAGAAGAAGCAAGGAAGTGATTACTCTTTGCTTTCCATTACAGTGAGGAGGAGCCTAGAGATTCACTGTGGTGGATGCTTGTGTTAATTGTGTGTTTTGTTACTTTCTTTCTGTCATGACTGCATGGTACAAAGTCTTGTTCAAACTTGTTTGAATGACAATACATGAAATTCAATGTGATCATGGCTGATCATCCACAATCCGTACCCCGTTCCTGCCTTCTCGCCAAATATCCCCCGAATCCGATAGTTTTAAGAGCTCTATCTGACTCTCTCTTCAAAGCATCCAGGGAATTGACCTCCACTGCCGTATGAGGCAGAGAACTCCACAGATACACAAGTCTCTGGGTGAATGTTTTTGGGGATTATAGTGGTGCGGGTGGTTGGCATGAATGCTGTGGGACAATGGGTTTGGTTCTGTGGTCTTTTGAATGAATAGTTCCTTGTGCGTTTCTTCATGGATATTTAATCTTGGCTACCATTCTCTCCTTACTTGGGAATCAGATTCATTCCTTGGAATTGGACTCCAATTTATTCCGTATTGGCCAGAGCAAGATCTTCTTTCGTGCCGGGGTTTTAGCGCATTTGGAAGAAGAGCGGGATCTGAAGATCACTGATATAATCATTCTATTCCAAGCTGTCTGCCGTGGTTATCTGGCACGAAAGTAAGTTTCACACATGCCACGTTAATGTTTGTTGCTGACCTGGAATGGAATCCAGTGAAACTCCAATTGATAGCTGGGATCTTTCAATAGTTTTTGATGACCAGCGCTGACTCATTTTTCTTGTACATTTGGGGGGAAATTGATGGCGCAGCAGAGTTGCTGCTTTACAGTGCCAACGACACGGGTTCAATCCTGACCACGGGCGCAGTCTAAAGAGTTTGTACGTTCTCGCCGTGACCTGCATGTGTTTTCTCCGGGTGCTCCGGTTTCCTCCCACACTCCAAAGACGTACAGGTTTGTAGGTTAATTGCCTTTGGTTAAAAAAAAAAATTGTAAATTGTCCCTAGTTTGTGTAGGATAGTGTTAATATGTGGAGATCGCTGGTCAGCGCAGACTTGGGGGTCGAAGGGCCTGTTTCAGCACTCTATCTCTAAAATAAACTGTGGCACTATTCATAGAAACATAGAAAATAGGTGCAGGAGTAGGCCATTCGGCCCTTCGAGCCTGCACCGCCATTCGATATGATCATGGCTGATCATCCAACTCAGTATCCCATCCCTGCCTTTTCTCCATACCCCTGATCCCTTTAGCCACAAGGGCCACATCTAACTCCCTCTTAAATATAGCCAATGAACTGGCCTCAACTACCTTCTGTGGCAGATAATTACACAGATTCTGTGTAAAAAAAATGATTTTCTCATCTCGGTCCTAAAAGACTTCCCTCTTATCCTTAAACTGTGACCCCGACTTCCCCAACATCGGGAATAATCTTCCTGCATCTAACCTGTCCAACCCCTTAAGAATTTTGTAAGTTTCTATAAGATCCCCCCTCAATCTTCTAAATTCTAGCGAGTACAAGCTGAGTCTATCCAGTCTTTCTTCATATGAAAGTCCTGACATCCCAGGAATCAGTCTGGTGAACCTTCTCTGTACTCCCTCTCTATGGCAAGAATGTATTTCCTCAGATTAGGAGACCAAAACTGTACGCAATACTCCACGTGTGGTCTCACCAAGACCCTGTACAACTGCAGTAGAACCTCCCAACAGACTGGTTGTTCAAACTGTATGTAGGAAATACATGTGTTCACAATAACTAGGTCAAAAAAACTCAATTTGGTATTAATCTACTGTGTTTAGAGAAGTTAGGGAGATAAAATGAATATTTTCAATATCTGTTGGGCAGTTCTTTGTTTGCAGGGCCTGACTTATGAATCAATCCTGTCATCTCTCAACAAAATACCTTAAACATTAAAACTCCTGCTGGTGTAAAATGAACTTCATCTTCCCAGTTGAATAATGTGTCAGGCTTGCTAATGGTTGATTGATGGTACAAGATAAATATGTGCAAGGTCACCTCAGATTGCAGAGGAAGAATAAGGCTTGTTGCTAAAAATAACTTATCCCTTCTGGGCAATTTAATATTGCAGTTTGAGGTTAGAACAGGAGACGTATGCAGATTGTGCTTTTTGTTACTTAAGCAACTTCCATCCACTCTGCACAAATGTTATATGGTTTTGTATGTTGTATTCTTGTTGTCCTTTGCCATAGAATCATAAAGCATCGTACCTTTAGCCAACTTGTCCAGGCCAATCATAATAATAATAATAATGGATGGGATTTATATAGCGCCTTTCTAATACTCAAGGCGCTTTACATCGCATTATTCATTCACTCCTCAGTCACACTCGGTGGTGGTAAGCTACTTCTGTAGCCACAGCTGCCCTGGGGCAGACTGACGGAAGCGTGGCTGCCAATCTGCGCCTACGGCCCCTCCGACCACCACCAATCACTCACACACATTCACACACAGGCAAAGGTGGGTGAAGTGTCTTGCCCAAGGACACAACGACAGTATGCACTCCAAGCGGGATTCGAACCGGCTACCTTCCGGTTGCCAGCCGAACACTTAGCCCATTGTGCCATCTGTCGTCCCAATCATGTTACCCAACTGTGCTTCTCCCACTTAGCTGGTCCATATTCCTCCAAACTTTTCATATATACCTGTCCACATGTCTTTTAATGTCATATTTGTACCTGCCTCTACCACTTCATTAGGCAGCTTGTTCCATGTTCATATCACCCTCTATGTGGTGGTGGGGGGGGGGGGGGGGGGAGGAAGAGAATGGTGCCTCTCGGGTCCTGTGTAAATCTCCCCTCTCATTAAACCTGTGTCTTATTTTCCTTCAGTCAACGTGAAAACTGGTGCTGCTTAATGTGTTTCTTAGTTTTAGAGATACAGCGTGGAAACAGGCCCTTGGCCTGCTTAGTCCACAGTGACTTTCGATCACCCATACACTAGCTCCATGTTATCCCAGTTTCCCAACCTACACACAAGGGGCAATTTACAGAAGCCAATTAACCTGCAAACCAGCGTGCGTTTAGGATAAGGGAGGAAACTGAGTCACCAGAATAAAACCCATGCGGTCACAGGGAGAACGTACAAACTCCGCAGAGACCGTACCCATAGTTGGGTTTGATCCCGGATCTCTGGCACTGAGGCAGCAGCTCCACCCTTGCACCACTGTGCTGCAATGTTCCTGTGGAATGTTTAAGGGTGCTGTGCACAAGGAATGTTTATAATGTAAGGGGATAAGTAAATCATCACTGCTTTTATAACATGTCAACTTTCCTTCACGAGGTTAAAGAACACAGCTTTAATTTCATTGCAAATACACCACTGAGACTGACCCCAGAATTTAAAAAAGTAGGATTACAGCCCAAGTAGTTATTGTTGCATTTATTAAAGAATACTGTGAAACAATTCCCCAAAATACAATCCAGCATGAATTATTTGATCTGCGTGGCTCTGCAATCAACCTTTCAAAAACCTCAGCTACCCTTCTTTCTCATTTTTTAAAAATTTGGAGGATTTGGACTGGTGCTCTTGTATTTCTTTGTAAAGCTGGGGCTGGTATTTAAGAATAATGCCCTTTTTAACAAGATTTATGTTCCTGCTTTGACACTTAACCTTGAAGCTGCAGGAATGACAAGAACTGAGTCTGTAATGTTGTATTCCTCCAGGAGAAATACATTTCTGAAAGTTTTGATATATTATCCTTGTAAATGTTATACTCTCTTGATACATCTGTTTCCCTCTATCATGTCTGACTTGATTCCATTTCCTATCCTTCTGTCCCTATTTCATTCTATCTCCTATACTTAAGGAGATAAATTGTTGGTGCCAGTGTCCATAGTAATCATACAGCTTGCCTTGCATCCTCATAGATATAACCATTTTTGGTAAATTATATCCCTCGTTTTGAATGCAGTTTTTAACACTAAACGTCAGTTTTGCATTCGACTCTCCCTATCCATTCTGAATTGTACTTTTGAGCAGAACTCCCAAGTTTCCACATGAAAAATGTGGGGGTTCACAAGTGTGTAGATGTTGTATAATTACTGACTCACTGTTCAACCACTGGGTAATATTTAGTTTTCCTGCATGCTGCATTTCTAAAACAGCCTGGCACTTTAATCTTTCCAGTTAAGGGGATGAAGTTTGTAGTTTCTCCAAAGTACTTTTGAGTCATGATGAGTTCATGGTGTCAATCGTATGACCTTTTGTCCGTGTGGTGCAGTGGTGCTAACCAGCAAAAATGTTGGAGAATTAGGTATTGTCTCCTTAATAAGTTTAAGGCAGTGGTAATGTGATAGAAACGACAAGCGTGGCACAGCTGGTAGTGCTGCTGCATCACAATGCTCTAGTGATATGGAATTAATCAGTGGTGCAGCTGGTAGATCTGCCTCTCAGCACCAGAGACTGGTTCGATCCTAACCTCGGATGCTGACTGTTGCATGTTCTCCCTGTGACTGCTTGGGTTTCCTTCGGGTGCTCTGGTGTTCTCTCGCACCCCAAAGACATGAGGGGTTTGTAGGTTAATTGGCCTCTAACTTGATCCTAATGTGCAGGGAATGGATGAGAAAGTGGGATAACATAGCTACTGTGAACGGGTGATCGATGGTCAGCAAGGAGTCGGTGCGCTGGAGGGCTCGTTTCAGTGCAACATTTTTCAATCAAAAACGTTCAATATTGTCTACGCACAAACTCTGAGTAACTACATGTCTTTTTACTGGTTTCCACTCACATCCCCAAGATATAGCTTGATGGAATAATGTACTGTAAATTGCTTGAAATGTGGGGTATTTGAGAGGATGTGGGAAGAATATGCAGGATTAGTGTATACTAGACCAAGTGAGCGCAGCCGTTCCCTACCCGTAGCCCCCACGGGAGACGTGGTCCTCCAACTCAAGCCGTTCCCGAATATAAGATTCCAGCACTCAGCGGTGCGGCTGTTTTTAAATGGTGTCTTTGAGGCGAGAGACGGGCGCCAACAGCCGTTATGGTCGCTGGCCAGCAGGAGGCGACAAAATGAGTGAGTGGGGGGGGGAAGGATTTTATTAATAAAATGTGTACATAAACACGACAAAATTTAATCAGGAGTGTATACTTAGAATGAAAAGTGAAATCTGTACCGAAATGGAAAAAAATCTTGGTGTTTCTGCTTCTGGTGTTGGCGTAGCAACGAATCAAAGGCTGGCACCCACAAGTCAGGCAGAAACACACACACACACACACACACACACGCGTGCGTGCACGATTTCAATGGGCTGAAAGGCCATGCTGTGTATTCCTCTTATGACTCATTGACAACTGAATTGGCTAAATCTCTAAACTAAATGAATACTCTTCTTTGCTTTATAGGGCATTCTTACGAAAGCAACAACAGTTGAGTGCACTGAAGGTTTTACAAAGGAACTGTGCTGCTTACCTGAAGCTCAGACACTGGCAATGGTGGCGACTCTTCACCAAGGTTGGATTTGCACCATGTCTCCACAGATAGTCCAGAACTGAGATTATGCAGACTTGCTTATTTATGTTATTATCCCTAATCCCTCGTATTAACCCCCCCCCCCCCCCCACTCCCCAAAATCCTTCCTCCCCAGCCCCTTATGCTTTTCCACCTGTATCCCTCCACCTGGTTTGACATTTCACACTCCTTCCCTCTTTATCTGACTCCCTTGTGTCTCCTTTTCATCACTGGTCTTCATCACTTACTCCATTCATCAAATCCCTCCTCACCTTTATCAATCCATCACTCACCCGACATTGTCTCTTCTTCCCCACACGCCCCACATTACAATCAGTCTGAGGAATAATGCCAACCCGAAACAGTCTATTAGTTCCCTCCACAGATGCTGCCTGACCCACTGTGTTATTCCAGCACTGTGTCTTACATATGTTAACAATTTGCTGTAAGATTATGAACCTCGGTGTTTTTGAATTTGAATTTGATAAACACTCAGGATCGCTTTTGATTTTAAAAAAAAATCAACTTTTTAACGTTTAAAGAAGCATTTTTTTTGTTAGGGCACCATCTTCATTGACCAAGTTGTGTGTTTTTCAGGTGAAGCCACTGTTACAGGTAACCCGTCAGGAGGAAGAATTGCTTTCCAAAGAGGATGAGCTGACAAAGGTGAAAGAGAAACATGTAAAGGTGGAGGCAGATCTTACAGCAATGGCAAGAAAGAATCAGCAGGTGTGTAGAGTCATGAACTGTACATGGCTTTAAGATCCATGGCAAATATTTCAATCTAAACATCTAAAATGTACACTTTTTTTCCAGCAGTAAGATAAACTAGCAGAGCCAATTCTAAAATAGTCGTGAGATCTGGAGGTATTTTTGCATCGATTGTTGAGAGTGACAGGTAGGTTTATCTCTAAGGTGGACACAAAATGCTGACCTCCCTTTGATTTAAACCAGCATCTGCAGTTCTTTCGTACACAGCGTAGGTTTAGAGTTCGTTTTTATAAGTAGAGATAAAGAGCACATGGCAGAAAATTCATCATGATCTGGCAGAGTTTGCAGACATCATGAGTATTTTCCCCATTCTTTGTGCCATCTTTTGGAGAAATTGATAAGACATTGAAGAGGATGTTGAAAAGGCGAATCGGAAACATTCTAAATATGAGGGACTATAATAGACAGAAGAACATGTTTTTGTTCCTTGCACAGAGGTGATTTTGAAAAGATTGATCTGAACTATTTAAATTAATGAACAGCATAGACAGATACATTGTTTCCCTTGAAGAATTCAGTAACTGGGGGACATAAAACATAAGTAACTGCCAAATAGCCAATAGTGAGATGAAATATTGCAGAGGGATTTGTTTGGGACTGGCAGTCTATCATCGTAGTAGTGGAGACAGACAGATTAAATAGTTGGGTTTAGAAGAACTGAATAAGTGAAAGGTTTGCAGGGCAAACAGTGAATGGGACGAGCATTGAACCATTATGATCTCAATGGCCTGGTTCTATGCTGCAACTGTTCTGTGATTGCGTGATTCTCTCTGGAGACTGGCTTGTTAATATTAGACTAACTGAAAAGTCAAAACAGTGAATCCATTTGTGCCGAAGTTGCCGAGAGTTTCCACGCAACCAGAGAGCGTAGAGTGCAGCACAGTGACGCAGTGGGAGAGGTTTGTGCTTTATTTTCCAACTCTGTACACACAATCCATCCATAGGAAGTTGCCACAGTTCTGTTGACTGAGACATTTATGGGAATAAAATGTTTTGCTTTGTATTTTTACCCAGCCTTTTATGAGGCTGACCATTTCCAAGGACTTCACAATTAAAAACAAAACAAAATGATATTTAGCCACTTAAACAGATAATGCAGTGGCAGAGCAGTAGAGTTGCTAGTCAGCACCCAGGTTCGATCCTGACTACGGGTGCTGTCTGTTCAATGCTTGTCCGTTCTCCCCGATATTGGTTCGACTGAAGCTCCGATGCTGAGGTGTATTTTCACATGCTGGTCATCTAGTCCTGAATGGGTTTTGTTAGTGTAACTCGTTGTTCAGCGTATCAGTGATGAGATGTGATGAATGCTCCACCTAGGTAATTGAAGAGAAGAATATTCTGGCCGAACAGCTGCAAGCTGAGACTGAGCTCTTTGTAGAAGCAGAGGAAATGCGAGTACGTCTAGCCAATAAAAAGCAGGAACTGGAGGAAATCTTGCACGATTTGGAAGCGAGAGTGGAGGAAGAGGAGGAACGAAACCAGCAAATTCAGAATGAAAAGAAGAAAATGCAACAACATATTCAGGTGCATGCACAGTTAAAAACTTTGATTAACTTTTATTTTGAAAGTGATTATACAAAGATGGATGGATACTAGCCATTGCTATTTTGTGGTATCCGAGTAAAGTCTGTATTTGTGTCCAGATTTGATGCAAGGCTTTTAATTATTTGAGGATGGGTAATTTTACCTGTACATGTAGTTTTGGCCTTTATTGATCTATCATTTTTAAGCCATATTTTGAATCATGAAATTACAGAAAAAATGTGCACTGCATCTATAAAGAAATATTTTAAACATTGAAGCGCAGCATATGATGCTTTAAAGTTCAGTTATTTCCCCCTCATCTCACTGCGCAATCCCTCTTGCCATTTGTTATTTTGCCCCACTTGACATCTGCCAAGTCTTTTATGAATAATTTAGAGAAGAAAAAAAGTCTCAAAATATCTCTTTTGAATAATTCTCAAACATGCCCGTGTGTGTGTGTGTGCGCGCCTGTGTGTGTGTGCGTGCGCCTGTGTGTGTGCGCGCCTGTGTGTGTGCGCGCCTGTGTGTGTGTGCGCGCCTGTGTGTGTGTGCGCGCGCCTGTGTGTGTGTGTGTGCGCGCCTGTGTGTGTGTGTGTGTGTGTGTGCGCGCCCGTGTGTGTGTGCGCGCCTGTGTGTGTGTGCGCGCCTGTGTGTGTGTGTTTACTCGGCAGGTACAGTGGCTGTCTTCAAATTGCTGAGATATTGGGGTTCTAACTCGCGTGCACAAACCAGAAGTAATTTTAATAATGTTTCCTTACCAGGATCTAGAAGAACAACTCGATGAAGAGGAAGGAGCTCGGCAGAAGCTTCAGCTCGAGAAAGTTACAGCAGAGGCTAAAATCAAGAAAGTGGAAGAAGAAATCTTGATGTTGGAAGACCAGAATTCTAAATTAACAAAAGTGAGTTCCACTGCAGGAGAACTGTTTTAATGGCCATTACAGAATATGCCAAAATGTAGTTGGTGACCGTTACACATTCAATCTTTGGAGAAAATATTGTCAGTAGAACTGTATTTGATTTTCTTAATTTCAGATTTCAAGTAGTTTAATAATTTGTTTTTACTATTCATTTCGCCCTTGATTTAACCCCTTGCCAAAAATAAAGGCTGATTTATTTTCCACGTTGTTATCCCTGGGGGGAGGAAAGGGGGGGAGGGGGGGGGGAACTGAGGAATGGACAACAATTCCTCCCTACAAGTGATATCCAGACTGTTACACCTTCAAGAATCATGTGCGTTTAAATGCCCTATGTACTGAAACAGCAATATTCTTTCTTGCAGCAGCATAACTGGCCTGTAAACATAATAAACCAAATAAATAAATTTAAAAGACAATATTTTAGCAAAACCAGACTAAACCCTGAAGTCCCTACCACAGCCAAGTTCAAAATGTAGTTGGTGTTTGTGGTGTTCAATAGATTAACGGTTATTGGGAAGCAGCTGTTCTTGAACCTGGTGGTCAGTTTTCAGACTCCTAAATCACCTTCCCGATGGCAGGAGTGAAAAGAAAGCATGCCCAGGATGGTGTGGGTTCTTGATGATGCTGGCTGCCTTTGTTGAGGCAACGACTCCTGTGGGTCCCTTTGGTGAGGAGTTCAGTACCTGTGATGGACCGAGCACTGCCCACTACTTGTTGTAATCTATTCCTGGGGGTTTGAGTTGCTGAACCAGGTCATGATGCAACCAGTTAATATGCTCTCTACTCTACACCTGTACAATTTTGAGAGTATTCGTCAAAACACTGAATCTCCTCAATGTTCTAAGAAAGTAGAGGTGTCGATGGGCGTTCTTTATAATTGCATCAATGTGCAGGGTCCAGGGTAGATCTTCAGAGGAGGATTTAGTAACGGGTCTAGGTTAAGACGTGGTCGTAGAGTCGGAAGAAGGGTCTCGACCCGAAACGTCACCCATTCCTTCTCTCCAGAGATGCTGCCTGTCCTGCTGAGTTACTCCAGCATTTTGTGTCTACCTTTGATCTTCAGAGATATGCACACCCAGGATTTTGAAGTAATTGACTCTCTACCAACTCCTGCCAATAAAGAGGCTTCTTGGCCTTAGTGATGGTGAGAGCAAGGTGGTGGTTCTGGCACCATTCGATCAGCTGATCGCTCCCCTCCCTCCTAAACTCTGACTCTTTAATGGGAGCTAAACACATGGTCAACTTGGAATCATATTGAAGAATGCACCTTCATGTTGATATAGAATGCGTGGTTTATTTTAAGTTGGGTCATTCATGATTTGAATCTTGCACAATGCTTTCCTTAACAGCTTTAGTTGTTGGAAAAGTGATTTGTTTTGGAAGATGCTAACTTATTAAATGAACTAGTGGTTAATTTAAAACATGCTTTTAATATGACAGGAGAAAAAATTGTATGAAGACCGGCTTTCTGAGTTTGCTTCGCAACTGGCAGAGGAGGAGGAAAAGGCAAAGAGTTTGAATAAAGTCAAGAACAAGCAGGAGATGATGATCACAGACCTAGAAGGTAAAGTGTCCTTTGCTCACACTACTAGTATAACCAGTTACATGAGGGATGAGCTTCATTTGTAGCTTTGACCCACAAGTTCCCAACACAAACTGAATGTATTTGATGGCATGATTGAAATGTGAACTTCTGATAAATAAAAATACAATTTAAACAGAAATATGTTACTATTTCAAATGTGATCCATCAGGTCCCTGAAGAGAAATAATGGCATTGAATGTTCCTGGACTAGTAACCCAGAGACCAGAGCTTAATGAGTTAGACTTTACTTTAGAGATACAGTGTGGAAACAGGCCCTTCGGCCCATCAAGTCCTCTCTAACCGGCGATCACCCTGTACTCTAGCACTATCCTGCACACTGGAGACTATTGACAATATTTTCCAAAGCCAATGAATGTGCAAATCTACATGGTCACAAGGAGAACGTTTAAACTCCGTAAGGAGAGTCCGCAGTCAGGATCAAACCTGGGTCTCTGGCACTGTGAGGCAGCAACACCACCATTGCACCACTACTGCTTGATTAGGGGAGACAAGTTTAAAAGCTTCCAATTTCAGTTAATCACGTGGAAAATAAAGCTGTTTTTTGGAAATACAGCTAGCAATTTGATCGTGAAACAACTGGGCAGTTGTGTAAACCTGTCAATCTCAACTGCCCGATACAAAACAACACAGACAGTAATGTGATCAGCTCTTAACTGCAGGCCGGTGCCTATGAGTAGGTTAAGGTGGTCTGGCTCAATATCATTTATTATTGTTGTGTGTCACTAATGAACACTGTAGACACAGGAACTGCAGATGCTGGTTTACAAAAAGACGCAAACAGCTGGAGTAACTCAGCAGGTAGGGCCAGCATCTGTGGAGAATATGGATTGGTAACGTTTCAGGTTGGGGCTCTTCTTCAGGCAAAGAATATGATTCTGAAGGGGGGGTCCTGATCTAAAATATCACCCATCCATATTCTCCATAGATGCTGCCTGGACCACTGAGTTACTCCAGCACTTTGATCTATTAAAGATCCATTCCTATTTGCCCGTGAGATGGTGATGGTAAGCTGTGATCTAGGATTTTCCCGAGGTCAGTTAGAGATGGGCACATCCTCTTAATGGGAGAAAATAGTTGTTCCTTCAAACTAGGTATTGAATGGGTGTTTAAAATGACACAGCTTTTTGATTCACTTTGGTTATTTGCTGGAGTCTTCTCTTAGCTGTTGCATTCACTGATAATGGTAATGTTTTTACAGACCTTTAGACAAGGTGTTCCCTCCTGGCTCTGCTTAAGGCCTAGTTTGAGAGGTGAGAGCAAAATGTAATTGTTTTGTGCAAGTCTCCATTTACGTGTAAATCTGTCAGGTTACTGCCACTGCAGATACCTCCCTTAAAATGGATCCCAGCATGTGGCAACTTCCAACGGAGGATGTTGGATAATAATAGAAACAGCAGTAGAGTTGCTGCTTTGTAGCGCCTGAGACACTGGTATGATCCTGACCATGGGGACTGTCTGTATGGAGTTTGTACATTCTGTGACCCCGTGGGTTTTCTCCGGGTGCTCCAGTTTCCACCCACACTCCAAAGACGTATAGGTTTGTAGGTTGTGTAGGAAAGAACTGCAGGTGCTGATTTATACCGAAGATAGACATAAAAAGCTGGAGTAACTCAGCGGGACTGATGGCATTTTGACCCGTTGAGTTACTCTAGTTTTTTGTGTCTCTCAGTAGGTTAATTGACCTCGGTAAAATATTGTAAATTGAACCTAGTGTGAAGGATAGTGTTAGTATGTGGGGATCGCTGGTCGGCGTGGACTCGGGCCGAAGGGCCTGTTTCTGCACTGTATAAAGTCTAGAGTAAAGCCTAAATCTAAAACCAGTAGAAATCCAGCAATTTAATTGGAATATTTTCTCGCAAACACCTCCCCACCTGTTGCATACAATCCAACATTATTATCTTGTGTATACCTGAGTAGCATGTTTTGTGAAAGTGTGATCTATGCAGCTTGAATGTTTTAGTTAAATATGGTTGATAGTAGTGGATTGATATTCTACTTTGAAATTTGGAAAGCTGAACATTCATACCATTGGGAGAAGAAAATATTTCTGGATATTCTCCATTGTTGCTCTATTACTATGTCAGAGTCATACAGTGTGGAAACAGACCCTTCGGCCCAACTAGTCCACACCAGCCAACATGCCCCATCTACACTAGTCCCACCTGCTCCCGCTTGACCCATAACCCTCTAAACCTATCCCATCCATGTACCTGTCCAAATGTCTTGAACGTAACAACAGTACCTGCCTCAACAACCTACTCTGGCAGCTTGTTCCATTTACCCACCACCCTTGGTGTTTAAAATAAAACTCTTTGTGTTCTTATTAAACCTTTCCTCCCTCACCTTAAACCTGTTGTGCAGAACGTTTGAAGAAGGAGGAGAAAACCAGACAAGAACTGGAAAAATCAAAGAGAAAACTGGATGGTGAGACCACAGATTTACAAGATCAAATCGCTGAGTTACAGCAGCAGATTGAGGAACTGAAGATACAATTGGTGAAGAAAGAAGAGGAGCTCCAGGCTGCCCTGGCCAGGTTAGCGCTGCACATCAATTGTACTCGTTATTGTGATGCAGGCTGCACAATAATTCATTCCCATTTGCCATGGTGATGGTCAACTGCCATCTTGGTCTGCTGAATGTGGCTTGTAGTGAGTTTGGAAGTTTGAGGACTGAGTCACAGATCTGTGAGTTGCTGTTGATGCTCTGAGTATCTGTACTACATTTTGTACAAACTATCTTGAGGGTGACTGTTTGTGATGGTCGATGGGATGTGAATCAAGTAGGCTGCTTTGATCAAGTAACTCAAGTGGGGAAACGCGGAAGCTGTACCTGTTGTAGCTTCTCTCATCCAGGCATGTTTTGTGACCCATCACTCTCCTAACAAGTGCCTGGAATTTGTTGAAACAGCTTTAACAAATCAGGAGCTGAGTCTCACACCACTGTAGTTATTCTTCAGGCACTGCATTTGTGTGACAACTGCATGAAGAGCCCCACCCAATATTGGCGATCATTACTGCTGTAGACTGTCAAGAAGTAGTTGGAGTTTTATTGTAGGTGGTTATTGTTGAGCAATTGTGGTAAGAATGTTACTTCCCATTTAATTAGCACTCACTGATTAGTTTATTCCTCATTTGAAAACTGTTAGATGAACATTAAAAGATGTTTTGAGGTTAAGTTAAGCATTCAACATTGATATTGGAGTTGTTTGTAAATGGGAAATGAAGAAAGCAGTGGAGACCATAGGAGCGGTGGGGTTTTGGAGCGACGAGGGAGGTAGACTGAGAATCAATTTACGTGGGTAATTAAAATACCAAGAACTACAATACTGCAGATGCTGGAAATCCAAAATATAAGCTTTCATGTCCCGTATACTGTAATTGAAGAGATGAGAGTGATGCAGTTATTCAAAGTCAATTAGACCACAGAGCAAGTCTTGACAAGCATTAGTCTTGGGAGCATAGCCTAGTTCTAACAGCTTTAAAATCCAGACTAAGGGATCACTAAAAGTTCTAAGGTTTGTAATGTGTGTAAAATGCATTTAAGTGGTGTCTTGATCAAAGTTGTGCAGGATTTGGGGATACATTGTGCAGAAGAGTATATCCATTGGAAGTGAAGTGTGGAATTAGGATTACACCTAAACATTAGAGCCAGACCTCTGGAAATGAAATTGGGAATTCAAGCATTTTCCTTTACAATCAGAAGTAGTCCTGGAAACGAGATGAAAGCAATTGTATGAATACAGGCCAGAGATTTGCCTAGAGACCAATAGCTGAAGGCCATAAACTGCCTGCTCCTATTTCTGTTCAGATGTGTTTGGGCATCCTTTGATCCTTTGCGCCTGGATGCAATCTACAGAAGTGGCCTGTTGACTCTGCAAATAAAAAGTCTGATTTGAACAATGATGGGGCTTTGAGTTTAACTCCTGGCAGTACGAGTCCATGGAAAATTAATATTGGAACATAGAATAATACAGCTGAAGAACATGACCATCGGCCCAGTGTCTGTACCAAACATGATGCCAAGATCAACTCTTATCAGTCTGCGCAAAATCCATATTCCAACATGTCCATGTGCCTATCTAAAAAGTCTTTGAAATGTCACCAACGTGTCTTCCTCAACCACCACCCCCGACAGCGCATTCCAGGCATCCACCACCCTATGTGTAACAAAAAATATATGCCCCACACATCTTTAAACTTCCCCCCCCCCCCCCCCTCTCACCTTGAAGCTAATCCTCAATCCGTGTCTTTCTTTCAGAGGTGATGAAGAGATTGTTCAGAAAAACAATGCGATCAAACTAATCCGGGAGCTGCAGGTTCAGATTTCCGAGCTACAGGAGGACCTGGAATCGGAGAAGGGTGCCCGCAACAAGGCAGATAAGCAGAAGAGAGATCTAAGTGAAGAGCTGGAAGCTTTGAAGACTGAATTGGAGGATACTTTGGATACCACAGCGGCTCAGCAAGAACTGAGGTAAAGTTCTTGTACTGAAGCTATGATCGTTTGAGACTTGCTCATTTACACCACTTGGTCTTTACAAATGGAGTTTTGAAATGCAATGTCTTCAGCTGTTTTGATAAAGTAATATTTGTTTATGAAACACTTGTGTGGTGCCTCATACAAATGGCCTTTTTGTCTATTAAAGCCGAACGCTGGTATGATTGGCAACTGCCCAGTCCAGCCTGATCTCATTGTGGCCCTTGTCCCTTCAACCCTGGAACCTTCCTGTGCAAAATGCTGTTCTCCTAGCTATGCACTTACGCGAGTACAATAAAGTTTGTACTGAGGCTGATAATTGTAGGAATAAAGCAAGTCAGTATTTTTAGATTTAAATTCTGACATACCTGTTACTTAACGACAGATCCAAACGTGAGCAGGAGGTAGCTGAGCTCAAGAAGGCCATCGAAGAGGAGACTAAGGCCCATGAAGTCCAAATCCAGGATATTCGTCAAAGACACAGTACTGCCCTGGAGGAGCTCTCCGAACAGCTTGAACAAGCCAAGAGGGTCAGTACCACAGAGTTTCCCTCAAAGTGCATTTTGAAATATAACTACAGGATGCAATCATGAGAATGAGAGGTTTAGCTCATCAATCTATGCATGGGACAAAACGTTTGGCAAATTTATATTGGCAGGTGCCAATTTGCAGTATTTAATTTACTAATTGCATCCCTAGAACTTGTCTTAATTGTTAGAAAGCCTTTGTTGACTCTGACTAACATGCAGAGTGTCATAGTGGACGGCACAGTTGTGCAGCAGTAGAGTTGCTGCCTTACACTTACAGCACCAGAGAGCCGGGTTTCGATCTTAACTGTTTGTACAGAGTTTGTACGCTATCCCTGTGACCGCATGTGTTTTCTCTGGCTGCTCCGGTTTCCTCCCACACTTCAAAGACCTATAGGTTTGTAGGTTAATTAATTTGTGTAAATTGTCCTAGTGAGTATGGGGTGATCGCTGGTCGGCGTGGACTTGTTGGGCCGAAGGGCCTGTTTCCACGGTGGCGCGACCGATGTTGCAGCAGCCTCTGCAGTCCGTCTGGCTTTTAAAAAATTTTTTGTCCTGTTGAATGTATAGTTTGTTGTGGTTTTTATATTGTTTTTAGCTGTGTATATGTGGGGGAAACTTTTAAATCTCTTCCCTGTACGGGTGACCCGACCTTTTCTCTGTCGGGTCTCCGTTGTCGTTGGGGCCTAGCACCGTGGAGCGGCCTCCAACCAGAACGACCTGGGGGCTCCAGTCGCGGAGCCTGCGGACTCACCATCGTGGGGCTGGCCGGCTTCGGAACGTGGAGAGCTGTGGTGGTGCGCGTCTGCGACCCGACTCTGGAGCTCAGAGGTTCCTGTCGCAGGTCCGGTGGACGGTGACATCAGGAGCTCGCGTGTCCCTGGAGGGAGACCGCTTTTCGGAGCTCCCGTAACGGCAACTTCTCCCGCCCGTGTTGCGGGGTTGAAAATGACCCGGAGCGGAGCCTTACGTCGCCTGGCGCGGCTTTAATGGCCGTGGGACTTTCTAGCGCCCGCCGGGGGCTCCAACATTAAGACCCGGAGCGGGACCTTGCATCGCCCGGCGCGGCACTAACGGCCGCGGGACTTGCCATCGCCCGCTGGGGGCTTTAACAACAGGAGAAGAATGGAACACAGGGGAGAGGCAAGACTTTGCCTTCCATCACAGTGAGGAGGAGATTCACTGTGATGGATGTTTGTGTAAATTGTGTTGGTGTGTGTCTTGGCACTTGTTGTATGACTGCAGAAACCAAATTTTGTTTGAACTTCATTTGAGGTTCAAATGACAATAAACAAATTGTAAGAGGAACCCAGAATTATTATTTCTTGAATAAACCTCATTGAATGTTCTTTAGAAGTGTACTCTTACGGGTGAGAACTTGCACAAATAAATTATATATTGCTTCTATTTCATAAACAGCACAAGGGCAACTTGGAAAAGAGCAAACAGGGTTTGGAAAATGATAACAAGGAGATGGCTGGTGAGGTGAAGAGTTTGCAGCATGCAAAGGCTGAATCTGAGCATAAACGCAAGAAGCTTGAATCGCACGTACAGGAGTTGCAGCTCAAGTTTGTAGAGAGTGAAAAGGCAAAAGCTGAATTTTTTGATAAGTCCCACAAGCTTCAGGTAAGAAATTTGAGAGTAATATTTTGCAGCGGTTAAACCCCACTAAGTAGCTTATGATCTTTGCTTTGGAGCAGTGTTTAATCTTGTTTGGCATAAGACCTTTACGGTTGATCATGTACTATAAATATAACAAATGAAATTTCTTGTATTTTTAAACTTTGGGAGGACAAATGCAACTATTTGTTTGGTTGGCAGCATTTTTTTTTTCTGCTGTATATTAATTTTTTCATCCAGGCACATTGATCACATGGATGTTGGTAATGATTAACAAATGGCATTATAATGGAGAGATTACCTTGGTTTATGCTAGAAGTGAACCTGTTCTGTCTCTAAGTTAAATTGATTCCAGATGCAGTTAGTATCTGGCACTTCTAGCTACTTTCAGAATTTATATTTTATATCATTTATTCATAAAATGAATTTTTTCAGAATTTGTATATTGATCCTATTACCCGATGGCACTTGGGCAGAATATGTATGTTAAGGCACGACAGCCCTTTATTTGAAATTGATGCCAAGAATGTTTGTGTAATAAATGAGATGGTAGAAATATCTGAGATTTATTTTGTACACATCGTGGATTTGCCCTCTCCTTTACTAGAATGAATTAGACAATGTCTCTGGACTTCTCGAGGAAGCTGAGAAGAAAGCAATAAAACTAACGAAAGATACTGCCAATTTGGAATCTGCACTTCAAGATGCACAGGTAACCGAACCGACACGCGTCAATGTCATACATTTTAAGGGAACTTCGTGTTAACCAGAATTTCTTTTGGGTGGAAGAGAAAAGGACCACTTCAAATATCAACACTACAGGGAGGAGCTGAGATTTAGATGGTTGACACGTTATTTTTTCCATTTTAAAAACAGCCTGATTATGATGAAGACAAAGAACCTCAAATGCTGGTTTACAAAGAAAGGCACAGTACTAGAGTAACTCAGTGGGTCAGGCAGCATCTCTGGAGAGCATGGGTTGGCGATGTTTTGGGTCATGGCTCTTCAGATGGAGTGGATTCTGAAGAAGAATCCTGACCCAAAATATCACCAATCCATGCTCTCCAGAGATGTTGCCTGACCTGCTGAGTTACTCCAGCACTGTCTTCTGATCTCTTTCAACTCAGCCAATTATGGAAAAGGATGTGCCCAGGAATCGGCTGCCTTTGAATGACTTGTTAGCCACACCATATATTCACAGCCTTGTACTTGTATTTCGGGGGGAAGGTGGCCATGTGTAGCTTGTTCCCAATTTATAGATATTGGTTCTTGGTGAGAGATCAGTCTGTCCTAAAAAACTGATAACTTCTTAAGTGTGAGAGTTAGAGTCATAGTGGATGGGGAAAAAAAGAAGGGTTTTTAATTTGGCTAAGCCTGCCACAACGTTTAGTTTTTGTACCAATAGCATTATATTAAATATAAATTATTGCTCCAATTTATCAATACGATGATTCACTCTGTTTGCATTCGCATTTAATAGGAGCTGCTACAAGAGGAGACACGGCAAAAACTGAACCTCAGCAGTCGCATTCGACAACTGGAAGAAGAGAAGAACAATCTCCAAGAGCAGCAGGAGGAAGATGAGGAATTGAAGAAGAGTCTTGAGAAGCAGGTGGCCATTCTCCAAATCCAGGTATTTGTTGCACCATATGAAGACAACTGTTCCTGTGGTAACTGGTCCTGGGCAGTTATTTGGGGTTTTTTGGCATGCATAGGATAGATGATCAAAACCATTTTCCCCCAAAGTTTAGTTTAAATACAGCGTGGAAACGGGCCCTTCAGCCCACTGAGTTCATGCCGACCTGCAATCTCCGTACACTAACACGATCCTTCACACACTAGTGCCTCTTTACAATTACACCAAGCCAATTAACCTACACACCTATAGGTCTTTGTAGTGTGGGCGGAAACCAGAGATCCCGGAGATAGCTCATGCAGGTCACAGGAAGAACGTACAAACTCCGTACAGACGGTACCCATAGTAGGATCAAACCCAGATCTCCGGTGCTGTAAGTCAGTAACTCTATCGCTGCGCCACTGTGCTGCACACCGTGTAAATGTCAAACACTAGATGGCATAGCTTTAAGGTGGGAGGGACAAAGTTTAAAGGAGATGGTTTTTTATTCGGGTGGTGAGTGGGGCATTTTTTTTATTAGGGTGGTGAGTGCTTGGAACACACTGCCAGGGGTGGGGGTGGAGGCAGATACAATGGTGGCACAGGAAGCTTTTAGATTGGCACATGGATAAGCAGAGAATGGGGAGATGTGGATTGTGTGCAGGCAGGGGAGATTAGTTTAAACTTGACATCAGATATTGTGGGCCAGAGGGCCTGTTCCTGTGTTACACTGTTCCATGTATAAATGACTTTGCCTGTAAAGGAATTATACTGATCCTAAACAACTTTGATGCAAGTACAACAAACATTTTCAAGACACTTAAAAAAAAAAAAAATAATAATAATAATTTAAAAACAATAAAATATTGACAGACAATCTTTGGCACTTTAAATACTCGGCAAAGTATCAGACTGCAAATTGTTTTTAATTCAGACTGCAAACATTTTTAATCATTTACCTCTGCCTTGTGGAAGTATTGTTAAACTTTTTGCAAAGTAATGCTGCAAATGCAATTTTCAAACAAAATAACCTTTTTGAATTAACATTTTTTGCGATTTAAGAGACAAAAAATCATGTTGTGATTCTTTTGAAAAATGTATTTCTTTGAATTCCGGATTGTGGGCTGGTGCGATTACTGATCTTAATCTCTTAATGTAGTTGACTGACGCAAAGAAGAAAGTGGATGAAGATGTGACAACAATAGATGGCCTGGAAGAGGCCAAGAGAAAACTTCTGAAAGATGTGGAAGCGCTCACTCAACGCTTTGAGGAGAAAACAGTGGCCTTTGATAAAATGGAGAAAACCAAAAACCGCCTCCAACAGGAGCTTGATGATCTGTTGGTGGACCTTGACCATCAACGTCAAATTGTCTCCAATCTTGAGAAAAAACAGAAGAAATTTGATCAGGTACGATTTGATATTGGTTTGTTATTGCCACGTGTATTGGGGATAATGGAGAATCTCGTGTGCGTGCAATCCAATGAGATTGGATGATACTGTATATGAATGCAACCAGCCAAACACAACAGGTAGAGCAAAGAGAAAAAGTACAGAATGTGGTTTTCAGCATTTTATTTCAGCTGGTAATACTGATTTCTAAATGTGAAGGGAGATACAACAAGGAAAGGCTCTTTGGCCCACCACCAAGTCCATGCTGACTATCGATCACTGGTTCACTCTAGTTCTGTTTTTCCACTTTATCATCCACCCTCTACACACTAGGGGCAATGTACAAAGACCAATGAACCTACAACCCAACATGTCTTTGGGATGTGTGAGAAAACCGGAGCACCTGGAGGAAACTCACGCAGACACACAGAGAATGTGAAAACTCCATACAGACAGCACCCAAGATCAGAATCGAGGCTGGGTCATTGGGGCAGCAACTCTACCAGTTGTGTCGCTGCCATCCTACCTGGAATATAATTTGTTTTAATTTAAACGATTATATTTGATGATAGGTCTTTTGGAACCAACACAAGATGGCATGTTCCATCGCCATCTTGCATCGGTTGCCGTGGTTTTCATGGTTCTGGTTGACTAAAATCAGCTTCAATCAAGTGGGTTTTTCAACCCCCAAATCATTAACATTCAGCAATTTTACAGCTATATAGCTCTTGGAGACTTGAGCAGACTATGTCACTTGATGGCTATTCTGTTATTGACTTCTGCATCACAGCTCAGTTGAAAATACTAAATTGGGGGGAAAAGTGGAGGATTAAAACAGTCTGATTTGAAATAAGCACTTTAAAGAATCCTAGAATATGCTATAGTTCATTACTCTAAATGTTATAGATTTATATGTATTAAAATGTTTCATTATTTCAAATGAACTTTTATTTTGATCAGATGCTGGCTGAGGAGAAGAACATTTCTGCTCGCTATGCTGAGGAAAGGGATAGAGCTGAGGCTGAGGCCAGAGAAAAGGAGACAAAAACGCTGCTGTTGACCCGAGCGCTGGACGAGGCTCTTGAAGCTAAAGAAGAGCTGGAGAGACACAACAAGCAACTCCGCGCTGAAATGGAGGACCTGATGAGCTCCAAGGATGATGTGGGCAAGAATGTAAGTTAATTCAAAGAATCGCAGAACAATGTATAACTAAAAATATTTGGTATTTCAAACTAGCCTTCCTGAATAGTTTGGAGTATATTCGCTAGTAGTTGAGCTTTGTATATCCCTATTGGATTGCACATTGAGGCTTTCCTGTCACAAACACACATTATCTCATTTAGAGTGGAGGTGAGGTTGAATTGAACAGGATACTGAGTTGGATGATCAGCCATGATCATATTGAATGGGCTCGAAGGGCTGAATGGCCTACTCCTGCACCTATTTTCTATGTTTCTATGAATTTCTTTAGCCAAAGGGTGATAAATCTATGGAATTAATTGCCACAGATGGTGGTGGAGACCAAGTCATTGATTGTTTTTTAAAGCAGAGATTGATAGGTTATTGATTTGTAAGAGTACAAAGGTTACGGGGAGAAGGCAGGAGAATGGCATTAAATAATAGATCAACCATGATTAAATGGCAAAGCAGACTCGATGGCATAATTATTTTCTTGTGCCTAGGATCTTATGATATCAGTGAGATTTGTTGTTACACCTGCTCATCTGCCATTAGGCTTTATCTGAAGCTTGATGGAACTTAGCAGTCACTATATGGTTACTTAAAATAGTTTGAGGATTTCGAGTTAACTTGTCACTTTCAATGTTTTAAAAATGCTATTAACAGAAATAGTCTGATCACAAATTTTCAGACATGGGCATCAATATTTTTTAGTAGCAAAGTGGGTGCAGGATTGGTTCAAGATTTCTAAAATAATTTCTGTCCTTGCCAGCTTACTGAAAAGATTTTAAAAATAAAGAAAATAATAAAAAATAGTGTTCCTTAATTTTAAAAGTAACAGTTGGCTTTTTATTGGTATATTTGTTATATTGTCGGCACCCTGGTTATTTCAGGAGTTACTTCTGATTACAATTTGGGATTCTAGCAATGAACTTTTAATCTGTAAATCTAGCCTTGCCTGAAGTTAGAACTGCTGGTGGGACTATGAGGAAAAAACTTCTCATTTAAGCCATGGATAGAGTTAAAATGCATTTTTTTTATTTTTAAGATTTCTTTAAAGTTGGGGCCTGAAAAGTATTTTTAGATATCAATATACTTTCAGCTGGAAAATGTTTTGGATGTTCTCCTATTCATATGTCACTCTGTATAGTTAGAGGCAAGGATAAGATGTTATGTAACTGCCACAGAGGGTAGTCGAGGCCAGTTTATTGGCTATATTTAAGAGGGAGTTAGATGTGGCCCTTGTGGCTAAGGGGATCAGAGGGTATGGAGAGAAGGCAGGTACGGGATACTGAGTTGGATGATCAGCCATGATCATATTGAATGGCGGTGCAGTCTCGAAGGGCCGAATGGCCTACTCCTGCACCTAATTTCTATGTTTCTATGTAAACTAACTTTCAAGGCAATTTAATGTCATCGTGTCACAAGTGCATTGTTCGATGGTATGTAATATCTTGGTGAATTGCAAAGGAAGGTGAAACATTTGAGTTTGGAGATGTCTAGTTGGCACACTGTAAACTGACGTTCTTGTTACTCATAAATAACAATATCACCCTGGAGAAGATGGGGACTCGCTCAATAAATAGCTGTACCTGAGTGATCTTGTCTTTGTATTTGCGAAGGTACATGAACTTGAGAAATCCAAGCGGGCCTTGGAGCAACAGGTGGACGAGATGAGGACCCAGCTCGAGGAGCTGGAGGATGAGCTGCAGGCCACAGAAGATGCCAAGCTTCGTTTGGAGGTCAATATGCAGGCCATGAAGGCCCAGTTTGAGCGGGACCTGCAGGCCAGAGATGAGCAGAATGAAGAGAAGAAGAGAATGTTGGTTAAGCAGGTAAATTCTTCAACCGAAGATAATTTCTCATCAATATCCTTTTTACCATCGAAGTAATTTTGTTAAAGTTTCAAGGTCAGTTTATTGTCACATGAACCAATTAAGGTACAGTGAAATTCAAATGACTTAAACCATCGGATGGCAATTGTTGCCTCTCCAACGGTCTGTCTGTCCTTTCCTTCTTTGTGTCTGTTTTGTATGTGTTAAATGTATGTTTTTTAGTGTTCTTTAGTTGTTTTATGTGGGGAGGGGGAGTTGGGGGAAACTTTTACCTCGACAGAGATGCGATATTTTTCCGAATCGTATCTCCGTCCGCACTGCGGCCCAACATCGTGGAGTTGGCGGCCTTTGCTGGAGATCGACTGGGAGCTCCATCGCGGGAGCCTGCGGACTTACCATCACGGAGTTCGCGATCCCTGTCCGGGGTCGTCTTTGGGACTCCAACTTTGGGAGCCGGCGTGACTTTAACATCGTGGAGCCCACGGTCTCTGGTTAGACACCGGACATCAGGGGCTCCGAGCCGCGGAGGTGTTTCGACCGCCCCGAGTGGGGGGCTTCGACCGCGGGAGAATTAAGAGGAAGAAGATTGAACCTTATTGCCTTCCATCACAGTGAGGAATGTGGGGAATCTGCTGTGGTGGATGTTTATGTTAACTTTTACATAGTTGTGTGTCTTGTTGCTTTTTATTTAAGTATGGCTGTATGGTAATTCAAATTTCACTGAACCTTAATTGGTACGTGTGACAATAAACTGACCTTGAAAGTAAATAGAAGCCAACCAGTGCTGGCCCAGCAGCATCTGGGGTGGGGGTGGACAGTCTGAAGAACAGTATTATCCCAAAAGGTTGTCTATTCATTCTCACCATCATTGCTGCCTGACTAGCAGAGTTCCTCCAACACTTTCTGCTTTGCTTAAGTTTCCAGTATCTGCAGTTCTTTGTGTCTCTAAATAGTTTGGTGGTGTCTCATTGTTCCTTTGCCAAAATTGTGAATTAAGTGATAGAATCTCTGCAGTCATTCTAGTGGGCACCCTGCCATGATATCAAGCTAATCTGAATAGCTACAAACTGACCTGCAACTTGGTTACACCACATTCTGGTTCACCCTTTCATTCATGTATGACCTTGTAAAGACAGAGCTTCTAGCCAACTGCGAGAGGTCATTCTATTGGTGATGGTAAGTCCGCAGGCTCCCGCGATGGGTCATTGTCTGTTTTGCTGGACCAATGGAGGTCATGACTTCAGGGTGGAGGGGGAATGGGCAGAGATGCCTGTAAAGTTGACCTTGGAAGTCTGCTATGGGAACAGATTTGCCAGCTGCAACCAGGCCGGAGTTCCTGAGCCATGGCCACGGGGCAAATTCGACCCGCCGATTGGCCAAGGAAGTCACGATGAGGTCAAGATCGCCCACGTCAACTGGCTGAGGCGCCACATTTTCGGGGGGACTTCCAGGGGACACACTTCAAGTGCACTCTCGTAATTTCGTCTCAATTAAAGGAGGTGCAGAACCACCAGTTGCTGGAAAATCCGAGGTAGACCTGTAGTAATGTTCCAACCTCCCTGACCGAGGTAGACCTGTAGTAATGTTCCAACCTCCCTGACCACCGCTGGGCGCCAAGGATAAACTTGCCTTTTCTCATCAGCGTTCACCATTCACCACCCCCTAGTGATGTTGCAGACTATTTGAGGTCAAGATTCACTGCAGTTTGGAACCTTGTGTATGCTGCTAACTAGGACCGAGTTGTAATAATGAGCAGGTAGACAAAAGTGCTGGAGAAACTCAGCGGGTGAGGCAGCATTTATGGAGCGAAGGAAATGGGCAACGTTTCGGGACGAAACCCTTCTTAATAAAGAGCATATGATCAACAGTCTCGCTTTGCCGATTAAATTTAAAGTATTTAAATAAGTAGAATTAGGATGCAGCATTAGATCTGAAGTTAATAGACGTTTTTTAACTACACAGTTGAGTTTGGATTTAGTGGTGTTTGGATGAGTGAAGGGGTTCGCAGTTCAGTGATTGTTGCTTCATGCCACAGGTTCGTGAGCTTGAAGCAGAGCTGGAAGATGAACGGAAGCAGCGTGCGCAAGCAGTCGCCCTGAGGAAGAAGCTGGAGATGGACCTTAAAGACCTGGAAGCACAAATTGAGGCATCGAATAAAGGTCGTGATGAGGCAATTAAACAACTCCGTAGGCTTCAGGTAAATCATTTGAAACTTTCACAATTACAGTTTGCTTGTACAAAGATCTAGGTTCTTAAGTTAAAGAACCTCAATATGCAGGAGTTGCATTTTAAATGAATGATTGTGTAGTTAGCAACGTTAAGTTACATTAAGTTTGCACAAAGCATGATTCGTTGCCTTATGAGATTGAAGGACAATGTAAACAAAATAGACAAAAACAGGCAGCACTGTGGCACACTGGTAGAGCCACTGCCTCAAGGGTAGTTAAATCTTGACCTCAGGTGCTGCCTCTGTGGAGTTTGCACCCTGTGACCGTGAGGTTTCCCTGGGTGCTCCAGTTTCCTGCAAGTTCCATGGGCATATGGGGACCGTTTGTAGGTTAATTGGTCTCTGTAAATTGCCTCTGGTGTACAGAGTGGAAGTGGGATAACGTGAATCGAGTGTGAACGGATGATAGACGGTCCATGTGATTCGGTGGGCTGAAGGGCCTGAATTTTTCAATCAATCGAAATTCTCAAACTTTTTTTGCAGGCACAGATGAAGGACTACCAGCGTGAGCTGGAAGAGGCTCGTGTTTCCAGAGATGAGATCTTCGCTCAGTCAAAGGAGAATGAAAAGAAGCTGAAGAGTTTGGAGGCAGAAATCTTGCAGCTTCATGAGGTCTGTTGATCCCAGGCACCACTGCTTCACTCACCGAGGCATTTGGACACTGGCCAACCTAAGGGCCAGTGTATTTGTGCACACTAATCTCATGCTTATCTGCACAGATAAAGCAAGCTTGAATAAAGAGATTGACATATAGTGTAACCATGTAATCGGAATTGGAGGAGGTTCGCTGATTTAGGTGATGGACAAGCATCTAATTTGCCCAACTGTGTAAAATGTTGTACGTAATCTACAAACTGTCTGCAATGGGAAATTGAGACCATTTGTATAATGATGGGTTTCTAAACCGCAAACCATATTGCACTGTTGCTGACCAAATTGTGCTCTATAGATATCCAGGTCCATCGCTGATTTTCCGGCACCCTTGGTTCCAGAGCCTTGCTGTATTATCTGTTTTGCATGGCTAGATGGGGGGGGGGGGGAGAGAGATATCGGCCCACAGAGTCGGCCTTGGAAGTTGGCTATGGGAATGGATCTGCCGGCTCTGGCCAGAGTTCCAGAGCCCTGGCTACAGGGGGCAAATTCTACCAGCCGATCGCCCGCGGAAGTCCCGATGAGGATGAGATTGGCTGCCTCACCCGGCCTAGGCGCCACTTTTTCGGGGGCACATCCGGAAGGATTTCAAGTGCGCTTTTGTAATTTTTTTTCCCGATTAAAGGAATTTTCCCAATTGCCGGAATCAGTTGCCGGAAAATCGGTGGTGATCCTGCAGTAATGTCCCTTTTCAGATTTTATACAACAGTAATACTGTACCAACATCCCTGCCCATAGAAGCAGTTTGCCTAGTTCTTGCTCGGAGCAGTGAGTGATAACTGATCAGGATGATTGAAGTTAACAGCTATTCTAGCCACCTGATCAATGCTTGACTATTTACAAATTGCAACACAATATCTGTAGTTTGTTCTTAGCTTGGAATATACAATATACTTTGGAACAGTAGGCGTATAGTCATCAACACCAGTATATCGCAGTATTTCTGCAATTTTGGGTGTGAATAAAACTCTATAATAGATCTATTTAATGCAATAAATCTTAAATCTATTTGCATCTGAATGTGTGGTATGGAAAAGCCACCCACAAGGGTGCATGAGATACATGGAGTCAAAGGAGATGAACTAGATTTCCAGGGTAGAAATATTGAATACATAATGTGGCTGTAAGGTGCGGGGGGCAAAATTCAACGTGTTTTTTACACAATTGCAGGTGTCTGGAACACGCTGCTAGAGATGGTACTGGAGGCAAATGCAGAAGTCTGCCTTTGAGGTTTTTAGTTAGGATAGCTAGGTTTTTAGTTATGCATGAAATGGAAGAATATGGATCACATGCAGACATGTTTGGTATGGACATTGTGGGCCGAAGGGCCTATTCCTGTGCTGTACATGGTTCTATGAATGGAGCCAGATTAAAGATCAGGCACGATCTCCTTAAAACATAGGTCCTAATGGTCCTAAAAATTGTTGTACATTCGAGGAAATTAATTAACATTGATTCACACTAAAGAATTGTTTGTTTTTTAACCGGGCTGTCATATGATGCGGCTAATGTAGCTGAAACTTGCAGAACTGTTTGTAAGTTTGTTCTTCAGTGCAATGACAGACCTGTATCATTGGAACTGGAACTGAAGTTTGCACAATTTTACAGGAACTGGCAGCTTCGGAGAGAACACGTCGCCATGCAGAACAGGAACGTGACGAGTTGGCAGATGAGATTGCAAATAGCACATCTGGAAAGTAAGGGAGCGTGACATCGGCCCATTACCCCAGTTCATAATATAAATTGTTTATTTAAAGCTCTCGAGTTGCCACGATTACATCTAAATTAAATTCATGTGTCAACAGTAATAAAGTCTTGATCTTGTATCTCCAGACTTTGCCGTTATCTGAGCATACCCAACTGTAGAATGTTTACAGTTGGAACCAAGCTAGTCCAAGCTTTAGTGTTTTCTTAGGATTTGCATATATATCGAAGGAAGGTCAAAATACCAGTTCAAGATTGCCTCTTATTAGAATGTTTGCTTTGACCTAATCAACTTCTGTAGGTTTATAATGTACAGCTGCTAAATACATTTTGACTAAAGGGCCACAAATGTGACATATTTCAGGGCACCTTGGATAACTTGTTCACTCCAGGCCATTTTTCCTTCATGCCAGGATTTTATTTTTCTCTGCGGTCTCACGGACTTTGTTGAAATTGTCACGTCCTGTGTAGACTGGGTCTTGGCTTCTGACTTCTGGGTCAAACTCTGATTTGGTCTTTGACTGACGTATGTCAGCACTTGCAACAAGCTGGCATGAAGGTATTCAGCCGTACACATTACATGGAAGCAAGCTTGGAAATCAGGAGAGTTGGGGTATATAAAGAAGCAGGGTGTAACACTATGGGCATTATCATCTCTGCCCCAGCCAACAATGGCCCACTTTGGGTTCCACGCCTTGGTCATCTGTTGCTGGCCCTGATTTGTTCTGACCTTTTCCTACCTAGAGTTTCCCCGCCCCCACCCCACTCTATTTTCAGTCTGAAGAAGGATTTAGACACAAAACATCATCCATCCTTTTTCTCCAGAGAATGCTGCCTGACCAGCTGAGTTAATCCAGCACTTCGTGCCTTATCTTCAGTATAAACTAGCATCTGCAGTTTCCTCCAGCACAATGTCATATCTTGTTGCATATTCTCCCAACCACAATAGTCTTGCAATCCATCTTTCAGTCAAAGGTTTCAACCAAACCTTAGATTTCTAATTAATGGCATGGTTATTGAAAAACAAACTTATTTCCAGTGGATAATAATGCTGCTTACTTTTCTACAGGGTTTCAGTTGATAAACATCGAAGGCTAATGAGGAAAAAGTTCCAAGTGGTTTAATTCAGTTCCTTGTGTTTGTGTCCTTTTAATGGCACATCTCCAATATTTGCCTCATGGTTCATCCTTTCTCCAGGACCCTGTTCGTGTTTTAATGGTGTTGGGAAATCTTATTTTCACAAGTTCTTAAAATTGTGTAATTCTATCCTTGCTGGCTTCCAGTTGGGACCTTTAACAGTTCACTCATCAATACACTCTTGTGTTCATATCTCTGAAGTTGCTTCTTAGTTCTTGGAAACGTCCAGAGATTCTGAAGCCAGAGCAATTGTTGAGCTTGATTAAGGTCCAGAAATGAATCTTTTTCTCAATCTTCACTGCTGAATTCACAAGGGAATTGCCCCCCCCCCCCCCCCCAAATTGTGCTCCTTTGTAAATTGGCAGCACAGCCATTGGGCTCTGGGTCTTTTTATTTGGCATTCATTTTGTGTGTGTGGGGGGTGGGGGGGGGGGGGGGGTCCAGTCAGGTTGCACAACAGAATATGAAAGTAGCAGATGGAGAAATCTATTCAACTTGTGCATTTGGCAGTGTCTAAATGCTACATACACCACGGATGCTGGTGAATTTTCATGTTCATGAATTATAGGAGCAGAATTAGTCCACTCAGCCCATGAAGTCTACTCTGTCATTCAGTCATGGCTGATCTATCTTTCCCTCTCAACCCCATTCTCCTGCCTTCTCCCCGTAACCACTGACACCCTCACTAATCAAGAATCTATCAATCTCCACCTTAAAAATATCCATTGACTTGGCCTCCACTGCCGTCAGCGGCAATGAATTCCACAGATTCACCACCCTCAGACTAAAGAAATTCCTCCTCATCTCCATTCTAAAGGTATGTCCTTTTATTCCTGAGGCAATAGCCTCTGATCCTAGACTCTCCCACTAATGGAGACATCCTCTCCACATCCACTCTATCCAGGCCTTTCACTCTTTGGTAAGTTTCAAAGAGGCCCCCTCCCATCCTTCTAATCTCCAGTGAGTAAAGGCCCAGGGCAATTTCAGTCAATTGCCTTTACTTTAAAGTATAATAGAAATGGGAATCGTTGGGTTCTGCTGCCTTGCTGTGATGCAGCTTTCCAGTTCATGTTGTGTTTTTGGAATGTAAAGTGAATGTTGGGGAAGCAGACTTTGTGTCTTCATTCTTTGAACTTGTATAATCTGTATACTGGCCTCTAATCACCAAGAATGGAAAATGTAAACAACCATAATACCCAAGCATTGCTTATCACCTGGTTAGCATGCCATAGCATTGGTACAATTAAATAACAGATTGGTCAGAAATCACATTTTGAATTGTTTTATTTCCAAAGTAGAATATTTAATTTGGAACCAATTGTTTGGAAGCACACTTCCTGACACTAGTGCCACCCTTGTAACATTAAATCAACTAATCAATTTCGTACTAATAAATAGAGGCACGAAGACCTGCAGATGCTGGTTTACAAAAAGGACTTAAAGTGCTGGAGGAACTCAGCAGGTTAGGCAGCATCTCTGGAGAATGTGTGGATAGGTGACGTTTTGGGTTGGAACCTTCAGTCTGAAGATGAATCCCAATCCAAACGTCACCTATTCTTGTCCTCCAGAGATGTAGCTGAATTTGCTGAGTTGCTCCAGCACGCTGTCTCTTTGTAGTATCGGTAGATATCTGAATAATTGAATTCTGATTTTAATTTGACCTTGTGGTTCCTTAGGTCTACTCTCCTGGATGAGAAGCGTCGCCTTGAGGCTCGCATTGTCCAGTTAGAGGAAGAGCTTGAGGAAGAGCAGAGCAACATGGAGCTTCTCAATGACAGGTTCCGCAAGACTACCATGCAGGTTAGATTTGTTGTGCTTGATTAAAGTTACGCTTGTACAGGTTGGTGTTCATCCCTTTGACATTTGGCCTTTGTTCTAAAGATGGAAAGATACATCATGGAAATGGGCCCTTCAAACCGTCGTGTCCACGCCAACCATCGGCCACCCGTTCTATGTTATCCCACCACCTCATCCACTAGGGCCAAATACCCTCCAAACCCATCCATCTTTGGGATGTGGGAAAAACCTGGACCACTCAGTGAAAACCCACTCGGTCCCAGGGAGATTGTGCAAACTCCTCACAAACAGCGCCCGAGGTCAGCATTGAACCCAGGTCTCTAATGCTGTGAGGCAGCAACTCTATGAGCTGCGCCACTGTGCTGCCCATGGCGTGGCATGACTTTTAATACTTCTGCAAGTCACATTCTTATCTAGTCTGCATACTGGAAATTTCTGTATCATGCTGTTATGGTCCTAGATGTAATTAAATCTCGGCCGTAACTTGTAGAGAAAATACTACAGAAGTACTGACGCACCAAGTTCTTCAGTAGCTGCATTTATGGTGAAATGCATGGGTTGCCAGACACTGAGCAGTCCAAGAACCTCCGTCAAAGATAGCTTACCTTCATGCTTTTTAGTGAATAAACAAGTTTCTTTCATATTGCCGCAGACCAATAATTCCAAATTGGAGCCATAATTGCCAGTTCTGATCCTCCTGCTATAACAGAACTCCAAGTTGAAAGCTCTAAGCCCATTCCAACCAACTATCATCCCATCCATTCCCTTTCCATGTGGCAGAATTTTTATTTGTGTATTGTGTAGAGCAACATGAGAATTAGATGTCATTCCAACATTCCAACAAATTTCATCTTTTTTGCGTGATTCTCTCAGTTTAGTTTAGAGATTCAGTGTGGAATCAGGCACATCCACCCACTGAGTCCACGGCAACCAATGCTTCCCCGTACACCAGCACCATCCTACATGCTAGGGACAATTTACAATTTTTACCAAAGCCAGTTAACCTACAAACCTGAAGAAGGGTCTCGACCCGAAACGTAGCCCATTCCTTCTCTCCAGAGATGCTGCCTGTCCCACACCTGTTACTCCAGCATTTTGTGTCAACCTACAAACCTTTACATCTTTGGTGGGAAGTAACCAGAGCGCCCGGAGAAAACCCACGTGGTATGGAGAGAACATACAAACTCCATATAGACAGCATCCGTAGTCAAATCTATCCTGGGTCTCTGGCGCTGTAAAGGCAGCAACACTACTACTGTGTCACCATGCTGCCCTGCAGTGGTTTACATGTTTGGTTGGTAGTTGATTAGATATCGTGGGATGTTATCTTGACAGGTAAACAACATCAGATTCTTCAAGTGATTATGAAATGTTTTAAATTTAGAATGGGCTCAGTTTCATACGTGTTGATTTTCTTGTTTAATACAATCTCTTATCTTCTGGCTTCAGCTGGCCACAGTTTTTCTTGAACTCAAAACATTTGGCTTCACATTGCTTATCAGGGTTTTGCAAACTAGCAGGTATTGTAGCATAGACCAAACAGAGATATTGAACTAATATATGAAATGAACAAGGTTATTGAAGTTCAAACATGAAATGCTTCACAATAGTGGGCAGTCTGAAATTAATTTAATTATTTGCTCTTGATTAAAGAATTAATTCCAATTTATTACTGTAAACACTGCCCAGTCTATCATTGGCTCTGACCTCCCTACCATCGAGGGGATCTATCGCAGTCGCTGCCTCAAAAAGGCTGGCAGCATCATCAAAGACCCACACCATCCTGACCACACACTCATCTCCCCGCTACCTTCAGGTAGAAGGTACAGGAGCCTGAAGACTGCAACGACCAGGTTCAGGAATAGCTACTTCCCCACAGCCATCAGGCTATTAAACTTGACTCGGACAAAACTCTGAACATTAATAGCCCATTATTTGCACTTTATCTGTTTTATTTATTGATGTGTGTATATATTTATACAATGGTATATGGACACACTGATCTGTTCTGTATTCATGCCTACTATATTCTGTTGTGCTGAAGCTAAGCAAGAATTTCATTGTCCTATCTGGGACACATGACAATAAACTCTCTTGAATCTTGAATAGTTACACTCATTAAAGACACAATCCTGGATTTCTGGCATGTAATCTATTTGTTTGTGATTCAATTTTCTTTGCGACAGGTTGAAACTCTGAATTCGGAGCTTGCCAGTGAGCGCAGTACTGGACAGAAGAGTGAAAATGCACGGCAACAGCTTGAGCGTCAGAATAAAGAACTTAAAGCCAAGCTGCAAGAGCTGGAGGGATCAGTCAAGTCCAAATTCAAATCCACCATTTCGGCACTGGAGTCTAAGATAGCACAACTGGAAGAACAACTAGAACAGGAAGCAAAGTAAGATTACTGTACATTAAGTTTGACATGTAGTTAATGCCTGGTCCCTTTAGGTTCATTCCATGGGTCTGCAATGCAGTAAACTAGTCTCACCTAAACACCAGAAATGTATGTGGCTTTTTGAGCAACTGAAGTACAACAAAAAATCTTAGTCCTTTTTACCTAGTCTGTAAAGTCCTTTGATCAATTGCACATTCAGCATTTCTGTTTTGTGAAATGGGGGAGAAACCATGTCCCAGAAAAATAGTAAATGTTGTGTAAATTGTGAATGGTGGCATGTTCATGGCTGGGTTCGTGTGATTATTCCACCAGATGACAAAATGGGGATTATGGTTGGCATTTGTTATTTGTGCTTGGTGGTGCTAGAAATAGTGCACAAAGATTCATCGGGATTTTACCAGAGGAGGGTTTAAAAAGGAGATTTGGATAGGTTGGGATTGTTCAGTCTCCCGTGCAATCACTCATCTGTGACAATTATTATTTGGATGTTCGGAGAGGGAGAAGCATGTGTGCATGTTTCTATGCATTGATTTTTAGGATTGTATGTGCAGCTGGGAAGCTGGACATAACATGAATGGTATATCAGTCTCTCAAGCCTGTTGTTGCATTACTGTTCACTTCACATCTCACCACTCTGGAATTAACAGAATATGTTCAGAAAATCTGAATATTTGACGGCACTTTGAAAGTTTAAACCTGTGGCTATTAGAATTGTTTGCATTGTAATAGCATGATGCTTTTCCAAATTACAATTTTGTACTTGCCATTTTCCAAAAAGGTTTTGAAATTTGCTCCTTTTAATTTCTTAATGATCTAGGATAGTATTCTAGTTTAATTGGTCAGCTTGAATGGTCCAAATTCAGTGGATCGGGCAGCATCTCTGGAGAACATGGGATAGGTGATGTTTCTGGTCGGGATCTAATGTCATCTATCCATATTCTTCAAACTTGCTCCCCGACCACAGCACTGTCTTTTCTTTTTCCAGAATTTCATTTGTTTGCGTAAAACGCTTCCAATATTGTGAATCGGCATTTACCAGCTCTTGTTCTTTTCTCGGGGCCTCGGCCAGTTTTGATGATTTTGGACATTTGAGTAGATCAGCTTTGTTTTGGCTCTGGTTTTAAATTGGCATTTTTGTTGCAGGGAGCGTGCGACAGCCAACAAGTTGGTGAGACGCACGGAGAAGAAGCTGAAGGAAGTCTACATGCAGATTGAAGATGAACGTCGGCATGCCGATCAGTACAAAGAACAGGTAGCATTTCAGCCTCTGGGATTTCTCAAAGTTATATTCATCCACTGATGGCTGACAGGTTCATTCGATAGGCTTAAAGTCAGAGAGGGAGATCTAAGAGGGACTTTGAGGGCAACTTTTTCCACTTGGAGGGTAGTCTGAGCTGCCCCAGGATGCTGTAGAAGTTGATAAAATTATAGCTTTCAAAAAACATTTGGACATATTTATAAATTAAATTAAATTAAATTTCTTTATTTATATAGCACATTTTTAGTCAACTTGCATTGACCCCAAAGTGCTTCACATAATTACATTCACACACACAGGCAAAGGTGGGTGAAGTGTCTTGCCCAAGGACACACACAGGGAAAGGTGGGTGAAGTGTCTTGCCCAAGGACACAACGACAGTATGCACTCCAAGCGGGATTCGAACCAGCTACCTTCCGGTTGCCAGCCGAACACCTAGCCCATTGTGCCATCTGAAGGGCCTGGGTTCGATCCTGACTACGGGTTCTGTTTGTACGTTCTCCCCGTGACAGCTCGGGTTTTCTCCGGGTTCTCCGGTTATCTCCCGCATCCCAAAGACTTGCAGGTTTCTCCAACCCGCTGAGTTTCTCCAGCATTTTTGTGTACCTTTGATTTTCCAGCTTCTGCAGTTCCTTCTTAACACAGGTTTATAGTTTAATTGTCTTCTGTAAATTGTCCCATGTGAGTAGGATAGAACTAGTGTCCGAGTGATCGTGGTGAGCTGAAGGGCCTGCTTCCATGCAGTCCCCTTGAACTATTCACACAGCTCAGAAGTCTGTGCGGGTACAATGGATCCTTTAAAAAATATGTCGGAAAATCAGCTGCTGGAAGGACATTTATGGATTTTTAATTTTAATTTAAATGGTTGTGTTTTTAATAATTTGAAGTCTTTCAGATTTTTATTTTGAGCATATCAAAGGCATTCCTGTTGGAACTTGGCAGAATGCCTGCTCCATGGCCCATTGGTGAGGTGTCCAGTAAATCATTGTTCCCTTGTTCTACACTTCAAAGGGTGAAAAGTGCCCTTGCTTTGTTTTGATAGTCAGTGCCTAGGGCTGATGTTAGATATGCAGGATTGGATTTTAATTTACTGCCAGCACCTAAACCTTGTGGTTCTACGAAATCATAACGATAGTTGGTGTGGGATAGAGGAGTAATGGTGGGGAGGGACATTGTGGAATTGTGAAGATGCCTCAATAAGGGCACTGGATATTGAATGGCGGAGTAGACTTGATGGGGTGAATGGTGTAATTCTGCTCCCTGAACTTATGAACTGATTAGATGCTGCACGTAACCCTTTAACTTGCAGCCGGGTGTCTCATCACCAATTACTCCACACCGAGATCCAGAGGCTGGCCCTGTGCCAGCATTTAACACTGGCCACATATCTGAATTACTGTCCCATTAATCGTGAATTTGTCATAAAACTGCCACCATAAAACCTTTCCTGCTTTGCACTTGGGAGCATAAACAGTAGGATTATGGAAACCTGCTTTGGTGCTGGGATAGCTCAGCAGATCTGGCAGCATCTGTGGAGAGCATGGATAAATTGGGACACTTCTTCAGACTCATTGTTTGGGGGGGGGGGGGGGGTAAAGCTGGAAGAGGAGGGGCAAGATCCCCGTACAATCAGTCTAAGAAAGGATCCCAACCTGAAACGTCACCTATCCATGTTCTCAATAGATGCTGCCTGACCCTCTGAGATACTCCTGCACTTGGTCCTTTTTTATAAACAAGCAGCATCTGCAGTTTCTGTTTCCCTATAGAAACACACAGCACAGGAACAGGCCCTTCAGCCTACACTGTCTATGCTAAACATGATGCCAAGTTAAACTAATGTCTGTCTGTACATGATCCATATCCCTCCATTCCCTGTATATCCATGTCCATCTAAAAGCCTCTTAAATGCCACTATTGATTCTGCTTGCATCATTGTCCCTGGCAGTGCGTTCCAGTCCCCCACCACCCTCTGTTTAAATGCAGTCAACGTAGCATGAAAGTGAAGTGTGAAGATCAGTAGCATGGTGACAATCAATGGCTAAATGTTTAAATTCACAGGCAAACCCTCATTCTACCTTCCAGATAATTGAGATGATTTTGTTCTCTAGGTGGAGAAGTCAAACTCGCGCATGAAGCAGCTGAAGCGGCAGCTGGAGGAAGCGGAGGAAGAATCCACTCGTGCCAACGCCGCCCGTCGGAAACTCCAGCGAGAGCTGGATGACACCACAGAGACGGCCGAGGCCATGAACCGAGAGGTCAACACTCTGAAGAGCAGGCTCAGGTAGGTACACAAAACTGGAGGAACTCAGCGGGTCAGACTGCATCTCAGGAGAAAAGGAATAGGTGATGTTTTGGGTCGAGACCCTTCTTCGGATTGAGAGTCTGCGTCATGTGCAGTTCTTTCCTAGACGGGCTTGGGTAGAGCCGGTTTTCATCAAAGACCTTGTTATCAAGATCACCCTCTTCACATTTTCTTCTTCTCCCCACCCCACCTGCCTAATCAGTCTGAAGAAAGATCTCAACCTGAAATGTTACTTATCCATGTTCTCCTGTAATGCTTCCTGACTCCAACACTGTTCCTTTGTGTAAACTAACACCCACACTTCCTTGTTTCTACCTTTTTATAACATTCCTTTTTATAAACATTTCCTTAGCAAAAAAAGGTCTTGGTGAACTTCAAGTGGAAGTGGTGAAAGGCTAAGGCAGCTCAGTGGCACATCGGTAGAGTTGCTGCCTCACAGCTCCAGGTTCCATCCTGCCTAAGGTGTTGGCTGTACCTACTTTATACATTTTCGCTTGGAGCTCCGGTTTCCTCCCACGATCAAGGTTAATTGGCTCCGATAAAAAATTGTAAATTGTCCCTAGTATGTAGGATAGTGCTAGTGGACAGGATGATCACTGGTCGGCACGGACTCAATGGGCCGAAGGGCCTGTTTCCACACTATCTCTAAACTACTCTACGTTTCCTACACTGGGATTGGGCAGATCAGAAGCCTTTGATACTAATGGGATCCAAGTAATTCTTTAACTATTCAGGCAACAAAGAAATTGATGGCCCAGGAAGCCACTTGGCTCAGGGTGACCGACCCTGCTGGAAACGTCAGCATGTTCCCACTATTTGTCATTCGCCTTTTATCTTGTACAAGCTTGACTGCTGGCTCCATGTCAACTCCCAGAGCCGTGGCCCATTCCTCTTATTTCTCCCTACTTCTGCAACAGGCCCATCAACTCTCCTTTTTGGTTTTACCCAAGCCTACATGAAACAAAACGTGGCCGTGGCCAATTGACCCACCAACATATCCTTTGGGATAAGGGAGAAACTAAGAGAAGCCAGAGGAAACTAGCGTGACCACACTGTCCAAGGTCAGGCTTGAACCTAGAGTCCTGGAGTTAAGGCAGCAGCACTAGTTCTTGCACCAGGTGACTCTCCCCCTCTGATTACAGACAAAATGGACACAACTCTGCACCACCTATATATCAGTGTATGTAGTGGTCAGGCAGTTAATCATTCAATGCTGCCTTCATCCCCATCCAATCCCTAGATTTGAAATAATTTAACTCCAAAGAGATCTAGTGGTTGATTTGGGTCCTTTAATTCAGGATGACATGAACCAAATAATTGTGACACAAGAAACTGCAGATGCTGGAATCAGCCTGAAGAAGAGTCCTGACTTGGAACGTGCCCTGTCTTTCCCTCCACAAATGCTGCCTGTCCCACCGAATTCCTCTGGCATTCTGTGTTCAGTCAAATAACTGAATAATGTTTTATACTGTTGATTTGTTGAAGAAAACATCTTCAATTTAACACAAACAGACGTCTGTGTATACATTGACTTTATAGTAACTTAAATAGGGCCAAAAGTATAACTACTCAGTGTAGATGTATATACTCTTAGAATGTTATTTAATCTTTCTCTCTCCTGCCCCCAATCCTCCACTGTCCTCACTGTAGAGTCAGAGAGGTAGAGAACCAAAACGGGCCCTTCGTTCCGTCAAACCTGTACTGACCGCACCACCCATTTACACGTCTACCGCCAAAATCCTACATCGCCATCAACTACCTCCAGAGTCTACCACTCACTCACCAGGGGCATCTTACAGTGGCCATCTAACTTGCACAGGTCTGTGAGATGTGGGAGGAAACCAAACCTACACAGTCACCGACAACATGCAAACTCCACACTGACAGCACCTAGGGTTTAAAGCATTGAACCAGGATCTCGCTGCAAAGTGGTGAGGCAGCCACTCCACTGTCTGTGCCATCAGGATACACTGTGATTGTCTATAGAATTGTGCTTGCACATTTTCAGAGTACCAGGTTGATCAGAGTTTACACTACATTCATGGCTGCCAAGGAGAGATGGGGTGCCCTTTACAGAGGGTGCTTTTGAACAGTGAGGCCACCACATTGGTCCAGGCAAACGGATTGCAAATATGAAAGGGCCTTTTTTGCTGCTAAACCCAGTAATGTTCTGCCCACTTTGTACAAGAATCGGCAAACAACATGTGTACCGCCCACTCCCCTGACATCAGTCTGAAGAAGGGTCTCGACCTGAAACGTCACCCATTCCTTCTCTCCAGAGATGCTGCCTGTCCTGCTGAGTTACTAAAGCATGTTGTATCTATCCTCGATTTAAACCAGCATCTGCAGTTCCTTCCTGCACGTAATATAAGCTTGTTCATTAATAAAGTTCAGTGATTTCAATTCAATTAAACTTGATTGTCAATCTACCTAGGTACAGTGAAGCTCTTTGCTTTTGTATACAATCCAGTAAAATCATACAGCAGCCTCACCAGGCAGTACAGAGTCACCGCGTTTCTGGCACCGACAATCTTACAAAAAGTTCATCGAGCAGTCCTTTCTTCTTGCAACAGCGAACCAGGCCTGGCGCCGCATGTGGCAGCAGGCAGCCCCCCCCTGCCTGGTCCCCCCCCCTCTGTCCTCAACGGCCCCCGACTTCCACCACTTGGTGGAAAGCCAAAGTTCACCAGTGAATATTACATTATCACTTCCGTCTGAAGGAGCGTCTCGACCTGGAACGTCACCTATCCATGTCCTCCAGAGACTCTGCCTGACCCGCTGAGTTCCTCCAGCACCTGTGTCCATTCGTGTTACATTATTGCTCGTCTGGAATGTAGCACAGTAAATGCATGAATCCAAAGCACTAACCGTCCGCTCGCTTGATGTTGCAGTTGGTGCTCGGTTTATTCCCAAGACCCCAAGTAGAGTGTGTGTTGTATTTGTGTCCCAGACTATGTCACGGTGAGATGTTTATAACTCTAGTTCCCTTTCACCAGGAGAACTGGTACTGGCCTGACCTTCACCACCAGTCGAGCTGGAAGGCGAGCACTACAGCTGGAGGGCACCGCCCTTGAACTCTCAGACGATGACGTGGACAACAAAGGCGGTGGGGATGTCAATGAATCAGTAAACCAAGCACAGTAGATAGAGTTTGCATGGAATTCCTTTCTCTGGTCCAAGAGAGGCTGAAGATTAAAATGATTACTGAACTGATGACTTCTGATTCTTTCCTACCTATTTTAAGTTTAAAAAAAAAAAGGCAAATGATCAAATAAGCCATGTCCTCTTGCATCTTAATTTTCTTTATCTTGACTTGCTGCACCCAGCATATTATATCCTAAATCTTCTTTGTACTAATTTGAGCACACTTTGAATGTTAAGCTGCACCCGAACCACAATAAAATCTGGACATTAGGGTGTAATCAGGAGAAGTCTTGAGTATTGTTATGCATGCTACATGTACAAATATGTATTTTCATATATAATTTTGTGGGCAACGGCTTAGAATTTATCAAGTTATTAGTCTGTGGCCAATTGCTGCTTAAAAGATCAAACTGTGAGCATTGCTGGATCTGTGTAAACAAGTTTTATAACGAGGAAGGAGAAAGCTAAATATGTCTACTAGGATGGCGATCTCTGGTTAGTATCATGTTAAGTGCAGGCACTGGCCTGTGTTGTTAGTGCCAATGTGTACTTGGAGTAACCAGGGATTAATAACTCACCCAAACTTAGCTACACTGAAATATCCTTGAATTATCATCAGTCACTGAATTGTCATTTAATTCACTTATCGGCATTGTGATTTATAACATGCATTCACTCCAATCACTCCAGTTTCTTGGAAACCTTTTCAAATTGCTAGTAGGGACTCGATAGTAACAGTGGCCCTTGCAGTCCGTGTAATTTACACACATCATTTTGAAGTACAACAATTAGATTGGTAGCTAAATCGTGATTAAAATTTACATGTTTAGTGTTTGAACTCTTATGTTTTCCCCCCAAATAAGCTGCTTACATTAACTTACACAGTGGACGGGGATATTTCTGATATTGTTTAATGGCCTATTCCATTCTTAATTACTAACTTTACCCCAGAATGTGGATGAAAACGTTTAATCAATGGGGCCCAGCACCAGGTAATTGGCTTTTTGTATTTGACCATTTAAATCTCGGAGCTGTTCTGATCAGCTGCAGTCCCCACAATCTGATCCTATATGACTTCACTTCCAAAGTGTTCGACTAATGGTTTGTTTTTAAAATATGGAGTGATGGACACGTTCTGAAGTTTATAAAATATTTGCATAAATTGCCATGCGCTGCCAGATGCTGCATGAGTCAAAATCATACAAAAGTGTATGAATCTTTATTCAAAGCAGAGTTCCATTAGAATTTAAGACATTTCAGAATAGTGCCTTAAACATGGCTTATAATTTGGTTACAAGACCAGGCATCACAGTCAAAACTGATAATACACTATGCTGAGCAAGTAACCATTAAAATGGTTTTATATTGTATGCAGCTGAGCTTCATGCCTTGTACAATCCCTGTGATCAGAATGTAAATAGGGGTTAACTTGGTGTTTTGAATATGTACCTTGAGCCTTCTGCACCATGCAGCCATTTCTTAATAACTTGTTTAAAGCTTTAAAATCTGAAGTATGTTTGTTTCTGTACCAGCTGGTCACCAGGCACTGTCACTCTCATACCTTGTATACCTGTATTTCTAGACAGCTGTACCATTCAATACACAATTCTTTGGAAGCAACACTTTTTTTAAGAAAACAATAAACTTAAGTGCAACATTTGATCCTGTGTATTTGTATTCCTTTTTCGATTAGACAAGCTTACTTGTTTAATTTATTTTCGCCATTTGCATCTTATCCAGGAATTCTCTTTTAATGTTATCTTAAAGACTAAGGGTCACTTTAATGGTTTTAAAATCTGTGCTGATTTCAGTTTGGTGTTAATATAATTTGTTCAAATATTTAAGAGTTCAGCCCATCTACGTTTCCCTTTAATTCAAGTTCAAGTGAGTTTATTGTCATGTGTCCCTGATAGGACAATGAAATTCTTGCTTTGCTTAGCACACAGAACATAGTAGGCATTTACTACAAAACAGATCAGTGTGTCCATATACCACAATATAAATATACACACACAAACAAATAAACTGATAAAGTGCAAATAGCAATAATTGTATTGGGAAGAACAACAGAACAATAGCCTCTTATATCACCTTCCCTCCCCCAAATATTTTCATAACTTGGGACAAGAGGAAGGTGTATATGCATGTAATGAGTTTAGACTGGAGATACAGCAGAAACAGGCCCTTTGGTCATTGAGCGAACCAACCAGCGATCCCCGTACACTAGCACCATCGTATAGACTAGGGACATTTTACAATTTTACCAAAGCCAATTAACCTGCAAACCTGCACGTCTTTGGAGTGTGGGAACAAACCCACGCAGTCACAGAGTTTACAAACTCCGTACAGGCAGCACCTGTAGTCAGGAAGGAACTTGGATTTCTGGTGCTGTAAGGCAGCAACTCTACCACAGTGCCACAGAGCAGATACATGCAAAGACGTATCCATTTTAGAAATGGGCACCTATGTCATGCCTTGCCCCGAGTCGTTTGGTTCAGTATTTCAGAATCTGACAGATTAATGATCTGGAATAAATGTGTAGTTTCCCTGAGAGTAGATGTACTCGATGGATGAAGTGCACAGATAGACACGTCTCAATGGTGTTCTTTAGTCTGAAATTGGGCCAAAGTTGCTCCATAAATTCTCTCTTGCAAAGTAACTAACTCCTTCACCTTCTAGATCAAAGATTACCAACTTGCTGGAGAGCGCAGGGCTGATCCTTAAAGCCAGCCCCTGTGTAGTGACCAGGAGTTGTGCAACTCCATCCATGGATGTGAAGGTATAAACATGCTCTGCTCACGGGGAAGCAGTTGCTTATCAAACGCTTTGAACATTTCTAAATGTTTCTGACATTCATAAGCAGCCATTTTGAGACGCCTGAATTGAACGACACTTAAACACAGTTCATAACTGCTCTTTCTGTGCGAGCTATTCCTGTGCCATTATGTGGACAGAAGGGTGGAAGAACAAAGTCTATCATTCAACACTGACGTGTGTTCATTTGTCAAGATTAGAGTTGGGAGATTGCCAGTGCAGAGTAGCCGGTAAGTCTCGGTGTTTCCTAAGTCGAGTGGGCAACCCCGAACCTGATGGTCAGTAAGTAGAGAGTTCATGGAAGTTCTTGCAGCAAGTTCCCGTGAGCAGCTCATGCTATGGAACAGAGGTGTGAGGAAAGTGAGGTGCTGGGGTTAGGTGGTGGATTAAATCAATCAATTCCTCATCCTGAATCTCCTCATTCATATAAGAACAATGGCGAACCATATGTACGAATAGCTTCCACTGCCCAATCAATGCACAAAATAATGTATTTTTGGACAAGGCTAGTATCTTGCTACCTGCTGCCCCCGTGTAAAAATTGTGGTCTTTAGGATAAGAACAGTCTAACCAAAATCCAAGAACAATTTGAATGAAATATTTGTAGCTTTGAACGCGCCTAAGAGTGTAACAGTGGAGACTGAAGGCGACTTTTGTGGCAAAAGTACTTGGCTATTAAAATAGAATTAAAGCTGGAATCGTATGGGAAAGCCAGCAGTTTAATAACACATTTTGTCTGCTTAATAAGTCGTTTGTTTTTTGATTCTGATCTTGAAGTTATAGTCTTTATTCCAGAAATAATCTCACAGGGCTGAGTGCTGGCAGTTCAGGCTTAACTTCTTGCATCAATCAAGTTGGGATGACAGATTTGGAGCTGTGCTGTTTCATTATTGTGAAACCACAAAGCTGGAAAATTGAGAAACAGTTGTCCCAGCATTTGGTGTTTGATTCTAGTATTCAGATTTAGGTTGTTCTGCAGCACAGAAACAGGCCAACTAGCCCAACTTACCAATATACAACCAAGATGCCCTATCTACTCTAGTCCTGCCTGCCTGCCCGCATTTGGCCCAGATCCCTCTAAACCTTTCCTATCCATGTACTTGTCCAAATGTCTCTTAAATATTGTTACTACCTCCCTCAACCACCACCTCTGGCAGCTCGTCCTAAATAGCCATTACCATCTGTGTGGAAATAATTACCCCTCTGGTTGCTATTAAATCTTTCCCGCCTCATTTTAAACCTGTGTCTTTGATTCCCCTACTCTGTGCAATTGCCCTATCTATTCCCCTCATGATCTTGTTCACCTCTATAAGATCATCCATCATAGTTTTGCGGTCCAAGGTATAATAGTAAGATTAAACGAGAACTTACCAGTTTGAAGTTTGATCTGTATTTTATGAGGAGTACGTTGAGGGAATACGTGAAGAACCCCGCTAGGACGCATGCGTGTCATTCTTCAAAGCAGCGGTGTGAAATCACAGATAACTGTAATGACTAAACATAGTAAGATTAGAGAAGAAATACCAGTTAAATATATGATCAAGGGTGGGAGCGGAGGGCACGTATTCCCTCAACGTTACTCCTCATAAAATAATGATCAAACTTCGAACTGGTAAGTTCTCGTTTAATCTTACTATTTTACTTCGGAGTCACGTGAGTGACTACGTGAAGATTTCAAAGCTCTGTGATTTCATGCCGTGGAAACGAGTCCATGCATCACATCTGCCTTAGTGACTGTAGGAGGAATTGTGTCAACATAATTTAGACATGAATCCGACATTGAAATCCATGAATTTGATTAACACAAAATTATAGCCCCTATTTATGGGGTAAATTAAATTACAGAACTTAAAATTGTTTCTGCAAACGTTCCAGGTTTAATGACTGGTTTATGAAAAAACAAAAATAGTTGGAATGTTTTCCCCCCTGACCATCCTGCTGTCTTGAGGATTTGGTCCATTGGTACATCCAACTGCATAGCTGCCGATGTAGCTGCAGCCCTGGTGGAATTAGATTTTAAAATATTAGTATCCACCCCAGCCTGTGTTAGCACCTGTTTCAGCCATCTTGAGATGGTCTGGACCGTCACTCTTTTGTGTGGTTGCTTATGGCTGACTAAAAGTGCCTTCTCATTGCCTCTGATGATTTTTGTGTTCTCCATGTATAACAACAAATGTCTTACTATACAGAGACGATCATCTGTTGGGTAAGACCAAAATTCTATATTGAGGCCTGCTGATCCCTGTCTGTTCTGCTTGACTAATTCATAATTATGAAACGTAATATTTCCAGATGAAGAAGTCATGTTGTCCAGTCTTAATTTATGAAATGACTGTACCATTTGTGCCATGACCAATGCCATTAGCATGACTGTTATTAATGTCAGTCTATGTAGGGACAGAGCTGTTGCTGGAGACCAATTCCTGAGTATCTTCAGGACAATACTCACATCCCATATTTGGGAGTACCTGGTTCTTGGGGGATTGGTATTAAAAATTCCCCTCATAAGTTTTGTTACCAGTGGGTGAGTCCCAACAGAGTGACGCTCTGTTCCTTGTCATAGATAAGTTGATAGGGCACTTCTGGCGCAGTTGATGGCACTATAACTGAGCCCCTCATCATAATGGAGGCCTGCCAGGTATTCCAGAACAGACGGGATGTTCATATCTCTGTAGGTGATGCTGTTTTTGTGACAATACATCTCCCACTTCCTGATATAGACCAGATACTTTTTCTTGGTGGACTGTCTGTGGCCCGCCGAAATCATGTTCACTGTTCGGTCCGTCAGTCCCAGCTGTAGTAGTGGTATTTTTAAACTCTACAAATTAATAAATTCAAATAGTTATGGCATGTGTGGCTATCCCTTGTTACGGGATGAACCAATAAGTCTGGTCTATTCGGGATGGTGATACATGGTTCTAATACCATGTTCAGTATCACTGGGAACCATGGTTGAGTAAGCCAATTAGGTATTACCAAAATACCAGACGCAGAGTCTTGCTGTATTTTCCTTAATACCCGACTGATGGGGCAGAAAGGAGGGAATGCATGAATAAACGATCCCCCCCCCCCCCCCCCCCCCCCATGCAGCGAAATGCATCTGTCGCCGCTGCCCCAGGTCTGGTTCCCACGAAACATAGTTTGATAACTGGTGATTAAGCCTGGATGCGAATAGATCGATATCTGGTGTTCCATACCGTGCTGTAATATCAGCAAATACTATTTTACTCAACATCCATTCGGTGTTTTCATTAATTTTACATGACCTGGTGTCTGCCACTAAATTTAGTTTACCTGGTAGGTAAGTAGCTGATATCCAAATATCTTTCTGGATACACCACTGCCAAATTATATTAGCCAGATTGTCACATGATGTCGATTTGTTTCCACCCATGTGGTTGATATATGCTACCACGGTGGTATTATCAATCTGTAGTCTAACATGCTGGTGATATGACCCAGTACAATATGACTTAAGGCCATAGAATGCACCCAACATTTCCAGGTAGTTTATGCCCAGTGTTAGTAATAATGATGCCTCCTGAGCAGTCCATCTACCTCCACAGCTGGAGATGGATTTGGTGGCACCCCAACCAAGTGCACTGGCATCAGTTTGTAGCACCATTGAAGGGTTGCTGATAATGATTGGATTGAAAAGCCAAATGTTATCTATCCACCATTTTAGTTCCATTATAGCTTTGATTGGTAGCTTCATTGGTCTGTCAAAATGACCAGTATTGATTTTGAGTGCTTGTATTTTTGCTCTCTAAATTTTTTGGTAATGTAAAGATCCAAATTGTGTGGCTGGAAAAGCAGCCACCATGCCAATTACTTTGCTACCAATCTGATGGACGGTTACTGATGTCAATGAGGTTATTGCAAGCCTCTATTAAGTCTATAGCCTTTCCCTTTGGCAAAGTCACCGACATGTGAACTGTCAATGGTGAACCCCAAATAGTCCATAGTAGTGGAAGGCATTAATTTAGACTTAACTGGATGGATAATAAACCCCAGTTTTTCAAATAACTGTTTTTGTGGCTGTTACAGTTTGTTTGGCCAATTCCAAAGTTTACCCACAATAAGTTTGTGTTTTTGTTTCCGTAGAAACGCTAGGGCTGGTTTCAAAATTTTGGTGAACAGCCTGGGGCTGATGTTAATCCATTTGGCAGCGCTCTATACTGCCAGAGCTGTCCCGTCCAGTTGAATTTTAAGTAACATCTGTGGTCACCTCGTATAGGCACTGAATAGTAAGCATTTTTAATCGATGCTAGCCATGAAGTAACCTTTGGAAATCAATTGTTTAGCAGTAACAAAGGTTTCCATTTTAAAATGAATATATTGTACAAATGTATTCAATTTGGTCAGATCTATGATGATGAGACAACCATCTTATTTGTTTTTAGTAAAGATATTGGACACGAATTCTAGCGATTCCAGTTACCCCTTTTTCGTAACGCCGCTCCAGTTCAGCATGCGCTTTTGATTTCTTTACCGGAAAGTACGAACATTCGGTTCGGTATATGTTGAACTGGAGGGCTGTACTTGTGTATAAATTCTATTGTATATCCCTGGATACTGCTTAAAATATAAGTATCGGTAGTTAACATACTCCATGCATCCAGAAAGGAGTGTAATCTCCCCCCAACCTCCATGCTCCCTGCAATTTGTAGGGAACCAGACCCACCTACCTCCATAGTTACCAGTGGCAGGTTTACTTCTTTTTGTAAATCCTTCGTTGATATGAGGCGTCGGTGTCTGGGTTTGTGGTTTGGTTGATGTTGGAGGTTCGTGTATCTTCCAAGAAGGCCGGCCTGGGCCATGGCCTAAAAGACTCATGTTTGGTGTGACCTTCGAGCTTTCACCAGTTGGTCTTGTTTTACTGGTGGGTGCGTAAGGGTGCTGTCTATGGCCGTGTGTTGCAAAGCAGTGCCAGTGCATCCTGTTGGTCCTGCGACATGTCCTTCTCATCCACTGTGCGGGTAAATGCTGTTATCCCCGCTGTTAGGAGTTTTGATACCTTTTGGAGTTTGATATTCATGCCTCTAACTCCTTCTCCAATATGTTTCCATATACAATTATTTACTACAGGAACATTCAGGGATATACAGTTACCCGGTGTCAGGTGTCCTCCAGGTCTGGCTGTATGAAGTTGGACACCATGTCCAGTAGATTTTCACGTTCCTGCACCCCCCGCACACTTGATTTCTGTTCTGCAAACCCCTCTTCAGGATCAGCCCAGAACTGACCCCCAGTACTCCCCTCTGACGAGGGAGAAGCACTGTGCAGCCCTACAAGAGGTGCTGCTGTGGGTTTTACATAAAGCCCACAGTGACTCGACTCCATCTCCCAGAGCCTGTCACGTTGGAGCAAATGCTCCGCTCCATCCGGCTCCAGCGCTCACGGTCGCTGGCCGCCCGCGTCTGCTTAAAGTCGGACTCCTCTGAGTCCACGACTTTGATGGTTTTTGTTTTGCCTTACCGCCCAGCTGCGGAGTGGATCTGGCCGGTGCGGAGGCGACAACGGGCACAGTTGATCCCATTATAGGTGATTCAAGTGCCGCTGGCCGCTGCTGTCCCACCAGCTTTGTCACAGCCCTCGTTGGTTTCTTCGACTTTTCCATGCTCCTGTAATCAGCATGGTAAAAACACAAAAAGACCGCAGAGTACTCTTACCTGCAGGTCCTGGTTTAAATAGTCGCTACGGGGGAACGTCGTTCCACCCCGCCTCCTGCCGTTTTCGACTTGTCAAAAGTCGACGGCCCCATTCTGATAGACTCCCGCCCGGCCGTGGTGTTTCTGGCCGGCGCGGGACCAAAAGTCGGCACAGCTGATCCCACTTACGGGGCTTGTGCCTTCAGCTGCTGCTGGCTCCCGCAACTTCACGGTCCTCCCCAGCCAGCTTTACTCGCAGCACTTGTGGACACTATTTTGTCCAGCTTCCCCCCTGTGAAAAAAACAGCGCGGGGACAAAACTACCGCAGAGTAAATTTCTTACCTGCAGGTCGCAGTTTCAAACTTACCGCTGCGGGGGAACGCTCCCCCCCGCCTGTCGTTTTGCAAGCGTGAAAGCGATATGACACGCATGCGTCCTAGCGGGGTTCTTCACGTAGTCACTCACGTGACTCCGAAGTAAAATGTCCAACCTCTCTCGATAGCTCAGGCCATCAAGTCCTGGCAACATGCTCGTAAATCTCTGCAATCTTTCCAGTAAAGTTTAGTATTATCCAGTCTGCACTAGTAAAACAATTTTGACTTGTATACATGAGCACAAAATATATTTGAATCCCTCTAACATTTTAGTATTGCAGAATGTGAACTTGCCTTAGCTGACACTTTGGAACCTGTGGACAACCGTCAGAACTGGAGTCTGCACATTAGACAAATGGAGTTGGAATGAAGGGTGACAAGGTAAGCAAAAGTCAACATAGTGTAGGTTGGACACGCAGTGCTGGAGTAACTCAGGTCAAGCAGCATCAAGGACTCACAGTGCTGGAGTAACTCGGGTCAAGCAGCATCAAGGACTCACAGTGCTGGAGTAACTCAGGTCAGGCAGCATCAAGGACTCACAGTGCTGGAGTAACTCGGGTCAGGCAGCATCAAGGACTCACAGTGCTGGAGTAACTCGGGTCAAGCAGCATCAAGGACTCATAGTGCTGGAGTAACTCAGGTCAAGCAGCATCAAGGACTCACAGTGCTGGAGTAACTCGGGTCAAGCAGCATCAAGGACTCACAGTGCTGGAGTAACTCAGGTCAGGCAGCATCAAGGACTCACAGTGCTGGAGTAACTCGGGTCAGGCAGCATCAAGGACTCACAGTGCTGGAGTAACTCGGGTCAGGCAGCATCAAGGACTCACAGTGCTGGAGTAACTCGGGTCAGGCAGCATCAAGGACGCGGAGTACTGGAGGAAGGTGCTCAGCCCGAAATGTCAGTCTGAAGACAGGTCTTGACCCGAAACGTCACCTACCCTTGTTCTCCAAAGACGCTGTCAGACCTAAGTTACTCCAGCACTTTGTGTCCTTGCTCTACTGAGTCTTAACCCTGGCCAGATTGGAGAGGCTAGGACTTTAAAATGGGGTAAAAGCTTCAGAGCTGCTGGAGACTTGGTCAGTTTGGAATTGCTCTCTGTAGAGCTGGGACAAGCTGCAGAGTGGTGCCAGTGTGTCCTGGGACTGCGTGACTTTCCAGAGTGTCTCTGTTTGAGCGAGGTCTAGAGGGCTTGAGCAGGATTGAACTAGACTGGGGGGGAAGCTCAGAAACGAGCAATTTACAAGACCACAGACTGGGTTTAGAACAAGAATTACAACCCTGGAGAGTCGTAAATATTGTTTAACCTGCCTGAATAACTGTCTGAAATTTATAGAAAAATGAGTTTGGCAATCATTTTTACGATGGTAAATAGAAAAATGCATAGAAATATGGCAGAAACTAGAGGTGGTGAAATGGCCAGTTCGATGGGATACATCACAGGGAAGCATTAAAATCCATCGGAAGGTTTGCACATTTACAAATTGAACTAGTGTATTCTGCTGGCATTTAAGACTGTCTATTCTCTACTTTAAATAAAATACATGTTAGGCTATAAATCACTTGGATATATTGATGCCGAAGTTAACACTTCTGTTGAGGCCACTTTCTAGAAGATTAACAAAGCAGAGACTGACAGCTGTGCTCTACCAATCCTGATTTGTTTTCTAAATAGATTCAGAAGACATTTGAAGTCCTCTAAAAAAGACTGGCTAACAGAATTGCAGGGTTTAAAGATAGAAAACAGGGAGTATACTAAATAAAATCCTCAGGTTTGATAGGCAGCGAGCAGGGGGGAGTGAGTGAGCAGTTGAATGCACAGATTGGTGCCAATAATTGAAGTTGCTGTTCATTGTTGGGTCGATCGAGCACAGTTTGCCCCAGCTCTGGAAACAATACTGGTTTACACAAAAGGACAAGGTTCTGGAGTAACTCAGCGGTTCAGGCAGCATCTATGGAGAATATGGATAGATGATGTTTTGGGTCGGGACCCATTTTCAGATTGAAGAAGGGTCCCGAACCAAAACGTTGCCTATCCACTTTCTCCATAGATGCTGCCTGACCCGCTGAGTTACTCCAGCACTTTGTCCAAATCGAAAGTTTCAACTTGAGTGGAGTATTGGTGAGATCCATTGGCCCTTGACACTACACCAGGTTCATGCCAAGGATGGTCTTTGTTTGTTTCATTCATTATTTTTCATGTAAAGAATCCTTACCCTACACGTAGATTTCAGTTTATTACAATGATATTCCACAATCCTTTCAAACACTACTTCCATATTGGTTTTAATAATAATGACTTTATAGGTTCTAGCAACTTTAAACATGGATACATTTCAGGCCTGAATGAAAATGTATCACAGATTCTTGAATAAAGGAACAAAATACTACAGATTTTAACTGTTTTTCGTGCTGGAAAATCAAACACATCATGCATTCATATGTTTTATATATCTCCCCATATCACCGTCTGTATCTCTCGTTTCCCTTCCCCCCCCCCCCCCCCCCCCCCCCCCCCCCCCGAGTCAGTCTGAAGAAGGGTCTTGACCCAATACATCACCCATTCATTTTCTCCAGAGATGCTGTCTGACCCGCTGAGGTACTCCAGCTCTTCATGTCTATCTTCGGTTTAAACTAGCATCTGCAGTTCCTTCCTACAAATTTGTTTCGATGTCGGGTGAGAGAAAGCTGGGAGTCTGCATGTGATAGGCAACATTCAGTGGGATTCCACAAGACTAGATCCTTTTTAGATGTGTATAAAATGACAGGATTTAAATATTACAGTTCAGGATTTAGTGTGCAGTTATCAAAATAGACAGCGCAATTGGTAAGAAGGAAGTGGGAAGCTGCAGAAACAATGTGTGGACCGGCTAATTGAAGACAAAAGCAGAAAGTAGAATTCACTTGGTTATGAGGTTTGAGAGGGGCTAATGAAGAAAAGTATTGATTGAATGTGGAGAGGACTAGAGGGGGATTGAAGAGCAAATCCACAAATCCCTGGAGGTTTCAAGACCAATAGATGTGGTGGATAATGTAAATGTATTGGCAAAGGCATAGAATACTTGAGTAGGGCAGTAATGTTGGAACTACGTTAAGTACTGCGTACAGTTGTAATTACTGTACTACAGGAAGGGTGTCATTGTGGTGGGAGGTTTACAAGGTTGTGGCTGGGACTGGTTTGAACAAAAGAAACCAAGGGCAGAGTCTGTAGTTGGCCAAAACCCAGCAGCTCACTGAGTGAATAGGAAAGAGACTATTGGCCTCAGCAGAGTGGGTGGCAATGTGGGGCTGTAGATTTGAATTAATTGTTCGTGGAATTAGAGGTAAGTCAGCGAAATATTTTCTTTCCCTCAGAGACGAGGAACTGCATGAAAAGTTGATTGAGATACATTGTCTTCACATTTTGTAGCTGGATGAACATTTGTGGAGCCAACACCAAAGCCATGGAGTCAACCTCAGTCTGAAACATTAACTGTTGACAAATCACATCATGGGCAAGATGGGCCAAATGGTCTCCAGTCTCGGCTGTGATTTTCCTGCAATTCTCTGAAAAGATGGTTGATTTAACATCTCTGACAGCTTAAATATTAAAGATAGACACTGGAGTAGAGAAATCGAGAACCAGAGGACATAGGTTTAGGGTGAAGGTGGAAAGATATAATAGATCTGAGGGGTAACTTTTATTTTACACAAACGTTGGTGGGTGTATGGAACGATCTAGAGGAGGAGGAGGTAGCTGAAGCAGGTACTATCGCAACATTTAAGAAAATGTACATGGATAGGATAGGTTTAGAGGGTTATGGGTAAAATATAGGCAGGTGGGACTAGTGTAGATGGGGCATATTAGTTGGTGTGGGCAAGTTGGGCCGAATGGCCTGTTTCCACACTATGACTATGATTGAATGGGAGCATCTTGCCAAACTGCAAACAGCCACACAGAGAGATGCAAGTTCAGTGCAGACAGACCCGATGGTTGGGACTGAACCTGCGATGCTGGAGTTCTGAGGCAGTCGCACTACCTGCTCCCACTGTGCCCTACTTGTTGTTTGACAACTCTTTACTTATTCAAAGTCATAATTCAAAGCATGAGGGGTCATTGGTGAAGCTGCCTCCTGTCCCACCTTCCACCTTTTTGAAACTGATTTGATTTCAGCTGGTGCATTATATATATATTTTTTTTTAAAGTAGCATTGCTCATTTTCTGGATGAATATCTTTCATAATCTGCTCACATTTACCACTATTGTGCTGTTTCTGTTGTCAGTGATAGACTAACTGCTCACTATTGACCTTGAAGGAAGATCCTGAGACAGAACCTTTATCCCAGGCTGGGAATGTCAAATACTAGCCAGCTGCAAGGAGAGATGGGACAGGCTTGGATTATTTTCTCTGGAACGCTGCAGATTGAGGGGAAACCTGATAGCTGTTTATAACATTAAGAACTTTTTTTTAATCAGGATGGAAATGTCAAAGACTAGAGTCAGAGAGGCTAGTCAGTTTAAAGGAGTGTGCAAGGCGGATTATTTAGAGCATAGAGCTCCAGGAACATGCTGCCAGGAATGTGAAACTGTTACAATAGTGGTGTTTAAGAGGCTTTTAGATAGGCACAGGGAATGGAGGGATATGGATCATGTGCTGGCTGATAAGAGTTGATCTTTGCATCCTGTTTGGCATGGACATTGTGAGCCCAAGTGCCTGTACTGTACTGGTCTACATATCCAGCCTTCTCTGCTGGTGAAATGTCCCTTTGCTGAGCTAGATTGCTAACAGGTGTCAGTTCCAGAGGACCTTGAGTGTCGATCAGCAGTAATCTTATCCAGTAAAACACACAGAATACTCAGCGGGTCGGGCAGCATCTCTGGAGGTCACGGATAAGTGATGTTTGGGGTCGGGATTTGTCTTCAGATGGAGCTTCAATCAGATTGAACAATTCTCAGTTAGCAAACTCTGAAGCGAAAGGCAGATTATCTAACTAACACATTGCAGAGTGCAAGATTAGATTGAACACAAGGTAAAAGCTAAAGCTTAATCTTTACATGCAGAGCTTTTGAAAAATAATATGATAAAATACAACTTTACTCAGCTGAAAGTATCTTGATCCACATGCTCAATGCAACTTCCCAAGGCCAGAATGATGGGATGGTAAATTATAGCTGAGTACATCGATGTTAACCTTCAGGCCACTTCGGGATTGTTACAGGGACTGTCAGTGGGCCGAATTGCACCAACTCAGGCTGATGTTTCATGAATCTCTTTCAGGTAAGTGAGTCATTACCGTGTGTGGGTACATTAAGTTTGGAGTGTACCGTTGAGCAGACCACAAGACAGGGGAGCAGAATCAGGCCATTCAGCCCATTCACACTGCTCTGCCATTAGATCATGGCTGATCTATTTTTCATCTCATCTCCATTCTGCCTTCTCCCCGTAACCTTTGATGCCCTTACTAACCAATCTCCGCTTTAAAAATACGTCACGTTTGGCAATGAATTCCAAAGATTCACTGATTAAACAAATTCCTCCTCATCTCATTTTCTAAAGATCTGTCCTTTTATTCTGAGGCTGTGCCCTCTGGTCCTGGCCTCTCCCACTACTGGAATCATCCCGGGGCTGATGATGACGAATACACCAGGAGTCTGTAGGCAGATCATAAATATGCTGACATTCCCGGCATTGCGAAGGGAATTCTGTCCCAGTGACCTCTCACCAGCTCGATCTCTGCAGGATTGGAATTTCCACTCACTGTCTACCCAGAGACAGGGTGGAGAGAAGATGTTTGCCTCATTTTAATATTCCATTAATATCTTGGTGTTTTAATGATTCTAACTCTGGGCTTCTGGAGGGATTTCAAATCTTTTTGGTGTGAATCAAACTCTGGTCAGAAAATGTCAAGAGGTCTGGGACCGTCCTTGAATTCACTGATCCAACGGCAGTGAATCAGAGGATAACAAGCACGACTTGACTCCTTACTATCACTCCTTACCAAGAAACCCAGACTCTCACTAGTCTTTGGTTGAGAATTTCAGCCACCTATTGCCAATGTCATTGAGAGTTCAGCCATATTTTTGTTTTGCAATTTCTTTATACAAAAGATCTTTTGACTACGTTTTTACTGTCGATTATTCTGACAAAACTAATCCTGAATTAAATATTCAGCCTGAAAGATGGCCCAGAGATGCTGTTGTCTTTTGGCTCCTCGTCCCTGCTTTGATTCTGATCTCTGATGCTTTCTGTGGAGTTGGCACGTCACCCACTTGATTGCATCTTCCTCCTTTGGGTATTCTGCCTTCCCACAACCAGACACAAGGAACGGCTGATGCTGGAATCTTGAGCAAAAAACACATAGTGCTGGAGGAACTCAATGGTTCAGGCAGGATCTCTGGAGGAGTCAGATAGGCGATGTTTTGGGAACTTTGTGGATCCCGACCTGCAATATCTCTTGTTCATTCCCTCCAGAGATGCCGCATGACCCGCTGAGTTCTTCCAACCCTTTGTATTAAATTCTCACAACTGTTGGTCAACTCAAGCTTCAATAATAGCAAATGGAGAGGAGACTTTTAATTCATTTTCATAAGTGGCCACTGGATTGAATATGAAGTCTATGTCTGAGTTGACTGCGAGTGAAATTCAGACATAAATTGAATAAAATAATAAATAAAACAGATTTGCTCAAGATTTTGCTCAAAAAATTTCTTTTCCACTTCCACATCTCTTTAAGAGGTTCTCCAAAACCTTGGTGTGCAGGAAGGAACTGCAGATGCTGGTTTTAACCAAAGATAGACACAAAAAGCTGGAGTAACTCAACGGGTCAGGCAGCATCTCTGGAGAAAAGGAATAGGTGATATTTCAGGTGAAGAAAGGTCTCGACCCGAAACGTCACCTATTCCTTTTCTCTAGAGATGCTGCCTGACCCGCTGAGTTAGTCCAGCATTTTGTGGCCATCTCTAAAACCTTTACCAGTTATGGCTCCACGGTTTTTAAGGTTGCGTTGAGGAAAGACATCAACCTTTTCTGAAGATAGACACAAAATGCTGGAGTAACTCAGCGAGACAGGCAGCATCTCTGGAGAGAAGCATCTCTGGAGACGTTTCAGGTTGAGACCCTTCTTCAGACTGGAGTTGCTCAATTTCTATCAGTTTTTTATTTCAGTTGCTTGCTTCTCCACGCAAATCTAATCTTCTTGATGGATGGTAGGAAGAGAGCCACAAAAGCAAGGACTCCAGCAGAGCCAAATTGGCAGCAACGACTGACTTGTATTTATCAACCCTTCCAAGTACCTCTCATGCATTGAATTACTGAACTGCACAAGAACCTAGCATTCTGGACAAACCTATCCAATTTGATTTAAGGTGTATCAAATGAAACAGCCTTCATTCAGTTGACCTATTTTTGTTGAGATGGATTGATTTGGGGACGATCAAACATCCTGATGCTCTTCAACTATTCTTTTTTACAGGCTCCACGTTGTTTGACTGCATTTGGAATCCTTTCGCTGGAATAAACCCATCGATAATTAGTATCTGGGCAAATCCGTGGATATACCTTGTGACCCTGAATAGACACAAATTGCTGGAGTAACTTGGCAGATAAGGCAGCATGTCTGGAGAAAAAGGATGTGACATTTCAGGGTCGGAACCCTTCTTCAGACTCTGGACATCACCAGAGCAAACTCGTACCATAGAACTTCTTAAGAACAAACTACGATGCTTTCATGGAAAGAATGGAAAAATCAAATACTAGCGGGCATAGCTTTAAGGTGAGTGGGGCAGTTTACAGGAAATGCACGGGGCAACTTTCTTTCACAGAGGGAGGCGAGTGCTTGGAACGTGCTGCCAGGGTTGCTGCTTGAGGCAGATATGACGGTGACATTTAAGAGGCGTTTGGATATATGGGGAATGGAGGGATATGGATTATGTGCAGGTAGATGAGATGAATTTGAAGAAGGGTCTTTACCTGAAACATCACCTCTCCAGAGATGCCACCCATCCCGCTGAGCTACTCCAGCATTTTGTGTCTATCTTAGGTAAGAGATGGTCTTGGCATCAGGTTTGGCACAGACATTGTGGGCCGAAGGGCCTTTACTTGTGCTGTTCTGTTCTATGTTCTAACACTAAGACTTGATTCTAATTGTACTGCAGTTATATTAAAATACATTCAACATATCTACTTCCCAATTAGCATGCCCTCCAATCATACTTGTGTATAAGTTAATGAGATGCTCCACAATTTGTATTGAAAGAAGCTTTGGATTTTAAATGAATATTCTTTCCTTTTATTGCAGAATAAATCATGTCTTGATATGAGGCACAGATGTGAAGCCAAGACAGTCTACATCAGTGGAAACAGGATGTGGAAGGAGCATTATTTGTCTTTTGTCTGAAGCAGGATTTGAGTAAGTCACACCAGTCTTTGCAATCATCTTTCAATGCTGAATCAAAATGGAGAGAAATCTGGAATGCTGTCCACGAGTAAATGCAGAGACCATATCTTTCCTACAAATACAATTATTAGTAGGAAGGAACTGCAGATGCAGGTTTACACCAAAGATAGGCACAAAATGCTGAAAGATCTCAGCAGGACAGGCTGAAGAAGGGTCTCCACCTGAAATATCTCTCCTTCCTTCTATCCAGAGATGCTGCCTGTCCCGCTGAGTTACTCCAGCATTTTGTGTCTAACTTCAAAGAAAATTATTAGGCTGCTGTTCAGCTCACCTCAGTTTCCCCTGTGAAACCTTTTGAAGGGCTTGAGGTAAATAAGCAACCTACCTAATATCTACAGCCATACATATAACCATATAACAATTACAGCACGGAAACAGGCCATCTCGACCCTTCTAGTCCGTGCCGAACACGTATTCTCCCCTAGTCCCATATACCTGCGCTCAGACCATAGCCCTCCATTCCTTTCCCGTCCTTATAACTATCCAATTTATTTTTATTTATATTTAAATGAATTTTTGGTAAATATTTAAATATAATTAAAACGTTCTACTTTTGAGTCCCAATTGGTAATCAAAGTTATGTGCAACTTTTGAATCATGGTTTATATTGTTACAAGTCACTGTATCTATCAGAATCAAGAGTGTTTAGAATAGAATAGAATAGAATTACCTTTATTGTCATTCAGACCTTACGGTCTGAACGAAATTTCGTGCCTGCAGTCATACATACAATCATACAATAATAAACAACAACAAACACAAATTAACATCCACCACAGTGAGTCCTCCAAGCACCTCCTCACTGTGGTGGAGGCAAAAATCTTAGGGCTGCAGTCTCTTCCCTCCTCTTCTCCCTCTGCGCTGAGGCGATACCCCACCGGGCGATGGCACAAACAGTCCCGCGGCTCACCGAGCCCCGCAACGGGCCGGCTCAAACACCGCGGCCCGGGGTGGTCGAAGCTGCCGCCCTCCAGTCCAGCTGACGCAGCCGCTGGCCCATGGCTGAACCCCGGACTCAGGTCACCGCCGCCAGAATGCCGTCCCTGCCACTGGAGCACCGTTCCAGGCCCGAGCCGGATCGCCCTCACGTGAGTGCCGTTCCTCCCTCGAGCTGGGCCACTCCGACAGGAGCGCCGTACCTCCCTCGAGCTGGGCCGCCCCGATGGGAGCACCGTTCCACCCTCGAGCTGGGCCGCTCCGACAGGAGCGCCGTACCTCCCTCGAGCTGGGCCGCCCCGACGGGAGCACCACAGCCCCTCACGGGAGCGCTGTTCCAGCCCCGAGCCGGGCCGCCCTCACGGGAGCGAGCCCAGGGCAAGTCCTGACTGGCTCTGCCTCCGGAGTCTCGAGGTCGCCAGCTCCGCCATTAGGCCTCAGCGCAGACGGAGGCAGAGAAGGGGGATACGACAAAAAAGTCGCATTCCCCCGAAGGGAGAGACAGCAAGCCCTGTTTCAACCCCCCCCCCCCCCCCCCCACCCCCCACCCCCCACATAAACACAACCTAAACACGAAAAACTTAACTAGACAAAACGAAAAAAAACAACACAAAAAAGTAAAAACAAACGGACTGCAGGCGAGCCGCTGCTGCCAGGGCAGTGCCGCCACTTCCGGAACGTTTAGTTGTCATATGTACCAGCAATTAAACAATGAAATTCTTACTTGTAGCAGCACAAGTCCTGTAAATACAATACTCGTAGTTAATAAATAATAAACAAAAATTCTATAAATTAATAACTCCATTACTAATGCAAAAATAACCCCAACATCAGTGCAATCAAAGATGGTCCATAGTAGAGGTTAGTGATGTGTAGTGTTCAAGATCCTCTGGTTGGCGGGAAGAAGCTGTTCTTGAACCTGATGGTAACCAGGTCACTGGTGAATGTGTTTCTGCAGCATACTGATGCTGAGAGTTTTCACACAACCCTGAGCCTTGTGCTGCAGGAGTCAGGTTTAATCTTCCAGCTTCTGCTAATTAGCTGCTATTCATTCATGTTTAAACCGTCTTGGAGGGAAATGCAATAACATCTTACCCATTACCAAGGAAACTCCACCCAGCCTTAGCGTTTCAGGATACATGTCACAGGTTCAAGGCCCATTCTAGGAACATTAGCACATTATTTAGGCTGTGCTTGTAGAACAAGCTGCCTTTTAGATGTCTCAGGGAGGATGTGAGAAAAACTTGTGACATTAAGTGAAATTCAGGCATGTCCTGATCATTATCCATCACTCCCTCATATTGAAAACCGGTTTTATTTTCATTTCAGATCTTCAGGATCCACGGTGTTTTTCATTTGTACTTTTAGATAACTATCCTGCTTGCACCGTTTACAGTACCTTCAGCTTCATGGAGACACGGGAGAGCAGATGCTGGAATCTGGAGCAAACAGAAGTCTGAAGAAGAATCCTGACCCGAAACGTCGCCTGTCCATTCCCTCCACAGATGCTGCCTGACCCATTGAGTTCCTCCACCACTTCCTGTTTTATTCAGGATTCCAGCACCTGCAGTTTATTGCGCTTGCAAGCAACAAACTCAGTGGATCGAGCAGCATCCGTGGAGGCAAAGGAATTGTTGATGTCTCTGGTCAAGACTCTGATGAATGGTTCAATGGTGCTGTTATTGTCACAGATGCTAACCTAACGGGACAGGCAGCATCTCAGGAGAGGTCGAAGAAGGGTCTCCACCCGAAACATCACCCATTCCTTCTCTCCAGAGTTGCTGCCTGTCCCGCTGAGTTACTGCAGCATGTTGTGTCTATCAACAAGAATACAGAGGCTGCTTGATAAACCACAGCCACAACTCTGGACATTTGTTTACATTTAGCCAGCAGCGCCACCCTGTGGGCAAAATAGGGATTAAGCTGATTGCACAACACTAATTGTGACAGTCTGAAGAAGGGTTTTGGCCCGAAACGTTGCCTATTTTTCAATTCAATTCAATTCAATTCAATTCAACTTTAATGTCATTGCACAAATACTGAGTATGGGTACAACGAAATGCAGTTTTGCGTCAGTCCGTAGTAGTGCAATATAGAAATTTTAAAAAAAAGAAGATACAGAATAATAAAAAATACGGAATAATTAAACAATGGGGACGGAGGGACCGGAGGAATCTATCGGCGGGACTCCGAGTTCAGCAATGCGACGGTATGATTGTAGAAGCTGTTCCTCATCCTACTGGTACGAGACCTGAGGCTCCTGTACCGCCTCCCTGATGGGAGGAGGGCAAACAGTCCATGGTTGGGGTGGGAGGGGTCTTTAATGATCTTCCCAGCCCGTTTCAGACACCGTTTCAGACACAGATTTCCTTCGCTCCATAGATGCTGCTGCACCCGCTGAGTTTCTCCAGCATTTTTGTGTACCACTAATTGTGACTTAACTGGTTGTTCAAACTGTGACCGACAAAAAAAATAAAATGTTTTTATACATTGAGTTCATAGAGAAGCTGGATAGTATGATGATTAAGTAATTTCAAAAGGGAACTACTTATGGCTCAGACAAAAGGGGTTATTGGTATTTTATAGATAACCTCGCTCTCTCTCTCCACCAATGTCCCTAATATTGAAGCTCTGAAGGAGACACAATGTGCTGGAGTAACGCAGCCATTCAGGCAGCATCTCTGGAGAACATGGATAAGTGATGTTTCGTGTTGGGACCCTTCTTCAGATCTCTCTATTTGCTGCACTGCACTCTTCCAAACAGACAGTGTAAGTTTGAAGAATATCAATGTTGCAGCCCCTAAACTATTGCATTTCAGATAACCAGCCTTTCCTGTTTGTGTCGATGCTATTGTAAAGTCATACAGCTAATGGCGAGGTCTGCAGATGAGATTAGTTTGACTTATCCTGTTTGGCACAGACATTGTGGGCCGAATGGCCTGTTCCTGTGCTGTTCAATGTTCTATTACCCGTAACAATAACTCGGGTTCTTTCTCAGCGGATGTTACCTGATCAACTGAGCATTTGCAATATTCTCATTTATTTCACAGACCCATCAGCAGTGCTGCCAAGTTTTGTCAGAGCATTTAAGTATTCTAGAACCTGAAAATCAGTATGTTGCTGAGGAAATCAGTATTTTTACGTGATGCCATTTTGCTGAAAAAGGTGTTATTTTTATGTGCGGTCATACCCATGTAAGAGTACAAGAATGCATAACTTTGCTACCAATTGACATGTCTTCTACACACCTTACTTGACAGTGCATTCATTGCCATCTCTTTGTGTACTGCTGTTTGAACGGCTGCTTCCTGCTTTTAGCACCAGATGATATAGAGGCCTCCCTCTCCCTCCTTCCTCTTTCCCTCCCTCTCCCTCCCACCCTCCGTCTCTCTCTCTCTCTTCCTCCCCCTCCATCTTTCCTTCCCACCCTTCCTCCCCCTCTCCCTTTTTTCTTCCTCCGTCTCTTATTCCCTCCCTCCCTCCCACTCCTTCACCCTCTCCCCTCCTCCCTCTCTCCTCCTCCCTCCCCTAACAGTCTGTGATCCATAGCGTGGTGGCCATAGCACTATGTGTATAGGCAATAACGCTCCAGCTGGGAGCGCTGTACGTTTAAATTCCCACGCGTTAAACTGACAGCGATGTTTAAACCTGTAGCGGGACAGGCAGATCAAAGCTTACAAAAATAACCATCCAGATCTTGAAATGTAACACACTAATAGATTTAATCTGCTATAATTTTTACAGTTACATTATGACTCTTTATATCCTTGCATTTTTTAAGCAGCAAGATGAAACAGTAAGTTGGGCCGAATTTTTGAAAATCCGTATTTTACAAAGCAAATCTGTACATCCGTATTCTGATCGCATTTCCGTACAAAATACAGAATACTTGGCTGCTCCGCATCAGGTTCTGCATTCTTTACCTCACAGTTTCAGGGCCACCTCGTCAGATCAGTACCAACAATATTTAGTGCTTTTATTTCAGATTTCAATCTCCTGGTTTTTGCTTTTCTTACTAACACCACCATGTGAAACCGAGTGCTGTTATCCACCCACTGTGCTGTTCCCCTGCAATTGATTTGACCGTGTGTTTGCTGCTGCGGACTTGTCACGGCTGTTTGGCATTCTATTTCTTTGTGCAGCAGAGTCGCTGAAGGAGAAGGCATGTCATAAGGAATAGTAGAATTAGGCCATTGGGCACAACAAGTTTACTCCGCCATCCAATCATGTCTGATCTATCTCTCCCTCCTAACCCCAATCTCCTGCCTTCTCCCCATAACAAAATGATGGAGTAACTCAGCTGGTCAGGCAGCATCTGTGGATACCATGGATAGGTGACGTTTCGAGTTGGGACCCTTCTTCAGACTGATTTTAGTAGGGGGGGGAGTCAGCTGGAAAAGAGGTGGGAGCAGACAAAGATTGGGTTAGCCAAGAGTAATGTGGCAGAATTTTTGAACTAATTTAAAGGACATTGGTTAATAATCCGTCAATGTGAACTGCTTCTGTCCTACTTCCACAGTGCTGCTGGGACGGAGTTCCAGGATATGGAGCAGAGATAATTGTAGAATTGGGAATATATTTTCAAGGCAGGTTGGTGTGTGACTTAGACAATCCTGCACATGCTAGTGTTTTCATGTCAGATACTCGGTTAGTTTATTGCCATTTACACCAGCGTGCTTTGAAATTCCTCGTTCTCTTGAAGCTCACTGAGTAAACGGTGTAATGACAAATATATGTATTTAATAATGTGATGGGACTGCATTGAGGATGCACAAGTGGAATACTCCACAGGTAAGAGCTGAACTTGCTGAATAATTCAATTTTTATGAGGTATAAGATGTCAAGAACTATTCTATAACTGAGGCCGTCTTGATCTGGAGGTTACTATTTGAGTTATTTAAACATTTTGCTTGACCTTACCTGGGATCCTGTCAGTGAATAAAAAATCTTTATTGGTCTCACATCCCAGCTCATTACTGTTCCCAGGCATTCCACCCATCCTGATCTATTTACAAATCCAACATCTTTGTTCCAACTAAACGATGCGTTTAGCAATCTTTGTGCTCTATCGTAGTCCTTTAGGCTTCATGAATGATAAGCCTTGCACAGACCTATCAGCAAGCCTCAGTGACACAGTCTTTTAACTCCTTTTCTGGCACCACACCATTTTCAGCATTATGTAATGATTATGAACGGAAATCTGTTGACCTTAAACAATGAGCCCTGCATATAACATCCGACCCTGAGCCAATTTAGCTGAAACAAACCTTATTATAAAATACACCAAATGGAAGCAAAAATAACACAGGAAACAGGATAGTGTGGAAATGAAATGCATATCACAAATAAAACAAAGTACCAGTATAAATAGGCAAGGTTTATTTCCAATTCCACCCTTTGATACTTGGGTTTCGTACAAATTAATAATCAGTGTTCAGTGCCAAATTTACTAAGGCTTAATCTGTACTACTTTAAAAAATAATAAAATTTAGTATGATGCTTTTGTCAGGCTTACCAATAGTGACTCTAGCCTGTATCCTGTGATGTTTTAACAGACTAACACACTGCAGCTGTTGAAAGAACACATTTATTATCGCAAGATTAAACAGCAGATTCTACAACAGATCATGATTCGTTACAACCGTGTATGGTAAACTTTCATTTATTAAACATGCCATATAGAATCTGAATAAATAATGCTACAAAGCACAAGCTATGTACAAGTGTCTTGAGAGTTGTGTTTACAAACATATACAGTAACACAATGTAAACAGGCAACACAATTCTGAATTATGCAAAAAAAAAAGTAAAAGTGATTTGAGTTGATGCATAGAAACAAATGCCGCAAATAATTCAAACAAAGTGTATATGTTTTAGTTATCCAACATCTGCATTTTTTTAAAAACAAACCATTTGCACTTAAATAGTGCTTAAATATATCTTAATAAATCTGACATTAGAAATCAAAAATTTTACAGTACAACATAAAAATTACAGGAATTGGTGTTTTAAAATATCACCAAGTCCAGGCACATAAGCAAGAAACCTAGACCAACTATCTGGAGAGTTACAACCTTACAGGTGGCATGAACAAAGACCATATATACCACATTGTCTTTCAATATGTCGACTTTGCCAATACTGCTTGTAAGTTAAATTTCGAATGCTCAATATACAAGTTTGTTGCTGTAACGCACAATAGGAATAGCATTAATGTGGATATGAAATCTAACGTTACATTATCAGAGGTAAAGAAGGCAAACCAGTAAACTGAAAATCTTGTCCGGAACAAATGAAACAGAAGTCCAGAAATTCCTACACACTGCAGTGCACTCCATTGGTAGCCAGCTGGTAACCAACTGGTTATCCTGTTGATAGACATTTTTGTTTAAAAAAAAGGTGCAGTATGGCTATCAGACACTGAGTGGCAGCATGCCAGGTGGGGAGGAAGGTGGAGCTGATCCAATTCCAGCAGGTCCTTGGTCTAGACCATTTACTGCCCTACATTCAACAAAAGAAACTTGTTACATTCAAGTATTTTGTGCAGTAACTGACATCAACAGACCTGGCACAAATGCGATCAAGATTCAAATGTTAATTATCACTGTCTCAAGACAATCATCTGGTTCGCTATTAGATCTGGCTTGAATGTAAAACACAATATATAGACTAGTCAATTCACTTGCTTTGGTTTCCTGTTGGGTCTATTTCTGGAGATTCGACTTCCTTCAATACTCTGTCTGCATCCTGCAGTATTGTCTGGCCTTGAAAATTAAAGAGCTGCATTACTGTCCTACAATGGTAACCTGGCAAATGTCCACATGGAAATATGAATGCTACTGGAAAATCATTACTTCTAAATTATAACTAAATTGCTTATTATTAGAAATTATAGTGTAAAACATGATAATTAACATTATTTCAAACTTCAGTTGAACTATTGCTCTGGTTTAGTACAACATGCAAGTTGAAAAATGTATAAATCTAACTTGAGTTTGAAATGCCTATGGATTATCTGCATGGTGATATTATAATGAATTTGAAAAGGGAAACAGTGACTTTCATATACAAGTTAATTTTCATATCAACATTACAATTATAATCACCTTTATCTAATCATTAGATTTGTCCAGATGCAATTAATTTAATGTAAAATTGCAGAAAACTTTGAGGAAATGTACAGTACACACTTGTTAGTACTAGTTTAGCCATGCCTCAGCTTTTAAGTTGTTTTTTAAAAGCATTTTGCCTGGGCAGAATCAATTTCAAGTTGGTCTTTTATTCTGATCCAGAAAATGGTTCTTGTTCAGTTCTTTTTTTGATTATATAAATACTGGCATAAAGTTGGAAGTTTAAATTTGCATTTAGAAATAATTTTCAAAGTTTAGGCCAGCACACAAAGCTTTAGTTTTGTGTATGAAGGAACTGCAGATGAGGGTTTAAACCAAAGATGGACACAAAATGCTGTAGTAACTCAGCAGGACAGACAGCAGCTCTGGGGAGAAGGATGGGCGACGTTTCTGGTCGAGACCCATCTTCAGCCCAAAGAATCTTCTCTCCAGAGATGCTGCCTGTCCCGCTGAGTTACTCCAGCATTTTGTGTCTATCTAAGCTTTAGTTTTGACTTGATCATTCACCTGCACATTAGTACGCAGTCCTTGTGTTATGCAAATATGAGGACTGACCAAAAAAAACATGTACAATGAGAGAATTTACCTAGAAACTAAAATGCGTTACTGTGTATTTGCCATTATTTCTGCAAAGATAACCGTGAATACCTGAAGTAATAATATTACACAGCATATGGCTGAAAAAAAGAAATATAATTTTAGGATTCACAATGCTAGCTACTTGTCCTTTCAACATTGCGAATCCTAAACTATCCACGGCCACTTGCCCCATTCAATTTTGTTCAAGATTTTAAATCTGCTGCATTTAATGCAGTTTTGCACTATGGACGCTACAACAGTGGTTACAATTGTACCAATAAAAACCGACCGAGGTGGTTTAGAAAGCAGCGTTCCCAAACAAAATTTGACACCAAGGTACAGATGACCGGAAAGCATGATCAGAGGCAGACTGACACCATAAGCAGAGCGAGATGTTTAACTTAGCTGCATTCAATGACATTACCACATGCCATGGAGTTAACCTAATAGGCAGGGACTTTAAAATTATAGGGTAATGTTTAGAAAAGTTACCAGGAGCTGAAACGAGAGGTATTATGCTAGATTTGTCCTTTCAGGATGGACTCTTATAACTTGCCACAGAACACCACAATCCCCGTGCAGTTAGTGAAATGGCAGCCTAAGTCCAGATGTTAATACTGCTCCGTTTGAATCACCATTGCAGTAGCATGCAGGTGATCACTTCAGAGAAATACAATAAAATGAATTACCCATGAGATAGTTGGTGAAAAAGACTTTCTCTTTTCTGATAAAAAGAAAACATACCGAATCAACTTCATATACATGCTGGAAACAAATTGAAGTCTAAACCAGTATAAGTTGGTTAATTACTAAAATCACTTAATTCTTAGCTGAAAGTAAATTCTTGGGAAAGAAATGTGTTGTCTTACACATGCTTAACACATGATACGATCAGCTGTGTATAGAACTTTAAAATTGCTGATCAATTTGAAACTTTAACAGAACAGAAATTAAGAGTTAAATGCATGTGTTAACAAAGAATAATTATTTTACATTTAATGTCTTGTAGATTAATTGGTTATAAAAGTTGTCCCTAACATAGGTGGATGGCAGAGAACAATTCCTGATGAAATTACTTCTCGGGATTTTACAGCAAGTAAGCAGCTCTTAAATGGACTGATCATTCTTAACTCATGACCAGAGACGGCTACTTGCCCCTGCAGTGTGCATGTAATGTAAATAACATCTGTGCAATTCCCCATTATACCCCTGCATTCTATCCCAAGGACAAAACATCTGGATAGGAATGGGAAGAGGAATCCTTGCAGTTTATTCCATACCTAAATCTGCAACACAACACACAATTCCTGCTCTAACCAGCCAATTCCATATCGATACAGAATCTAATCCAACCAGTAACATATCTAGAAATGCTATGTTCACTCTGCCATAAGCAGGGTTGCTCAACAATATCTACAGACTTATTCTACATAATAGAACTGGTTAGAAGTAAAACGATAAATGAATATCAGTTGTACAATTGGGGCAGCGCAGTGACACGTGGGTAGAGTTGCTGCCTTACAACACCAGAGACCCGGGTTCGATCCTGACTACGTACGGGTGTTGTCTGTATGGAGTTTGTACGTTCTCCCTGTGACCGTGAGGGTTTCCTCACACACTTCAAAGATGTACAGGTTTGTAAGTTAATTGGCTTCAGCAAAATTGTAAATTGTTCCTGTGTGTAGAGTAGTGCTAGTGTACAGGATGATTCCTGGGCCGATGGGCCTGTTTCCAAATTGTACCTCTAAAGTCTAAAGTGATGTTAAAATCAGTAAATGTTTTAATTTATGTACAGTTAGTTATGCAAGCCTTTCAGGGAGTTTTTGGATAATATTTAATTTTGTGAATTATTAAACATCTGAGTCAGGAGGGGCTTTTGCTTGGTTCATCTCCTTAAAACCCCCATGTGCCTTTCATTGGCTTTATTTTGTGCACGTTTGCTACAGGTGGGAAGGGGAATGAACTGACTTCAACAAAGCGTTTACCATCAAAGTTTGAATTGAAAGAAAATTTGCAATCTAGCTACCATAAGCAAAATGGAGCATTAAAGTTTGTGCTCTTCAGATTAACCCATTATACAACGAAAGCCTCAGATGGGAACAGCTGCAACAAAACAAAATGTAGGAGTACTGGCATGTTGAATGAAATAGTGCAAGACATTTAACTCTGCTTCTTAAATACTGTTCTATTGACGTTGACGGAAATAATGGTGGGCGGAAACAAGGATGCATATTGTGTTAAGCATGGAGAAGAGGATGCTCTTTCATACCCAAGAATCTCATTCCAGCTTTTAGATGTTTTAGGGCGATCCTAGTGTTTACGCAGCAAAATAATCACAAAACAAAAGTACATTTTGCCAAGTAAACCATACTGCAAAATAACTGGATGTGTTTTGGTCAGAAATGGTGTAGCGAATGTTGGAGAATCACTTCAAGAAACATTGTGAACTAAGGTTAAAGCTCTTTGTTATAAACATGGTATTTTAATCTGCACGATGGAATGTTAATGATCTATTATTTCATTTAGATGAATGTGTTTGTCTTATAATATAAAAGATTTTCGATGTTTCAAAATTCATGTCATCAGTTATTAAGGAAGCTGATGGCAAGTGACATTTCTAAAGCATTTTTGAGGATGTAGGTGTAACTGACAAAGCCAGCATTAATATCCCACCCGCAACATGCTGGAGGATGTGGTGAGCTAACTTTATGAACCATGGAAGTTACTGTTGAGGTGGCGATTCCCAGGAATTAGATCTAATGACGAAGAAGGAAAGGCAGTCAATTGCAGAGCAGGCAAGTGCAGAGCAGGCAAGTGTTTTATCTGAGAGGGGAAACATGCAAGTGGTGACATTCTCACTTGCCTGACACTCTCACGCTGCTTGGTGAATAACGTCACAGGTTTGGGTGTTGCCAGAGGTGCCTGGGCCTTTACTTGCTGAAGTTTGGACGGGTAAGAGGGGTTCTCATTGAAACTTACCGAATAATGAAAGTGGATGTGGAAAAGGTGTTTCCAGTAATGGGGGAGTCTAGAACCAGAGGTCTCAGCCTATGAATAAAATAACATACCTTAAGATTGGAGATGAGGAGGAATTTCTTTAGCCAGAGGACAGTGAATCTGTGGAATCCGTTGCTACAGGAGGCAGTGGAGGCCTAGACATTGGCTATTATTAAAGCATAGATTGACAGATCCTAGATTAGAAATGGCGTCAAAGGATATAGTGAGAATGCAGGAGAATGAGGTTGAGAGTGAAAAATAGATCAGCCATGATTGAATGGCGGTGTAGATTGGATGGGCTGAATGGCCTCATTCTGCTTCCACGTCTGGTCTTGGGAATTGATGCCAGTTTGTCCTGGTACATCTTTGAGTGGTTGCCAAGTGATTATTCCATCACCATGCTAACCCGTGTCAGAATGTGAATTGCCTATTATAGCATACTCGCTCTTCAACCTGTTGTAGATCTTCAGCAGGTACACAAAATTGCTGGAGGAACTCAGCGGGTGCAGCAGCATCTATGGAGCGAAGGAAATAGGCGACGTTTCGGGCCGAAACCCTTCTTCAGACTGATGGGGGGTGGGGAAAGAAAGAAGGAAAAAGGGAGGAGGAGGAGCCCGAGGGCGGGCGGATGGGAGGGTGGGAGGAGACAGCTAGAGGGTGAAGGAAGGGGAGGGGACAGCACAGTCCTTCGCTCCATAGATGCTGCTGCACCCGCTGAGTTCCTCCAGCAATTTTGTGTACCTTCGATATTCCAGCATCTGCAGTTCCCTTTTGAACACGTAGATCTTCAGCATATGTGTAGCTGATTCCAAGGTGTTTTTGGTCAATGAAGATCCCCAGGAAGTAGATAGCAGTGGACTTGGCAAATGTAATGTCATTGAATGTCAAGACAGACCACTTAGATTCTCCAGTAGATGATCAATGCTTTGCACTTGTATAGTATAGATATTACTTGTTACTTAGCAGTTCAAGCCTGAATGTTCAGTAGATCTTACTGCATACATCCATGGACAGCTTCATCAGGTGGGATTTTCAGAGTTCAATTAATTTAAACTGAAATCAATTAATTCTGTTGCTAAAACCGGTTTAGATTTTGGTGATTTGGGTTCCCATAGTAAGTTAACAAAGTTCAATCAGAAAGAGTTACTGAGTTTCAGAGTGGTAGGTGGTATGGCTTTCAATGGCCATTGGTTAGGTGTTAGAACAAGTAGAATTAATATTAACAGGTTTAACTACATAGGTTAAAAGATTTTAGCCAACTATTACTGCTCTATACAACATAGCATTATTTTCATTTTATGACAGCAATATCAACCACAAAAATGATTATAGAGATAGAAAACAAATTCTGATTCTAAATCCATACATCCAAGTCAGATCTGTTCCATGGATATTGGGTGAAGGAATATTAAAGTCCAATTCTAGTTAAATCTTCGGTTTGGTGGGGTTGAGGATTGTTTAAAAAAAATGTCATATGGATACACGCTTTAAGTTGTAGGTGGAAGGTTATCAGGAAATGTGTGGATGTGGTGTGTTAGCTTCAGTGTGATCGACCTGCCTTTGCCTAGCTGTTTAGTTCTAAAACAACAGCTAGCTAGTGGATGAAAGTGAATGCCTGAGCACCTAAAGGGGAAGTTTGCCAACCCCTTCAACAAGATGGGTGAGATTTCTGCCGGAGATCCTTCTTCAGACCCGACCTGAAATGTCACCCATTCCTTCTCTCCAGAAATGTTGCCTGTCCCGCTGAGTTACTCCAGCTTTTTGTGTCTATCTTTGGTTTAAACCAGCATCTGCAGTTTCTTCATACAGATTTAGTCCACAGGAGCTGCCTTGAGCTTCCCCTTTTCCTCACTCCAGTTTGCCATCCCACTCCTGCCTTACAGCACAGTGCAGTTATAATGTGGTTCAACGCTGCATCGTCCATCTGGGCACATGGCAGCCTTCCGGACTCAATGTCAAATGCAACAAATTCAGATTGAACTTACAGCCTAACAGTATGAACATTCAGAAAAGGTACAAACAAAGAACTGCAGATGCTGGTTTATAACAAAGGTAGACACTAAGTGCTGGAGTAGCTCAGCGGGTCAGGCTGAATCTGAAGAAGGGGCCTGACCCGAAATGTCACCCTTCCTTTTTCTGAAGAGATATGCATGACCTGCTGAGTTACTCCAGGAATTTGTGTCTATCCTTGGCATACATTGAATTCTCCAGATTTGGTAAACAAGTTTGCCAGGTTAATTCCTGGGATGGCGGGACCGACATAGAAGAAAGAATGGGTCGACTGGGCTTGCATTCACTGGAATTTAGAAGGATGAGAGGATATCTTATAGAAACATATACAATTCTTAAGGGATTGGACAGGCTAGATGCAGGCAAAATGGTCCCCATGTTGGGGAAAGTCCAGAACCAGGGGTCTAAATCGTTAATATATATTGTAAATAACTGGGGTCCCAGCACTGAGCCTTGCGGGACCCCACTGGTCACTGCCCGCCATTCTGAAAAGGACCCATTAATTCCTACACTTTGCTTCCTGTCTGCCAACCAGTTCTCTATCCATGTCAATAACCTACCCCCAATACCACGTGCTCTTATTTTGCACAGTAATCTCTTGTGTGGGACCTTGTCAAAAGCTTTTTTTGTTGTTTATTTTCTATCATGACCCGGATAAATAACTATTTCAAGTGAAATTGTGAAGGAGCAAGAAGCTTTGCAAAGGGATCAGAAACTTTATTTAGAAAGTTCCAATGAGAATGTAGCGATGTATAAGGCAAAGTACTAAGTTGGTATCAAACTAGGAAAACACATTTACATTTATCTTTCCATACAAACTTATAATTTATTTTTTATTTTGAAAGTTGCAATTGAATCAGTTTATGTCTCCCTTTCAGGCACTGCATTACAGATCACAATAATTTACAACCTTAAATCTAACCTTCCCTGATTCTTTAGCCACTACTCTATACCGATTCTTGTTTTACAGACTAGAATGGCTGTTTTATACATTAATGGACAGTAAATACTTACCCTTTGTCAAAGTACGTTGTAAAGCCTGAATTTGAAAACTTTGCATTGTTGACCATCGCGGTGCCGATGCCATTCCCTGAACTGTAACACTTCCGCGTCGCTTGGTCCTTTGCAAAATTCCTGCATGCTGCTAACTTTGATTCTAAGGCCTGGAAAGATTTATACATTAATTTAACAGGGACACAGAATGAAAATTACCACAAACAATCCTTGTTTTACATGAAATAAACACTCAACAACTTCCATCCACGCGCCCCTCTCTCCCACTACAAAAGCACTGATTTCTTAAGGGATGACTGAACAGAAGCATTCACGACAAACTTAAAATCAGCCCAGATTCTCCCTACTACAGAAGTGAAGAATGAGGAGGAAAGAGATTAGATAGCACAGAGAATATATTCTAAGTACAGAGCTTCGAAAGTGGCAAAGCAGAAGAGACATTTTCTGGGCTGCAGAATTGTTTTTATTTAGCAAGCCTTATCTTATCTCTCCTGGCAATGAATGTCATTGTGGTACAGGTCCATGGATAATAGCAATCCTTTGGCTGTTAACATTGTACATACTCAACAAATTGAATGGTGGAAGGTTGTTTACTTGAAGCTGTCTAAGTCTTTATACATTGTGCAGAGTTCACTGACAAGTTAGCCATCATCTAAAATTACTACTCTTCCCAATTATCATAATATGCAACAAAATCTAAACATTTATGAATTAATGGATTTGTAGCATTCTTCTATTTGAATATAAGTATTAAGATAATTGTTTATTCAGGCAGATCACTTGCATTTAAAGAGCACCTCCTTAAATTATTTAAAAACACATGCGATAAATTACTTTTAAGAAAAACAAAAGTTGCAATATAAAACACCGCTTACAGCCAAGCTAAATAGAAGAATACATAATTGTCGAATTTTGAATATTTTATTAATTTTCCAGTATAACACCACTGACTCTTTAGGGTACGTGTCTCCAATTTACCCTTTTTGTTGCCATAACCAATAGCTCACCATACTCCTGTAGGAAAATACTACAACAAAATGCATTTCATGATTTACAAACTTTCACTTACATTTTCCAGGATCATATTCCTGATGTAAATTGAGGGATTACATCACAACTAATGAATTATTTATGAAATGTATTAACTGTCAACCTGAGACAGTAAATAAACTGTGATTAAAAACATAAAATAGTATATTTCCTGGCAGTATCCCAGAAACAAGGTGATTAATTGACTCTGCTTTAATACAGTCAGCTGAAGATAGCAGAACATAGAGCTTCCTTGAATAGCAATGTGGAACCTAAATAGCCCTGTCCCACTGAGTTCATTCAAGAGCTCTCCCGAGTTTAAAAAAAATCAAACTCGTGGAAACACGTAGAATGTACGTAGCGGGGACGTCTCTTAGCAGCTCGTAACGCTAACAGCAGGTACTCGGTAAGCTCGGAAAGACTCGTGAAGAACTCGTACTGTGGGACAGGGCTTTAACGATTTCTTAGCAAACAGTTGTAATAATTAAAACATGGACAAATTCTAATAAAGAATACAAGGAAAGGATTAAACAGAAATGATAGAAAATATATTTTTTTATGCTTTGGCTAATGGACAACACTTCTATATTGTAAAGAAAATAAAGAGAACGGATACTTACCCCTACTTTTCTTAAAAGATCACCAACAATATTTAGTGCAGATAGTCTGGCTGATGGAGTTAAAGGAGACGTGCCATAGCCATTTGGTACAGCTGGAAAACAAAGAGCTTAATTATGGACGATGCAGATACAGTACAGCACACCCACCATAACATTCACAAATCAGTTTATATTACTGGGAGACAAAGCTTGGTTGTACACATACAGGTCTTATCTGCAGAGAATGTTGTGCAAGTTATATCAGCCATCACTATGCAAGCCTAAGATGGACACAAAATGCAGACTAACTCAGTGGGACAGGCAGCATCTCTGGAGAGCAGGAATGGGTGACTCTGAAGGGTCTCGATCCGAAACATCACCCATTCCTTCTCTCCAGAGATGCTGTCTGTCGCGCTGAGTTACGTCAGCATCTGCAGTTCCTTCCTACACATCACTATGAATGCCCATAGTATTCCATCAGCTAGCACACCTGTTTAAAGCGACGGCAAGAATCTAACTTAAGGAAGTGTCTTATCACATCTAGTTATACATTTAGGTTTTTGATAAAATCCAGTCATTGGCACAAAAGATCAGTGTGGTATGCACAGAATTTAAAGGATTGTGTGTTTTGATTTTACACACTGTAACCACAATCTGCCACCAGTCATGGTACCCACTGTATGAAATTTCAGTTTTACATCAAATATTTTGGCTTATACAGCAGAAAAAATCTTAATGTCCAATCACCTTTGTTTTCAAATTTGCTCTTATATTTTCTGCGTCAGAAATGAAACCTAGAGTAAAGGTGAGTTTCCCCATAGTAATATTTTAATTTTTAAACTAATTCTCTAAAGTGCTAATTCTCTGCATGGCAGATTTAGAAATAAGTGAATGAGTTTGACTGGAAACTAAGTGAGAATAAAATGGGTGCAATTTCTACCTAGATGACCAATTAATTGTATCTAAATCTGAAGCCCGATCCAGAATAATTCAAAACAGGGATTGATAACTTGCTTTGCTTTAAAGTTGACTGTTCATGAGTAATCAAATCAATGCATTTTGTAACCTCTGGTCAATCTCCCTCAATACACACTGAACATTGTTTTAAGTGTCAACACACCCAAGGGACTAAATATGTATTTAAATAAAGTGGTTATTTGGTTACTTACTATGAGTCATGAGTTCACCCATTTCAAATTTATATGTTTGCAAAGTCAGGCAATTAACACTATATTTAATCATGTCAAGTACAACACATAACACTTGGCATGGTTTGGACATGGGTAAACAATACCCCGTGGATGTCATTGCATTTATAGCCATAGGAACATGTCTTTACCATTCTGAGATTCTTAAATAGTAACATTAAAGTCACCTCATCGTGCAATCATTCCACATTCAATTTGGGCACATGGCTTCAAGAGTGGAGTGGTGGGTCAATGATCAGCACCAAATGGATGACTTATTGAACAATTCCATTTTATCAAAACCCATCCAAGTCAAATTGCTGGCCATCTTAGACATTTGCCAGTTTAGTGTAAACATAACAAGCAATCCATACAAACGTAGAAGAAATTCTGGTACTCATCAGAAAACTTGTGTCACACACCTCTGGGTGAAGCAAACCCATTGTCTGCTGTTCTTCCTACAGGTGTAGCTGGGAGAGAGAGGGAGGCTTGAACAGCCGTATCCATCTTCTCGCACTCCAGTGTTGGCGAACTCGGGGCAGATTTTCTTGTTACTTCCTGCCTTTCTCTTACTGCTAACTCTTGTCGCAGATCTAAAACAATATTCACAATACTGCAGTTGAGCAAAGATTTGTTGCAATAAAGAATAATAGTTGTGAATTTTTAGTGTTTTTTTCCCTTTCACTTAGTTAAGAATAATGTTTAGTATAGTACCACAGGACCACACATCAAGATAACCAACTTATGCACTATACTAACAAATACATTCCAAACACACTGTTCGTAACAGCACTTTGGATCAGTTACAATGCAATGTGCTTCCCTAAAACAAGGAATTTGGGTTCGTTTTCAGAACTGAATGTTAGGTAAGGTTGTCTTTGTGCATATAATGAATGATAAAGCAAAGTATCTTGGGGAAAGCACATGAGTCTACTTCTCTCATGTTCATATATTATAGGAGTAGAATTAGGCCATTCGGCCCATCAAGTCTACTCCGTCATTCAATCATGGCTGATCTATCTTTCTTTTTCAATCCCATTCTCCTGCCTTCTCCCCATAACCACTGACCCAATCTCTGCCTTAAAAATATCAATTGACTTGCCTCCACAGCCAACTGTGGCAATGAATTCCACAGATTCACCACCCTCTGACTAAAGAAAGTCCTCCTCATCTCCTTTCTAAAGGTACGTCCTTTCATTCTAAGGCCTATGGCCCCTGGTCCTAGACTCTCCCACTAGTGGAAACATCCTCTCCATCCAGGCCTTTTGCTACTCGTTAAATTTCAATGAGGTCCCACCTCATCCTTCTAAATGCCAGCGAGTACAGGCCAAGTGCCGTCAAACATTCATCATATGTTAACCCAATCATTCCTGCTCTTCCTTCCTTGGTCCCACCCATCTGCCTTTTCTAACCCCCCCCCCCCCCCAAAAAATCTTGTTGCCAATCTCCCACTGAATTAAAAGCAAAAAACAAAGCACTGAAGGAAGAGGCAGAGTTAACATTGATGTCTAGCAGCGGCGTTGTTGAATACAACCAGCGCATGTTTCCCACGGGGTATTAGAGCTCCATGCGTGAGGTATTATAATCTAATGTGAGTGATCAACAACTGCGTTGAGGATGATCAAGTAGGAGAGAACAAGAGCTGGAGAGCAGCCAGTAAGAAATAATTTCAAATTTGATTTAACATTGTACGTCATCATTTCAGAAATAACAGTAGTTATACAGACTTATTCTTGAGTATAAATTAATTACATTTAAAATAGTAATTCAATAGTGGCTTTTACTGATAAAAAACATTTAATGCTATAATGAAAAGCTAAAGCATTATATAATAATTATGTAATGCATTTATGTAATCACAACCCTTTGCAGGAATCGCAGGTAGAAAAGGCTTGTGTATATCATCTTAATTAACACAGAACAAACCTGCTCAACAGCAATATTGTCAATAAAAATAAACTCACCTCGTGCTTCATCTTTTAACCTCTGAACGGAAACAAGAAGCGATTCTTTCTCATCAAGTTCACTTTCTAAAAATGCATTTCTTTCAATTGCTTGATTCAACCGTTGTTCAAAATCCTCCAGAGATACTATTGTAGCCCTAAACATTATACAAAGATACAGTTATTAACATTGGTATTGGTTTATTATTGTCACATTTACTGAGCTACAGTGAGAAACAGAGAAGTACAATCAAGCGATGCACCAGGCAGTGAGTGCAAAGAGATAAAAATAAATAGGTGTGCAGAATATACTACTACAGCTCTAGAGAAAGTGGAGACTAAAAAGAAAAGGACAAGGACAGCAATGAGGTAGTTTGGGAGATCTGGAGGACACCGTTAGCTTATGGGAGGTCCATTTAATAGTTTGGTAACAGCTGGGAAGAAGCTTTTGCCCAACAGAAGAGGGAATGAGCAGGATATAAGTGGTCCTTGATTGTGTTATATGCCAGGGCCCACTTTGTTAGAGTGTCCACTTTAAATATAGGATGAAATGAAATTTAATGAAATATAAAAAGTCAACACAACAAATCTCATTTTTGATTTGAGAATTAATTGCATATCATTTTTAGAAACTAACAATCCTTGCATTTTAATTTGAAAGCACTGATTACCAAATTATAAGGTGCATTTTCATTTCCGCGGAATCATCCAGTTCATTAAAGCAATAATCAGTTCAAGGGTTTCCTCCGGATGCTCGTTTTCTCCCACATCCCAAAGATGGATGGGATTTCTGTTAAATAGTCTCCATAAATTACCTCTAGTGTGTAGGGAGTGGATGAGGAAATGCAATAACATTGAACTAGTATGAATGGGTGATCAATGATTGTCATGGACTTGATGGGCAGAAAGGCCTGATTCCATGCTGCATCTTTCAATTTTTAATTTAGAAAGTATTTCACTGTTCCTCATTAGTTTGAAATAATAAACATGAAATGAAACTAACTTTATGAAACATTTAAAACAAATAAAAATATTTTTGAACAATGAGGTGAAAATTCAGAAGGGAACTATCTGGTTCAGCCCAAGCCAACATTTATTGCCTATTGCCATTGAGAAGTTGATAGTCAATCATTCTTGAATTCCTTGAGCCTTCTTGATGAAGTTCTCCAACTGAACCCCAAATGTTCTGATCATTAGTCGATTCAGTCAACATACATTAGATGTTTTCTAGTACGTTAAGAAAATAGGTCAGAATTCTAAGTGGAACAATGCATTATCGATTACATATTTCCAAATAAGATATTTCCAGATGAGAAAGGTGTGCAGAAAAAAACTGCCTTTGTTTCCATGTGTTGCCGCATTTGTCCTCCAAAAGTGTAGAGGCAAGTTGTTGCAGTATATCATGTGAATACGGGATATGCTGGTCGTGAAGGGAATGAACATTAAAGCGGGTGGATAAGTTGACAAACAGCTGTCCCCTAAATATAATCCCACTTCCTGAGTGTTGTTTGCACTGAAATCATACAAGCAAGCGGAAAATATTTCATCAGAGTCCTGATCTGTCTTTTACATGGTGCACAGACTTTGGGTAGTCAATGCTAATGTCAGCAATAGCATTCATGAACTCTCAGCACTTCATACATTGTTCTTAGTTTAATTACCAACTTTGCATGAATGAATGTGATCAAAGTGCAGCTAATGGACTTCCAGCTGAGCTTTATTGACAAAAAGTAGTGATCAACATTTTGAGACAGATTCTTCAATGCAGGAAGCAGTTTTAGCAAACAAAATTGTCACCACATCAAAGAAGATGACCAAGGCTAGGCATCAGCACTCGATATGAAATCAGAGCAGCAGAAAGCCTGATCACTGCCCTCTAATCAACTTGCATGCTATATTCCCTTAAAATACTAAGATTGTCTGACTTTGGCTAAAATGTGTAAAAACAGAATGTGGCAAGAGCACTGCGACATGGACAGAGGGGAATAGAGAGACCTGCCTGCTGTGTCAACAGTGCACATGCAGACGTATGTGGAGGAACAATGGAATCAGGTATGACATCAATCCTGTGACCAGTACAAAATCATATCTGCAGACATTCAAACATATTAATTGTTGGAAAGACAAGTTGATCCTCAGACGGTAAAGGAAGCTCAACACATCTTCAATCACACTTCTTTATTTCTATGCATGCACCTTAGAAAAAACCCATCCTATCTGGATGCATCACAGCTTGGTTCAACCCAAGATCACGAGAAATTGCAGAGAGATCATTTAGTTTAGTTTAGAGATGCAGCGTGGGAACAAGCCCTTTGGCCCTCCAAGTCCACACTAGCCATCCTAAATCTATGCTATTCTGCTTTCGCATCCACTCCCTACATACTTGGGGCAATTTACGGAGCCCAATTAAACTATAAAACCGCACGTCTTTTTTTTTTTTTAAACCAAAAATAATTAAAATAATTATGGACAATAATATTTTCTACAAAATAAATCAAAACAAAACCTACCACAATAATACGTCAACCAAATATACTAAATAAACTCCAATACAACGATATCACCATCCTTGTTGAGGATCCATTCCACCACACGCGGTGCCCAGCGGTCCCGGAAATCCCCCAGGGTGCCCGTCCACAGCGCGTAGCCCCTTTCTATTACCACCCGGGCGCGGACGTAACCCCGGAAAAGGGGCAGGCAGCCGGCCTGGGCAGAGCCCTCTTCCGCTTGGCGCCGTGACTCGCGGATGGCCAGCTTGGCCAGGCCAACCCGCACGTCTTTGGGATGGGGGAGGAAACTGGAGCACCCGGAGGGAACCCACACAGAGGGTGGATGTGCAAACTCCACACAGACAGATCCCGAGGTCAGGATTGGACCTAGGTCTCTGGTGCTGTGAGAAAGCGGCTCCACAAATTGCGGCACTGTGCCGCCCTAGTGAATGCATCCCTGTCACCAGCCTCTCGCCCTCCCCCATCAACTCCAACTACACATTGAGTCAAGAATACAGCAAATAATCATGGGCCTCTCACACTCCACTCACATTCACTCTTCTCCACTGTTTATTTTCTCTTTTGCACAAACTGATGTACTCGTGTATGGTGTGATTTGCTTGGATAACATGCAAAACAAAGTTTGTCACCGTATCTTCGTACATATGGCAATCATAAAGCAATACTGGGATTTGAGTATAGGAATCAAGGCTTTAGTGCGATTTGGTTGGAAATGGGAGGTTAGAGAAAAGGCAGTGGTTTGCGAGGACAATGGCATTATTTTCCAGGTGGATACAATGCTAGCAGAATTGAAAAGAAGAGGTGAAGTAATAATATAACAAAATCAGCCATTGTGAGGGCCACAAACAGAAGTCAGGGGATCAGAAATTTAGGAGATCAAGAGATGGAGTTCCCAGACAATGAGTATGGAATGACCAAGAGGAAAGACAGCAACGGAAAACAAAACAATTAATATTTCCCTTGGCTAATAGTAGGATGTGAGAAAGGAAGCTCTCAAAATCACTTTCATTCTAGCTGGCAAGTATTTGTGGGTACTTTGAATTTGTTAATCTGAATAGCTAATTAACATTCTGATTTTAACATCTTTACAAACACAATAGTTAAATGTAAATGTTGTGATTATTTTCTCTTTAAAGCACGAGTAATATTTTTTGTTTTCTTTAGTTCAAATGAGGACAAATGGCTCCTTCATGTGGAAGCTTGCCACATTTAACTATATAATTTCTTCAAAACAGCTCAGAATGACACATACTAATACCACAAAACCTATGTATGTCTTTCTATTCACAAGTCTGTCCCCTCTAATTTGATGCTAATACACTAATTTCCTTTTACATTATTTATGCTTCATTCCACATCATTTAATTTCACTGCCTAAATTGGTAAACGACAGAGCATGAAGATACCAGATACAACTATCACTGCAAGGCATTCACTTGTGCATCTGTTAATCGGTGTGTACTCTATAAGATGGGGGCACTGTTTTGTAACCTAAAAGATGGACCAAGAACTCCAATTTACGAAGGTCATTTCTACACATGCCAAAAATCACATCCAACATATTTCCGTGCAATACCGTCAAAAATTATTTTATATTATTTTTAGAATGTAACCAGAATTCTTGTTATCATAATCCATTAACTGGCCTGATGCAGTAAAAGGTTCAGAGACATAAGAGACTGGACTGGAGTTTGAACCAAAATCATTATCACGTGATCACAAACAAAATAAATGAAATTAAGTGGTGGAGGCAGGTTCGTTGGTATAATTTAAAAATAAATTGGATAGGCATATGGATGAGAAGGGAATGGAGGGTTATGGTATGAGTGCAGGCAGGTGGGACTAAGGGAACAAAGTTGTTCGGCACGGACTTGTAGGGCCGAGATGGCCTGTTTCCGTGCTGTAATTGTTATATGGTTATATGGTTATGGTCCTATTTTACCCAAATAAACCATAGGAAACCATTGTTACCTTTTAGCTCTTTCTAAATCATCATTTGCTTGCTCCAGTTCCCTAACGTATTTATTCAGTTGATCTTTGATGCCTCTGGTTTGACCCAAGTCATCTTCTAACATAGATATCTGCTTATAACTCTGTGCATACTGCTGTTCAAGCTTTTCCTAAATGGCAAAACAAAAAGAATCATTTTTATTTACATTATTATCATTTTGATTTTCTTTAAATAAAGACACATTTGATCTTATAGTATGTATTTACCACAGGACAATAAAAATTCAACAGAGCCTGTGTACCATTTTATGGAATTATAGCAAGTATAATCAAATAGTGAACTAAGGATCCATATTAATTCCAGGAAATAGCTGTTAAATTACTCATCTTGATTAACATTCAAGTAATTTCAAATCCTAAATGATCTTACTTGTTCATCGTAATGATTGTACTTTGTACATTTCTACTTTGCCTTTCACTGAAAAGAAAACTTGGTGGCAGAGGGTTAAAACATATTAGGATTTTCACCTCTGGGACTAGAATTCAGAATGAGCCCTGATTTGAAGGCAAGTGGGTTATTTTGTGGCTTCAAAAAATGAAATTAATTTGGTCTTAATCCTATTCATAGTGGTATATATTGAAAGCCCACGGCTGCCTGTACAGTGGCAATCTCAAGTCGATCTATACAGATGTGCAGTGGGTGAAAATGCTGCACTCACCATTTAGAATAAAATTCAAGTGAAATGAATTGTTAGAAAAATAAAAGCCTATGGGATTATACCGCCAGCATGACTATAAAATTAGCTATGGGATAAAAAGCAGAGTAGCAGTGAATAATTTCTTTCCACAGACCAAGGGAAAGCTTTCAGATGTGCCCTCCAGGGATTGGTATAAAGACCATTGGTCTTTTCAATTTATATTAATGATCTGAACATAAGTAAACAGGACATTAATTTCCAAGCTTGGAGATGAAACAAACTCAAATGTAGAAAACAATAATGAAAATGGACTTCAAGAAGGCACATGCCGTCTAGTTTGACTGTCAAGCATGAAATTCAAACAAGCTGAAAACAATAGCTTTTACAAGAAGGAAGTGGTACGGTCATATTAATAATATATTTTGAATGTGACTGCAGGAAGTGCCCAAATTAACAAATCATAAACAAGGATGATGAGAAAGCAGATTTTAAGCTGATATATAGGACTGCTGACTGTATTAATTGAGAAAACAACAAAAGCAAATGACTCCTTATAAAGTAGAAACATGGAATTGCAAATGCTGATTTACAGAAAAAGACACAGTGCTGGAGTAGCTCAGTGATCAGGCAGCATCTCTGGAGAACATGCATGGGTGAACATTTATCCATGTTCTCCAGTGATGCTGCCTAAACCACGGATTCATTCCAGTACTTTGTGTCCATTTTTGTCTCCATGTAAAGCATTGTTGAATACTGTTGTTAATCTATACACCAAATTTTAATGTACTAATGAAGGTTAAAGCAATAAGGAGCCAAAGAAGAATAGTGCCACAGCGAAGGGACCTTAATTATGTTCAAAGATTATTGTTGGGTTTGGTATCTCTTTTTGATAAGATTAATTCCTTAAAGTGTTGCCAGTAGCATAAGCTTCAAAAAGTAGACTGCAACAATTAATGGTGATTGGCAAAATAACTAAAGGTGACCTAGCTGGTAATTGTAAACCTATAAAAGATTATCGAAGCAGGTTCAAGAGTAGATACAGAAACAAATAGATACAAAATTGAAGGCTAGAAAATTAGAGTTTAGGAGAAAGAGCAAGAAAATGAGATTGGCAAGATTCAGACTAGGTGTGATGGGTTAAATTATGGCATCAACTCAAGCCCAAATGTTGTGCCATACTATAATTCTAATTCTAGTTGCAGAATACAACAGGGCAGCAATCATTTCGGAGCAATAATGCTCGCATCTGATACGACTCCAATTTCTAAAAAATATAGTGAAATGAGATCATGAGCTATGAATAAGTTTATATTTTGACCTATGCAGTCATTTTTCAACAAGTGTTTCTGAAGGGTTGAAAAATAGTCTCAGCAACTCTTAGCTGCCGCAAAGGAACTCTGGTATAATATTTATAGCATTGGAATGCTTCTAGCAATGAATAGCAATCATGGAGGGACAAGTAAGAAAACAGAATATATATTTTATTTTACACAACTATTAGTTAGGCCTGATCTACCTATGACCAAACTATGTATAATGGTCTTTAATCATGGAGTCAGAGAGTTGCAGCACAGGCACTTTGGCCCAATGAGTCCTGCTGACCACGCATTTGCACTAATCCTACATCATTTCCATTTTTACTCTTCCCATGCCGTGCCAGAGAATGTCGAGCATCAAAAGATTGAGGTAATTACATTTAGAAATAAAACTATTTATTTAAGTATAAAGTTTTATGGTTTGCCCAAATATTGCAACCTGTCCTCATGTTACAAGCTAGAACGTGAATGATAATATGAACACCAACTGAATATTAATGCCGTTGAGAAATTCAGTTTACCTTTAATACCTCCAAATCTAGCTTTAGTCTTTGATTGTCAGACACTAAATCTCTATTTCTGTGTTCTGCCTGCTCCAATTGTGCTTCCAACTCGGCTTCAAGCTCCCTGCTTCCTTCTTGGAATTCTTCCAGCTCCTCCCGTGTTTCCTGAAAACTGAATCATGAGTTCAAACGGTCAGAACAAAACAGCAGACGCTAGTCAAAATAAACTGCCAGGGTCAAGTCAAGTGTTTTATTGTCATATGTCCCAGATAGAAGAATGAAATTCTTACGTGCTGCAGCACAACAGAATATGTAAAGATAGTACACTGTAAACAATATGATAAACGAGAGAAAAAAATTTAGTTCGTATATATCCACACATACTGATAAGTACACACATATAATATATACAGAGCCCTCCATAATGTTCGGGCCAAAGACCCATCATTTATTTCTTTGGCTCTGTACTCCACAATTTGAGATTTGTAATTTCAAAAAATCACATGTTGTTAAAGTGCACATTGTCAGATTTTATTAGGTCAATTTTATACATTTTGGTTACACCATGTAAAAATTACAGCAGTGTTTATACAAGTGCTCCTGTGCCTCCCCAGACCAGCTCTGTGCAGTTCTCACCTCTGGGGGGTGCGCTCTTCAGTTGCTGCCTGTACAGTGTTTCCACTGAAGGAAATTACACAAAATTCAGGAAATTCTGGTTGTCTCCGGGTAATTTTAGGGAAATTATATAATTTCAGGAAATTTCTGCATCTGGCCTGCAAAGCAGTGTAAAAAGGTAATGCCGGTTTGGTGCTCAAAGGTTTAAACAGAGCGCTGTCAGTTAAACGCATGGGAATTTAAACAAAGAGCTGTCAGCTGCAGCGCTATGGGTTCTAAATATAGCGCTACCGGCTGGAGTGCTATTGGCTTTAAACATAGCACTCTGGCCATAGCGCTATGGGTCACAGACTGTTCGGGAAAATTCTCGTATAACAATGAGTCTTTGGAATTCACTTTCTCAGTGGAAGTTGAGCCCTTGATTATTTTTCAGGCAGTGGTAGAATTCTGGATAAGCCTAGTGGTGAAAGGTTACCAGTGGGATTGCAGTTACATTGGGATTGGCCTTGATTTTACAGTATGGTAGGTGGGCTCAAGGGGCAGAGAGGGAGGGTTGGAGGGGTGGAGAGAGGGAGAGGATGGAGAGGGGAGGGAGAGTGAGGGGGAGATTGGGAGAAGGAGGGATGGAGAGAGTGGAGGAGAGAGGGAGAATAAAAGGAAGGAGAGAGGGAGGAAGAGAGAGGGAGGGAGAGGGAAGAGGAGGGGAAGGAAGACAGGGCGGGAGGGAGAGATGGACGAAGGAACGAGGAGGGAGGTACGGAGAGAGGAGAGAGAAGGAGGGAGTGAGGAGGGAGCGCGAGGCGAGGGAGGGGGAGAGGGAGGGAGAGGGAGGGAAGAGGGAGGGGGATGGTGAGGGGAGGGAGGGGGGAGGGAGGGGGGATGGGCGGGGGAGGAGGGAGGGAGCGGGAGGGAGAGGAGGAGGAGGGACGGGAGGGAGGAGGGAGGAGGAGGAGAGGAGGGAGGGCGAGGGAGGGAGGGAGGGAGGGAGGGAGAGGGAGGGAGGGAGATGGAGGGAGGGCGAGGGAGGAATAGAGGGAGGGAGGGAGGGAGAGGGAGAGAGAGAGAGAGAGAGAGGAAGGCGGAAGGGAGGGAGGGAGATGGAGGGAGGGAGAGGGAGGGAGGGAGAGAGGGAGAGAGAGGGAGGGAGGGAGAGGGAGCAGAGGCTGAGACACATGAGAGCAGGTTGAAAAAACGAAGGCAACGAAAGCTGTTGGAGGCCACAAAAGCTGCCTTGCATAACACTCTACAAGTGAGTAACAGAAGCAGGCAGTTACGGTGTAGTTACATAGATCTGTTTTGCCTTGTTCTTCTTCATGCTGTTAACATGTGCCCGCGAAAACCCCCCCCAACAACAAATAGCACGCAAGAAGCATTTTGAAATTTTCAAATTCCAGGAAATTTGGGATTCTATTTCAGGAAAAAAAAAATTTGAGGTGTGGAATCACTGTGCCTGTGTGCAGGAAGAAGCAGCTCGGATGTCCCGAAGTGAGGGCAAGGGATAGAGTGATAGGCCTCCTTGATGGTTGTATAGCAGTGGTCAAGGGTGTTTAATCCTCTGGTGCTGCAGACGATGTATTGGTGGTAGTTTTGGAGTGGTTTCTTCAGGTTGGCTTTGTTGAAGTCCCCAACGATGGTGATAAATGCTTTGGGTTACGCTGTCTGGTGCTTGTTGACCACGGCGTGCAGCTCCTCCAATGCTAAACGAGCGTCTGCCTGGAGTGCCACATTTCCGGACATCATTGAGGCCTCCCCGGTGTTTCCATGTACTGTACTTACTGTTCCTAAGATTCCCCCGCCAGGTCGGGGATTCCCCTGCGATCGGGAATTCCCTTACAGTCGGCAACTCCGTTGCTGCCGGTAGTTCGCAATAGCGCTAATGCATTAAATACATTAGCAGCTTGTCGGTTGCAGCGCTAGTTTCTGCTGTTCCTTTTATACATGTAAAGGGCCTGTCCCACTTACTTGTCCTTGGCACGCAAATTACACGACCTCGTGGTCGCGTTGAGCCGCGATGGTCCGGCGAAGGTCGGGCGCGATCACATGCGTACGCACAGCCGTCTGGAGCGCGTGACGTCATTTGAAGATGGACACAAAGCTGGAGTAACTCAGCAGGACAGGCAGTCTCTCTGGAGAGAAGCAATGGGTGACGTTTCATGTCGAGACTCTTCTTCAGTCTGAAAAGAAGGGTCTTGACCCGAATCGTCACCCATTGCTTCTCTCCATAGATGCTGCCGGTCCCGCTGAGTTACTCCTGCATTTTGTGTCCATCTTCAATTTTCTTGGCCCCGCTCTGGGAGTAGAAGTGGGGGCGGATCCGGACCGCAATGGCCATGAGCCCCAGGCCGAGTTCGGCAATCGTTTGCCTGCTTCTGCTGCTGTTGAAGGCGAGACGTTGCGTCACGCCAGGGTCTTGGGCCTGTCCCACTTTGGCTGTTAGTTCCGCGATAGGCCGTTGGCGCGTGAAGATTTTGTTCACTACAAAAATTTCGGAGCCCCGCGCGATGTCGCGCACAGCTACCCCTCCGCGCTTCTAAGTGGGACCGGCCCCGCACGCACCATACGATGCCCGTACGCCTCAACGTGACCACGAGGTCGCGTAATTTGCGTGCCAAGGACACGTAAATGGGACAGGCCCTGTAAGCTGAGAACTACGATATTTGATGAGTTTATGCTGTGCTGCCGGCAACATGTCGCCACAGACAGGCGCCATCGTGAGAGGTAACTGGATAATTACTCCATAAAAATAGATCATTACTGATGTCAGTCCAGGTTGGGTGATTCAACAAAAATATATAATTGGTCACCACTCCCCATGGACGATGAAGTAAGGCAGGATTATTAGTTTTGTTTTTAATACTAGTTCTGGAAAGTGAAAAGAAACAAAGTTAACCTTTCAGGTCTGAAATATTAACTCTGTGTTTCTTTGCATTTGCAATTTTTTTAAACCCTGTGAAATATTGAGCATCAATTATCACTTGCCAGTCTTTGCCCCACGCCTCCCTCTCTTTAGCAGCTTTCTCTCCTCTGTTCCAGCAGTCCGAAGGAGGGTCCCAACACGAAAACACTGTCTGTACATTCCACAGATGATGCCTAACCCGTTGAGTTCTTCCAGCAGTCTGTTATTGCTCAAGCTTCCTGCACCTGCAGTCTTTTGTGCCACAGTGTTATTATGTTTTTCAGTTAATAAATTTCACTGTATGTTTAAAATGCACAAAACGCTAGTTACGCAAAAACACGTAAGCATGATCACAGACTGTCCTCACCACTGTCTGTGATACTGGCAACATTTCCAGTTTACAAATAAACAATTGCACAACCGTACTATCACATGCTCATTCAAGTGCATCATAAAGTCACAATGTATTCATTTATAGGGAACTGTGTAAACAAAATTAAAACGCAAAACTTTGAGTCATGCGAAACTTTCAGAAAATTTTACAAAGACAAAAATACTGGAAAATAACAATGCCATCTTAAATACATCCTCGATGATAACCCAAAGAATCTGAGTCCTTTAGCTGATACATCAAATCCATTCATACAAAATTATACCAATTAATTAAATGAAAAGTAATGTTTCTGGATATTTCAGGTTCTTGACAAATTTATCTACAATAACAATGGTAAATCGGTAATCAACAGCATTTTTGGGAAAGGATGGGAAACGAGCATATTTAACATTAAAAAATATACTATATAGAAGTAAAAAGGTTGTTAAAAAGGAACAGGTCCATTTAATACATAATTAATTAATAATATTGATAGTTAATTTATACAAAATGCTTCATGGACAACATTTTGTCCAGGTACAGAGCATCCTCACATCCTATTTCATTGTTGAGCATGGCAGGTTCAGTCCCTGGGTATTCCCTGAAGCAAAGAGTATCTAACTCCATCTTCCTCACATGTTAGTGAGGCCTCCCTTCCATCAGTTCAAATAACTTAATAATTGCTTTCCTTGCCTCATGGCAAACATGACTTGCAGTTCAATCACCTGAAGGGGCTTAATTAACAATATTTATTTCTTTTCCCAGTGGAAATTCAGTCTTTCAGAACATTAATTTTTCTTTTCATTCCAGAAGCAGAATTTAGAGATGCCACGCTTTTTTGAGACTAATGTTTAAATATGCTTTTTCAAAACTTTATTATGGGGCGCAATGCACCAACTCTTCAGCTGATAAACAATTCATCTTTGAGCATTGGATGTCATTGCAACTCACATACTGACAGTACCTCAGTATTCAAGACACCTACCTTCAACACAAATCAATTAAAGTAATTAAGTATTCTATCTCGTGTGCAAAATAGCCACTCTACTTGCCCTTTAACAAAAGCAATATTCAAAATTATGGAAACTGTTCCAGTTTTCCAAATCTCTCCTTTCAACTGTTCTAGTTTTCACTTCCAGTAACACATTTTGCTCGATGTAATCCAATTTAAACAATCTAATTCTCTCAATCTGTTTCCCAAATACTCAAACTGCATGGAATCTTAAAGTTAAATTTAAAAAAATTATGGTGCAAATACAATTGACAGTTTCAGATGGGGAAATTGTTAATCGTTTATGTAAAATTTTATAAACCTTTTTCTTGCACTGGATATGGAGATGTGAAGAACATTCAAAGTTGCACCTCAACTGTATTCAGATTCCGTTACATCCAGTAACACAAAACCAATGACCCGCATTTTCCTGAACATGTGTAAATTTGAATATACACGAATTCAAGAAACATTTTTAAGCATCCTATTTATCCAAAACTAATCAATACTGATAAATATAACATGCAGTGGCGCAGACGTAGACTTGCTGCCGTACAGCACCAGAGCCACAGGTTCGATCCTGACTATGGTTGCTGTCTGTATTGAGTTTTCCCATTCTCCCTGTGACAGCGTGGGGTTTTTTCCGGGTACTCTGGTTTCCTCCCACATGCCAAAGAAGTGCAGGTTTATAGGTTAATTGGCTTCTGTGAATTGTCCCTGGTGTGTTGGATAAAACTAGTGTACAGGTAATTGCTGGTCAGCAGTGGGTCAAAGGGCCTGTTTCCATGCTGTGTCTGTAAACTAAATTAAATTAACAGTATTTGAAAGGTAATTATTTTCTCAGTACTCTTATTCAAAATAAAAAGTTTCACCCAAACATAAAGATCACATCCTAAACAAAATTAGCAAATTTCCTTCTCCTAAAGCCATGGGATATTTAATATAAATACATGTACAAACATTCAAGCGCATATTTCTCTCCTCCCACAGATTTTGCATGCAGACAATCTTCAAAATACTACTTTATTACAAGACCAATGTGAGGAGATATATCATTGTTTCAATAGCTTCAGAATTTTTATTATCATATCAATGTGCATTTGGGCAGATGTTTACAAGCCACAAACAATAATAGTTTGACTGCCAGATAATGTGCACAATTCAGACATTTATGTTCAGATGAGCAACCAATACCAACCTTTTCTTATATTTCAGGGCCAAGTCTTTCCAATATTTAATTTTTTCTTCTGGGGTTGCAAATTCAGCGTTTTCTTCATCCATGATGAAATGGGCCTAAAACAGCAAGAAAACAATACTAATTTCAGTTCCAAAATAAATGTTGAAACAAGGTTAAGACCACAAAAATCTTCACATATGGCATGGCTGTTAGTTTAAAACAAGCAGCATTGTGAAACATTTTTAAAAATATGACAACACAGCTCCTAAAATTGCTGATCAAAAGCAAGATAATAAATTTTATTAAATAACATTACTATGGACTGAAGACGAAATGGTATATGTGTGTGATTAGCGCTCTCTCTCTCTCTCTCTCTCTCTCTCTCCGATTCCTCAATTTGATGCTTATTTTCCAGCAGCTTATTTTCCCTCCAAAAATCACCTATACAAACATTTATTTGTCAATGCTTTCAACAAGCATCCATATGCGCACGTTCCAAAATAAACTCAAACACTTATCACTCCACTCTCCCAACTCATTTCAATATGTTTTATAGCATTGTGGATTAATCAACGTAAGAGGCAAATTATTTTCATTGAGACAACAGCATGCAGAACATTCAATACCACATGTCCAGCTGTTGGCAGCATATTTGGAATCACAGTCTACTGGTTTTGGAACCATAAAGAATTTATCAATGCCCATCAATCATATTTAATCATCTACAAAATTAGTCCCATGAACTGTGCAATGCAACCTTGTAATCTTGTTCATTCTCAGTTGCAAGTAGTTGTAAATAAAACTAGACTTTTACTAGATGTACATCCAGACCAAAAAAGCATTAATAGCAGTTGAATGAAAGAACAGCAAACAAAAACAAATGTATGACATCATAAACTATACAACATCAAGCAGGTCAACAGTGAAGGGCATAATCAAACAAATTTGATCATTTGCTTCATGAATATCAAATTTAGATTGAATGGCAAGAATTGCATCCTTGGGTATGTCATGGAAAAATGTAAATGACAGTCACAGAGAGTTACAATACCAAGTCCATGCCAACCATCAAGCACCTATTTACACTGGTCTCCCTCCAAACCACTTAATTGTCCTCATATTCCCATCAACTACCACAAAATCTTATCCCCCACTAGGGGCAATTTAGTGGCCAATAAACGTACTAACCAGCAGATCTTTGGGATATGGCAAGAAGCCAGAGCGTCCAGATTTGGCCTCAACAGCTGTGGAGAACAAACTACACCAGGAAGTACTGGTCAAAACCGGTTGTTAGAGCTGTAATGCACTTGCTCCACTAGCTGCACCGTGTTGCCCACAGAACCAATTTACATTTTGTTTCAAACTCACAAACATATTATAAACCACCAACTCTTGACATTCACTGACCTTGTGGAGGCCAAAAACCAACTTCTTTACACCACCCTTAATTGTGCCACCACTGAACCTCAAACGAGCGATGTTCAAACTGTCACACAGCTCATCTCCTCTCAAGAACAGTCTGAACTCAACTCGCAAAACCTCAATTATCCAATCACACTTCCTTCTCTTTCTCAAGATTGCCCTTGTGAATCTATCATTTCACATGATTGTAATCACACAACTTACTTCTGCAATATCTCAATATTTTCTGACCTATTAACCTGCATCTTCCCCTAAATTTGAGATATTACTGGTACCCCTCACCATTTTAATACATTCCAGCTTTCTGGTCTTAATAGTACAATTTTCTTCATGGGTATCTGATTTTGGCATTTCCCCACCCCACGGAGTCAGAAAGGCCCATTTATTTTGCGAATAGCATTCAATCCACCACATAAAAGTCTGGCTAAACATATTTGTGCATTGAATAACTTCTCCACCATTTACACATACAAAAATAAGTTGCAGTAAGAACCACTAAGAGATCCAAGAGTTCCCACATTTTTGTAAGAAATATAAAACATTCTTTGTTCCAATCCTACTCTGTGCTTTTTCTACATCTTTTTTTTCTTAATGACAGAATCGCATTTCTAATTCTTAATCTGAACGGGAAATAATTTACATTTTCATTGAGGCCCTCCAACTTCTCCCTGCCGTGACTTCTGCATTGTCATCTCTGGGAGTCGGCCAGTGACTGATATTGACGCCAACAGATATTATGACTACACTTCCTCGTCCTCCACATGAAATCCTGGAACCATCTGAAATGGTAATGCTTAAATGTCCAGATTTGCAATCCTGAAGCCTGGACAAACAATCAACAGAGGTAGAGAAATCCAATATATTAAACACAGCTGGAGTGAAAAGCTAGTATTGGTAATGTTTAACATTAAACCATTGAACTGCCAACAAAAACAATGACCTTTAATAAAGAAACATTAATAATCCTCAGCCAGTCTGGTCGATATGTGATATCAGGCCCTTGACATTGTGAAATGCTCATACTTGCCCCCCTGAAATAGCCTGATAAACTCACTCAGATGATTCAAGACATTATCAAAACACCAGATAAAAATGACATTGACCCAATAATCATCCCATCATAGCAAAGGCATTAAGATCCCAGTCAACGCAGCGTGAAGTTCACAGAGTCTCAACAATATGTTTGGACTCATTAAAGGACAAATATGGGCAAAATGTACTTCTGTAGCGGCCTGGACGAGGTCAGGAAAAGGCCAGACGTCAGGCAGGGTCAACTAGTTTTTAATGACACAGCGAAAACACACACTCCCGAGAAGGACCTCCCCTGTCCCTCAATAGCCGAGGGGGATGACCCAAGGAGTGGCCTAACCCCCAGAAACCACCACAGGACCCCCCCCCCCCCCCTGAAGTACCCGAGGCACGAAACGGACAGGAGGGCGTACACGCCGGCCAGCCCGGGTGCACACCATGCCCGGCACAGGAACAGGAAACTGACCAACAGGTGCAGGGGACGGAGTAGCCAGTGGAGGAGGTACCCTAGACGGAGGGCGCCCTCGCTGACGGGGCCGCGCTACCAACACCCCCAGGCCTAACCCCCAGGAACCGCCACACTTCTGATTATCATCTGTAAATTTTCTCAGCTGTTGATTCAATGATCACTTGGAGGAAGTGTCAAAAACAGCACTGGTATTGAGTATTGAACATAGTTGATTGGGGAACTACACCAAGAATTGTTGAGTGACATTCCAGCTGGGCCGACTGTGGATCTTATGAAGCTAGACACTGATGGATCTTATTCTCACCAATCTGCTTTATTAATGCAATTGTTGATGACATTACTGGTTGCAGAGACCGTTGCGCAACCAAGAGATCTTGGTTGAGACAAAATCCAAGCTTTATATTCAATGCGCCCACTGTCTCCGGTGGCACTATCTTTCTTCCCAATGGGAAAGATTCAACAAATCAAAACCTAGGTATCCATTAAACACAGGTGACCCTTTTCCCTCTTCTCCCCCTTCTCTCCTTCCAGAATCATAAGATTTCCCTTTTCCTCACCTCCTAGGTCATCATACACCACTTTCAATAGTTTACTTGGTATCAAAAACATAATATCTTAGCCACTCTTCACAACTTTTGGAACATTAGTTTAATTTAGAAAAAGTGTAAACTGGCTCTTCAATCCATCGAATCTACGCTGACCAGTGATCGCCTGTACACTAGTTTTATCTAACACACTAGGGACATTTTTACTAAGCCAATAAACCTACAAATCTGCATGTCTTTAGAATGTGGGAGGAAACCAGAGCACCTAGAAAAAACCCAGCGTGGAGTCAAGATCGAACATGAGTCTCTTGCCCTGTGCTGTTCCATTAATGCAATATAAAAATAGTACTCTATGTTCCAATGTTATTTATTCCTCAGAGTGAATTAATAAGGGGTGAAGTAACTTAATGAAACTGCATTCAAATAATAACATGGAATTTGATGCTTATAAGCCTCATGAATTCCATAATAGTATTAATATATTTATTTGCAGACCAGTCCTTGGGGGAGTATTTTCCTTAGAGATATAGGAATAATTAGAGGAAGTCAGGTGGTATGGCATCCTGGATCTTGGGTATTGATGTAACGTCTCCATATATGGCAAGAGCGTGCACATCGTTAGATCTCATTAGATCATCTGGTTGGTGTCAAGGGGAATCTGCGATGCTTCATCTTTCTTATTGGACCATCATTTGCCAAGCAATGTATACAGCATTAATTTTTAAAGCAAGACAACGCGTTATCTTGGTTATCATCTAACACTATATTTACATTGTCAACTCAAATATCATTTTTGTGCCTAAGTTGCCTTATTCTCACCTCCCATGTCATCACAATAATCAGTGTATATCAGTTTGATTTACATTTGTTACCAGTGCCTGCTCTGTTACTACCCGCCTGGCAACATTGCTAATTCCCAACAGCAATGAATCCAATAATGCATCACTGATTTGCTCATTTTTAATATAATTACAACTAATTTGAAATGGTATAATCATTGCAGCTTATATTTTTTAATCAAAATGTTAACAGGTTAAAACCTATAAGGCACAATACATTTTACCATAATTCACACCTGGGTGTTCGATTCATAAAATTTTGAAATATTATTTCATAAATGTAACCTGTCCATTGATGCGTCCAAAGCAGCATATTTCCTTTATAACTAACAATAATAAATAGCTTTAATTAATTCTCTCTATGACATTTGGACTCCAGAAACAATTCCAATATTTTCCATCAGAATCTTCTTGATGAGTCACTGGGTAGTTAAGATGCCTAAAAGGATAGTGGAGCAGATTTGCTATTAAACAAATGAAAATATTTATGTGGTTGAGGGGGAAAGAAAGTGAAGAGGGATTAACTTGCCAAAAAAACGACATGGGTACAAAATGGTTCCTTTCTGAACTCTCATTCTATAATTCTTATACACAACATTGTCACAGAGATTATATTTCTTTTTAAGAGAATGAATTTATAAATATATTTAGTCAGTAATGAAAAAATGTTTTGAAGGCTGTTATGTGCCATGAACTAAAATGTTATTAAATTGATTACCAATATGCATGACATAAATGTTAGTATTACAAAGATAAGCTGGGAGTGAGAGAAATAAGATGAATATTAATCAGATTTTAAAAGATAATTGCATTGATATCAAAATTCTGGATGGACCGCACAGATTGGTGCCACTGGAATAACTGCAACAATTAGCAGATCCAGAAATAGATGTCAAGAACTCAGAATATAGGGCTAGCCACATAGGATGTAGGTGTGGAAAACTTTCTTCCCCCAATGGGTTGTGCATCCTAAAGATTCTTTACTGAAGAAAGGATTTATGAGACAACTTTGAGCAATTTATATAGCCCATTAACAAACATTGTAAATGTAATTCTAATTCAGTCACAAGAGTGTACAACTTATTAAAAACTATTATTCTGCACCTCCCTGTGTTCAAAGCTTTCCATTCAATGTAAATGGATTGTGTACATGACCACAAACTTCACACTTAGCAGCTGTGGTAGATATTCATCATTTGACACTGCAATGGGGGGGTAATTAGTGTCAAGCTATTCTCACTTATCTCAATAAAACATTACTCAACAGTCTGAAGAAGGGTTTCGGCCCGAAACGTCGCCTATTTCCTTCGCTCCATAGATGCTGCTGCACCCGCTGAGTTTCCCCAGCAATTTTGTGTACCTTCGATATTCCAGCATCTGCAGTTCCCTTTTGAACACATTACTCAACAGTCTGTCAGCTGAAATGCAATTTAATTGCTGCAAGTGTAATCATTTCAGTTAATAAGCTGAACAAGAATAATTGCAATTGTAATATAAAACCTTTACAATTGTCAACGTTGTTTGTAAGTTAGCAAAGTATTGAAAGCTCAATGCTTGGACAAAACCGTCTCTCTTGGCCAGCTGCAGGTGTTCACAAGGGTTCCTTCCGGGTACAGGCACTGTTTAAAACTTTACACTCTTTCATGTGTTCATTGGATCTGGATATCACTGGTTAAGCTCAGAATTTGCTGCCCCTCCTGAATTGCTCTTCAAAATGTGGCGGCAAGCCACCACCATCAAACTCTGCAATGCCACTGGGTTGGGAGATCCAGAACTTAAATCCAGAGATGGTAAGGAAATTACAGTATGTATCAGAATGGTGTGTAACTTGGAGGAGAACTGATATGCAGTAGTGTTCCCAGGCACTCGCATGGAAGAACATGAAACATTTCAATAATCGCTCCATTACCTGCCGGTTCAATGCTTCTTAAATCTTGCTGTCATATCTGCTTCTGCAGTGTTTCAGGCACTTATCACTATCTATGTGGAGGGTAGACTCACAGATCGCCTTTCAACTTTCCCCGTCAACTTCGACCTCAGCCCCCTAATATTATTTACTTCCTGGGGAAAAGACTATCTGCCCTCTCTATGTCTCTCAAATGTTTATCTACTTCTATCAGGTTATCTTGGAGTAATTAAGGTGTACAACAAAGAAACCGGCTTTTGAAGCTCCAGAGAAAGTAATCTAAATTTGTCTGGAATCTCCTTACAGCTAACACTCTCCAATCCAGGCAACATCCTGGTGAAACTCTTCTGCACCATCTCCAAAGTCTCCATACCCTTTCCATAATACATCAACCAGAACCTCACACAATACTCCATTATTGCCACTGTCCCCCTTTTTGGACAAGTCCCAGGTTTGGGAATTCCCATTGTAGTATATTTAGTGATCAATGTCTTTCCATCATAGCACTCATTCATTCACTATGTGGCACTAATGAGGGTGACTGTTTAGAGTGGTAGATGGGGCAGAATTCAAGATGCTGCTTTGTCCAAAATAGAACTTAAAATTGTTGGAGCTGTGTTCATCTGGGCATGTGGAAAATATTCCATCATGCTCCTACCTCGTGCCCTGTTCTTAGGGGAAAGGCTTTGGGGTATCTGGACGAGAATCACTTACTGCAAGATATCCAGTCTGTGGCCTGTTCTTGTAGCTACCATCTGAATGTAGCTTTCTCTAGTTGAATGTCATGTTGATGATGGTAATGCCACTGAATTTCAATGGTATAGTTGGAGGGAATGGTTAGACTCGCTATTGCTAGAAATGGTTAATGACTGGTACTTCTGTGGTGCAAATGCAACTTGTCACATATTAGTCCATGGCTGAATGTCACCTAGATCTCACTGTGTGCAGTTATGGATTACTTCACATGCTGCGGGGTTACAAATGGATTGAATAATGTGGCATCATCAGCAGATATTCCCGTTTCCGATCTTAGGATGGAAATAGCATTGGTGGACCATCTGAAGATGCTGGGCCAAAGAACACCAGCCAGAGGAATTCCTGTACGAGGACCTGGTGGTGGAGCAATTGACCTCCAAAAACCACAACCATCTTTGTTAGTGTGAGGTACGAGTACAATCACTGGGATGTTTTTCCTATTGATACACGCTGACTTTGGATTTACCAGAACTCAATGTCAAAATCGGTTAAATTCAAAATGAAACAAGATTTGAGAACAATATCAAACATGAGAAATGGAAATGTTCTTGCCACTCAACAAGAAATATTGGTATGATGGCATATTATAAACATGTGACTTCTGATTTTGCCTATTTAATCCTATGAATCTTTTAAACAGTGGTACATGAAAGAAAAGTATTAGTGGAGTGTGGGAAGAGGCAGGTGGGGATGAGCTCACTGGCCCTGTACCGGCTCAATCAGAGCCAGAATAGACTAAATGGATCGAATAGTTCCATTCTTTGCTGTGAACGTCAGGGATTTTGAGATATGCAAGAATGATCAAAGTTGATACAATATAAAAAGCAATAAACATAAAAAATTAAAGTTCTTTAAGAAAATCACACAAAACACTAGAGGGGTAACTTGAAGCCTCTTAACTCCCAATCTTAAACTGTACATATAAAACAGTGTGAAAGGAATATACATAATTGGGTGGCCTTTGCAGATCTTAACTGGACAAATAGTGGAATCTCACCAAAGAGACTTGAAGAGGTCAACTGGCTATATCAAAAATAGAAGAATTAGACATTCTAACATTACCTACCAGTAAGTTGAAAAACTGGGCATTCATACTTAAAAGCCAGTTAGTTAGCTCCTTTCACACAAAACTCCATAGGATATCATATTAAATACAAGATATAGCATCACCACAGAATATTGAAACCAACTATGCCAAACATCTCAATGCGGTCCAGTTTTACTGCATTTAGACAAAGGTATGTTTACAAAACCACGCATTTCCAAGACAACAATCCAATTAAAACTTGAAATGGGCTGTCACAAGAAGTTGAGTGTAACCTCCATTATATTTATTCCATTTACCTTTGGTAAATAGTAACTGAACCGGGACACAAAGGCAATATGAATTACTGTGTAAGAATGTTGATTATTGGTGGGCACATTTATCGTACCATATCATTCAGTAACCAGTACTGCAATTGTCATTATCATTTTGAAAAATAAAAGGTCATTTTGAATATGAATGCTGGCTAGTCTCTACCATAAATATCACAGAAGTGACCACACAATACATAGATTTACCTTACCAGTAATAACACAGTCACGTGGAGTTTAAATTTGATATCACATTGGTGTAAATCATATACAAAGAAGAAGGAATAGGACGTGGTCAAGAAGTTTTAGCTAATATTATAATTGATGTGATGCAAAAAGTTGGAGTATGTTTGTACAGCTTCAATACAGCAGCACTAGCAATATGATTGGCATTCTGGTCCAACTGAAACTCAGGCTATATCTTGTAATCCTTCAAATCCCTTAAACAAATGAAATTACAAAAATGACAGTCATATTTATTAATGAATGCTAGTAATTGATACAGAGGCTGCTTTTGTAATCTGAAATTAGAATACAATCTACTACTGGGTTCTTTGGGTGAAATGATCAGAACTATTTCAGAGAACAGGACAAAGCTTCCAAGCTATTGGTGGATCCCTGAACTCAAATCAAACAATCTTACTCTCGAGCCACACAGAAGAGTTTCAAAATTGGATACAAAGAAACAACATACAGTATTCTACTTAAAGAGAAGTAATCCATAAAATACATGCACTTCTTACATGCAAGTGTACTATTAACTATTGACATGGAATATTGTCACCGAATCATTGCAATGGAAATTGAAATTCCTTGCGATCCAAATTGATTGGTTTAGAGTAGACCACCAATAAACTGAGACCGTTAACCAGACAAACATCTGCCACTGCCCCATGGTTATCAATTGAAAGTTCATATAAATAAAAGTTCTCACACGCATAAGTCTACAATAACCTGACACATTTGTAAAATGTTATTCTCACATTTCACGTTCTACCATCACGCCACAAGCTGAGACGTTGGAGAAAGTGGATAGCCTAACTGTAAATAGACCAAATATGAGTGGCCGAGACAGAAATAAGCCTGTATGGATGGGTGAGTGTTTACACCTTCATACAGTACCCTCCATAATGTTTGGGACAAAGACCCATCATTTATTTATTTGCCTCTCTACTCCACAATTTGAGATTTGTAATAGAAAAAAATCACATGTGGTTAAAGTGCACATTGTTAGATTATATTAAAGGCCATTTTTATACATTTTGGTTTCACCATGTAGAAATTACAGCTGTGTTTATAACTAGTACCCCCATTTCAGGGCACCATAATGTTTGGGACACATGACTTCACACGTGTTTGTAATTGCTCAGGTGTGTTTAATTGGCTCCTTGATGCAGGTATAAGAGAGCTCTCAACACCTAGTCTTTCCTCCAGTCTTTCCATCACCTTGGGAAACTTTTATTGCTATTTATCAACATGAGGACCAAAGTTGTGTCAATGAAATTCAAAGAAGACATTATGAGACTGAGAAACAAGAACAAAACTGTTAAGAGACATCAGCCAATCCTTAGGCTTACCAAAATCAATTGTTTGGAACATCATTAAGAAGAAAGAGAGCACTGGTCACCTTACTAATCGCAAAGGGACTGGCAGGCCAAGGAAGACCTCCACAGCTGATGACAGAAAAAAATTCTCTATAATAAAGAAAAATCCCAAAACACCTGTCCGACAGATCAGAAACTCTATTCAGGAGTCGGGTGTGGATTTGTCAATGCCCACTGTCCACAGAAGACTTAATGAACAGAAATACAGAGGCTACACTGCAAGATGCAAACTACTGGTTAGCCGCAAAAATAGGATGGCCCGGTTACAGTTTGCCAAGAAGTACATAAAAGAGCAAACACAGTTCTGGAAAAAGGTCTTGTGGACAGATGAGATGAAGATTACCTTATATCAGAGTGATGGCAAGAGCAAAGTATAGAGAAGAGAAGGAACTGCCCAAGATCCAAAGCATACCACTTCTTCTGTGAAACACGGTAGTGGGGGTGTTATGACCTGGGCATGTATGGCTGCTGAAGGTACTGGCTCACTTGTCTTCATTGATGATACAACTGCTGATGGTAGTAGCATAATGAATTCTGTGGTGTTCAAACAAATGCCTCAAAACTCATTGGCCGACGGTTCATTCTACAGCAAGACAATGATCCCAAACATACTGTTAAAGCAACAAAGGAGTTTTTCCATAACTAAAAAACGGTAAATTCTTGAGAGGCCAAGTCAATCACCCAATCTGAACCCAATTGAGCATGCCTTTTATATGTTGAAGAGCAAACTGAAGAGGTCTAGCCCCCAAAACAAGTATAAGCTAAAGATGGCTGCAATACAGGCCTGGCAGAGCATCACCAGAGAAGACACCCAGCAACTGGTGATGTCCATGAATCGCAGACTTCAAACAGTCATTGCATGCAAAGGATATGCAACAAAATACTAAACATGACTACCTTCATTTACATGACATTGCTGTGTCCCAAACATTTTTTTCTATTACAAATCTCAAATTGTGGAGTACAGAGGCAAATTTGTGGAATTCTCTGCCTCAGAAGGCAGTGGCGGCCGATTCACTAGATACATTCAAAAGAGTTAGATAAAGCTCTTAGGGCTAGCGGAAAATCAACAGATATGCGGAGGAGGCAGGAACGGAGTATAGATTGTGAATGATCAGCCATGATCACATTGAATCGAAGCTGGCACAAAGGGCTGAATGTCCTACTACTGCATCTATTGTCTATGCATCTATGTAACGGAGCGGTGAAGCTGGTGCCAGAGTGCGAGAAAGGGATATGATAGTGTGGGCTGGGGGATATAACTGAGGTAGGAATAAAGAGCGCTGGGAAGGGACATGAGTACATGAGGGATATGAATGCATGTGGTGGGAAAAAGACAGTGAGGAAGGGGTACAGAGCATGATGAAGGGATACGAGTGTGTCGGATAGTGATACCTCAATGAGGAAGAGATATGAGACCAGGGAGGGTATACGAGTGTGTAGGGTGGTGATATGACAGGAAGGAATGGATATAGGAGACCAGGGAGGGAACATGAAAGTGGTTATATGACATGAGGAAGGTATATGAGAGACCAGAGAGGGGATATGAGAGTGTGGGGTGAGGTGGGACTATGATAATGAGGAAGTGAAAAAGAGCACGGGGAACGGATAAGAGTGTATTGGAGGAATAACAGTGTGAGGACGGGTGGGGTGATGGGGGTGGGGTGATGGGGGTGGAGTGACAGGGGAGGGAGGGAGGGGAGGGGGGGTGTGGGGTAACAGGGGAGGGAGGGAGGGGTGGGGTAACAGGGGAGGGGAGGGGTGGGGTAACAGGGGAGGGGGGGTGTGGGGTAACAGGGGAGGGAGGGGTGGGGTAACAGGGGAGGGGAGGGGTAACAGGGGAGGGGGGGTGTGGGGTAACAGGGGAGGGAGGGAGGGGAGGGAGGGGTGGGGTAACAGGGGAGGGGGGGTGTGGGGTAACAGGGGAGGGAGGGGAGGGGAGGGAGGGGTGGGGTAACAGGGGAGGGGAGGGGTGGGGTAACAGGGGAGGGGGGGTGTGGGGTAACATGGGAGGGAGGGAGGATGGCGATTGACGGTGGGGGGGTGGAGAGGGGTTGACAGCTGCGGTATCCAATGGGGCAGCGAGCAGGGCGGGCGGTGCACGGCCCGGTGTTTACCCGCCTGCGGCTCCACCGCCACTTGTCTCCCGGGCACAGAGACCTCCTTGGCCCGGCCCGGCCCGGGGGGGGAGAGAGGAGGCGAGGAGAGGAGAGGCCCGGGTGACGGGCCTGGCGACGCGGACTTGGCAACGGGTCGGTCCCCGCTCCCTCACACCAACACCGGCTCATTCCCTCCCTCCCCCGGGCCGGGCCGGGCCGCCATTCCCTACCTACACATCTCCGACACGAAGCCCCGCTCCTCCTCCACCCCCGCCGTTAGTTAGTTAGTTAGTTGCACCACATCCACATCGCCCGCCCGCCCTCCCGCTGCTCGGCGCCCGCTTCCTGTCAGCGCAGCACATCCGGCCGTGCGCGCCCCCGCCGAACCTCCGTCACTACCCAGTGCGCGCCCCCGCGGCCACTGACACCTCGATGCGCGTCCCCGCGATCACTGATACCGTCTCTCCGTGCGGGCCCCCGCGGAGCCTACGTCACTGCCCCCCTCCCCCCCACCGTGCGCGCCCCCGCGGAGCCTACGTCACTGCCCCCTCCCCCCCCCGTGTTCTAGGCAAAGTGTTTGTCACATGACCTGACTCAGCTCCAGAACCACATCCTGGTTTACAATGTAGTGTGACTGAAGTGAATGCACCGACTTATGGTTTGGATAGAGTGGACGTGGAGAGGATGTTTCCCCTGGTGGGAGAGTCTAGGACCAGAGAGCACAGCCTGACAATAAAAGGAAGGAGCTTTAGGAAGGAGATGAGGAGGAATTTCTGTAGTCGGAGGGTGGTGAATCTGTGGAATTCTTTGCCACAGACTGCGGTGGAAGCCAAGTCAGTGGATACTTTTAAGGCGGAGATTGGCAGATTCTTGATTTGTACGGATGTCAGCAGTCATGGGGAGAATGAGATTGAGAGGGGAAGATAGATTAGCCATGATTGAATGGCGGAGTAGACTTGATGAGCCGAATGGCCTAATTCTGCTCCAATCACTTATGATTTTATATACAAAAAGCTGGAGTAACTCAGCTGGACAAGTTCAAGTTTAAGTTCAAGTGAGTTTATTGTCACGTGTCCCTGTATAGGACAATGAAATTCTTGCTTTGCTTAAGCACACAGAAAATAGTAGGCATTTACTACAAAACAGATAAATGTGTCCATATACCATGATATAAATATATACACACATGAATAAATAAACTGGTAAAGTGCAAATAACAGAAAGTGGTTATTAATAATCAGAGTTTTGTCCGAGCCAGGTTTAATAGCCTGATGGCTGTGGGGAAGTAGCTATTCCTGAACCTGGTTGTTGCAGTCTTCAGGCTCCTGTACCTTCTACCTGAAGGTAGCAGGGAGCTGAGTGTGTGGCCAGGATGGTGTGGGTCTTTGATGATACTGCCAGCCTTTTTGAGGCAGCGACTACGATAAATCCCCTCGATGGAAGGAAGGCCAGAGCCGATGATGGACTGGGCAGTGTTTACTACTTTTTGTAGTCTTCTCCTCTCCAGGGCGCTCAAATTGCCGAACCAAGCCACGATGCAACCGGTCAGTATGCTCTCGACTGTGCACCTGTAGAAGTTAGAGAGAGTCTTCCTTGACAATCCGACTCTCCGTAATCTTCTCAGGAAGTAGAGGCGCTGATGAGCTCTTTTGATAATTGCGTTAGTGTTCTCGGACCAGGAAAGATCTTCAGAGATGTGCACGCCCAGGAATTTGAAGTTCTTGACCCTTTCAACCATCGACCCGCTGATATAAATGGGGCTGTGGGTCCCCCTCCTACTCCTTCCAAAGTCCACAATCAGTTCCTTGGTTTTGCTGGTGTTGAGGGCCAGGTTATTGCGCTGGCACCATATGGACAGTTGCTCGATCTCTCTTCTGTATTCTGACTCATCCCCATCAGTGATACGCCCCACAGGCAGCATCTCTACCAAATGAACCCACTCTCCACCTGTACATTTGTTAGGTTTTATCCCACCCCTAACTCTTTTCCAGCTTTCTCCCACCTACTACAGTCAGTCTAAAGAAGGGTCCCGATATCAAAACGTCACCCATCCATTCCCTCCACAGATGCTGCTTGACCCATTGAGTTCCTTCAGCACTTTGTGTTTTTGCTCAGCATCCCAGCATCTGCAGTTCATTGTATCTCTCATCCTTTTAGTCAGTTCTGGCTTCCATATTATTGCAGCCCTCATCTTTGACCCATGTCACCTCCTGTGAAAGGATTTTACAAAGACTAAAGGACAAGGGAAAGTCAGTAAGGCTCTCAAGATCATGTTTCCAATCGCTCAATACTGAGAAAATATATTGATTCATCTTTCTGAAGTCCAGAGTCCATCTTCATGTGAAGCTCAACATTTAATCACCAAACATATTGAGATGTTATCTGCTCTATTTCTTGCTGACAGAGATCCATATGGAACTACACAACCAAAATACCACATTTTGTAGACTCAGCAGACAGGCAGCATCTCTGGAGAGAAGGAATGGGTGACATTTCGGGTCGAGACCCTTCTTCAGACTGATCAAATTTTGTCCTGCACAATAGTTTGCTGTAGCGTTTGACCTTGTTTGACTATTTTAGAAGAGGAGAACTTTAAAAACACTTTCCATTTTTTATTCTATTAAATGTCTGGTTAAGTTAAAAAAAACATGTTACCTTGTTTGGAATCCATGGAGAAATATTGGGAAATGAATTCTGTGGTATAAATTTGTATTTCTACTTTTGAGAATTGAGTATGCCATGTGATATGAATTTTGGAACAGTGTTGTACCAGCCTTGATTGGAAGTTGAGTGTTGACTGCTTTATGGATTTTTTTTAAATTTAGGTGTCTAATTATTTGTCTGAAGAAGGGCCCTGACCCAAACCGTCAGCTATCCACGTTTTCCAGAGATGCTGCCTGACCTGCCGAGTTACTCCAACACTTTGTGTCTTTTTGTGCAAACCAGCATCTGCAGTTCCTTGTTTCTACCAATTATTGTGATTTGCCTTACTACGCATTAATACAAAAGAGTCTAGTGCACACTTTAAAATACAAACTGTATTATAACCAGTGCATTCAGTCTGATTAGCTAGTTTGGTAAATAATAAAAATAAAAATGATCAGGTTGATGACCTATAAGTCTGTTAAAGTCTGTATTTAAAGGTAACACTGTAATTAGCACATACATATAAATTGCTATAATAAATTATTTCATTACTATTCAACTATTAAAAGTTTAGTTTAGTTTATTGTCACGTGTACCGAAGTACAGTCCAAAGTTTTTATTGTGTGCTATCCAGTCAGTGGAAAGACTTATATGATGACAATGAAGCCATCCACGATGTACAAATACGGGAATAAGGGAATAACAGTTAGTGAAATATAAAGTCTGATTAAAGATAACCCATTATTTTTAAATTAGAAATGTTATTGTAATGGAAAATTAACTGACTATATTATGCTCTCACAGTAAATTTGTCTAATTTGGTAAAATAATTAAGACAAAAGAATTTAAAAATAGGCCACTGATGTTTTTAATATATTTTACCTGCAGAGGGCAAACGTGTACCAAGTTTGAATGTTGCTGTTATACATTAGAAATTATTTTTAAATGCATGTCTTCAATGACCTAAGGGTGAAGCACAGATACCAAAATATTTAAAAATATAATTTCTGCCAAATATTTTTGAAACCTAGACTAAGGAAGCTGATGTACTGAAATGTTTGCTCGGTTATTAACTTCTGGTATAAATAGACCTCATCGTACAGTTTCTTAGTTTGTGGCTTCGGTGACCAATTGACTTTTATAAATTAGATAAGAAAATAGTTCATCATCACCATGGTACAACTGGAAGAATTGCTGCCTCACAGTGCCAGATCCTGACCTCAGGTGCTGTTTGTGTGGAGTTTGCTCGTTCTCCCTGTGACCCCTTGGGTTTCCTCAGGGTGCTCCGGTTTCTAGTTTAGTTTAGTTTTATTTAGAGATACAGCGCAGAAACGGGCCCTTCAGCCAACCGAGTCTGCACCCAACAGCGATCCCCAGATATTAACACTATCCTACACACACACACACGCGCACACACACACACACACACACACACACACACACACACACACACACACACACACACACACACACACACACACACACACACACACACACACGACAATTTTACATTTATACCAAGCCAATTAATCTACAAACTTGTACATTTTTGGAGAGGATCTTGGAGAAAACCCACGTGGTCACAGGGAGAACGTACAGCGCCCGTATTTGGGATCAAATCTGGGTCTCTGGCGCTGTAAGCATGTAATGCAACAACTCTACTGCTGCGCCACTATGCCACCCTACATCCCAAAGATATGTGGATTTGTAGGTTAAATGGCCTCTGTAAATTGCCCCCAGTGTAGATGCGAAAGTGGGAAAATATAGAACCAGTGTGAACAGGTGATCGATGGTGGGCATGAAGGGCCTGTTTACATGCTTTATCTTTAAATGCATTGAAATAAGAATGAGAGACATGTTTGCTGTTTCCAATGTGCAAAAAAAACACCATTGGTGTTTCAAAAGACAGCTTAGAAAGTCAGTAGTTTTATAAATCAAGTCCATCGCCCTCAGTAAAACGTGCTAACATGTTGTCATTTGTATCAATGAAATAAATTAGCCAGCTTTTGTGTGGAAAAGCTTCAAGGTGCCAGAATTTCTGGATTCATCGGGGATGAATTTGATTCTTTGCTACAGCAATCACTTTAAAGAATCAATTTATATCCCCGGTTTTGGTTTAATTGTCATGTTTTACAGAAAACATGGGAAACATTCAATTACAATTTCTGACTAAAGACTTTTATTGAAAGGACTGGACAGGATTTAAGAAGCTTTGAAATTTGAAAGAAGTGAGAGTAAATGGATAATGTAATGGCATTGAAAACATTAATAAGAACCCAATAAAGTATTGTTGAATTGAAAAACATTTTCTGCTGGCAGAGATGAGTCATTTTCAGTACATAATACGTGGTGCTGCTTTAGGGTTTGCAGGTAATATTTAAAATATGCATATGAACTGAAATATGCATGTTAACTTTTCACATGGCAGAAACATAGCTTAATGTTTGTGGGATTAGTGGGATCAGTGCCCTTAAAGAGACACCTCAGTCCTTACTTTTTGGATTAACTTAATATAATTGCAACAGTGAATCCTGGTTAAATATTTAATTTGAGCTCTAATCTGTCCATATTTGGTGAACATCTTTGTTCGCATCGTGTTCAGTATAATGCATCTAACAAGAATAAAATAGGTTAATTAATATTGAAAAATATTTGTATTTACAGTATCGGAATTTGAATTGAATTACAGGCATGGTGAACCGAAGTTTAATACGGTGGGGTCAGAGAGTGTTTAGTTTGGTTTAGTTTAGTTTAGAGGCCCTTCCACCCACCGAGTCCGTACCAACCACAATCACCCACACACTAGTTCTATCCTAGATACTAGGAACAATTTACAAAAACCATTTAACCGACAAACCTGCACGTCTTTGGGATGTAAGAGGAAACCGGAGTACCCGGAGAAAACCCATGCGGTTTTGTATGTGGAAAAGAGTGACTTCCTGTGCATCGATGCAAATCATGTCAGGTATTCAATCTACCATAGTTGAAATTAAACATCAAATTCTATTATGAAATTTCAAAAATACAGCAAAGCTTATTAATTAGTTAATGGCGGGCACAATCATCATTTAAAAAATGTGCATTGAGATTCAACCCAGGAAACTGCAGATGCTGGAATCTTGAGTAAAAAGCAAACTGCTGGAGGAACTCAGTGGGTCAGGCAGCATCTGTGGAGAAAAACAGAGAGACAAGATTTTGGGTTTTGACCATCCTTCATACACACACACGACCCAAAGCGTCATCTGTCCTTTTCTCTATAGCTGACTTCAAATTGCATATGGTAGACAAAAATGCTGGAGAAAAGGCAGCATCTATGGAGTGAAGGAAATGGGCAACGTTTCGGGTCGTAACTCTTCTTCAGACCTCCCTTCAAATTGCCTATTCCTGATTTTAACTCGTGTATGTTTGGAAGGATGTGTTAATCCCAGGAGGATACAGATTATCATTTATAAAACAGGCTAATTGAATGAGACTTTCAATTGTATTTATATTCAAGAACATGCCCAGCTTCCTGAGCTTCCTGAAAGTCAACAGTGCACAAATGGTCAGAAGATTTTTGTCAATTCATGGGATTCATTAAAAGGCAAGGATGCAGAAATCAATAGATCTTCGGTGCTCACACCTGCTTTCTGAATTCCCTCTGGAACAGTGCTCATTGTGGCTGCTTAATGTGAGAAGCCAGTATGTGGATTTTAGTGGATTATCGACACTCAGAATCTCAGGATGGATGATGCAGAAGCCACCTTAAATTGGGCTTCAGACAATGAACAAAATAGCTGTTAGCTGGACAGGGAGAGTTGTCACAGCAGAGGGGAGAAACAGAGACAGGACTGATGAAGAGGAGCGAGGGGCAGCAGTACAAGGGATGGGAGCAGAGGGATGAGAGCTCAGGAAGATCAAAAAGAAAGGACAGCAACTGGAGTGACAGAGACTGACAGCTGGGGTAATGGCAGAATGGGGAATGTCAGAGAGGGAACAGTACAGCAGGTAATTGATAGTGAAGGTGATGGCATTTATGACTGTGTAGCCAGACACAGTCAAAATGCCGTCTTTCAATTCGCCAACAATATTACTTGTTGGTCCCCATGGCTCCATTGTATTGTAATCTCAGTCACCAAGGCTGTTGCCAGATGACCCTTCATGATGGTGAACCCTTAGACAGCCAATATCATCAGACCCACCTCACCTCACATCTCACCCCTACCATTGTGAGGATGTCTGAGGGGTCAGTAAACCGTGACCATCAGGTTCAAGACTCGCTTCTTCCCTTCAACCTTCAGACTTCAACATAACATAACCGCAACTCTGAACCATGTTTGTCTTTGGTTGCCAAAGACTACCAAAGACTTTGTGTTTTTTCGGCACCAGTACAGGAGTTATTGATTTTTTGTTTATGGTGAGATGTTTTGGGCTCCATATCTAAGGAAGGGTGTGCTGGCGCTGGAGAGGGTTCAGTAGTGGTTTACAAGAATGATCCTGGGGATGATTGAGTTAAAGTGTTTGATGGCACTGGGGCTTGTACTCGCTGGAGCTTAGAAGGATGAGCGGGAGACCTCATTGAAACATACCAAATAGTAAAAGACCTGGATAGAGTGGATGTGGTGAGGATGTTTCCACTAGTGGAGAGGCTAGGACCAGAGGCCACAGCCTCAGAATAAAAGGGAGATGAGGAGGAATGTCCAGTCAGAGGGTGGTGAATCAGAGGAATTCATTGCCACAGATGGCTGTGGAGGTCAAGTCATTGGGTATTTTTAAGGTGAAGATTGACAGATTCTTGATTAATACGGGTGTCAGGGGTTAAGGGAAGAAGGCAGATGAATGGGGTTGAGTGGGATAGATAGATCAGCCATGAGTAATTGGCGGAGTAGACTTGATGGGCCAAATGGCTTAATTCCGCTCCTATGAACTGGTGAACTTTATTATGTGTTATGTAGGGCGGTTACAGTGACGCAGCGGTAGAGTTGTTGCCTTACAGAGAATGCAGTGCCGGAGATCCGAGGTCGATCCCGACTACTGGTGCTGTCTGTACGGAGTTTGTACGTTCTCCCCGTGTCCTGCATGGGTTTTCTCCGAGATCTTCAGTTTCCTCCTACAGTCCAAAGACGTGCAAGTTTGTAGGTTAATTGGCTTGGTAAATGTAACAATTGTCCCTAGTATGTGCAGAATGGTGTTAATGTGTGGGGATCGCTGGTCAGCGCAGACCCGGTGGGCCGAAGGGCTTGTTTCCACACTGCATCTCTAAACTAAACTAAACTAAACTAAACTAAATCTATGTGTTTTGCATTTATGGGCCATGTTAAGCTGCTACAAGTAAGAATTTGATTGTTCCAATGTGGATACATATGACTATTTAATACTTTTGACTTGAGAAAGGGGAGGAAAAGAGCAGGGATGACAGAAAGAGGAATAACAGAGCTGGCAATGATGGGTAAGTAACAGAGAGGGAATTGACAGACTGAGGAGCGTCAGAGAGACTCCGTTTCCTTAACCTGTTGGACGAAGAATAATTCTGGAGGCTGCGTTGTCACTTTATGTAAAAGCAGAGCCCTGAGACCCACTGGAAGAGGATCTGTTCTCCACTACAACTGGTTGTTATGCATTATCAGTGCCTGCTCTCACCATTGTTGGTTCCGCATGCTGCTCGACTCAGGATCTCCCACTCTGCTGTTAAATACCTGGGGTAGGTAGCTGATGATTGTCAGGGTTGGAACTTATGAAGACTTCAACTCTATGAAGACATTAGTCAGAATGAATAGGCGTTGCTTTCCAAAGGGGGGGGGGGAGTTTAGTTTAGTTTAGCGATAAAGCTAGTGGAAACAGTGGCCCACCGAGTCTGCGCAGACCAGCGATCGCCGCACATTAACACTATCCTACACACACTACGGACAATTCACACATATACCAAGCCAATTAATCTCCATACCTGTACGTCTTTGGAGTGTGGGAGGAAACCGAAGAGCTCAGAGAAAACCCACGCGGTCGTGGGGAGAACATAGAAAACTCCGTACAGACAGCACCTGTAGTCGGGATCGAACCCTTGTCTCCGGCCCTTTAAGCTCTATTGCTGCGCCACCATGTTAGTGTGGAGGTTGCTCTGATTTAACAACTCATCCGAAAATGAGACTTATGACAGTGCATTAGTACTATAGCCCCTAGACTGCATTTTGAATGGCTAACATTCTGATGCTGGGGTAAGGGCAGCCAACTGAACCAACTGATGCATGTGACCAATACTTCTTCATGATGTAAAAAGGCTTGCTCTTTGATTATAGCATTAAACTCTGTTTTCCCTTTTCAGCCTAAAGAACAGGCCTCCTGTCTCGGAGAATGCTTGAGAATATGCTGCAGCTGAAACCAAAGTATCAAGGCCGCATGGACATTTTTTCAGTTGGTGCTGGGTTTTTGGCAGAAGTTGTCAAATTTGATGGTTTGCATTTCAATTGCCCTCCAGAAAGAAAGATTATCGTGTGATGAATGCACCATTCATTTGTTGCCAGAAATTGAGCAAATTGTCAAAACTGGAACACATACCCAACAAAGCCCAGTCCCTTGGCCTTCAAGTGAACACTCAGTGATTAGATTTCCAAAATGCCATTTCATGTAAGCTGGTGAGGGGACTGCCAACGATTTGCTGAAAGACAAGAACAATTCAATAAAGATTGCAGGGCGGCACGGTAATGCAGCGATAGAGAAGCTACCTCACAGCACTAGAGACCTGCGTTTGATCCTGACTACGGGCGCTGTCTGTATGGAGTTTGGACCTTCTCCCCGTGACTTGCGTGCATTTTCTCCGGCTGCTCTGGTTTCCTCCTACACTCCATTGATGAACAGGTTTGTGGGTTAATTGTCTACTGGTAAACTTGTAAATTGTCCCTAGTGTGTGTAGGATAGTGTTAATGTGCAGGGATCGCTGGTCTGCGTGGAGTTGGTGGGCCAAAGGGTCTGTTTCCGTGCTGCATCTCTAAACTAAAAAAGACTGTGCTAATAATTCATTGATACTTAAAATCTACACATACATGAAACTCCTTACAAGTGATAAAGGTTATTAATAAATCATCCTGTTAAGCAAAAAACTGCAGGTGTTGGAAATCTGAAATAAAAACACAATTGCTGGGAAAACACAGCAGGTCAGGCAGCATCTGTGGAAAGAGGAGCAGTTAACATTTCAAGTTGAAGACCCTCTATTTTGAACCTGTTGAGTTTTTCTGCCATTTTCTGTTGGGATTATAGCTAAACACAAATTGGAATAGTTTTGTATATCTGAGAAGATACACTGATGTGGCATTATTTGATTCAGTTATTATCATCTTATTTAGGACAGCATCTTCATTAAAGCAGGAATGATTTACATTCATAGGTCACAACTGCAAAAATAGCAACTGACATTTATCAAGTGGAACATATTTTGAGTCAGACTTATCGAGCATGGAAACAGGCCCTTTGGCCCGACTTGTTCATGCCAAGCAGAACTGCCTGTGATTGTCCTATAAATCCTTTAAATCTTTCCTATCCATGTATCTTTAAAACTTCGTAATGGTGCTCATCTCTGGTACCTCCTCTGGCAACTTATTACATATGTCCACCTGTGTGAAAATGTACCTCAGATCCCCCTTTAAACTTTCACCTTTCACCTTAAATATATGCTCTCTTGTTTTCAAAGTTCTAGTTTTAGACTCTACTACCCTGGGATAAAGTCTGTGACCATTCCTAATATCTATGCCACTCAGCCTTGTGCATTAAGAAAAACCCTGTGTGCATACAGAAAAAAAAACACTCATCGCATGAAAACAATCAAAGTTCTTTGAAGCAGGTCTTCCGCTTGGTAAATGCATGGATTTCCATCGAGCAACCTAATATAACCTGTCTATACAAAACACAAAGTGCTGGAGGAACATTGTGGGCCAGGCAGCATCTGGGGAGGGAATGGACTGGCAACATTTCGGGTCGGGACCCTTCTTCAGACCATTCGCTCCCCAGATACTGTTCCTCCAGCACTTTGTGTTTTTCTCAAGATTCCAGCATCTTCAGTTACTTCTGACTCTATAACCTGTGTGAAGTTGCTTCAATGTTTGCACGCTGCATGGACCAGCATCTGCTACACTATGCCTTGCACTGTCACACTTAATTATAGCATATTGGAGACCTGCCCATAGATATGGGCTGGCTTGCCAAAACCAAGTATAAAGGAAAGCTGGTGCACTCCTGTGCTCTATATTAGAACAGAAGAACTAATCTTTTGGACAGAAAATGCTGGAGTAAATGCTGGAGAAAGGGAAGGTGTGACGTTTCTGGTCCAGACCCTTCATCAGACGTTTCGACCCGAAATGTCACCCATTCCTTCTCTCCAGAGATGCTGCCTGTCCCGCTGAGTTACTCCAGCATTTTGTGTCTATCTTTGGTTTAAACCAGTATCTGCAGTTCGTTCTTACACAAGTAATCTTTTGGAGATTGAAAAGATACAAGATGAAGCATGTGGACAGCATGCGTACTTGATAGAAATTCCACAATAAAGAGGAGGAAGAGGTGCACATTAAATGTAAAGATTAGCATGAAGTGAGCAAGTGGGTTTTGGATAGAATAAGTAAAGTGCATGCCTATACACCATGGTGCATGTCTATACACTTGGTGTTTGCTGACTAAATAGTTTTAGTTACCAAGCAGACTTTTTGTTTACAACCCAACAGTATGACAGAAAATGCTGGCATAACTCAGCAGGTCAGACAGCATCTCTGGAGATAAGCAATTGGTAACGTTTCGGGTTGAGACCCTTCTTCAGACTGAGAGTCAGGGGAAAGGGAAACGAGAGGTATAGACGGTGATAACGAGAGATATGGAACAAGAGAATGAAAGATATGCAAAAAAAGTTATGTAGATAAAGGCCATTGATAGCTGTGGGCTAGGTGAGAACAAGTTGCAGACAATGAAACTCACCAGGATGATAGTGAAACTAGTACAACGACTAGGGTGGGGGAGGGATGGAGAGAGAGGGGATGCAAGGGTTAGTTGAACTTAGAGTAATCATAATTGATACCACTGGGCTGTAAGCTACCCAAGCGAAATATGAGGTGCTGTTCCTCCAATTTGCGTTTGGCCTCACTCTGACAATGGAGGAGGAGAATTCTCTAATTTTAGGCAATCTCAAACAATTCCCCTCTTCCTCCCCTTTCTATCCAACACCCATCTGGACTTGCACCCTAATTCTCCCCTCCCCCTCCTCCTCCTCCACCAACATTCAGTGGTTCAATGGCACTTTATTTGTCACTTATGCGAATGCACAGTGAAACTTTTCCTGCATCCATTCCACCTGCAGGCACCATTTCCAAAGTCCAAGTTCCCAATCCCCGGTCTGCCCACTTGCTCGATATACCGGAGCACTTCCCGCGAACCAACGTTCCCTCACCTCGCCTGGCCATCTTTGTGTTCCAGGGATGCCACCTGCAGCTGATGCTAAAGGCACTGGAGGCATCACGCCGGTTCATTCTCCTACCGGCCCTTGCACCTTGCGTCCGATGTTTCTAGCTCCCCAAATTGCTAAAATCCACATCGACAATGTTCATTACCCCACCTTCATCAATTGCCTTGATGAACTCTTCAAAAAAACACAATCAAATGTATTTCTCATGCACAGTGGCGCAGTCTATCCCTAGTCAATCCTCGCCTATCCAAATGCTGAGAGCCACCCATAATCCCCCCCCCCCCCCCCCTGTAGCTTACACATGACATCAGGCCTGTAGTTCCCTAGCTTGTCCCTGCAGCCCTTCTTAAACCAAGGTACAACATTAGCCACCCTCCAGTCTTCTGTACCTCTCGTGTGGCTTAACATGATACAGATGATACAGATACGGGCGGCGCTGGATTTGGAGCGCCGCGGAGCCTGGGATCGTGTTCGCCGGGGTCAGAGCTCCAACCGGCGCGGCCTGAGGGCTACGAGTGCCCCGGTCTCCGGTCTCTGGGGAGGAGGCAGCCGCTCCAGACATTCCAAGCCGCTGAGGAATGTTTCACCCGACGCCGGAGGTCCATCTTCACGGCAAGAGGGCCCTGAAAATTATCAGACTGGCTGCAAGGCCACAAATGGGCCCCATCCTCGGGACTTAACTTTCTGCTGCCTTTCCCCACAGTGGACATTTTTGATTCTGCTGTGGGGGGATGTTTGTGTTGAACTCTATAATGTGTTGTGTCCATTGCTGTGAGAAAAGCAAAATAAATCTCCAAAACAAGCTTTAAAACTGACTAAAAATAAAATAAAGATAGAAAAACAGACAGACTGTAGGCAGAGGCTGCCACCAATGCGGCGCCCCCTAGTGGACCTTCCAACATGGCAACTTTGCATCAATCAATTTATTTTCAGCAGATAGGAGCAGCACAGTGGCGTGTATGATAGAGCTGCTGCCTCACCGATGTCCCACAGAGACCCAGGTTCGATCCTGACCTCAGGTGCTGTCTGTGTGGTGTTTGTATGTAATCCCTGTGACCACATGGGTTTCCTCCAGGTGCTCTGGCTTCCTCCCAAAGACATACAGGATTGTAGGTCAATTGGCCTCTGTAAAATTGTACCTGTGTGCAGGGAGTGGATGCAGAAGTGGGATAACATTGAGTCGGTGTGAATGGGTGATTGATGTCTGAAGAAAGGATCCGACCCGAAGCGTCACCTGTATCTTTTCTCCAGAGATGCTGCCTGACCCGCTGAGTTACTCCAGCATTTTGTGTCTATCTTTGATTGATGGCCAATGTGGGGACTGATCTGAAGGGCCTGTTTCCACACAGTATCTTTCAAATCAATCAATAGCAAAAATGTATTTTTCATGATGAAGCCTTATGTCAACTTAGACAGCAACATTTTGTTGCATTTTCCATAATGAAAGCAGAATAATCAGCAGACTAGGTAGGTCACCAGCATGAACATTTCAGGGGGAAACCTGTTTGTCAGAACTGGAAACATGAGACAAAAAATGTGAAGTTTCAAGCTACAGAGAAGGTAAGAGGAGGGATAGAAGGAACAAAGGGAACATTTAAGGATAGGGTTGCTGTGCTAGATGGCTTGGACACGGTAGACTGGGCGATGGTCAACAACTAGGCAACGGATCTGACAAGATACACCCCAATTCTTACCGGCTTCAACAGAAAATATATGCAGGAGTGTGCTCCCACCAAGACTATCCAAGTGTTCCCTAACCAGAAGCTTTGGATGAACCAGGAGATCTGTATTCTACTGAGGACCAGTTCAGTGGTGTTCAAATCAGGCGATCCAGAATCGTACAAGAAGTCCAGCTACAACCTCCAGAAGGCCATTGTGAATGCAAACAGACACTTCTAGATATCTAAACTGGAGGCTCAGGTGGATGTGTGGGAAGGAGCTGCAGATGCTGGTTTATACCGGAAATGCACGCAAAATGCAAGAGCAATTCAGCGGGTCAGGCAGCATCTTTGGAGAAAAGGAATAGGTGATGTTTCAGGTTGGACATCTTCTTCAGATGGATGCTTCGCAACTGTAGCAAGGAATTGCACGCCATCACCTCCAACAAGGTCAATCCAAGTAGATCAAATGCCGGTGATGCATCACTCCTGAATTTGCACAATGTTTGTTGTACTCTAAATGTGATTACTAGCACCTCACTGTTGAATATATAGATCTTTTTAATTTAGATTCTGCTAGAATGATTCCTGTCATATGTTATTATCATTCATTTATTTTCATCACTGACTGCTATACCAATTTGGGTTAATTTGGAGTGATCTACAAACATTAAAATTAACTATAACATCAGAATAAATGTAAGGACCAGGAGTTTGAGTTCTGAAACTTTGGACATGCAAATTTAGCCTGAAGAAGAGTCCTGACGAGAGACTTTGTCTGTCTATATCTTCCACAGATGCTGCCTGACCTGCTGAGTTCCTCCAGGACTTGCTTTTTGCTGCAAATGTAATTACTCAGTTTCATTAAGTTCCCCACCATATGAGGATGTTTATTTAAATTGAATTATTTATATTTGTATCGACCAAGAATTGTTGATTGCAAACTAAGTTAAATGAAAAATATAAGTCTGAGTGCCTTTAATGAAATCAGAAGGATCAGCATGGGGAATTACTATCTATTGCTGAATTATTGTCATTAAAAAGACATAAGCATGTATCAGAATGTGACTGGCGGTAAATAAGAAAGTATTTTGCAAGTTTAAAGTTTATAAAATAAAAGCTCTTTCATCCATGAAAACATAATCACAATGAATTTAAATTCTGCAGAATACACAGTAATAAATTATTTTAATACCATAGGTCATAAATGTAACATTCATATTTAAATGTCATTATAAAATCTAGTATAAAGATCACATTTATGTATAAGTTGCACAGTCTATTGAAAGGACGTCATGACTAGGAGTGGGCAATGAATGTGGACCTTGTACGCCATGTCCCTATCCTCACATTTCTCAAATGTCCGTTAGTGATAGATGGAAGCCATTTAGCCCATCAAGTCAATGCTAGCTCTCAGAACAATCCCATCAATCCCATTACTGGATTTATTTTCCTTTGCCATATTTTCACACAGATACCCATTAATACCATCTGTTACCCTCCAAGAAAGCAATAAACTGTAGAGTTGTGGATGGAGCCGAGATCGGACTCCCCATCATTGACTCCATCTACACTTCACACTGCCTCTGGAAAGCAGCCAACATGATCCTATTTGTAGAGTCTACTAAATAATGCCATGAATTTAGATTCTCATTAATGTCAAAGCCCTAACTTCAAATAAAACTATGTCAAGTCAAGTCACATTTATTTCTATAACACATTTAAAAAACAACTCTCGTTGGCCAAAGTGCTTTACATTGGTGGAGATACTAACGTTAAACAACAGTGGTTCATAGATTAAGTACATACATAAATAAATACATATAGTCCTCCCTCAGAGGACGTCAAGAAAAGCTTGAGAGTAAAGAGAGCTAAGGCTTTTTCATTTTAAGAGGAGCAACAGAATCCAGGATGGAAGAGCAAGTAGTATTGAATAAAGAAATGAGGTCATCGGTGCTGAGATGGAGGGGAGATGCCTCAATAGTGCAGATGTCGGAGGCGGCTATGAGAGCCTCAGAGAACTTACTGGCGGTCGAAGAGTTTACGTAGCGGGAGTAGGGAGCAGGGCGAGCAGTGTTTACTGTCCTGCATGTGCAATTGACTTGGCAAATTCATGTGTGAGACAGATCTGGGGATAAGCGCAAGTACGCAAATGTTGGTGAAAACCTGAAACCTGCAAAAGCTGGAAATCTGAAATAAAAACAAAAAATACAAAATTAGCTTCTTCCACTTGGAGACACTCGGTGTTCACAATGTGGTCTCCTCTATATCAGAGACACTAATATCAGTTTGGGTAATTGCTTTGTGAAATACATGCATACAATTTTCAAGAGTGGGCAGCATAGTCCGCAGAGTTGCAGCCTTACAGCGCCAGAGACCCGGGTTTGATCCTGACTACGGGTGCTGTCAGTACGGAGTTTGCACGTTCTCCCTGTGACCACGTAGGTTTTCTCTGGGTGCTCCGGTTTCCTCCCATGCTCCAAAGATGTATAGGTTTGTAGGTTAATTGGCTTTGGTAACATTGTAAATTGTCCCTAGTGTATAGGATGGTGTTAGTGTACAGGGATTGCTGGTTGCCGTGGACTCGTGGGCCAAAGAGCCTGTTTCCACTCTGAATCTCTTAAAAATGGACGGCTCTGTGGCACAGCTGGTAGAGCTGCTGTCTCATGATCCTGAACTCAGGTGCTGTCTGTGTGGAGTTTGCACGTTCTCACTGTGACCACGCGGGTTTCCTCCGAGTTCCTCCTACCTCCCAAGGACGCGCAGGTTTGTAGGTTGATCGGTCTGTGAATTGTCTTGAGTGTGCAAGGATTGGATGCAAAAGTGGGATAGCATCAAGCTGGTGTGAAGGGTGACCGATGATCTGCTTGGACTCAGGGGCTGAAGGGACTATTTTCATGCTGTAGCTTTCAATTTAGTTAAATTTAAAATACTTACTTGTCATATTCACCGGATGTAAAAGGAACAATTAAATCCTTACTTGCTGCAGATTCACAGGCACATTGGTTTTACAGCAACAGCAATAATGTACCTTACCAGCTATTCAAATAAACCAGACCATGATCATGCAAAAACTAAGACAGGTAGAGCAGGGATTTGTGAAAGAGGTGATTGTTTCTGACAATAAACAAGAGGGTGTGAAAGAGGCATTTAGTTCCAGCGTGTGTGTGATAGCAGGCAATGGGGAAGAAGCTGTTCTGGACATCCATGCTTGAGAGCTTCTGTAACATCTCCAATAGGGGAAGAGAGGTAAAAGGGAATGGCCAGGGTGGCAGGCATCATTGACAATACCTTCATCCTTCCTGATGCAATGCACCATGAAGATGGAAGGGATGGAAGGAAGTACCAACCTTGTGATGGACTGGGCTGTTTAAAGTGTAACCATCACAGTAACCAGTAATCGGTAATTACTCCCTAGGGCTGAGATGGGCCTTTATGTTCCATATATGTCTATGATTCTAACACTATAATCAAGGAGGAAACTAACTAAAAATTAATGATCTGGTTTTCCATCTTCAAACGATACTCTGAGCTCCAATTAAAGTCATAGAGTCATACAGTGTGGATACAAGCCCTTCTGCTCATCTCGCCCATGACAACAGAGAGGTCCCATCTACACTGGTCTCACCTGCCTGCATTTGGCCCATATCACTCTAAGCCTTTCCTATCCATGTACCTGTCCAAATGTCTTTTAAAAGCTTGCACGATCACCCGGTTGCCAAACATTTAAACTCCCATTTCCATTCCCACACTGACCTTCCTCCTCCACTGTCAGAGTGAGGCCACTTGCAAATTGGAGGAACAGCAGCTCATATTTTGCTTGGGCAGCTTACAACTCAGCAGTATGACTATTGATTTCTCTAATTTCAAGTAACCATATTGTTTGTTTTGTTTTTTGTTTTTGTCTTTTGTTTTTGCCTTGTTTGGGATGTGTTTACCTAATGTGGGACTAAAGATGGAAATTAGCTACTGGCTACAATCTTGCATATTACATGCAAATGTTTATTAATATGCACTGTCCCTAATAAAATCAATTCAATAAAATCAATTCAATTCAACCCCTGCATCCTCACTCTCTCTGCCCCTCCACCACACCTAGTTGTCCTGCCGGTTCCACTGTTCACATCAATATATCCCTTTGTTATTACCTCTTCCACAGTCACCAACGGACCATTGTGGGCTCCAGCTTTCCTTGGTCATCGGTGCCAGCTCTGATTTGTTTCACACCTCCAGTATCCCTCCCCCCCCGACATCAGTCTGAAGAAGGGTCTCGACCCGAAACATCACCTATTCCTTCTCTCCTGAGATGCCGCTTGACCCGCGGAGTTACTCCAGCATTTTTTGTCTATATTATTTTAAAGGTTGTTTAGTTTAGTATCTCCACTTGCAGCTCATTTCATATTCCCACCCACCACTCTCTGTGAAGAACGTTCCTATTAACCCCCCACGTTCCTATTAAATCTTGCCCCTCTCACCTTAAAAATCTCTCACCAATTTTCCAGTTCATGTAATTTCATACTTTCAGTCTACCAGTTAATTTAAAAATAAATTAATTAAAAATAAAATAAACTAGCATTACTTGCAAAATCTAACTTTAAGTTAACATTTGTATTATTTGTATTCCACACACGACTTCCCCCCCATTGCCGTCTCTATAGTTCAGAAACCGTTAAGAACCTTTAACGTTAGTACCTCCACCAATGTAAAGCACTTTGGTCAACGAGAGTTGTTTTTTAAATGTGCTATAGAAATAAAAGTGACTTGACTTGACTTGACGTTAACACACTGAGACTGGTGGCAGATTAAATTCGAAGTATAGGAGCAGGGAGGTTCTACTGCAGTTGTACAGGGTCTTGGTGAGACCACACCTGGAGTATTGCGTACAGTTTTGGTCTCCTAATCTGAGGAAATACATTCTTGCCATAGAGGGAGTACAGAGTACAGAGAAGGTTCACCAGACTGATTGCTGGGATGTCAGGACTTTCATATGAAGAAAGACTGGATAGACTCGGTTTGTACACGCTAGAATTTAGAAGATTGAGGGGGATCTTATAGAAACTTATACAATTCTTAAGGGGTTGGACAGGCTAGATGCAGGAAGATTGTTCCAGATGTTGGGGAAGTCCAGAACAAGGGGTCACAGTTTAAGGATAAGGGGGAAATCTTTTAGGACCGAGATGAGGAAAACATTTTTCACACAGAGAGTGGTGAATCTCTGGAATTCTCTGCCACAGAAGGTAGTTGAGGCCAGTTCATTGGCTATATTTAAGAGGGAGTTAGATGTGGCCCTTGTGGCTAAAGGGATCAGGGGGTATGGAGAGAAGGCAGGGATGGGATACTGAGTTGGCGGTGCAGGCTCGAAGGGCCGAATGGCCTACTCCTGCACCTATTTTCTATGTTTCTATGTAAGTGCCACACACTTCGTCTGAAGAAGGGTCTCGACCCGAAACGTCGCCCATCAATTCCTTCACCCGCTGAGTAACTCCAGTATTTTGTGTCTACTTTTCCAGAAGATGTATTGACAAAGCGGTGGTTACTGGTTACCTTTATGTTAGGACAGACCCCCATTATCCTCTGAACTAATTAAACCCGCGTTTCATGGAACCGCTAAACGAGCGCTGGAACACTTGCTATGTAACCAATGACACTTCCGTCAACATTAGAAATGCAAACAGACTGCGGCGGCTCACATTTCAGATACAAAATGAACTAGCCCGAGTTTTAAATTAGGACCTCCCTGTCGCTGTTAAGGCTGCTAACATTCAGGGTTTTTAAACATCGATTGCTATCCCGGAAATGCTTAAATTCAAAATTCTACTTTCCCAATCGGAAAGGAATATGAAAAAAGCGAGCAAAACGCGTTCTGTTGGCTTCATGTGTTATAAGTGCAGCCTCCTGCATATTTGACCTGAAGTGGTTAGCATAACTAGCAGTAGCGATAGATATGTTAATGTCACATGTACCCAGATACAGTGACATGTGCTGTACAGTGAACTGCTTTGTTCTGCACACAATCCAGAAAAATAAATACTACACATAAACACAATCGAATCGTGAGAGAGAGAGAGCGAGAGAGAGAGCAAGAGATGGGAAAATGTGACCTTATTTTCTTACTTAACCCCCACACAAAGTGCTGGAGTAACTCAGCGGCTCCAGTATCTGCAGTAAAAGACATAAACTGCTAGAGACACAGGTGAGGCAGGGAGTAGCTTTAGACTGGCAAATTAACATAGCCGAAGTAGACGAAATATGTAGGAAGGAACTGCAGATGCTGGTTTAAACCAAGATCGACACAAAATGCTGGAGTAACTCAGCGGGCCAGGCAGCATCTCTGGAGAGAAGGAATAGGTGATGTTTCGGGTCGAGACCCTTCTTCAGAAGCAGCCAGTCTCCGCTTGGTGTGAATGTGTAGCGGCCGTGAATCTGCCTTTAAACGCCACTGCCGCTCGATTCTGGCTGCGTGCAGAGTTGTGAAGTGTCTCATGCTCCACAAAATACGGTACGGGGAAGATCCCTGAACGCTGCTCGCGGTGGAGGCTGAAAAATGGGTTGGTTGCTGAACAAGTCCAACAACACAGTAGGACTGATCACCTGCCAGCTAGGATCGGAGCCACCACCTCGCCGACCTTGTTGTGGAATGCGGATGGGAAGTTACACTTATTATAAGCCAGGTGTTTCACCAAGGCGCTCCTGACACCACAAGCCTCAATATCTCGGGAGGACCACACCAGTGTGTCCCGTCCTTGTTGTCTTTGCCTTGTGCCCCGGGGCCGGAGCGGTGGACCAAGAGCGGGAGTGTTGAGGGTTTGTAAGTAGGGAGAAGGCAGGCTGGAGTTGGAGGATGTCGGAAGAGGCTGGGTCCGAATGCCCCATCTGTTACGAGAAGGTTTCTCGCCAGAACCAGTCGCTCAGGACGTTGGCATGCAACCACATCTTCTGCCACGACTGTTTGGTGAAGACTGTGATCAACCAGCAAGCCCAGCCCAAGAAGGTGGTGTGCCCAGTGTGTCGGCATGTCACCTTCCTCCACAGAAGGAGCTTAGGCTGGGTAACCAGGAGCAACGAAGACAAACAGACTCTGGAGATCCCGCTGTCGGTCATCTCGCCCCGGTCCACAAGCCCGCCGTCCGAATCAGTCGAGGTGCTCCCTCCGCCCCGCCGCTCCTTCCTCCGCCGCTTGTTCGGCTCCAGCCCGCGGACCTTCTCCTCCACGCTTCGGAACCAAGCGCTGGGAAGTAGCCAGATTTTCGTGATCAGCGGCCGGGGGAGGCCGATGAGTGAGGAGGAGTTGCGGGTCCCGGGAGAAGCGGTGGTTCTGGAGCACAGGCGGTATAGACTGCGTTGGGTATTAGTCCTTCTCTGCTTCATCATCATTGGGGCGGTGATCGCTGCCATTCTGCCCTGGATCACCTCCTTTAAATGAGTGGAGCCTGGGACAGTACACCAGTACTTGTAAGCCTTCTTCACCCACAAGAGGCAAGTTTGCAAACATATGGAGCCGTCTCCACCTGTTCCATTTCACCTCTACTTTCTATGAAAGTACTTTGGCAAGATGGGTGGATACAAGGAACTGCAGCAGCTGATTTACAACAAAAAAGACACAAAGTGCTGGAGTAATTAGCGGGCAGGCAGTATCTCCGGAGAACATTGACAAGCGACGTTTCTGGTCGGGATCTTTCTTGAGACGTGTACAGTAACTTCGGTTAACTCTTTGGGAGACATGATTGCAGGAAATACAAATTGCACGGACAGGGCTTTTTATGATCCAGTAAATGTTATTTATAAATATGTATATTAAAATTGTGAGCATTTGCTAACTCTTCAAAATGAGTAAGTAATCTCATTGCCAACTTGTTCTAACTTAAAGGAATCTCGCAAAATGTGTGCAGCTCTGATAAATAGACTAGTTGAATCGAATTGATTTAAGAATTTAATTTACACTCCAAAATTCGGAGCACTTGAATGTACTAACGTTTGCACCCGTGCAGAATGTCCACGGTATACACCGTTGTAATGTTCTTAACATTGTGGATCTGGCGATGTTAGCTCATATACTATCTCGGGACTTCACTCCTTGTGGGCGGCATAACTGCAGCAATAGTCCATATGCCGCATATCTCTTTGGACAAGACTAGCAGGGTCTAGTTGTTCTAATGGTCACGTTGAGGAGGGTAGCTGGCATTTCTTACGTTTTCCTGGTTCTCTAAACTATCTTCGCCAAACTCCCTGAATATATAAAAGTGTGTAAAATTCCGAGAGGCATAAACAGGGTAGACATTCAGAACCTTTTCCCCAGGATGGACATTTCAAATACTAGTTTTAAGGCGTGCACTGCCAGGGTTGGTGGCTGAAGTAGATTGGATAGTGACATTTAAGAGGCTTTTATATAGGCCTATGGATCTGCGGGGAATGGAGGGATATGGATTATGTACAAGTAGTTAAGAGTTGGACATGGAATCATGTATGGCATGGACATTGTTGGCCAAAGGGCTTATTATTGTGCTGTGCTGTTCTATGCTGCATATTCTATATGTGTACAGCAGCATAACTACAGCAGTTGGAAGTATGGCATTATAAAGTTATTCATAATATTCAAGGATCTCTTACATTTGCAAATGTTGACAAGAAAAGGTGTGAACATTTGAATATATGTTAAATAATATGCAAAAGAACAAAAAAAATTACAGTGTAAACAAAACATAAGTCTGGATAAACGAGTCATGAATCTGAAGAGGCGTTCTGACCCAAAACGTCACCTATTCCCTCGACAGATGCTGCCTGACCTGCTGCGTTCCTCCAGCACTTTGTGTTTTACACAAGAATCAAGAGTGTTTAATTGTTAGTCGGACACAAAAGGCTGGAGTAATTCAGCGAGTCAGGCAACATCTCTGGAGAAAAGGTAAAAGCGATGTTTCGGGTCTCATCCTGAAAAGTTACCTATTCTTTTTCTCCAGAGATGCTGCCTGACTCGCTGAATTACTCCAGCCTTTTGTGTCCATCTTCGGTATAAACCAGTATGTGCAGTTCCTCCCTATGTATTTACTTGTTATATGTACTGACAATGGAACGATAAAAAATGATAACATTCTTATTTGCTGCACCTTAGTAGACCTGAAAATGCAATGACACACAGATAAATATATAATAATACCATTAATACCATAATACTAGGTAATCATAATAGTGCAAAAACTGAAGTAGGTAGAGCAATCAAAGACCCAATCCAAAGATCATAATTGCTGAGTGGGTCAGGCAGCATCTGAGGTAACTGGATGAACCCTTCTTCAGAATGATAGTGTGAGTCTTTGTCACTGTTTCCACCTCTCTGCCAATCACCGTTCCTCACCTAAATCTGCCTATCACTTGCCAGCCTAAGTCTACCCCACCTCTCTTTCCATATGTCACCCCCACGTCCCACCTCTATACTCCATCACTGTAGAATGCTTCTGACCGGAAACATAATCTGTTTACTCCCTCCATACATGCTGCCTGACCCGCTGAGTTCCTCCAACACTTGATGTGTTGCTCAGGATTCAAACCTCTGCAGATTCTTAAATCTCCAAAAACATTGTGCTGTTATGTTGTCAATTGTGGGATCTGTCAAGAGGAATATTTTGCGTGCAAGGGTGATGACTTTAATATTTGTTTAAGATTTGCATATTGGTTTGCTTCCCAAGGCACAACTTATCCATAGCTCATCTTGGGAAGATGGTGATGAACCATATTTGGATTTGCTCTGGAGGTAGAGCTCCAATAACAGTGTCCAGTGACTAGACTCATGATACTGAACCAGTAACTTAAAGAAGCACAATTAATACTGCATCTCAACTGTGAGGATGTGAGGCCACAGGTTTGTTATGGACTTTCGAAGAATCCTTGACAATTGGCTGCAGTGCATATTTTAAATAGTAAGTAATGCACCTTATTGCCAAGGCATCTTCCGTAAGGAGTAGATTCTTAAGATGGACGTTTAGCTGTGGGTCGACTTATCTTGGATATGATTGAAGACCTTGCGTTCTTTTGCAAGTGCTCTTTCCAACAGATAGATAGATAGAGGAGGTAGTTGAGACAGGTACTATAAAAGCGTTTAAAATAAACTTGGACAGGTACATGGATAGGAAAAGTTTAGAGGGCTATGGGCCAAATGGGACGAGCTTAGATGGGACATCATGGACAAGTTGGGCCGAAGGGCCTGTTTCCATGCTATATGACTCAATGACTATTTCATGCTTGTCGTTTGTAGATGCTGGCAAGATTCTGGAGAATCAGAGGTTAAGTTGCTAACTATAAGAAGTTATATAGCCACAGCAATGATGTGCTGGGTTCAGTCGAGTTTCTGGTTAGTGATGATTCAGGATAGAGAAGGCTGGGATTTCAGCAATGTTACATTACTGAATGACAAGGAGTAGAAGCTAGACTCTGACATGAATGTTTCTGGCTATTGATCAGCCAAGCCTAGGTGTTGTACGTGCCCTGCTGCATACAAATATGGACTGAACAGCTGCCACTTAAGTTAAAAGCTGTGCAATCATTAATGGACAACTTTTATTTTAATCCTCTGTTGGAGAGAAGTTCATTGATAAGCCAACTGAAATTTGGGTCACGCTGGTATAGGCAAGATGCCATTAAGCTGGGAAGAGTGTAGAGAGGATTTACGAGTATATAGCCACAATTTAAAGGCATGGGCTATTGGGAGAGGTTGGGAGAAGTTGCTTGAAGTGAAGGAGGTTGAGAGGTGATCTTATGGAGGTGTACAAAATCATGAGTGGAATAAATAGGGTGAATGTGTACAGAGTCCTTTACCTGGGGTAGGGGACAAATTTTAAGGTGAGAGGGGGAAGATTTAATAGGCACCTAAGGGACAACTGTTTCACTCACAGAGTGGTGAGTATATGCAACAAGCTGCCAGAGGAAGTAGTTGAGACAGGTACAATAACAGCATTTAAAACATATTTGGACAGGTGCATGGGTAGGAAAGGTTCAGAGGGATATTGGCTAAACGTGGGTAAATGGAGCCAGTTTATAGTCCAGATTAAAGGAGGTGCCAGACCACCAGTTGTGGAATTGTTGGTGGACCTTTACTGGATTACATACATGGAGAAGCACTTATAATTTTAAAAATAATAATACTTTCACACAAAGGGTGGTGGATGTATGGAACACGCTGCCAGAGGAGGTAGTTGAGGCTGGGATTATCCCAAAGTTTAAGAAACAGTTAGACAAGTACATGGATAGGACAAGTTTGGAGGGATATGGACCGAGCGCAGGAAGGTGGGACTAGTGTAGCTGGGACATGTTGGTTGGTGTGGGCAAGTTGGGCCGAAGGGACTGTTTCCACACTGTATCACTCTATGACTTTCAGAAAGGATTCTCCGGGTGCTCCGGTGTCTTCTCATATCTCAAAGAGATGCAGGTTTGTAGGTTAATTGTTTGCAGTGTGTAGGATAGAACTAGCGTACGGGCGATCACTGGTCGGTGTAGACTCAGGGCCTGTGTCCACGTTGTATCTCTAAACTAAAAGAACTGTGGGAGTATAAAGTGACAGCAAACAAACTTGCAGAAATTAGATTAATGTTTAGCAAAAGCTAGGTAATTTTATTCAGGTATTTTAATTTCCAATCCAACACCCAGAAGTTATTTCGGGTTTGAAATGCCAGAACTCTGACGTATGGTGTGCAACAAAATGCCGGAGGGAAAAAGTGTGAACAAGTATGCGGCTGATTAATGAGCCAGGTTCTGCCAACAGACTAATGGTGCATGGACTTTATCTAATAATAATTATACCATCATGTTTGAAAGGGAGAAAAGCAAAATTATTTTTGACGATTGAAATGTCTGTGAATGGAAAACATGCTCTAAAAATTGTAGCCATGTCTTTTAGACATGTAGATAGCTAACACTTGTACAGGCAAGGGGTGATAGACGTTTTTTTGCATTAATGGCAGTTGTTGCTAACTTGTTATTTAATTTCTAAAGTGGGTTTCATAGTCCTTTTTTTTAACAAATTATATTCAAAGGATAATGGAGAAAAGCAATAATGAATTAGGTCACATATTAGCTCAATGATCATTCCTGCATCCGTAATTAGGTGTAGATTTACAATATAAAGAGGTACAAATCTGCTATTCACCAGATTGCCTCAAAAAGGCAGCTAATCAAATCAAACACCCACACCACCCTGGTCACGCTCTCATTTTGCTGCTACCATTGGAAGAAAGTACAGGAGCCTGAGAAACCTGACCTCCGGGTTCAAGAACAGCTTCTTCTCATCAACTATCAGGCTCATCAACACTGCACAACATTGATCACAACCCTCGGTCAGCTAATATGATCTGCTATTGACGTTGGACTGCATGCCTTGGTTATCTAGTCATAGAGTGTGGAAACTGGCCTTTAGCACAACCTGCCCATGCCGACCAACATGCCCCATCTACACTATAGTCCCACCTGACTGCATTTGCCTTGTATCCCACCACATGTGTCCTATCCATGTACCTGTCTAACTTTCTTAAACATTAGGGTTGTACCTGCCTCAACTACCTCCTCCAGCAGCTTATTCCATATACATATCACTCTCTGTGTAAAAAAGTTGCCTCTCAGGTTCCTATTAAATGTTTCTCCTTTCACCTTGAACCTATGTCACCTGGTTCTAGTCTAGCATTCATTTAATTCATTCATCATTGTTGACAACATTAGCGACACAGTGGTGCTGGTCTCCATTAGTGATTATTAATATATTGTGTTATTGATTGTTGTACATCTATCAGTTGTGTGATTACATTTGTCAGCCCGTAAAGAGTTTATGCTGGTACATATGATAATTAAACACTCTTGATTCTCATGATTGCTATAATATATATTCATAAATATTCTGATAGATTGCTGAATGGCAAAACAAGATTTAAGGGCTCATAAGTGGTTGCAGAACACTAATTTATCATCTTCTGATAGGAGTTAGTAATTATCAAGAGGAGTATTTGTGTTGATTTAAGCATTTGTTGGGCCTCGTTGTTCAGGGAATGAAAAGGATTACATCGTTGTCAAGGGTCTTTATTTGTACCGACAACAGATAAATGACATTCTTACTGGCAGCAGCACAATGGGGCTGTAGAAACAGAGATAATATATAATAAAGAAAACATCAATAAATTAATAACCACAATACTAATGCAGAAGAACCTATGGACCTTAGTGCAACAAAACATAGTCCATTGATAGGTCCATATAGTACTCATAGCTAGTTGGACTCAATGAAAGTTAAAACGGAGACATGTCAAAATATAAATGTCAGCGAAACAGACAATTTAAGAAAAAAAGTAACTTTGCAAAAATATATAATAATCAAGCTGAGAGATAGGAGTATTTCTAATGTGATGAATTATAACATAAGAACGTTAGAATAGAAGCAGGAATGGCTATTTGGTTCCATATGTGAGCGTCACCATTTGAGAAGATCATGGTTCATCATTTATCTCTTTCTTGGAAGTGTGTGATAGAACACAGAGTCTACCAAGTCCCTTCAAGATAGAGATCAAGTGAATCAGTCATGATCTTCTGGTTGGGTCATGAATTCCAAAGATTCAGTCCTTCACCTGTCCAAAGCGGCTAAAATATTATTTCCTGTCCATGATCCCCAACTTCAGACTGTCTTGCCAGAGAAAACAACACCATATTTACACTGATGATCAGCCATGATCATATTGAATGGCGGTGCAGGCTCGAAGGGCCGAATGGCCTACTCCTGTACCTATTTTCTATGTTTCTATGTAATGTCCCTTAAGAATATTGACCCAAAGTGCAGGAGGCACTCAATAGACTACCAACGTGTAGCTTATACCCCAATGGTATGAACACTCAACTCTCAATTTTTAGGTAACTACCCAACACATAACCCCTTCCTCCCCTGCTCACCCCCCACCCCTTTCCTCACCCCATTTTCTTTCTCTCTTCCCTGTGCGCTACCTGAATGCTCTCCCTTTCCTTCCTTTCCTCTCCCCCCATCCTCTTTCTCCTATATTCCTTCCTCTGGCTTCACAATTCACACCTTTTCTATCCTAATCTCATTATCTTACGCTTTTTGTCTTTGCATCTCTCGTCACTGTTCAACCATCTGCCAATTAAACACTTCCCTCTCCTGTATCCGCCTATAACTTGCCCCCATCTTTCTGCCCCTGACCACAATCAGTTTGAAGAAAGGTCCTGACCTGAAACGTTGCCTACCCACATTCTCCAGAGATGTTGCCTGACTTGCTGAGTTATTCCAGCACTTTGAGTCTTTCCATAAGTTCCCTGTGTCCACCCTTGAGGCCGTTGTATGTTTCCACTAGAGCACCTTAATTTCTTCTAAACTAAACCATCTTTGTTTGCTTAACCTCTCTTCATGTCAAACCTGCCAATAGATTAATATTAACACACAACATCTCTGGTCTAGACATTTTCTCAGACTCTGATGAAGGGCCCCGACCTAAAATGTTTTCAGTCTATTTCCTCCACATTTGCTGCCTGACCCGTTGAGCTCATCCAGCACTTTGTGCTTTGCTCAAGATTCCAGCATCTGCAGTCCATGTCTGTGTCTCCTTAAGATTAATATTTAACTTTTAGGAATCTGATATAACCTTTGTACTTAAATACTTCAACCATTTTGAGCATTGAAAATAGTTGAAACATACATACTAACGTGCTAGCTATGCTTACTAGCTGGCTTCATAAGTTTATAACTTCATAGGATATTGGAGCAGAATTAGGCCATTCAGCCCATCAAGTCTACTCTGCCATTCAATCATGGCTGATCTATATTTCCCTCTCAACCCCATTCTCCTGGCTTCTCCCTATAACCCTTGGCACTTTACTAATCAAGAAACAGTCAATCTCTGCCTTAAAATATCCATTGACTTAGCCTCCACAGCTGTCTGTGACAATGAATTCCACAGATTCACCACCCTCCTCATCTACTTTCTATGTCCTTTTATTCTGAGGCCATGGCATCTTGTCCTTGGTTCTCCCACCAGTGGAAACATCCTCTCCACATCCACTCTATCCAGGCCTTTCACTATTCGGTAAGTTTCAATGAGGTGTCCCCTCATCCTTCTGAACTCCAGCGAGTACAGGCCCAGTGCCGACAAACGCTCATCATATGTTAACCCACTAATTCCTGGGATCATTCTCATAAACCCTCTCCAACGCCACCACATCCATCCTCATGTAGTGCTCTTGTTCTCTTGAACAGGATAACCGAAAACTAACACGTTTAAGCAGAATGGGAGAAGCTGTAAATGAAAGCGCAATCCGTTCACTTTAGCAGGAAGCATTATTAGTAGAAAGCAAATAATCAATTTCTGCTATGATGTGTGCGAGGTATCTATTTTGCTGGCTATACAGATTCATTTCTCATTGAGCTGGAAACATTTGTTTACCCAGGAGACTCGAGCAAATGGGAGAATCAGGTTTTCCATCTATTTATTACTCGGATGCAATCTGGTCTTTTTCTGCACTGAAGTGGGATCGTTTTTCAACTTCCATACAATATATTCTGCAAACAATTGTCAAGGACATGACCCGATATCTATCCATCCATTAACCGCAACAGATACAATATCAAGGCTTTCTCCCCCCCCCCAGAGTTCCAGCAGGCTATCCCTGTACACTGAATGCTCTGCTGATAGGTCTTGATGATGAAAATGCATTCCTTTTACATTTCAGAACCATCTGAAGCAATATCATGAAATCTTGCACACGGGTGTAGTCTATACAGTTATATTTGGCCTGGTGTCTTTCTCTGCGACCTGCAGAATTGAGGTAGGATCATTGTACTTTAATATGATCACAGCATTGTTCAATGTTTTGATAAACAGTATATATTTACCAAATTATTGGTTAGATTTCATACAATGGATGGGATATACACCTCCAGCACCGTACACATGGTTGATGTAATAGAAGCCATGCCAATTTGCTGAGTGCTGCAATTTTCCCACTTGGTTCAATTCAATGGTTCAATGCTACTTTATTGTCACATGGCCACTGCACAGTAACATTGCATCATTCAGACGTGCACGACTCACTATGTTTTGACACCATTTACAAAAAGTCCAAAGCCTGGATTATGTGCTCAATGTACTGGAGAGGTTCCTGATCCAGGTAAGCGGCAGGCTGCTGCAGGACCTCCTCCGTTGCCCTTGGCCCGTGAACCGATGTCTCTCTCCTCACCCGACAGTCTTTATGTCCCTGAGAAGCCTCCTGCAGCTGACCTTTAAGGCGTTGGAGGCAATATCCCGGTCCCACTCACTTGTAACAAGGTAACATAGCAGCTCAGCATCAAACAGACAGCTTTGAAATTAGATAGCAATTGAATGCGTAGGAAGGAACTGCAGATGCTGGTTTAAATCGTAGGTAGACACAAAATGCTAGAGTAACAGGCAGCATCTCTGGAGAGAAGGAATGGGTGACATTTTGGGTCGAGACACTTCTTCAGACTCTGTCTGATCAGTCTGAAGAAGGGTCTCGACCCGAAACGTCACCCATTCCTTCTCTCCAGAGATGCTGCCTGACCCACCAACTTCTCATTGTAGAAATTTATTTTCATCTCTTTCTTGAATGGCTGAGGCAGGGACGCTGTGTTATCTATTTATATTTTTTAGATTCCATAATGTCATAGAAAAAGATGATCACATTGGCCCATCAAGTCAACGATCAACCTTATTCCCTTGTTGATTGTCCATGTAGCTTCTCCCCATTAACACTCCCAGATTCTACCATTCACCTGGACACGAGGTGCAAATTGCAATAACCAGATAGCTGACCAAGCGGGAGACACAGTAGCACAGTGGTAGAGTTGCTGCCTAACAGCACCAGGGCTGTGCACGCCATACGCAAGAAGAAGAAGCACCAGGGACCCGGGTTCGATTCTGCCTACGGGTGTTGAAGTTTGTACCTTCTCCCCGTAACCGCGTGAGTTTTCTCCGGGTGTTCAGGTTTCATCCCAAATCCCAAAGGCGTACAGGCTTTTGAAGTCAGATAGAGATAGAGATTTAGAAAAGTGAAGGGATGATGGTGAGTCAGATGGCAATTTGTAGAATGAAGCATCGAGTCATAGAGTGATACAGTGTGGAAACAGGCCCTTCGGCCCAACATGTCCCAGAGCAGAGCAAATATCTTAGGTTTGGGACATACAAAACTGTAGAGGCTGGAATCTTGAGCAAAAAAACCTAAAGTGCTGAGAGAACTGATCTGGTCAGGCAGCATCTGGAGAGGTGGGACCCTACTAGGTTGAATGATGTCTGAACTGTCAGAACTGAAGGAAGTGGTGGTTTTGTCTTCAGATGGGTAGGAAACAGGAAAGTGGCACAAAACCCTCATATGTTGTGCAAACATTTAAATTACATTTGGAGAGGTATGTGGATTGGGAAGATTTAAAGGGATATGGGCGAAACGACACTTGGGCAGGTGCATGGATAGGAAAGGTTTAGAGGGATGTCTGCCAGGTTTGGGCAAATGGGACTTAGCTTGCACTAGTTAGCATGGACAGGGTGGGCGAAAGAGTTTGTTTCCTGTTGTATGTCTTTATGAAATGGGAATAACCCAATAGTCGGCATGGACAGGGTGGGCGAAAGAGCCTGTTTATGTGCTCCATGACTCCAGGACTCCAGACATGAGTGGGACTAGCATAGATGGGTCATCTTGGCCGGCATGGGCTAGGTGGGTCGAACGGCCTGTTTCCGTGCTGTATGACCTCATGACTATGCCATACTCAACGTCGCTGAAGCCCAGGTGCTACCACTTTACATGCGCCAATACAAAAGTGATTTGTATTCTCGAACTGCATTTTGAAGTGAAATCAACTCACTCCACCGGGCTTTGCAAACTGGCTTGGTGTTTGTTGTCTGCACAGTTGCCAGGCAGCGAATGCAAACATTGCCAATGGCGTCGAGGGCTAAGCGGCGGAGACCAAGTGTCCGGTTTACAATCGGGGATTACACGTATGAAAACCGATTGTCCATGTTAATGCATCTGCTGGCGAAGCAACGGGAAGAGAGGAAGGTTTGTAGGCGCCGTTTGTCTTCCACGCTCATCGTCAAATCAATAAAAGTGCTTGCGCTTATTTCCACGACATTCATATTTTGTGCTTTTTTTTGCTGCTTGTTTTATGCATTTTGGTCCCTGCACTAAATTATTTTCACCGTGATTGCAAAATTCTGCATTGTGATTAACTTGCTGCATGAAGCAGCCTGCAGGAAAGCACCAGGATTCATAGTCTTCTATTACTTGGTTTGTTTTTCACAACCAAAAATTAACTCCGAGTAACAGAAGATATTAATCAATGAGCGTAAAATCAGCAAAATTAAGCAAAAACGTGAATGTAGTTGAAATAACAGAATTCTTTAATTCATTGATTAAATAATTTAAATTAATGAATTGTTGAATTATTTATAGACTTTAGCTTGACCCATTGATAATATTTACAAAACGCAAATGCTGCTGTGTACTAAACTCTCAGACTGAGACCAATGTCGCATTGTGTCAACATATAGTCAGTCATATCGCTCTGGTCGATAGACACAACAAGTTAGAGTAACTCAGTGGGTCAAGCAGCATCTCTGGAGAAAACGAATAGCTGACGTTTCGGGTCGAGTCCAGACCGAGAGCTCTCAGCGTTTTGTGTCTATCTTCGGTCCCCTGATGTTGGACACAGTGCGTCTGTTTCCTGACCTTATCTTGGGGCGAGGGTGAAACGCTGCACTTGTAGGAGTGACCGGCCGAACCGTGACAAAACTAACACGTGGGATAATGGTTTTACAACGCGTCTCTCGCCAATCCCATAACACATAACCCAGCCATCAGCCATTTGTTGATGACATTGTACCTGCACGGTGCGAAATTGTAGGCAAAGGAAGCCAGCGTTGCAATGAGAACATAGCGCCCAATCCTCAGAAAGGCGACATTGCAAAGACTGGAGATCTATAAAGATAAATTGCAATTTCAAAAGGATATATCATCCAATAACTCAGGTTGATCCGTTGCCCGAGTAACCGTCTACCGCTCCAAACTATCAACAGGAAGTTAAGAATGCCAAAACATGAAACAAACACCATTGACAGGTGAATGAATGAAAGGAATGGGAGTAAGAGCCAAACCCACGCTGCCTAGACACAGACCGCGTTTGTAAACGAAAGCGCTTTCTACAGATTGTGTTTCAGAGGTCCTGGCGAGGCAGGGCGAGTTATGCTGAGGTTTCTATTAAAGCAAGCAACAGGCTGCGTCCAGTCTATCCCGGGACCGGCCAACACACAGGGGGCTGGTTTGTTTTAAGTGGGTTGGTGTTAAGTCTTTCGACCAGAAAGTTATGCACCGACCGGTAAAGTCTTCAACGGGGGAAGCTGGGTGGAAAAGCCGGCGCTCCAAGAGTTTGGCAAGACACGATAGGACGAGTATGTTCCATCGCCAGCTGGAGAGGAGTGTGATTTCAAGCTCTAAGGAGGAAACGGTTGGTTTTATTGAGCAGGCGATGTGTGAATGGCATGTTTTTACATGGGACGATTCTGCACGACAATTGTAGTAATTTAGCATTTCTACTGCCCTTTAGAAATCACTGCTCCACAGAATAGTCCTTCTGTGTAAAATGCCTCCCGACCTGGTTGACAAAAGAAAAGTAGGAGGTAAGAGTCATTTAATGAAAAAAAAACGGTTTCTGAGGGTGGGGGTGGTATTGTGACTGATTGAAATACAAGACAAACTTCTTAGGAGGATAAATATTTTAGCATCAGACCGGCTGAAATGTAGTTATGATGATTTCAGCATCAACACGTGAAAGAAAATGCAACTATTGTGAAATATATATATTGAAGCAATAACGTCAAAAATAAAAGCAGAAAACGCTGGAAACTCAGATTGGCAAAAATAATCAAAAGTGACATTGGGAAAAAACATTGTCAATACTCTGAGTGGTTAAAGTCCAGTATGCACGGCCAAGTGTAGTGATGGAGGCCCATTGAACATGAGCATTCTGCAGGGAGAGGCCAGTGGATCAGAGTCAGCAAGATTACTTTTACATGTAACTTTACGTGTAGACTTCACAGATGAAATGGCCTTATTCCCTGCTGTGTCAATTCATCATTTGATCGCTTTAAAATGCAGGGAGTTTAATAAATAAAATCCAAGCTGGTTAAAATTCAAAGGGAGACACAAAATGCTGGAGTAACTCAGTGCGTCCGGCAGCATCTCTGGACAGAAGGGATGGGTGACGTTTCGGGTCGAGACCCTTCTTCAGACTAGTGTCAGGGGAAGGGCGGGACCAAGATAGAATGTAGTCGGAGACAGGAAGACTAGTGGGGGAACTGGGAAGGGGAAAGGGATGGAGAGGGAAAGCAAGGGCTATCTGAAGTTAGAGAAGTCAATGTTCATACTGCTGGGGTGTAAACTACCCAAGTGAAATATGAGGTGCTGTTCCTCCAATTTGTGCTGGGCCTCACTCTGACAATGGAGGAGGCCCAGGACAGAAAGGTCAGATTGGGAATGGGAGGGGGAGTTGAAGTGCTGAGCCACCGGGAGACCATGTAGGTTAAGGCGGACTGAACGGAGGTGTTCAGCAAAACAATAGCCGAGCCTACGCTTGGTCTCACCGATGTAGAGAAGTTGACACCTGGAACAGAGGATACAGTAGATGAGGTTGGAGCAGGTGCAAGTGAACCTCTGCCTCACCTGGAAAGGCTATTTGGGTCCTTGGATGGAGTCGAGGGGGGAGGTAAAGGGACAGGTGTTGCATCTCCTGCGGTTGCAGGGGAAAGTACCTGGGGAGGGGGTGGTTTGGGTGGGAAGGGACGAGTTGATCAGGGAGTTTCGGAGGGAACGGTCTCTGCGGAAAGCAGAAAGGGGTGGACATGGGAAGATGTGGCCAGTAGTGGGATCCCGTTGGAGGTGGCGAAAATGTTGGAGGATTCTATGCTTTCGCTGGTTTAAATCGAAGGGGAGAGAGAGGCAGCTCCATGTTTCAATTAGCATGATGTATAAGGTCAAAGCTTGGAGGGATATTTTGTGTACCAGGGGGTCAGGGGACTTGCCAGTAACAACATTACATGAGCCCAGCAGTAGATGGTTTGGCTGCTGTTGGTCAGAAGTGACAATCCCTACACCTTGGAGGTATGCCGAAAAATAAGTGACCCACTTGTGTCAAGTGGTGATCATTGGCAATATAAATACACACGCTATGTGTGGCTTAATGTGTGACTATTTTAATGTGTGACTATTTTAGTTTCAAAACTGTTCTTACATTTAGTTTTTAGTTTAGAGATTCAGCTTGGAAACAGGCCTTTCGGCTCACCAAGTTGCACCGACCAGCGATCCCTGCACGCTAACATTACCCTGCACACACTAGGGATAATTTACAATTTTACCGAAGCCCATTAACCTACAAACCTGTACGTCATTGGAGTGTGGGAGGTAACCGGAGCACCCAGAGAAAACCCACGCGGTCACGGGAAGAACGTACAGTCTCTGTACAGACAGCAACCATAGTGAGGATTGAACCCAGGACTCTGGTGCTGTAAGGCAGTAACTCTACAGCTGTGCCACCCCTTATGGTGTACTGAAGGCATTTTATAATGACAGAAGATGGCTGTTGCATTTGCCCTTAAGTTTGATTTCATTTCACGTGAATTATTAAAGATTGAAATGCTGTTGTGGCACTGTTTGTACAAATTACAAAAGGCATTTAATGTTATTCTGTTGGCTGTGTGCTATTCCATAGGGGATTGCTTCGTTGCTTACTTGTGGAATGCAGACAGGATTCAAGGTTCAGTATTTGCTGTTGTAATTCCTACCAGATGAAAATGATATGAACAGAGAACACAATCCTATATTTCTTTGATAGGTGGTCACGAACATTCTCTACCTTCCTCATTATGATCTAGAACTCAATGCTCTTAAGACAGTGGAATTGATTGTAGACTTTAGGAGAGCTCCCCCTCCCCTCCCCACACTCACAATCAACAACACCATGGTCACATCTGTGGAGTCATTTAAGTTCCTTGGAACCATCATCTCCAGGGACCTTAATTGGGAGGCCACCATCGACTCCACAGTCAACAAGGTCCAACAGAGGATGTACATTCTGCGGTTTGTAGGTTAATTGGCTTCAGTAAATTGTGAATTGTTCCTACTATGTGGGATAGTGCTTGTGTACCAGGGGTGATAGCTGGTTGGCGCAGACTCAGTGAGCCGATGGGACTGTTTCCACGTTGTATCTCTAAAGTCTAAAGGAAAGATCTCAGAACTGCTTAATTGACGAGCGAGAAATGAATTTAAGGCTTCATCTGTGACATTTGGTCGGCCTTGTTCTTTGATGTTCTGGCAATATAATCAGAAAAGGAATAAAATAGATTTTTGATTATTCTTCCAATGTACTATCTTTATCCAGAAATCGAACCTGTGCACTCCTCATCAGATATTAGATGTGATCTAAATGTTAGAATGCAAAGGAATGCCAGTTAATGTTCCAGTTAAAGGAACAAAGAGAAATAATACCTTTGATTTAGTCATACATTTCTAGTAAAAGTTAAAGAAAAGTTAAACCTTTGTAAAGAAAGAAAACAATTGTGAGGAAAAAAAACTTACTATTGTGTAAGGATTGCCAAAAGAATTACAGATTTCCGATTTGTTTAATTGAACTTTGGTTCCTAATGGCATCACATGGAATTATTTTACAGTAAGGTGTTTGGGTGTTCATATACAAGAGGAAAATATGGTACAGGTGTCAGGTTATGGTGAGAAGGTAGTAGAATGGGGTTAAGAGGGGAAGATAGATCAGCCATGATTGAATGGTGGAATAGACTTGATGGGCCGAATGGCCTAATTCTACTCCTATCACTTATGACCCTATGGCCTTATATACTGCAGAAAACAGAGATTGAAACCCAGGAGATGTAGAAAGATGTTCAGCTCTTCAGTAATATCAGCATGCCCCTTCCTACTGCAATGAAGCTAGTTCTCTACATTTTATTAGTATCAAGAGCCTATAAATTAGCACCATAAAAAGGGTTACAGATAAGTTATTTTCATTTTGAGAATCCCTGTCAGTGCCAATCTTACATTCTATTTTATTTTCTATTTCCAAATTATTAATATTGCCAGCTTTATTTTTATGTTTCTAGAGGACTATATCCAAATGGTCAAATTAAGATGCAATCTGCAGTAAGTTTTATTCAATGCTACTTTGGAGCATGGAACTGACACAGTTTATTGTGATGATAAAAGATCTCATTACTTCTATGTTTATACCACATCATTGCAACACTATTACAAACTATAAAGAACCTAAAACATTTCTCCGAACTGCTTGCTTCGAGATTAGATTTTGCTTCACAGAGAGAGGCCATCATCGCTGGAGTTTCACTTACCATATTTGGTTGTGGTTAAGTTGATCAGAAGAATCCCTTGAAAAACCTTTCTATTCGTTTGCGTGCGTACAAATGGGATGGTTGACGAGGCAAACTAGTTGGAAGGCGGTTACTTGATGAAGGGGAATTTATAACGTACCTTCATATGAAGATTGCCCACCATTCTATTTCATTATTGTGAATCTCTGTATCGGCTAGAATTGTACATCCAGAGTAAATGATCACTTCAGAGGAAGGATGTTGCCATTATAACTAGTTCAATATTCAATGGTGCCTTATTTGTCGCATATGCAACTGCACAATTTTGCATATATTACACAAGCGAGCGCTGCTATTTTTGGCGCCATTATTCAAAGTTCAAAGTCCAGCCAGACCACGCGATCAATGTACTGGAACAGTTTCCACAAACCAACGTCCCTCTCCTCTGCTCGACTGGTCATCTTTGTGTCCCGGGGTTGCCTCCTGCAGCCTACCTGAAGGCACTGGAGGTAATACCCCGGTTCACCCTCGTACTGGTCCTTGCTCCTCGCGTCCAATTTCTCCAGCTACCTCCCAGCCCCGCTGTCCGATGAGCCTTCGGGCGGGTTCCCGATCCCCCCGACCGACCAGACTTCAGGTGGGTGTCGAGGCCATGGCACCTTGGGAACTGTGGCTGAGAGAGAACCCGTCACTTGTAGTGAAGAATGGAGATCATCAGGGAGAAAAAGATAAAAGCACGTACAACATGTACAATTGTAGCAATAGACAATAGGTGCAGGAGTAGAGGCCATTCGGTTTGTGAGCCAGCACCGCCATTCAATGTGATCATGGCTGATCATCCCCAATCAGTACCCCGTTCCTGCCTTCTCCCCATATCCCCTGACTCCGCTATCTTTAAGAGCCCTATCTAACTCCCTCTTGAAAGTATCCAGAGAACCGACCTCCATCGCCCTCTGAGGCACAGACTCACCACTCTCTGTGAGAAAAAGTGTTTCCTCATCTCCGTTCTAAATGACTTACCTCTTATTCTTAAACTGTGGCCCCTGGTTCTGGACTCCCCCAACATGTTTCCTGCCTCCAGCGTGTCCAAACCCTTAACAATCTTATATGTTTCAATAAGATATCCTCTCATCCTTCTAAACTCCAGAGTGTACAAGCCCAGCCGCTCCATTCTCTCAGCATATGACAGTCCCGCCATCCTGGGAATTAACCTTGTGAACCTGCGCTGCACTCCCTCAATATGGATGCAACGATCACCCATCGCTTTCACTCACATTTTCATTGGTTTGCTGAATACCCAATGTAGTAATGGGTTATAGCTCCATGTCCTTAATTCTACTGGGTGGCACGGTGGTGCAGTGGTAGAGTTGCTGCCTTAAATGCCCCTGTCCCACTTAGGAAACCTGAACGGAAACCTCTGGAGACTTTGCGCCCCACCCAAGGTTTCCGTGCGGTCCCCGGAGGTTTTTGTCAGTCTCCCTACCTGCTTCCACTACCTGCAACCTCCGGCAACCACCTGCAACCTCCGGGAACCGCACAAATTCATTTCGCTTGCACGCAATGTGACGAATAAACCGCATTGTATTGTATTGTCTCAAGTCTAGAGTCCAAGATTTTTGCAATTCGTGCCTGATTATGGAAAAGAGCAATAAATATAAAATAAAAATGTATTCTTATTAAACAGAAACAGAATATTCTTTTGCATATACCCTCTTATTTTCATATTTTATTATGACTTAAAGGTGGCCATTTGGCCCTTTGAGTCTATGCCAACTGTGGAGCAGTTCCAGCAGCTCCTGCCTGTATCAATTTCTTTGTAAGCGGGTCCCTCCCAAATAACCATTGTCCCCCTGATTTTCCTACCACCTGCCTTCACAAGGGGCTATTTACTGTAGCCACTTAACCTGCCAACGGCTATGTCCATGAAACTAAACAGCTAGAGTTAGCACAAAACTACCTTGTAACTCTATAAACACCTTGAGGCGTGTAATTCCTTTTCTCCGATGTATAAACAAGAGAGGCCACATAAAGTTTATAACAATCTTCTGGACAATGAAAAGTTTGCCAAACCTTTATTTCCCCGTGAAGGCAGGACCCTATAAACAAACACTTTCCATCACTTTGCCCCACATAAACACTCTTCATAGAGGTCACCTGCATATTGGCACATAAGCAGCTTGACAGCCACGGGGCAAAACCTGAATTACAATGTTCAAAAGAGCATGAGAACTTCAGGTGGCACAGTGGCGCACCTGGTACAGTTGCTGCCTCACAGCGCCAGGGACCTCAGGTGCTGTCTGTGTGGAGTTTGCACGTTCTTCCTGTGACTACGTGGGTTTTCCTCCGGGTTGCTGCGGTTTCCTCCCACATCCCAAAGATGTGCAGGTTTGCAGGTCCATCAGTCTCTGTAACTTGGCCTAGTGTGTAATTGGCCAACTGCTGTGATCAGTTGATCATTGGTTGGCGTGGACTCGATGGGCCGAAGGGCCTGTTTCCTAAACTAGGGCCTGGTATCTAAACTAAACCAAACTATAAAATAAAAACGTGGCCATTCTCTCCACTTGCTCAAAAAGGTCTTGAGTGATATTTTACCACAATTTATTACAATGACTCTATACCCCTTCATTCCCTTAATATCAAAAAATCTGTCAAAATCAGCCTTGAATAGACTCAATGACTGAGCCTCTAAAGCCCTCTTGGGTAGAGAATTACTGAGGCTGACCCACTGAGTTACTCCAGCACTTTGTGGGGTTTTTTGTAAACCACCATCTGCAGTTCCTTGTGGCTAAACAGAATACAATAATTATACAAAATTGAGTAAAAAGAAAAAAATGTCTGTGCAAAAAAAGGGCATTAATGCAAAAATATACGTCCATGATAGTGGCCTCTCAACCTGAAAATAACCTGTTTTACCTGTTCCCTGTTTTCTGTCAATGAAGCGATCCTCAATGAATGCCAGTATAATATCCCCTATATTATGTGCACCAGTTTTCTTTAATAATCTCTTATGTAGATCTTCTGAAAATACAAACGCACTATGTCAGCTGCGATCTTTTATTTATTCTGTTTAAAGCCTCAAAATCGCCAATAGATTTGTGAAATATTATTTCTCTTCAAATATACCCAATCATATTATTCATGTAAAAGGAGCAGAATTAGGCCATTTGGCCCATCAAGCGTACTCTGCCATTCAATGCTGGCTCAATCCTCCCTCTCAATCCCATTCTCCTGCCTCCTCCCTCTTTTTGCTGACTGGTTAGCACGCAACAAAAGCTTTTCACTGTACCTCGGTACACGTGACAATAAATCAACTAAACTAACATAACCACCGGCACACCTGATGTTATTTTCTAAATATTATCACCTTTTCCTTTATAATAGATTTTCCCTACTCCTGATGTCAAACTAATTGAACGTTTGTTTCCTTTTTTCTTTCTCCCAAGTCAAGTCCAGTTAAATAGTTGGTTACATTTGCTACAGAAAAGCAGCCTACATAATCACAGACTATTCCCACCCCGCACATTCCATTACCTCCCTGCCCCCTTCAAGCAGAAGATACAGAAGGTTGAATGCGTCACCACCAGACTCAGGAACAGCTTCTTCCCCTCTGTCATCAGGCTTCTGAATGGTCCTTCCAGAAGCTAGGCTACTGTCCGACTTACCTCCACCCCATTGTGGACATTGGACTTTGTCTCTGGGACTGGTGCGATACAATGCCGATGATGACTATATCCTGTGCTCTATATCTCTCCATTCAATTTACCTGAAGAAGGGTCTCGTCCTGAAACGTCACCTTTTCCTTTTCTCCAGAGATGCTGTTTGATCCACCGAGTTATTCCAGCTTTTTGTGTCTATCTTCAGTTTAAACCAGCATCTGCAGTTCCCTCCTCTACATTAATTTTACCTATTGTACGAGTTTGGCTTGATTATCTTTATGTGTAGTATTAATCGAATAGCATGCAAAACAAATCTTTACGATGTACCTTGGAACACATAACAATAATATAGCTAAGCCTAATGCTATCTCCGGTCTAAAGGAAGGAAATGACCTCCACGGCCATCTCCTTCAAAACCCGTAGCTGCAGGTCACCTTACAATTAAATTGTCCAATACTTATTGATTTAACTAATGATAATTTCATCGGGCAAATAGTTCCCTCCAGGCCTGCTATTGTTCATTATGTTCAGGAGTTGCCAGTAACTCAGTGACTCATATTAACTGTAGATAGATGCAAAATGCTGGAGTAACTCAGTGGGTCAGGCAGCTCTGAAGAATAGGGATGGGTGATGTTTCGGGTCAGGACCTTTCTTCAGACTGAAGGACCTAGTTTTTCTCCAGGGTTGCTCCCCGACCTGCTGAGTTACTCCAGTACTTTGTGTCTATCTTTGGTATAAACCAGCATCTGCAGCTCTTTATTTCCCCATTTTAACTTTATCTGGCCTTTTATATTTGTACATATCTGTGGTCTATGTTTGCGTTATTCTCGCTGGATTATTATGTCCATTTCCTCTTCCTCAATGGTTCTTTTGCCAAATTCTGAAACTTTCCCAACCCTCAGACTCTCTGTATTTTTGGCAAATGTAACTTCTTTTCTTTTGATCTATTGCTATCTTTAAATTTTAATGAAGGCTATGGCTGGAACATTTTTTCTGCCGTCTTTTTGTCGTGGGAGAATATCGATACTACTTGTGAACAATGCATTAATTCTGTAAGAGTTAGCAGCTGTTGTTTACAATCTATCTCCCATGCTATCTTCACAGTATGTCTTGTTCACAAGAAGGTTATACCTGTAGTTATATTTTTGTTCCCAAAGGCTTCTTCTGTACTTGATCAACCCTTTGCCATTTTTAAGTTCACTTTAGTTTAGAGGTACAGTGCGGGAACAGGCCCATTGGCCCACCGAGTCCGCGCCGACCAGCGATCCCTGCACACACTTAACACTATCCTACACACCAGGGACAATTGAACATTTTAACGGGAAGATGGTACCTGAAAACCGTGAACTCCGGGTTCAGCAACAGCTTCTTCCCAAGGACCATCAGACTATTGTAAGTCCTAACACCAACCAACACAAAGACACATAATGCTGGAGTAACTCAGCGAATCAGCAGCATCCCTTGAGAACATGGATAGGTGACATTTTATGTTGAGACTTCTTCAGACTGATTGCTGGAGTGGGGAGAAATAATCTAGAAGAGTGGAGGGGCAGGACAAAGCCTTGAATCTGAATAACAAAAATTATAATAAAAATCCAATGATACATAGCACAATTAGAACTTGGAAACAAATAAAACAGAATCTAAAATTAAGAAATCTATCTCTTTTAATGCCAATAGTCAATAACCCGTCGTTTAAACCTTCAATTATAGATAAATCATTTATACAATGGGAAAGAATGGGAATCAAAACGCTCGGAGACTTGTATGAATTAGGAAAATTATTATCATTTCAACAATTACAAGTGAAATATAATTTGAAAAATAATCAATATTTTAAATATCTTCAAATCCGTGACTATCTGAAAAAATACACAAAAGACTATCATAACATGCCCCCAGACTTATTGGATGAAGCCATGAAGACAAAGGCTGAATCAGCAAATCTAATATCATACTTATACAACATTATTTTAAATATATAAATACCTACAACCGATGGTATTAGAAGAGACTGGGAACAAGAACTAGCTATAAAAATCTCAAAAGAGAGCTGGGATAAACACTTACTATATGTGCATAAATGCTCGATCAACGTACGACATACTTTAATTCAATACAAAACATTACATAGACTATATTATTCAAAAACTAAAATAAATAAACTTATCCCCAATGTCTCACCCATTTGTGATAAATGTCAGTCACAAGAAGCTACCATAGCGCACTCTTTTGTTTTTTGTATAAAAATCCAAAAATTCTGGAACGAAATATTTGAAATCTTCACAAAATTATTTAAAATAAAACTTGTACCAAAAGCAGAATGGATCATTTTTGGAATATCGGAAGGTAAACCCGAATTAAACGTGTTTCAAAAGAACTTACTTAATTACGGGCTAATAATGGGGAAAAAAGCTTATACTCAAATTTTGGAAAAATGCTCCAATACCAACAATAAAAATGTGGATTTCAAACATGTTCGAAACACGACACTTGGAAGAGATGAGACTCCTCCTAGCAGGCAAAGCAGACCACTTCCAAAACACGTGGTCTGCATTTATGGAACTATTACAAGTATAAGGTAATTTAAAATATAAATGGTACCAGGATCTGGTAACGGGATGTATAAAATAAATTTAAATTTAAAAAAAATACGGTTGGTATATGCTTTTTTGCGGAGTTTTGTGTTACAATAGAGCGATTGTTTTTCCTTTTTTTTCTTTTCTTTCTAGGGTCTAATTTCCTTTCTTTACTTCCTTCTCTAACTTCTTCCCTAAGGGGCTTTCTTTTCCCAACACTTTCCTGCACTTTCACGATTCTTGCTCACTTTCCTTACTTCTTTTATTTCTATCTTTTTTAAAGCTCGAAAAACGAAGTGGTACAACAAATGTAATAAGATATATCTGATGTGTATTATTGTAATTTACTGTACTTCTAATAAAAAAAAAATTAAAAAAATAAATAAATAAAAAAGCCTTGCAGGTCATCAACTAAACTTTCTTTTCAAACTACGACTGTCTTGGTTGCATTGGGGACTTTTGTTTTGCAGTAGCATTGCTTTTTTATGTATTTATTGAACTTATGTTTTATGATGTTATCTATTGAGTCCTGTGATTATATACCTGTTATGCTGCTGCAGGTAAGAATTTTATTGTTCCGTTTCAGTGCATATGGCAATTAAACACTCTTGACAATTGACTCTTGATACCTTTGCTCTTCTAACGTCCTGCATTAAGATGCATCTTAAAACATTTCTGTTTGAATATCTTCTCATGTGGTTCAGTGTCAGAGTTTGATTGAGAAGCCCTCCCTTAATATCGCTTGGAATGTCTCTCCCCATTAAAATCTTTTTTATATATCGTTCAGGAATCTTATTCAATCCTTTTTCAAATTAACTCAGTTTCTTTCAAGCCTTAACTCTCCCAATTCAATGATAAATTGGTTCTGGCATCAGCTAACAATCAGGTCGATAAAATATCACCTGTCTCTGCCATTTATAGAAACAAGATGTCTTCCAATTGAAGCACAATGAATAAGCACAAGCCTCCATGAAATTAATCTTTATTTCAAAGTAACTAGTTATTGGTATGAAAAGCATTTCAAGAATGCTGGGCTCTAAATCATTGTGAGTCATTTGATTTTTTTTTAATGAGATAAATTGGAAATAAGAGAAAGAAAATGCTCCCCTCGTGCTTCAGAAATGAGTAACCTGGGATTTCATTGTGTTGTGTGGCAGGGTACTATGAAAGCCTTCTCCAGAGACTCCAGCGTTGTCACCAAGGGGATACGATCACAGGACTTCTGATGCTGTACCCTAACTATGTTATACATGTGGTAGAGGTGAGGCTAATAAATGGTGAGGATTGTTAAATGATAAACAACAAGGGCAGTCTTGCATATAAAATGCATGACAATGTACAGATTTCAGCAGGATTTCAGGTTTAATGCGAGCATTATGTGTCATTAGATATGTCGACACATCCTGAAAATAAATTCACATAAATGGTGATTCTTCTCTGAAATTACAAAGTTGTCACACATTGGAGGTAGAAAAGTAAACCTGCAAGTGAATCAAAGTGGAATTGGACAGATTATTTTTGCTGATTTAGCTTGATACAATATATGTGACAACATCAATGAGCCCACTTCCCTGTATGTTCAATCTTTGTGCTTGGAAAAGGGAAAAATAACAAACGACACTAAAGACTTTCAGAGACAGTGCCAAACGATGGCAGCTGTGCAGAATGAGCAAAGGTGGCAGAGTATTTCTGTTGCAAATCTGTTAAAAGGTGGCAGGCAAATGGGACGAGCTTAGATGGGGCATCTTGGTCGGCAGGGCAGCGTTGAGCCAAAGGGTCTTTTTCTATGCTGTGTGACTCTACAACCATAGGTGGAGTGTTCAAACATCAGCTCTGTGTTATACCTTCAATGCAAGATGTCATCATAAGGAGTGAGTGACTGAGAGAAAAGAAAAGATAAATAATAATTTGGCTTCAGTGTGAGGATTTTTCACCCACTTCACAGGTACTCAGCAGTTATTGGTCTTTTGAAGTCAACTATTTTGCCCTACAATCATTGTACCTTTGCACTGTCTATGATTGTGCTTATCTATAATATAATATTACTGGATCATATCCAAAACTAAGAATGTCACTGTGCCTAGGTACATAGGTACATGACAATAAAGTATCATCATTATCTTGATATATGGTAAGCAGAGAGGTAGCTGGAAAGTATAAATACAAGGAACTGCAGACGTTGGTTTACAAAAATAAAGACACAAGGTACATTGTCCTTCAGTATTGACATTTTGTTCGACACTATAAAATGTGTTAGGGGTTGTTGGTGATTTTGCTGTGGTTAATAACTTGAATAAGAATGTTTATGGTACATTTTTGCTTCTCTGTTTGATGCGTGTAAACGTCGGGTAGTGCTGCATATGGAATTTCTCAGGACGGCAAACCTTTTTCCTTAAAGCACAAAGTGCTGGAAGAGTTCATCAGGTCAGGCAGCAGCTTTGGAGAGAATTAACTGGCGACGTTTCAGGTTGCGTCCTGACCCCAAATGTCGTCTGTCCATTCCCTCCGCAGATGCTGCCTGGCCTGCTGAGTTTAACATTCCAGCATCTGCATGTTCCTTGTGTTTCTAAACATATCTCCTCAGGGTGCAGGATAGAACTAGTGTGTGGGTGATCGCTGGTCAGCGCGGACTTGGTGGGCCTAATTACCTGTTTCCAAACTGCATCTCTAAACTAAATGAAGACTTGTCCCGCCCTGCTCTTTCTTTCTTCTCCACATTCCTGTTTGGCAGAACGTACAGAAGCTTGAAGGTGTGCACCACCAGACTCAATAACATCTTCTTCCCTTCTGTTATCAGGGCTTTAAATGGTCCTTCCATACGGCAGTGTACTGTCTGATACACCTCTACCCCATTGTGGACATTGGACTTTGTCCATGGGACTGATGCACTACAATGCTGAGAACTATATTCTGCACTCTATCTTACAGTTAAATTTAACTTAATTTATGTATACCTGTATTATATCTAATCTGTTTGGATAGCATCCAAAACCAGATTGTTTCCCTGTAACTTGGTGTACGTGACGATAATAACCCTAACTCTAAACTATCCCGGGTTCTCTGGGGTTTGGCTATCTCCTCTTGTGCAACCTGCAACACTACCCCTTTGTGAACAGAAACATTCCCCCCCCAGCTAGTTCCAGAAACAGGCGTACACCAACACAAAAATCACTGACACTGCTTTGGCTTTGGCTGTCTGTTTTGTTCTATAAAGTATTTGAAAACTAAATTAGTTTTAAATAGTTGCAATACCATTGGGTATGTATCCTTATTGACTGCGCAATCAGCCCCAGTGAAGTTTGGGAACTCAGTGTGAAGGGTGAAGGGGTCCACCTAGCCAAGGATACAGCATGGAAACAGGCCCTTCGGCCCACTGACTCCATGCCCACCATCGATCACCCATTCTCACTAGTTCTATGTTATCCCTCTTTCTCATCCACTACCAACATACTTGGGTCAGTTTACAGAGGTCCATTAACCCACAGAACCACATATCTTTAGGATTTGAGAGGAAACCGGAGCTCCTGGAGGAAACCCATGCAGTCCCACAGAGAGAGCGTGCAAACTGCACACAGACAGCATCCAAAGTCAGGATTTAACCCGGATCTCTGGGGCTGTGAGGCATCAGCTCTACCAGCCGTGCCACTGTGCTCCCTGTTAGGAAATCCATTCTCATTTCCTTTCAGAGGTCATAATTTGGTGTATAAAATGGATGTATTCTCTGGAGTATGTAAGATGCAAACTATGCAAAGTGGGCATGAAGTATTGACGTACAGAGACATCTTGGGGTCCAAGTCCACAGCTCCTTGAAATTGGCAACAAAAGCAGATAGTGGTAAACAAGGCGTATGGCATGCTTGCAATTATCGGTCGAGACGTTGAGTATAAAAGTCAGGAAGTCGTGTTGCAACATTATAAGACTTTGGTTCGGCCACATGTGGAGTATTGTGTGCAGTTCTGGTTGCCCGGCTGGTAATGCTGCTGACTCACAGCTCCAGAGACACAAGTTCAATCCTGACCTCGGGCGCTGTCCGTGTGTTTATCGCACGTTCTCCCTGTGACCATGTGGGCTTCCTCCGGGTGCTCCAGTTTCCTCCCACATCCCAAAGACTTTAGAATTGAAAGATACAGTGCAGAAACAGGCCCTTCGGCCCACTAATTTCACGCCGACCAGCAATCATCCCGTACACTAACACTATCCTACACACTAAATTTACAATGTTACGGATGCTAATTAACCTACAAACCTGTACGTCTTTGGAATGTGTGAGGAAGCCGGAGCACCCGGAGAAAACCCACGCGGTCACAGGGAGGACATACAAACTCCATACAGACAGCACCCATAGTCAGGATCGAACCTGGGTTTCTGGTGCTGTAAGGCAACAACCCTACCGCTACGCCAAGATGCTTCTGTAAATTGCCACTAGTGTGTTAGACGTGGGTGAGAAAGTTGGATAACATAGAATGGGTGGTGGCTGATGGGCAGCGTGAACTCGATGGGCCGAAGGACTTGTTTCGATGCTGTATCTCTAAACTAAATTAAGTACAAATGTCTCAATAGTATTAGCTGAGCTCTGTGCATTTTCCGTAAACCAGACCAAAAAAAAAGTTTTACTTAGTCCAGTAGATGTTTTCAGATTATTCATGCAGTGTATCAGATGTGATTGGTTAAGGATCCATTACTATCAGAGTATAAAATTAAACACTAAACCTGTATAGAGGTCCGTTGAAATTTGACTTATGTAAAATATGCCTGTACATCTTGCCTGTACTTAAAAATATGCCTGTACATTAGGAACATCTTTCTAAACCTACCTCCTCTGTAATTCAGGAATTACCTGTATTCACCTTCAGCTTCTGAGAAGCCTTATTCCACCATTTACATTGATGGCAGTCTTTTACATTGGATGTTAATTCCCATCGCCAATAATGACCTCAGTTTCTGACTGTTGCATAATGCATTACTTTCCATAATTAATACTTGAAAATTTCCCAGTGATTTGCTTACACTTTACTTTAGACTTTAGTTTAGAGATACAGCATAGAAACAGTCTCTTCAGTCCACGCTGGTCTGAAGAAGGGTTTCGGCCCGAAACGTTGCCTATCTCCTTCGTTCCATAGATGCTGCTGCACCCCCTGAGTTTCTCCAGCATTTTTGTGTACTTATCGATCACCCGTTCACACTAGTTCTATGTGATCCCACTTTCTTACACACTTCCTACACAACTAGGGCCAATTGACAGAGGTCCAACTTACAAACCCGTGGATCTTTGGGATGTGGGAGGAAAGTGGAACACCCGGAGAAAACCTATGCGGTTACAGGGAGAATGTGCCAACTCCACACAGACCGCATCCTAGGTCAGGGTTGAACACAAGTCTCCGGTGCTGTGGAACTGTAGCCCTATCCACTGCACCACTGTGCTGTTACCCACAATTTTCCAGTGTTGAGATATGTTTACATTCTCCAGGCCTGTACTATTAATAGAAAGCCATACTGGCGTCTAATTAAAATGAAGTCTTTGGGCTATTTTGGAAGAATGTTTGCTTTGCTTCATGAGCTTAGTTCTTTCCTGTTCAAGGCAGCTTCAGGGTTATCATTCTATACTGACTGCCTCCACCCAGGTGAACTCAAACCTTCTCATCACACCTGACATTTGCTAAACTCGCTCAATCTCATTTTTTACCCACTGAGTCATTTGTTATTTGTTAAATGAAGTGATCTCATTCTTCAATAATCTCTGCACAAAATTCACTCTTTGGTTACCATTGATGGTCCAGGGATGATAGTCACTCTGGCCACTCTGATAGTCACTCTGGCCACTGATAGTCACTCTGGCCACTAGTGGGCTTTTGTAGGGGAATTTGTGGCACTCAGCGGGTCAGGCAGCATCTGTGGGGAGACCACACACAATCCAGTCCCCCCCACAGAAGCTGTCTGACCCATTACTTTCCTCCTGCAGTTTGTTTTTCACTCAGATTTCCAGCATCTGCAGTCTCGTGTCTCCATTGTAGTATCTAGAGCAACTTTATCAATGTGTTGTCTTGAACTAGAATCCAAGCGTCCAGGTTTTAATTAGTGCCGTATGTCCTGAAATGGAACAATGAAATTCTTGCCTGCAGCAGCACAACAGATACGTACACATAATGCTGAGTCTACACCATAATAGACAATAACAAAGTTCAGTATATAAAAAAACAAACAATAATAGTGCAATAAAAGACAAAACTAATGCCCCCAACTCTATGTAGTTTGGAGCCCTGTTGTAGGGTTTAATAGCCTGATGGTTGTTGGGAAAAAGCTGCTCCTGAACCTGGATGTTACAATTTTCAGACTCCTATACCTTCATTCTGATGGCAGGAGTGAAATGAGAGCGTGGCCAGGGTGGTGTGGATCTCTGATGATGTTGGCTGCCTTTTTGAGACAGCGACTCCTCTAGATCCCTTCAATGGTGGGGAGGTCAGTCGCCATGATGGCAGTGTTTACCACTTTTTTGCGATTTTCTTTGTCCTTGGGCATTCAAATTGCCGAACCAGGCCATGATGAAAGCAGTCAATATATTCTCTACAGAACACTTGTAGACATTCTAGAGAGTATTAGTCAACAAACCGAATCCTCAATCTTCTAAGGAAGTAGAGATGTGGATGGGCTTGTTTCATGATTGCATCAGTGTGCTGGCCCCAGCATTGATCTTCAGAGATATGCACAGCCAGAAATGTGAAGTTTTTGACTCTCTCCACCATCGTCCCATCGATCCTCTTCTAAAGTCAACAATCAGTTCCTTTGAGAAAGCACCAGTGTCACATCAACCAAACAGTTGGACGATTCCTCGCCTACTCTATATTCTGTACAACCTGTAGAATCATGTAGTCAAATAAACGGCCAATGGATTAAAGGAGGTTTAAGAGAAACAGGAAGAGAAAGAGGAAGAAACAAGCTTCCGTTTCGATGACATCGCAGAGTCTCAGGACTACATTGCTTCACTTTGCATTTTATTTTTAAAAGAAGTGTCATCAAAGTTGTAGCATGAAGTCTAAAGTAAGAATCTGATCGAAAACGTCACCTGCCCATTCCCTCTTGATGGGCCAAATGGCCTACTTCTGCTCCTATCACTTATGATTTCTGATCTTTTGATTAGTTGTGATAGATTGTATTCTGTGGTAAGGAGGAATCATTTCAGAAGTTGGCTCATTGCAAACTGGAACTATGCTTCCCTTTGATCTGAACAAGAATTGAACAGAAAACCAGTTTTGTATCTTCCTCTCATTTTATTTCCCTTTAAAGATTGTTCCTTAAATAAATGTGTGCAGGACAGAAATCTCAGCACCAACTATAGATTAGGCCTTGCCAGGTTGCACAGAGGTATATGTTTCTCTTAGCTCATTCTGCATTGTAATCGGCCTGATATACCTTTGTGAGTTGTCCCCTGTCTACGTTCACACTTCCACAACCCAGGGCAAAAGGAGAATTCCTTTGTGAGCTTCACTGCTATTCCCTTGAGATCTGGATTCCCTGGCACCTGGATTTATTAAACAAAGTGCTGGGGGAACTCAGCTGGTCAGGCAGCATCTATGGGGGTAATGGACAGGAGATGTTTCGGATCGGGACCCCCCTCTTCAGTTTTAATCTGAAACCTCGTCCGTCCACCCCTCATGTATGCTGCCTGACCCGTTGCGTTCCTCCACCTGTTTGGTTCTTTGTCACAACTCCAGCATCTGCAGTTTTTTGTGTCCCCATCGTAATTTTAGTTTAGAGACACAGCACAGAAACAGGCCCTTCGGCGCACGAGTCCACGCCGACTATCGATCACCCGTAGATTTCAGTTAATATTAGATAGGCTAATTTATGGTCAATCTACTCCATGGTAAAGTCAAATGTTTCGGCCAGTAAAAGAAAATAACCGGCGCATAGTTCAGCCGAGAGTTATGTAACGATACAACACAAAATGCTATTAACCAGGTGAGGCATCTAAACCTGCTTACTCAGAATAATGCCTCTGCTCGGAGATGGGAGATAAATGTGATTGATTGCTATGGGGAAATAGTAAACATTTCCTGGTCTCAAGGCCAATGGATATTAAAGAGAAGTCGCAAGGAATGGCAGATGCTGGTTTACAAATAAAGGTTACAAAGTGCTGGAGTAACTCAGCAGATCAGACAGCATATCTGGAGAAAAAGGATGGGTGACGTTTCGGGACGGAACCCTTCTTCAAACCGAATATAGATTAAAGCTGTTCTCTAGAAACAAAATGTACTTGTACCTACAGCTGAAGAATTTCCAAATTGTTCAATGGAGTTTTTATTGTCACATGTGCAAATGCCAGGTGGGATTATTTTCTTACTTGCAGTCCAGTCCTGTATTCCCATACTCAAGCACATCCCGATTAGCAAAGTGTACAGCAATAGTCTACTGAGCCCGCATGCACAAGGTGCCATGTTTAGGCCTCATTTTCAAGCTCCAGCAAGCCCCAGGGTGCTGCGAACCTCCAGACATTGTCTTCCATGGGCGCCATGTCCCTTTGTGCTCTGGGGGCCCCTGCTGCAACCAACTTTGAAGGCAGGGTAGGCCAGACCCCAGTTCCCTTGCCTGGACCCTCGTACAGCTGTATGCTGTGGGCTGGAGAGAGGATTTCTCCATTACTGATAGCAGCCATCTTCACGGACTGGGATAGACACAAGAAGCTGGAGTAACTCAGCGGGACAGGCAGCATCTCTGGAGACAAGGAACGGGCGAAACGTCACCCATTCCTTTTCTCCAGGGATGTTGCCTGCCTGTCCCGCTGAGTTACTCCACCTTTTTGTGTCTATTTTCGGTTTAAACCAGCATCTGCAGTTCCCGCCGACACATTTCATGCACTGGGAGATTTTAATCAACATCCATTCAACATTTTCCATTTAATTAAGTTAATTCTCGGTTGACAAACCGCAGCGTGAAGCGTCACAAAACAATCCGTGTACAACACGTTAACTTATATTGTAATAACTGATTCACTGTGGAATTGAATTTGAGTGTGATACTCACCAGTGTTGGAACACAATATGCTTTAATCTACTTATCTTTGAATGGAATGAGCTTGTCAACAGAGTTCGGTGTTGATTATTAAATTTCGTACTGATGCATCCATGCGTGTTTTATATGTCTTACTGTGGTTATTTTAAGACTAGATTGACTTTTTACACAGTGAATGTTGAACTGTGAACTAACATTGGCAACACATCTATCCAGGCTTAACTTCTCCAGTTTAAATATTTTGAAGCAAGCACTGTCCACCACAACTAAAGGTGAGGCCAGTTAATGACACATAGAATTAAATTGGAGAGAGACAGGAAACGGGCACAGGACCTGCAACGTGTCTTTAGCCCACGATTACATTGAGCTTGAAGAAGGCACACAGGAGATTTGTTGTCATATTTGTAGTGACCAGTCAGTGCTGATGTTGGCTTATTTTAGCACCTCTATGTACCCAGCATTGTTTCAGGTAGCAAACCTCAGTGGGAGATAGCCAGCTATAATTGAACCCATACTGATACCACTCGAACAGCAGCTTTTTTCCCCAAAATAAACTTTATTCAGAACAAAAAAAATATACATAAAACAAGAAGGTTCTAAGACATCTCATATTCCGTCTGGGGACCTTGCGTCCTTATGGCATTAACATAGAATTCTCCCAATTTGGCTAGCCCTTGCTGTCTCCTCCCCTTCCTTAACCCTCTAGCTGTCTCCTCCCACCCTCCCATCCGCCCGCCCTCGGGCTCCTCCTCCTCCTCCCCTTTTCCTTCTTTCTTTCCCCCACCCCCCATCAGTCTGAAGAAGGGTTTCGGCCCGAAACGTCGCCTATTTCCTTCGCTCCATAGATGCTGCTGCACCCGCTGAGTTTCCCCAGCAATTTTGTGTACCTAAGGTTCTAAGACATGCAGTTTTGTAGGATTGTTAGCTTCTGCAAATTGCCCCGAGTGTGTAGGACATAGAACCACCAGTGTATGGGTGAACACGGTCCGTGTGGACTCGTTGGGCTGAAGGACCTGTTTCCATGCGTATTTCTTAAGTTAAGCTAAACACAGCATGGTGGTGCAGCGGTAGAGTTGCTGCCTTACAGTGCCAGAGACCCATGTTCAATCTGACTACAAGTGCTGTCTGTGCGGAGTTTGTATGTTCTCCCTGTGACTGCGTGGGTTTTCTCCAAGATCTTCGGTTTCCTCCCACACTCCAAACACGTACAGATTTGGAGGTTAATTGGCTTCGGTAAGATTGTAAATTGTCCCTAGAGGGTAGCATAGTGCTAGTGTGTGGGGTGATCCCTGGTCGGTGTGGATTCAGTGGGCCAAACTCCCTGTTTCCGCTCTTTATCTCTGAAGTTTAAAATAAAGTGTAAACTGAGCTGAACTGTGCAAAATCTCATCTGATATTCTCAGCGTCTACACATGAATTAGTGTCATATTCAGTAGTGTTCATAACTATCTTTCAACCAAGCACCCTTGCCACTCAAGTAGCCCCCTGGGGTGATATCCCTTCCATCATTTGAAGGGCGTCTCCACCACACTCTGCCCCCCCCATGTTCAGCAGCGGAAGGAACCTAGATTGTGGTCCTCTCCCACAGAGCCTTGGCATTGACTGCACCGAGCTTCAGTGCGTCCCTCAACACGTACTCCTGCAATCTGGAGCGGGCCAATCGGCAACATTCCCCGACGGACATCTCACTCCGCTGGGAAGTCAACCAGTTTCGGGCGGAACAAAGAGCATCTTTCCCCGAGTTGATGATCTTTCGGCAGCACTTGTTGTTCGTCTCCACAGACAGCCCGTAAACCAGAGAGCCTTCTGTTACGAAGATGTGCAGGATGAACAGTGACAAGGACCCTTGATTAATTCCCAAATCCCCGAAGCAAAACTTGCGAACTGTCTCCTGTCCGTTCAGGGGTAGTAAGATTCCAACCGTACAAGAAGGGTGGCAAAGGAGGTGTTTTGTATCTGCAAATGGTGCTGGAAGCAGAGCCGACCTCCGAGTGTGTACCAGAGGACAGTGCAACTGGTAATGACACATTGAGGTTTGTGTTGGATCAGTTGACTCAGTAATTTATCATATTCTCAAGGTTTGATCAGTTTATTCTGTGACTTTGGAGATGCAGCGCAGAAATAGGACCTTCAGCCCATCGAGTCTGTGCTGGCCAGTGATCACCCCATACACTACACACTAGGGACCATTAACGATTTATTTTACCAACGCCAATTAACCTTCAAACCCCAAATTGCACTGGATGTAATAATACGACCTCACTACTAAGCTGCTAGAAATCCCTGCGCCTCTTGCTGCTTACATTGCACCAACTGGGGAGGATGCTGAATGTCAGATGTTTAACTACATATGCAGGAAACATTTAGAGTGGTTTAATTCGCAAAAATATGCCACCCTTTCACATAACCCACTCGAATAAACATATATTTAGAAAGATGCAAAATGCATTTAGTTGACTTTTTCCATTTGCTCACAGTCTTCCAGTGACGTGCTGTATTCAGTAATCCAGGATCTAAGCGACATGCAGAAACACCAAGGAGAAAGGTAATCCATAAGCAATGGTGCACTATTCTCTCTTCATTCTTGGGTCTGATCATGTTGGGCAGGAGAGATGTGCTGTGCTTGCTTCTCCATAACATAACATTGCCACTTTCAATTCGTTGCAACTGCTTACAAATTCAACATGTAAATAGTTAAAATGTGCTGCCCTGAAACTAATCCAACGGGTGGGAATATAAGTTGTGCCAGTTGGCAGTTCCTGCTGTAAATCTTGGCAATTATCTACTTTAAAGATGTTGAGTAACGATGTTCGTTCCGGCTCTACTTTGTTTCAGACCATTGCATTTGGACTCCAAAATCCTGGTGATGTCACACAATATTCCCAGCAGACTGTTCCAGCAGTGGGAATATAAAGTCCTAAACATCTCAGCAAAACGGCTGGACGATAATTTGCAAAGGGAACCAATAGAAAAGATCATCAGTGAAACCCTCACTCTGCTTCTAAAGCTGGGGATGCACATGCAGAAAAAATGCAAGGTATCCACTGCCAACTAACTTTGTTTTACTTATTTAATTCTACTTCACTGGCCCCATTGTCTAATTAAATACGTAAGCAGCTCTTGATTCATTTCCTCTTCCACATCAAGCTGAACCACATTTTTTCTTTTACTCTAACATTTGCGCCTTTGTTGTCCTATACTATTACTCCAGCACCTTGTATTTTACTCAGGATTCCAGCACCTGCAGTTCCTTGTGTTCCCATAGTAACACAGTTCCAGTTTCCCCCCCTGTCCCATCAGGCAAGAGGTACAGAAGTGTGAAAATGCAAACCTCCAGATTTAAGGACAGTTTCGTCCTAGCTGTTATCAGGCAACTGAACCATCCTATCGACAACTAGAGAATCGTCTTTAGCTACCATCTAAATCATTGGAGACCGTCAGACTATCTTTAATCGGACTTTACCTTGCACTGTACATTATTTCCTTTATCATGTATCTGTACACTGTGGACGGCCCGATTATAATTGTGTATAGCCTTTCCACTGACTGGATAGTACGCAACAAAAAGCTTTTCACTGTAGCTCAGTACACGTGACAATAAACTGAACTAAACCAAAGTAAACAAAACTAAACAAAAGTAAAGTAAACTAAACTAAATTAAACTAAAGAGAGCACCAGGCAACTGGCAGCATCGGATCATCCCTGCTGAATGAATGAATGGTGCTCTGCATGGTGGCCACCGAACTGAATGATCGTACTAATGCATGGAAGAACAACAACTGAGTCACTGCGTTGCCATCCATATTACTGTGATCATTAGTGTCTAAACCCTATTACAAGCAGATAAATAAATCCGATTTAGAAGAATGAGGGGTGATTCCATTGAAATATATTGGCCCCTAAGGCAATAGGGTAGATGTTGAGATGTTTCATTCGTTGGGAACACTTTGAATGAGTGGGTATAGACTTTGGACTTTAGTGATACCAAGCGGAAACTTCAGCTCACTGAGTCTGCGCCGACTAGTATTCACGATATACACTGACATTATCCTACACACAACAGCCAATTCACAAACATAGACATAGAAACATAGAAAATAGGTGCAGGAGTAGGCCATTCGGCCCTTCGAGCCTGCACCGCCATTCAATATGATCATGGCTGATCAACCAACTCAGTATCCCATCCCTGCCTTCTCTCTATACCCCCTGATCCCTTTAGCCACAAGGGCCACATCTAACTCCCTCTTAAATATAGCCAATGAACTGGCCTCAACTACCTTCTGTGGCAGAGAAGTTTTACCATTGACAATTTTACCAAAGTCAGTGAACCTACAAAGCTGTACGACTTTGGAGTGTGGTAGGAAACCGGAGCTCTTGGAGAAAACCCATGCGATCACAGGGAGAAGGTACAAACTCCATACAGACAGCACCTGTAGTCAGGATCGAACCTGGGCCCCCGGCGATGTAAGGCAGCAACTCTACCTCTGCACCACCGGGACGCCTTTTTAGTTACAAGTCTATACAAGAATAGTTACAAGATTAGGGGTGGTGATTGGAATCTGAGGCACATAGGAACTTCTCATGTAGGGTAGGGAATCTCTGGAATTCTCACTCAATTTTATAGACAGAAAATCTATTTTGAAAAATGAGCTGCAAAGATTCTGCACCTGCCTTGAAACTGAGATTTTACTTTGTGAACACTGAATCAGATTACCCGATGTTAACCATGACTTTGTTTCAAAACTAATATGCATCAGCAATAGTATTGCTTCCGGCTGATAGATTGTGCAGAGTTGCAACCCGTGCAGTTCTAACGGGTGAATGACAGTAGAAGCAAGGAACTGCAGATGCTGGTTTACAAAGTGCTGGAGTCAGCAACCTATACCCAGCCACTGACACTCTCCTCCGCTTAGCGAATTTGGTCCTCACCCTCAACAACTTTACATTTGACTCCTCCCATTTCCTCCAAACACAAGGCGTAGCTTTGGGCACACGCATGGGCCCCAGCTACGCCTGCCTCTTTGTCGGGTACGTTGAACAATCCTTGTTCGAGACGTACCAGGGCCCCATCCCCGACCTCTATCTCCGTTACATTGACGACTGCTTTGGGGCCACCTCCTGCACCCACACACAACTGACTGACTTCATCCACTTCACCACCAACTTCCATCCGGCACTCCAATACACCTGGACCATTTCCGACACTTCCCTACCATTCCTTGACCTCACCATCTCCATCGCAGGGGACAGACTCCTGACTGACATACATTACAAACCCACTGACTCACATGGCTATCTGGACTACACGTCTTCCCACCCTGCCCCCATTTATAGACTCCATCCCCTACTCCCAATTCCTCCGCCTACGCCGCATCTGTTCCCAGGATGAGACATTCCATACTAGGGCATCGGAAATGTCCTCGTTCTTCAGGGAACGGGGATTCCCCTCCGCCACCATAGATGAAGCTCACACCAGGGTCTCATCCATACCCCGTAACACTGCTCTCTCTCCCCATCCCCGCACTCGCAACAAGGGCAGAGTCCCTCTGGTCCTCACCTTTCACCCCACCAGCCGGCAAATACAACACATAATCCTCTGCCATTTCCGCCACCTCCAACGTGACCCGACCACTCGCCACATCTTCCCATCTCCCCCCATGTCTGCCTTCCGCAAAGACCGCTCCCACCGCAACTCCCTCGTCAATTCTTCCCTTCCCTCCCGCACCACCCCCTCCCCGGGCACTTTCCGTTGCAACCGCAAGAAATGCAACACCTGTCCCTTAACCTCCCCCCTCGACTCCATTCAAGGACCCAAGCAGTTGTTCCAGGTGCGACAAAGGTTCACCTGTATCTCCTCCAACCTCATCTACTGCATCCGCTGCTCTAGATGTCAGCTGATTTACATCGGTGAGACTAAGCGGAGGTTGGGCGATCGTTTCGCCGAACACCTCCGCTCAGTCCGCAATAACCTACCTGAACTCCCGGTGGCTCAGCACTTCAACTCCCCCTCCCATTCCCAATCCGACCTCTCTGTCCTGGGTCTCCTCCATTGCCAGAGTGAGCAACAGCGGAAATTGGAGGAACAGCACCTCATATTCCGTCTGGGGACCTTGCGTCCGGATGGCATTAACATTGAATTCTCCCAATTTTGGTAGCCCTTGCTGTCTCCTCCCCTTCCTTAACCCTCTAGCTGTCTCCTCCCACCCTCCCATCCGCCCGCCCTCGGGCTCCTCCTCCTCCTCCCCTTTTCCTTCCTTCTCCCCCCCCCACCCCCCATCAGTCTGAAGAAGAGTTTCGGCCCGAAACGTCGCCTATTTCCTTCGCTCCATAGATGCTGCTGAACCCGCTGAGTTTCTCCAGCAATTTTGTGTACCTAGGACATCAGAATTTCCCCTGAATAAGGGGATTAATAAAGTTTAATCTATCTATCTATCTAACATCTCTGGAGAACATGGATAGGTGACTTGTCACAGACTTTTTCAGACTGATTGTGTTGGGGGAGGGGGGAGAATGCTACCTTACACCACCAGAGACCCAGGTTCAATCCTAGTGTGTGTAGGATAGTGTTAGTGTGCGGTGATCGCTGGTCGGCACGGACTGGGTGGGCAAAGCGCCGGTTTACGCGCTGTATCTCTAAGCCGAAAGGTGAGCGAGACGCAACATTATTTCCTCATTGCTTACATTGTCCAAAACCAGTTTGATGATAAACTGAATGGTTTGGAATGTGCACAGGTAGTTTCCAGCAAGTTCTGGAATTGCCTTGTGAAACAATGGAGGAGGCCCAGGACAGAAAGGTCAGTGTGGCAATGGGAGGAGGAGTTAAAGTGTTTAGCAACCGGGGGATCAGGTAGGTTTCAGCGGACTGAACGGAGGCGAAACGATCGCCATAAATTCCAGCACACACCAACCTTGTTGTATTTGAGTAGACTACAAGTGTTATCTTTCTCAAGCAAATAAGTTTAGTTTAGTTTAGAGGTACAGCATGGAAACAGGCCCTTCAGCCCACCGGTCCATGCCAGCCATCAATCACACGTTCACACTGGTTCTTTTGCTTCTGCTCCGCATACACTAGGGGCAGTTTACTGCAAAGATCTTATAGCTATAGGATCTTTGGTTTACAGAGGCCAATTAACCTACAAACCCGTCGCTGTTTGTGATGTTGGAGGAAACCAGAGCACCTGGAAGAAATCTGGTCACAGGGAGAATGTGCAAACTCCGCACAGATGGTACCCGAGGTCAGGATCAAACCTAGGTCTCCGACGCTGTGAGTCAGTGGCTCTACCAGTTGGTCCACTGTGCCGTCAAATAGATGTGAGTGAAAAATACCACAAAGGTCACTCGTGTCTGTTTTCTCCTAACACTGGCTCAAACTTAAAGTTCAGCTGCTGGTTTATGTTGGAACAGTGCTGCTGCCAACAATGAAGAATTCTGTAGGTTTTAGTGTAGTTTAGAGATACCATGAGGTAATAGGCCCTTTGGCCCACTGAGTCCGCGCTGAACAGCGATCCCCACACATTAAAGGGCCTGTCCCACTCGGGCTTCATTTGCACGTCACGCAGATGGCGCGCGAAGATTTTGCACATCCCAAAATCCTGGGGCGCCGCGTTCAACCGCGCATCACTCCCTACGTCACCACGCATCATGCGCGCATCACATGCACGTCACTACGCGCACGTCGTGCGTCGTGACGCGTAAATGATGTCGCGTAAATGCCGTGCAAATAACGCCCAAGTGGGAAAGGCCCTTAACACTCCTACACACTAGGGACAATTTACATTTATACCAGGCCAATTAACCTGCAAGCCTGTACGTTTTTGTACTGTGGGAGGAAACCGAAGATCTCGGAGAAAACCCACGCGGTCATGGGGAAAACGTGCAAACTCTGCACAGACAGCACTCGTAGTCGCGATCGAACCCGGGTCTCTGGCGCTGTAAGCTCTGTAAGGCAGCAACTCTACTGCTGCTGATAAACAACATTTATTACTTCCAATCATTTACTGTTTCTCCTCTTGTTTACATTCTTTATTCCTCTCTGTAGGAATCCCACAACAGTCCAACTGATTCTGTGTTAGATGATGCCCCTGAACTGATCATCCCGCAGAATCTCATCGCTCGACTCCTGGAAGCTCGTGAACTTTTAACACCTGCCCAATTCCTCCACAATTATGGAGCTCCATTAAATGTAATTATGGACTCAGGTAAGCAATAATATTGGCTGAGGTGTTATGACTTGACAATTCCTGTCACAATGCACTTGACAATGTGATATGCCACTGGGCAAAATAATAAAACATCAAGAATTTATATAATGAAGCTAAAGGTTTATATCACAACATTTACTTCAGATTTGGTTTTGAGAAGTGACTTAATCATTTTTACAGGAACCAGCTACAAATCTATATTGCATCAACCCATTTATCAGTTAGTTTTGTTCAGATTTTCTTCCAAAGCATCAGTGATCCAGATTGAAAAAACCTTACAAAGTATTGTCCTGACAAGTTAGTTAAACAGTGAGAGGTGGGGGCAGGGAACGCCTTGCCAAAGGTGTTGGTGGAGGCGGGTACAATGTTGGTGTTTACACGGCTTTTAGATCGGCGATATGCAGAGAATGGAGGAATAAGGATCATGTGCAGGCAGATTAGATCATTTTAACTTGGCAACATGTTTGGCACAAAGTTTGTGGGCCGAATGGTCTATTTCTGTGCTGTATTGTTCTATGTTTAAAAGTACAAGTCCAGCACCCTTGGTTCCAGAGCCTTGCAGTGTTGTTCATTTGACTGGACCAGCAGTGTTCACTGCCTCGAACGGGCTGAGATACCAGCCCACAAAGATGTCCTCGGACATCGGCTATGGGAACGGATTTGCCAGCTCCGGCTGGGCTGGGGTTTCGGTGCTCTGGCCACAGGGGGCAAATTTGATGCCTTCTCCCCATTTCCCCTGACTCCGCTATCTTGAAGAGCCCTATATAGCTCTTTCCTGAAAGTATCCAGAGAACCGGCCTCCACCGCCCTCTGAGGCAGAGAATTCCACAGGCTCACAACACTGTGTAAAAAAATGTTTCCTCATCTCCGTTCTTACCCCTTATTCTTAAACTGTGGCCCCTGGTTCTGGACTCCCCCAACATCGGGAACAAGTTTCCTGCCTCGAGTGTGTCCAAACCCTTAATAATCTTATATTTCAATAAGATCCCCTCTCATCTTTCTAAATTCCAGAGTATACAAAAATTGATAAGCAAAAAAGCTGCAGATATTGGAACTTCAACAGCAAACAGAAGATGCTGGAAACATGCAAAAGATTAGGAGTATACATGCAGGGAGAAACAGTGAATATTTCAAGCCCTGGACCCAGCATATAGATGCAATCCATCAACGTCTCTACTTGAGGAGATTCAGTATGTCAACAAATACTCTCTTGCACATCTACAGCTGTACAGTAGAGAGCAAGTTGACTGGTCGCATCACGGACTGGCTTAGCAACTCAAACGCCTGGGAACAAAGAAGATTGCGTTGATTAACGAACTGCAAAAATAAAACTAGTTTCTCCACTATCCAGTATCTCGTCTCCAAGGCCCAGAATATTTGCTTACTTTGTTGCAACTGTTTTCCATTAATTTGTATGAAATGATTTGCAAGTTAATTATAGGTAGATCTTTTGAGTAATACTTTGACCCCTGAAGAGTCAAGAGTGTTTCATTGTCATATGTCCCGAAACGGAACTGTGAAAATCTTGCTTGCAGCAGAGCAACAGATACGTAAACATATTACTCTGTAAAACCCATAATAAACACCAAAAATGTTAGTATCTATATTACTAAAAGTCTGATCTTGACCACTTCCTGTTGTTCTGTATATTGATTTTAGAAAAAACGTTGCCACTTACGGCTGTGATTTTTGGCCATCTTACTCAGAACCCCCTCCGCTGCGCAGGACAAGATAATTTTTCCCATCTATGAAAAATAAAAGAGTTATTCGTGTTTTAAAAATGTTGAGATTCTCTCTCCTGAAGGCCACGCCCCTTCCAGAGGGACTATAAAACCCTACCTATAAAACCAGTCAGTCTCTGCATGATGAAGGAAAAGAGGGTCACTTCTCTCCGTCTCTGTGAATAACACTGAACACATGTCTACTAAACTGTGAGTGGTTTTACTGACCTGTCAGTGCCCTTAATGTGGTTTGAAAATATAGTTTGGATATGCTAAAGCTGTGTTGCCTTTGGCTTGGAAATGCTAAAGCTGTGTTGCCTCTGGTTTGGAAATGTTAAAGCTGTGTTCCCTAATTAAAGTTGCCTTGCCAAATTAAAGTTGCCTTGCCTAATTAAAGTTGCCTTGCCTTCAATATAATTAAAAGTCTAATCTTGACTACTTCCTGTTTGGCTTTTATATTGATATTAGAAAAAAAGCTACCACGTACGGCTGTGATTTTTGGCCATCTTACTCAGAGTCCCCCTCTGCTCATCGGATGCTGAGGGTTTTTCCCATCAATTAAAAATAAAAGAGTTATTAGTGTTTTTAAAATGTTGAGATTCTCTCCCCTGTCAATCAAGCCATGAAGACCACGCCCCTTCTTGTGGGAGAGGGGGAGGGACTATAATACCCAGAAGTGTGGGCATGGCTCAGTCTCTGCAAGATGGAGGAGGGAGAGGTCACGACTCGCTGTCTTTAGTGGCCTTGCACACTGCTTGAAATGGTATGAAACTGCACTTGAATTTGGTGGACAGCTCACCAGCCGTGAGTGAGTGAGCTGCCAGCACAACAGGCTTGAGTGACTGAGCTGCCAGCCCAAGAATCCATTCGGCCCACAATGTCCATACAAGCCACCTGGAAACCAGTCCCTTCAGCCCACAACACCCATACTAGCGCTCCAGAAAGACCCCCCCCCCCCCCACTGGCCACCAATATTGGAATTGGTGGGGAGGTGAAATATTGCGTTAGGAGACCAGCCCTCCTGTGTGATGCTGGGACCCAACGTACCTACAGTATATAAAAAATAAAAATAAATAGCAAAATCAAAAATAATGTTTATGCAGTTCCGAGCCCATTTGGAGGTTGTAGTGTTCAATAGCCTGATGGTTTTTTGGGAAGAAGCTGTTCCTGAACCTGGACGTTACAGTTTTCAGGCTCTTATATCTTCTTCCCGATGGCAGAAGTGAAATGAGAGTGCGGCCAGGGTGGTGTGAACTTTTTGAGGCAGCATCACTTGTAATGGTGGTTAAATTAGACCAGATGATCTATTTCAGTAAAACACAAAGTGCTGGAGTAACTCAGTGGGCAGAATCTGTGGAGGGAATGGATGAAGGGAAAGGCGATGTTTTGAGCTGGGATCCTTGTCCAAACTGATTGTAGTTTGCAGTAGGGGCGGGAAAGCTGGAAGGGAGGTGGGAGGCGGGACAAAGCCTGGCAAGTGATGGGTGGATATGGCGGGGGGGGTTATTGACAGGTGGGTGGACAAAGTCTAGAGGTAAAAAGCATATAAAAGGGTGTCAGAAGGAGAAAAGAGGAGTGAGATGTAAATCCAGAGGGAGGAATAGAAGTGGAAAGGGTGGGAGAAATGAAAGAGGGGCGAGATAATGAGGAAAGTGGGAGCTCACTGAGATGGGGGGGGGGGGGGGGCACAGGGAAGAGAAAAGGGGAAGAGGGTGTTACTTGAAATTGGAGAATTAATTGTTCATACCATTGTATGTAAGCTACCCATGTGGAATATGAGGTGCTGTTCATCCAGTTTACATGTGGCCTTACCCTGGCAATAGAGGAGGCCCAGGACGGAAAGGTCAGTGTGGGAATGGGAAGAGGAGTTAAAATGGATAGCAACAGGGAGATCCCGTAGGCAGTTTTAGTCAAGATTCCAGCATCTGCAACTCCTTGTGTCTCTCTAGCTATTTTGGAATATTGTTATAATGTCAACCTTAAATCATGCTCTTTACATCCAGACTTGAAAGTGTCCTTGATGTTTTAATTTTGCATGTTGTAAATTCAGTCTGAAGAAGGGTCTTGAGCCGAAACTTCACCCATTCCTTCTCTCCAGAGATGCTGCCTGTCCCTCTGAGTTACCCCAGCATTTTGTGTCTATCTTAGGTCAGATAATACCATATATGTACAATTAAGTAAAACTCAAGAGCAAAGAGAAAGCTACAGAGTGCAGATGATAGTTCTCAACATTGTAGCGCACCAGTTCCATAGACAAAGTCCATGTCCACAATGGGATAGAGGTGAATCAGACAGCACCCTCGCTTATTGAAGAACTGTTCAGAAGCCCAATAACTGAGGGGAAGAATCTTTCCCTGAGTGAGGTCAAACGTCTGAACCTTCTGCCGGACGGGAGTGGGGAGAAGGAGGAACGGGCGGTGCTGAATGTTTGATGAGCAGTTGTGCAAGAATCCCCAATGTGGGAAGGAAAAATGGGCCAAAAGCCCCAGCGGCAGCAGCTGGCGTGCCCCCCCCCCCCCCCCCCACACAGTATTGATGGCAGTGATTGTATAATCACCCCACAGTCTGGCTCAGCGGGAAGGGCACGGAGCAGATAGAAGGCAGCTACAAAGCCGGGATAAAACAGACATTTGCTTTTCAAGATTTAATAGAAGATGCACAGTTGTTTGCTTGCCGGCAGCTGCCACAAAGCAGAAACCCTCAGTTAGAGCATTACAAAATCAAGAACTCCCATGTTTGACTATAATGATGTGCGGACTCGCTGAATGATAGTGATTATAGACTAAAAAGAGGGTCTTTTATTCACAGCCGACGGATGTCCTTTCAGAATTAGCTTTTCCTCTTACAGAGCAGAGGTCTTATTGTGTGCCACAGCTGACTGCCTGATTGACTCTAATTATTCTCACCATTAATTCATATGCCCCGTAGTTTTGAGGATTAATCTTCGAGACAATTTTCAGATCAAAACACCTCCATTCTTGCTGAAATTTACCACAAATGCATTTTAAAACACGAGTGTTGTCAGTTTTACTTTTTAAAATCGGGATTAGGGAACCTCAGAACTCTGGGGATTAATCTCTGAGACAATTTCCCAATGAAAACACAAACTATTCCTGCAGAAAATGACCGTGAATACTATTTTTGAAACACAAGTGTGGTTAATTTTACTTTTCAAATCTGGATTAGCACCTCACAGAATCACATGCCATGTCAAAGTGTGTTAAAATCAATCGCGAAACAGATGGAAACTAGTGGGTAGCTCGCCTGCCAAAGTACACACAACTTCAGGCTTTGATTATTAAAATCGTTAAAGTTAATCTAGTGAAATTATCTGAGAAGATGTTATATTTAGAGCCTCACTGCTAAATAATAAATGCTCTCGACCAGAACGCGAATGAAGTGAATATTGTATTGATTTACAATGCAATAAATACACAGTTTGTTCCACTGTAGTAATTGCCTCTGCTGACCAAGACGTGCCATCTGCTCACGACATTCTTTCAATGCAGCTATGTCAGTTGGAGGATGGGTTGCCTTAAGATGGCAACCTCTTCCTTGCTGGGATATGGCATAGAGCCACATGGAGTTGGTTTGTCTCCCTCTTCCACTCCTACCAATCCTTGGAACGCCGTCATAATAACATGAGGATCACATCCAGACAAACCAGGGGAGTGAGTATCTGCTGTCCTTCAAGATAATCTGGTTCTAGTGATAGTCCATTAATGCTTGGTCAGGCAACGTGTTACAGAACTCAGAACTAGTGGGAGCATTTTCTCAGAAAATAAGGTAAAAGCTACAAGTAGGGTGGCACGGTGGCGCAGCAGTAGAGTTGCTGCCTTACTGCGCCAAAGGCCCCGGTTCAATCCTGACTGCGGGTGCAGTCGGTACGGAGTTTGCACGTTCTCTCCGTGACTGCGTGAATCTTCTCCAGGTGCTCCAGTTTCTTTCCACATTCCAAAGACATGCTGGTTTGTAGGTTACTTGACTTTGATAAGAATTGTAGATTGTCCCTAGTGTGTAGGATAGCGCTAGTGCACAGGGATCGCTGGTCGGCACAGACTAGGTGGGACATAGGGCCTGTTTCCGCGCTCTATCTCTGAACTAAAACCAAACGGTGAGCAAACACACAAATAAATAAATAAATAAATAGATAAATAGATACATTTGCAGCCCACTCTTATGATTCGTCCCTTCACCACCGTCTTTCAATCTGATTATCATCTTAGCTTTTGTTAAACTGCGTGTTAAAGGTTCGCTACCTCTCAAATTCATTCAATAAATACAATTTGGAATATTTTACATTCCCTTAATAATGCATGATGTGATAAACCACTGTTTAATTATGTAAATGTGTTCTTTTTCAGAACTGGTATGGCCAACACTGGAAAATATGCTGCCATCGAAAAGACCATAATGGGGCTTGTGAAAGATGGGCAGTTTCGTCCTTCAGAGAAAGACACGTATTTAAGTTTCTCACTGATGGCGTCCTCGCATTTACTTAGAACAGGAAGTGTGGTCTAAGAATTGTTACGGGAAAAATTGGAAATGATTAAGATACTAGGTACATATTTATCTCTACGATTCAGAGACATTCTTATTGCTATGATCGATACAATTCAAAGAATCAAAATCATTTTAAAAGCTTGAAATAAAGTGAAAGTCATCAAAATCACAAAATTACTGTCAGATTAAAAATGCGGAAATAAAAAATTGAAAATAAAAAATAGATTAAAACACAGAGGACAGAGGGGTTTACTCTGGAGTGTCGAGGCTGAGGAGAGACTTAATAGAAGTCTAGGTCCACCACTGATTTTCTAGCACCCTTGGTTCCAGAACCTTGCTGAATTATCCGTTTTGCCGGTCCAACAGAGGTCACAGCCCGCATAACGTCCCGCAAGGTTGGCCACTGAAGTCGGCTATGGGAACAGATCAAGGAGGTGCCAGGCCACCAGTTGACGGAACATCGGTGTTAGGCCTGTGTATAAAGTTATGAGAGGCATAGATGGGGCAGACAGTCAGAACGGTTTTCCCAAGGTGGAAATATCAAGGACTAATCGACATAACTTTAAGGTGAAAAGGGCAAGGTTTCCAGGAGATGTGCAGAGTACATTGTTTACATAGAGGGGTGAGTACCTGCAACTCGCAGATATGATTGTGGCTGATTGGAGACTTCTAGATGGGCACATGGATGAGCAGGGAATGAAGGGATATGGATCATGTGCAGGCAGATGAGATTAGTTTAGCTTGGCATCATATTTGGCACAGACATTGTGGGCTGAAGGGCCTGTTCCAGTTTGTACATTTGTATTGTCTTCATACAACACAAGAACCAGCCAACCAGCTCACAATGTCCATGCCAAACCTATGCCAAGTTGATCTCTATTCCCTTTGCCCCCCTGATGTGCACACATTTCGCCAACAATCCCGCCTTCCTTTCCCCTTCCCCCCATCCCCTTCCACCTTCCTCTGGCTTCACATTTCTCTCAGCCGTTTGCCTTTTCACCTCTGGCCCTTGTCTAACCTTCTCCTTACAAATCCCCTCTCATTTGTATCCACCTATCACTTGCCAGACCATGTCCTGCCACCCAAACTCTTTTCCAGCTTTCCTCCCCTTACTACAATCAATCTGAAGGGTCTCAACCTAAAACATCACCGATACATGTTCTCCCGAGATGCTGCCTGGCCTGACTGAGTTACATCAGCACTTTGTGTCTTTTTTTGTAAATTAGCATCTGCAGTTCCCTGTATCTCAGTTAATACATTGTTACCTTTTTCCTACAGGGCCATTGTGTGTAGGATCTATCTTTGTCAGCTTCCCAGGGTGGTGTGGGTCTCTGATGATGCTGGCTGGTCTTTGAGGCAGCAACTCCTGTACAACCCCATGAGGGGTTGGGCAGTACCCGTGATGGGCTGGGCAGTGTTCACCATTTTTTGAAATCCTCTTCGTTCCTGCACGTTTGAGTTGCTGAACCAAACTGTGACGTAACCAGTCAATATGCTCTTTACTGTACACCTGTAGAAGTGCCATCTTGGGCAAAGAATCCCACTCGATATGTACCCCATCTGCTATCCCAAACGTTTGTTCTCTCCATCATCAGAAGAACAGGGAGTAATAGAGTAATCGATGAACAGTATGAACTTGATGGGCCGAAAGGTCTGTATCCATGCTGTATCTTTCATTTCATAAGTGATAGGAGCAGAATTAAGCCATTCGGCCCATCAAGTCTACTCCACCATTCTATCATTGCTGATCTATCTTTCCCTCTCAATCCCATTCTCCCCATAACCCCTTGCTAACCAAGAATTTGTCAATCTCCGCCTTAAAAATACCCAATGACTTGGCCTCTGGCAAAGAATTCCACAGAATCACCACCCAAAGAAATTCCTTCTCATTTCCGTACCAAAGGCACGTTCTTTGATTCCCAGGCATGCACATGAGTTTTGTTCCAGATGAGGAATTCGATGGGATCATGAACAGATGAAGACTGAGGTGAAAGCTCAGTGAAAGGTTTTGTCCTTTGGTGACTGGAAAAATGATCATATTAGTTGGATGGAATACCTATTGTCATGAAGAACTCTATGGGAAAGAGTGCACACATTAATAGACAGAGTACATCTATTTATTGGGCGATCGTTTCGCCGAACACCTCCGCTCAGTCCGCAAGAACCTACCTGAACTCCCGGTGGCTCAGCACTTCAACTCCCCCTCCCATTCCCAATCCGACCTCTCTGTCCTGGGTCTCCTCCATTGCCAGAGTGAGCAACACCGGAAATTGGAGGAACAGCACCTCATATTCCACCTGGGTAGCCTGCGTCCGGCGGGTATGAACATTGAATTCTCCCAATTTTGCTAGCCCTTGCTGTCTCCTCCCCTTCCTTAACCCTCGAGCTGTCTCCTCCCATCCCCCCGCCCTCGGGCTCCTCCTCCTCCCTTTTTCCTTCCTTCTCCCCCCCCCCACCTCCTATCAGTCTGAAGAAGGGTTTCGGCCCGAAACGTCACCTATTTCCTTCGCTCCATAGATGCTGCTGCACCCGCTGAGTTTCTCCAGCATTTTTGAGTACCTTCGATTTTCCAGCATCTGCAGTTCCTTCTTGAACACATCTATTTATTGTGTTGGTGGAGACAAAACTGATTCTACTACCAGATTAGAATTATTTGACAACTATTTGCTGACAAGCGGATATTCAGAGAGAGACAGAAGCAACTGCAGATGCTTTATACTTTAGACTGAGTCCACACCAACCATCATTCACCCATCCACTAGTTCTCTGTCCTACACACTAGGGGCAATTTACAGATTCAATTAGACTTTAGAGACACAGAGCAGAAACAGGCCCTTCGGCCAACTGAGTCCGCACCGACCAGCAATCACCCCACACACTGGCACTATCCTAAACAGTAGGGACAATTTACAATTTTTACTGAAGCCAATTAACCTACAAAACTGTAGGTCTTTGGAGCGTGGGAGGAAACTGAGGCACTCAGAGAAAATCTATGTGGTCACAGGGAACATGTATATACAGACAGCACCCGTAGTCAGGGTTGAACCCGTGTCTCTGGCTCTGTAAGGCAGCAACTCTACCACTGTGCCCCTGTGCTACCCCATGCTGGTTTACAAAGAAAAACACAAAGTGCTGGAGTAACTCAGCGGGTCAGACAGTATCTATGGAGAACATAGAAATGTGATGTTTTGCGTGGGTCACTTCTTCAGACTTTGATACTTTTCTTTAGGGATGGATTTCAATGAAGCAACCCAAACCCAGGCCCAGGAAGGGAAAAGATACCTGCACTGGTGGTGGGAGGAAGGATTGGGATGTGAATAAGGCCAGAGTCCGGGGAGATCTTGGAAGTTTGGTAGACAGGAGAATGTTGAACTGGGAGGGAGAAGCAAGGCAACAAATTAATTTAAGCATAAGTATAAATTGGTGCCAATTGAGTCAAATTAGGCAGTGAAGATCCTGACTCAGTGATCTGGACATTGAAAATGTATTCAAGCTAAAACCCCTGTCCCACGGTACGAGTTCATTCCAAGAGCTCTCCCGAGTTTAAAAAAAATCAAACTCGTGGTAAGCACGGAAAATAAACGTAGCGGGTACGTCGGAGCTCGGGGACGTCTCTTAGCGCTAACGGCAGGCGCTCGGGAAGACTCGCTAACGGCAGGTAAGCACGGGGAGACTCGTGAAGATTTTTCAAGATGATGAAAAATGTCCACGAGAGTCCCGAATACCGACGAATGGCCATTACCGTAAATCTCCGAGTTCGAATCAGGGCAAACTCGGGAGAACTCTTGAATGAACTCGTACCGTGGGACAGGGGTTTAAATATACATTAAGATGTTAAACCAAAATAGTTTAAAGTGGATAGTCCAATTTGCTTCAGTTTAGTTTAGTTTAGTTTATTGTCACGTGTACCGAGGTACAGTGAAAAACTTTTGTTACGTGCTAACCAGTCAGTGGAAAGACAATACATGATTACAATCGAACCATCCACAGTGTACAGATACATGATAAGGGAATAAAAAAATGTTTAGTGCAAGATAATGACCAGTAACGTCAGATCAACGATAGTCCAAGGGTCTCCAATGAGGTAGATAGTAGTTCAGGACTGCTCTCTGGTTGTAATGGGAATGGGAACTGCAATGGGGAACATTAAGCAGAACTGTTAAGTCACTGTTTCTTTCAAAATAAATGACTGACAACTCCAGCGGAACAAGCGGGAAGTTGTTAGCTGCAGGTGTGACGTACCAAGGGTGGTTTATCACACAAAGAACAAAGACTATCAACTTTAAAAATTCACCTATTTCATATGAGGAGGAAGCAAAATTTGCAACAAGGTCTGTTTAAGAAGACAGAGCTATTTCCCTGCGGCAATACAGCGAGTGCAAGACAGTGGCATGTAAATTGTGTACATACCTGTAAATCTATCAGCATTATCAGTGATGTAACAAGCCTGATTGACAGAGGAAATTACACCAATTATCTCCATTCTTCTGCCTGCGGTTGTGTGCAGTTATATAAAGTAATTCAAATGCAACTGATTTGAAATAAATCACCTTCAAGAGGGCCCATCCTCAGCCCTGCAGACAAATATCAAAAGATTTAGTTTCTGGACCTGGATCTGGCACTTGCCAACTTCTGAGTTAGAGGCTAGACAAACTAGTGGGAGAACTGGGAAGGGGAAGGGGATGGAGAGAGAGGAAAAGCAAGGGCTATCGGAAGTTAGAGAAGTCAATGTTCATACCGCTGGGGTGTAAGCTATCCAAGCGAAATATGGGGAAAAGGCAGGAGAATGGGGTTAGGAGGGAGAGATAGATCAGCCGTGATTGAATGGCGGAGTAGTCTTGATGGGCTGAATGGCCTAATTCTGCTCCTATCATCTGAACTTATAAACCTATGTATGAATAGTAAACACAAACAACTACAGTGGATGGTTAATACACAAAAGTACACAAAGTGCTGGAGTAAGGCAGCGGGTCAGGCAGCATCTCTGGAGAACATGGATAGGTATGGCCTGGGGACAAGACCCTTCTTCAGACACTCAATCTGGAACTGGCCAAGGGAGAGACGAGGATCGGCGGAGTCATTGGTGGCGGCTGGAATGTAGGTAAGGAGCGGTGGTGGTGGTGGGGATGATAGTGGTGATAGTGGTGGTATTGGCGGTGGTGGCTGCAGTGGGTGTGGAGCAGGATAGACCAGCAAGGTCTGGCATCGACAGTCCAGCCTGGCAGTGAAACATAGAAACATAGAAAATAGGTGCAGGAGTAGAGGCCATTCGGCCCTTCGAGCCTGCACCGCCATTCAATATGATCATGGCTGATCATCCAACTCAGAATCCCGTACCTGCCTTCTCTCCATACCTCCTGATCCCTTTAGCCACAAGGGTCGCATAAAACTCCCTCTTAAATATAGCCAATGAACTGGCCTCAACTACCTTCTGTGGCAGAGAATTCCAGAGATTCACCACTCTCTGTGTGAAAAATGTTTTTCTCATCTCGGTCCTAAAATATTTCCCCCTTATCCTTAAACTGTGACCCCTTGTTCTGGACTTCCCCAACATCGGGAACAATCTTCCTGCATCTAGCCTGTCCAACTGAAGGTCAGTAAGTCAGTCCGCAATAACCAAAGTCTGTTATTAGAGAAGTCCGTAACAGCGAGGGTTTACTGTACTGTGAAATTATTTTTTAAATACGTTTTTGGGGATTGCAACTATTTACGGAAATAATTACAAGTAAGTTAACTTCTGGGAGGTTCCTCATTTCTGCCACTCAAAGTAAATGACCAAATTCTCAGACTGACATTAGCCAGACTTCTTCTTGCGTATGGCGTGCACAGCCTAAAGTTGTAGATCGAGGGGAGACATCCAGTTCAGGACAGCATCAGTCACTGACATTAGCCAGTGTAACAATGAATACCACTGCCATCATGTTACAGTTCCCTCAGACTGGCAGAGCACACAGCACTGCCATCTTTTGGTTAAATTTGTTATTACAAGACAAACACAGGTAGGGTAATTCTTTTAGGAAGCCACAAAATGCTGGAGTAACTCAGTGGGTCAGGTAGGATGTGTAGGAAGGAACTGCAGATGCTGGTTTAAACCGAAGGTAGACATAAAAAGCTGGAGTAACTCAGTGGGTCAGACAGCATCTCTGCAGGAAAGGAATAGGTGACATTTCAGGTCGAGACGCTTCTGAAGAATTCCTATTCCTTTTCTCCAGAGATGAAGAAATTGATCCATGTTCTCCAGAGATGCTACCTGATCTGCTGTTACTCCAGCACTTTGTGATTCTTTGTGCTTTTTTTAAATGTAAACCAGCACCTGCAGTTCATTGTTTCTTCATAATTGGGAAATTAATTGTTTCATGTTTGGAATTGACAGTTAATTAGACAAGAGTGCTGAGGAAATGCCAGCCTTTAAAGAGTAGGCCAACAGAACACTCCTTACTTACATTTGTACATTGAATCACTGGATCTTGACAGCAAGGAGACTGTGTGGATCTGAGTCGAGAGATCCACATTTGTTCACAGCTATCAGGGCTTCTCACAATCTTTACACTTCAAGAGAAGCTGAAGAGATACTTCAGATCTGATCAATTACCAGCTTCATTGGAGTAAAACAAAACCAAAGCCACGTGGCAACTCAAAAACGCCATCAACTGCATTAAGAAGGAAACATCTTTCAGCTCATAATGAAGGCGTTTGTCCCAGAAACTGTCAAACAACTTGGAGAAATGGTTTGTGGAATGGAATCTTAAGCTTTTTGATTATCCCATGAGTAGATTTTAAATCTACAAGGGCCAGACTGAAATGCCACAGGTTTTTCCATTAACATCTACTGTGTTGGTGATTAACAAGATTGTTCTTGATACCATGGATTTTCATTTTATAAAGGACTTGCAATATATGACTGCACATAGTCTTTTACCCAGAGTAGGGGAATGAAGAACCAGGGGACTTAGCTTTAAGGTGTGAGATGAAAGATTTAATAGGAACCTGAGGGCCAACATTTTCACACGGAGGGTGGTGGGTGTATGGAACGAGCTGCCGGAGGAGGTAGTTGAGGCAGGTACTATGACAACATTGAAAAGTACATGGATAGGAAAGGTTTAGAGGGATATGGGCTAAACGCAGGCAAGTTGGACTAATGTAGATGGGGCATCTTGGTCAGCATGGGGAGGCTGGGTCAAAGGGCCTATTTCCATGGTGTATGACTGTGATTCTATATTAGTCTCTGTTAAAGCACCACCACCAATATTCGTCTCCTCCTGAAAACACCTGTAAGCTCCACCATGGATCTTAACTCCTTCATCAACATTCATCCTCATTTTTCGCACACTACCATAATAACTGGAATGATTAATATTTTGTCAAAGTGTACATTTTATTTATTTTTTTGCTGATATGAAATTGAAACATTTTTTTTCCAGAACACATCAAGTTTGCTCTACATGTTGTAATATTTTTTTTATTTTCAGTTCAGTTTTTCTTCAGGTTTTAGACACAAAACCACGGACGAGGGAATCAGCACTATTTCTGAGACATTGCCACTAAGCCCTCTAATTTCAAGAATTGTAATTTAAAGCACTATAATTATATATTTTTCAGTGAAACATAATGCATGAAACAAGTGTTTATATAACAGATATATTATGTTCTCTCATAACTCTACACTCTTTTCTGATCATTTAAAATGTCACTGTGCTCAGCAATGAATTAGATCCTGTACATTAACGAAGGCATTAGCCACATAACCAATTGCCAGTCTAGTCCCATTCCCTTAAATACACAGTATATTTTTTAATACAACATTTACATGGACATTAATAAAATTCTATTCATACAAGGTATTCTGGCATGATAAGAATGAAAAGATTTACAGCCACAACAATCCATTGTAATAGTCATCATTCACATACAGACTTCAGTACAATCATGACAACTTCCTTCCTCTTTCTCTGGAAAATAAAATTACTTTCAGAATTGGCAATTGTCAGGCTGGGTGCCCATATCAGATAAAATTTAAACTATGTTGTTGCATGTAACGTATTTCTCCTCTGAATGGTGTAAACATATACTAGGATGTGCACAATAGGATGCAGAATTATATTTTATTTTATAATTTATATTACAATGAAAATAAAGTCTCATTTTCATGTTGTCTTTTGAGAAATAGATTTTCTTTGCAATTGTGTACTGTGAGATTGCAGGAGGGGGGGAGGGGGGTTAAAACCTTTGACTGGCTGGTGTCATGGGTGGGTATAAGAACATTTCAACTTCTTACTAACAGTGCATGGTGACATCCCCTGAGTGTTCCGTCTCCATCTCCCGGGCACTGAAGATTTCTCCAGACAAGGAAAAAAAATAATCTCTTTTTTTTTTTTATAATTTCTCTATTCAATAGCAGTTTACATGTTGTTTTGGCTCAACTACCTATTCCCTTCGAATCGGCTCATTCCAACGTACAATGGAAAGAGGTTTCATCTGTCGACGGAATGACTTATAAACACAAGATTCTGACCTCCTGGCGGCAGAAATGCATTCCCTGGGAAGAATGAAAGGTTTTGCCAAGTGTGGAATCTCGATCTACCATCCCCATATAGGATGCATAAATACCTAGTCTGAAAGCATTGCTGGTTGATATGGCATTTTTTAAATTAGGTATTATAAAATTCTGGAAAAAATACAGGAAGCAAATTAAGTGTCAGGTTGAAAGGCCAAGTATTTTTTTTCATAAGAAAAATGATTCAGCAAGTCTAAAATAAAAAGTTTTAAAAAGAAACCATTGATCCCGGACAACAAAATAGTGTTTCAATTGCTGACAACCACTACCAAACCAACACAGATTTATCCATTGCCACAATTAATGGAAGCAGATTTTCTTGCAGTTACATGTGGAGATCCTGTTGATGTAATATATGTACAGCCGCAGCCCCACTAATGAAGTGTTCAAATGTCATAGGACAGTACTTTCGGACTCCTCATCGGAATCTGCTCTCACTATAAAGTCTGCAACAGAGTTTGTGCACATTTGGTCTGAAGGCTCAGTGTAGAGCAAGTCATACACCTCTCCTGATTGTACAAAAGAGGGATCAGGATTGCCCGTATCTGCAAGCAGTGAAAAGAAATGATTCATTAGTTGATACAATATATTCGTGGCTTTTCACACATATTAAAAGACATTCCATTAAACATCCTTGTTAGTGCCAATAGCTTGTGACAAATAATAGGGATGTCACAATATGGTAATCTGAAAATCTCTGTATTGGGAGCATAGTGATTTGAGGACTTTGACCCAAAGACAGCCATTTCTGTTCCTTTCTACCCCAGAGCTGAGAACATTTGAAGATACGTATCATTTTATTCTTCTCTGTCAGTTTACTGTGCATTTCCCAGCTACACATAATCCTATATTATTGTAACATATATATATATGGTATATTTGTACTGTGTATATTTGTACATAATTGTATACACAAATAAATCAGCAAAGAAGATTTTCAAGTTAATTATTACTTAAGTGACGATTTAAATAAACCAAATTAAATGAATTCATATGGCACGACCACCGTTTTGCTATCACCAATTTCCATTGAAATCTTGCTTCTAATGCAGGTCAAAAAGTGAAACTTAATTATCTTTTCACGCTAGCATTCTATAAGAAATTTGCCACATTTCTGGAATAGTTGAGCCTTAGACCACTGAAGAGGTTCATTGGCTCATTTTAACTCAGTTAAGGATAGAAACATAGAAATTAGGTGCAGGAGTAGGCCATTCGGCCCTTGGAGCCTGCACCGCCATTCAATATGATCATGGCTGATCATCCAACTCAGTATCCCGTACCTGCCTTCTCTCCATACCCTCTGATCCCCTTAGCCACAAGGGCCACATCTAACTCCCTCTTAAATATAGCCAATGAACTGGCCTCGACTACCCTCTGTGGCAGGGAGTTCCAGAGATTCACCACTCTCTGTGTGAAAAAAGTTCTTCTCATCTCGGTTTTAAAAGATTTCCCCCTTATCCTTAAGCTGTGACCCCTTGTCCTGGACTTCCCCAACATCGGGAGCAATCTTCCTGCATCTAGCCTGTCCAACCCCTTAAGAATTTTGTAAGTTTCTATAAGATCCCCTCTCAATCTCCTAAATTCTAGAGAGTATAAACCAAGTCTATCCAGTCTTCCTTCATAAGACAGTCCTGACATCCCAGGAATCAGTCTGGTGAACCTTCTCTGCACTCCCTCTATGGCAATAATGTCCTTCCTCAGATTTGGAGACCAAAACTGTACGCAATACTCCAGGTGTGGTCTCACCAAGACCCTGTACAACTGCAGTAGAACCTCCCTGCTCCTATACTCAAATCCTTTTGCTATGAAAGCTAACATACCATTCGCTTTCTTCACTGCCTGCTGCACCTGCATGCCCACTTTCAATGACTGGTGTACCATGACACCCAGGTCTCGCTGCATCTCCCCTTTTCCTAGTCGGCCACCATTTAGATAATAGTCTGCTTTCCTGTTTTTGCCACCAAAATGGATAACCTCACATTTATCCACATTATACTGCATCTGCCAAACATTTGCCCACTCACCCAGCCTATCCAAGTCACCTTGCAGTCTCCTAGCATCCTCCTCACAGCTAACACTGCCCCCCAGCTTAGTGTCATCCGCAACTTGGAGATATTGCCTTCAATTCCCTCATCCAGATCATTAATATATATTGTAAATAGCTGGGGTCCCAGCACTGAGCCTTGCGGTACCCCACTAGTCACTGCCTGCCATTGTGAAAAGGACCCGTTTACTCCTACTCTTTGCTTCCTGTTTGCCAGCCAGTTCTCTATCCACATCAATACTGAACCCCCAATGCCATGTGCTTTAAGTTTGCAAACTAATCTCTTATGTGGGACCTTGTCGAAAGCCTTCTGGAAGTCCAGATACACCACATCCACTGGTTCTCCCCTATCCACGCTACTAGTTACATCCTCGAAAAATTCTATAAGATTCGTCAGACATGATTTACCTTTTGTAAATCCATGCTGACTTTGTCCAATGATTTCACCACTTTCCAAATGTGCTGCTATCCCATCTTTAATAACTGACTCTAGCAGTTTCCCCACTATCGATGTTAGACTAACTGGTCTGTAATTCCCCGTTTTCTCTCTCCCTCCCTTCTTAAAAAGTGGGGTTACGTTTGCTACCCGCCAATCCTCAGGAACTACTCCAGAATCTAAAGAGTTTTGAAAGATTATTACTAATGCATCCACTATTTCTGGAGCTACTTCCTTAAGTACTCTGGGATGCAGCCTATCTGGCCCTGGGGATTTATCGGCCTTTAATCCATTCAATTTACCCAACACCACTTCCCGGCTAACCTGGATTTCACTCAATTCCTCCAACTCCTTTGACCCGCGGTCCCCTGCTATTTCCGGCAGATTATTTATGTCTTCCTTAGTGAAGACGGAACCAAAGTAGTTATTCAATTGGTCCGCCATATCCTTGTTCCCCATGATCAACTCACCTGTTTCTGACTGCAAGGGACCTACATTTGTTTTAACTAATCTCTTTCTTTTCACATATCTATAAAATCTTTTGCAGTCAGTTTTTATGTTCCCTGCCAGTTTTCTTTCATAATCTATTTTTCCTTTCCTAATTAAGCCCTTTGTCCTCCTCTGCTGGTCTCTGAATTTCTCCCAGTCCTCCGGTATGCTGCTTTTTCTGGCTAATTTGTACGCATCATCCTTCGCTTTGATACTATCCCTGATTTCCCTTGTTATCCACGGATGCACTTACTTCCCTGATTTATTCTTTGATGAAGGAGTTGTTTAATTCATTCCAGTCACCCACTTCTCTCTCATTGCATTGTGCGATTGAATTCACGACCACTTCCCATCCTAACACTTACTGACAACCCTGCATTAAAAATGACTTATCTTGCCATTCACCTTGAATCTGATCCAAACATTCCTGCCAATGGAAACAATATCCTTCTATTCACTTGAAACCTTTCATGGTTTCAACACATATATCAGATCTTCTCCCAACCTTCTCTCCTCTAAGGCCTGTCCTAGCTTCTACAGTCATATGTGATACCCAAAGTACTGGAGTAACTCAGGGGGTCAGGACCCTTCTACAGAAGAAGTGTCACAGCACAAAACGCTGGTGTGCATTACCTCCAGAAATACTGCCCCCAAATCCCATTCTCCTGCCTTCTCCCCATAACCCCTGACACCCATACTAATCAAGAATCTATCAATCTCTGCCTAATAAATATCCAATGATTCTTCAACAGCCGTCTGTGGCAATGAATTCCACAGTTTCATCACCCTCTGATTAAAGAAATTCCTCATCTCCTTTCTAAAGGTACGTCCTTTTATTCGAAGGCTGTGCTCTCTGGTCCTAGACTCTTCCACATTTATCTCACTTACTTTAAGTCAGTGCCCTTGAACCCTTGAAACATAAACCAGAACCAATGAATTAAAAGACACTTACATCTACAACATCAATAAATATTTGATTTAGCAAGACCTGTGGTGTAACCTTTGTTGAGCACATTAAAATGTAATTCCTTATCCAACTACTCCATAGAAATGCCTCTTAAGTTTATCAACTACTCAATCGATGTCTAGATCAAGCCAGACTTTGCACAGTAAAGAAGAGTGAAATGAAGAAGAAAATGATAGACACAAAATATCCCTCTTGTGCATAAATCATTTAGCATTGTCAAAGAATTTTCAGCATGGAGACAGGCCCTTCGGCCCAGCGTGTCCATACCGACCTATCTACCCATCTACACTAATCCCATCTGCCCATATTAGGACCATATCCTTCTATGACTCATCCATTTAAGTGCCTGTATAAAGTTTAAGTTCATATGTAAGTTTTGAATAGAATATTCATTAAAGGCCAAAAACCTCAACACAAGACGCGCTTGTACCAAACATGTAATTCAAGTACACATGATCTGGTGAGATACGATATGCCTGAGAGACCTGAACAAAATGCAGTGTTGGCACAGTCTGTACTTGAACATAAGCCGAGGCTTCCATTTCTATACTGGCCGCTCACTTATATTAAAAGCTGATTCATGTATAAATGAAACTCGGAATACAGCGTGCAACTGCCACCTTAAATCTAAGTCGTGGCATTAAAGCTCACATTTTATTTTTATAACATTACTTGCAGGGTAGATTTAATAAATCCTTACACCTATTTCCTGCAGAATCATACGTGGGTTTAAATTTCACTCAGGGGAAAATGTGAGTTCTATTCATCTCAAACTCGGCTCAAATCAGCGCAAGTGCACAATGCAACAACAGCTAAACTTGGTAGTGTGTGATAATATCCACACACTGTAATATCATGACATCCCTTGTAAATTAAAATAATGGAATGGAACAGGGCAAAATTATTTCATACAGATAAAACAAGGGTTACATTTAATTGTTCAGCCATAGGATCAAAAGGATTCATTCGGGTACATTGCGTGGTGGAAGGAGGGGGAAAATAAGAACACTTAAGAGGCGCAGGGATCGCTGGTTATACGCTTGTGAATTCTGTGACAACATCAAGCCATGCAATTCTGCTTCAGACTCATGCAAAGGCTGGTTCAGATGAGTTAGTTGTGACATACAAGTGGCAACTGAAGGAGTTGCAGAGTTAGCTGAAGTGCCAGAGGGGAGGTTGGTTCTAGGGCTTACCCTAAATTCCCCCTCACACTTAGCCAATATAGACTCATTCTTGTCAAACAGCTGCAAGAATACAACACAGGCATCCAAAAGGAAAAGAAGACATTAATAGAAAAATTGTTCAGAATTTTGAAAACAATAACGAGAGGAATTCCACTGAAAAGTAAAAATTATGTCAATAACAACAAGCTGAAATGTAAAACACGCAATAAACCAACATCCTATTTAGATAGGAAACATATAAACTAGTAAAATTAAAATGACATTATGAAATGCAATAACTCCAAGAAAAAGTATATTATACGTAAACACCTACATTTAATGTTTTTAGCTATTAAAAGATACATATTTCTAAATTATACTTTGATATTAAAGGCTGTATGCAAATGTTTCTGAGCTGTGTGAATCATTCAACTGATGGCGTAGCTGGTAGAGCCACTGCCTCACAGCGCCAGAGACTCTGGTTCGATCCTGACTTCGGGTTCTGCCTGTTTGGAGTTTGCACGTTCACATGGGTTCTCCGGTTTCCTCCTACATTTCAAAGACGTGCGGGTTTGTAGGTTAATTGGACTCCGTAAATTGTCCCTAGTGTGTAGGGAATGGGGAAGTGGGATAACATTGAGCTAGTGTGAACCGATGATCGATAGTTGGGTCAAAGTTATCACAAACGCTGGCAATACTTCCACATATCTAACTTGTTTTGATGGGTGCAAGTGAGCAAATTAATTTTCAAAAGAATTAAATACATTTTTCAAATGTTATATTTAGGTGAGGCTTTGTATTACTTCTGTGAAATAATGCAACCTATCTGCTTAGTTTGTTTGGCAGCAAAATTGACAATATCATCCCAAGCTTAAAACAAACCTAGTTATAAAATGGTCACATTTCCAATGTGTAATTTAGTGTAGAGATACAGCATGAAAATAGGCCCATTGGACCAGAGTCCACACGGACCATCGATCACCTGCCCTCACTAGTTCCATGTTATCCCACATTTTCATTCACTCCCTACACACAAGGGGCAATGTACAGAGGCCAATTGATCAAAAAACCCACATGTCTGTGGGACGTGGGAGGAAAGGGGAGCACCCGGAGGAAAACCCACACAGTGACAGAGAGAACATGCTAACTCCACACAGACAGGACCAAAGGACAGGATCACACCTGGGTCTCTGGTGCTGTGAGGCATCAACTCTACCAGTAGTGCTGCTGTGCCACACAATGTTGTCAGGACATCCAGGAATGGACAGCATTTTGTTGTACTCTGCGTTGGAATGAGTTTCACTTTCATAGTACCAGCTTGTGGATATATGTGAAGGAATTTCTGACCCTTTGTACCAAATCACACGCATTATTATTTTAACTAAATCAGGCAGGGGCGGCACAGTGGGGGGTTCAATCCTGTCTATGGATGCTGTCTGTACGGAGTTTGCACGTTCTTCCTGTTACCATGTGGGTTTTACCGGGGCTCCGGCTTCCTCCCTCACTCCACTCACAAAGAGTAAATTGTCCCTAGTGTGTGTGGTGCTAGTGTATGGGGTGATCGCTAGTCGGTGTGGACTCGGTGGTCCGAAGAACCTTTTACCACTCTGTGTCTCTAAAGTCTAATACGTTGTGTGGTCACAACCTCCAGATTACCTGTACAGGAAATGAGGAAAATATATGAGCAAGATGCCTCCAGGAATGTGCAACTGTAAAATACATTTGATCAGCTCCAAACACAATTTGTATCTTGGCGAGTTTCTGCGTTTCACTAACATGATCATATACTGTGCAAGAAGTGGAAAGAAAAGTCGTCAATTAAAAACTTTTAAGGACTACAAACACATTTACATACAGCCTTTAAGATGATATTGAATCTAAAGCAACAGTTTGTTAATTATGATTATACATAAGACTTCAACAAAAATACAGTAAGGTGAGATCAGTGAATGAGTACATTATATGTTCAGCTTGAATGACTGTTCTTATACAAGGATGGTTATCAAAAACGCTGTCAATATTTCCACAGATCTAACTTGTTTACATTGGTGAAAGTGAGCAAACTGATTTTTAAAAGAGTGAAATAAATCTTTCAAATCTTTCTCTGGTGAGGCTTTATATTATTTGAGCGGAATAATGCAACCTCTCTGCTTAGTTTGTGGGGGCAACAGAGCTGGCAATATCGCCCCAAACACAGCTTAAAACAAACTTTCTTATGTATTGGGAAAATTAACAAGATGAATGTAACATTTACAAAGCTGGTGGAACTGTTTAGCTTCAGATGGACTCTAATTTATTGACTTCCCAGTACAGAGGATAGTCCTAGTAAAGATAAACCTTTATTTCCATTTATCGATTATATGGGCTACCCTTATTATTACGGACCTCTTTATAACGGATCATAGCAGATGGAGCATTCTCACAGTAATCAGACACCACTGTCTCTTTCAGGACATAGGCTTACACTGAGGGAGGCTATTAAAATTGACAAGCAATTGCTTCGATTGACACATGCAATGATACTCAATAACGACACCATCCCCCCCCCCCCCCCCCCCGCCCCCCCCCCCCCCCCCCCCCCCCCCCCGCCCAACCAATGACACCGTAGACACAAAATGCTGGAGTAACTCAGTGGGTCAGGCAGCATCTCTGAAGAAAGGGAACAGGTGATGTTTCGGATCAAGCCCCTTTTTCAGACTCAGACAGAAGAATGCTCTCGACCCGAAATGCCACCTACTTCTTTTCCCCAGAGATGTTAAATTACTCCCCCCCCCGCCCCACCAATGGACCATTATAACGAGGGTTATCTGTACTAACTAACTCCCAATATTTACAATTATAAGCTGCAGTCCAGTATAAAATGTGCATCTTGACCGATTGAGCACTGCGGTAAAATAATGTCATATCTTTCAGATTACTGACATTAAAGGATCATTTCTTAAACCATGAGAACTTCACTGTTTTAATTCATTTAAACCCATTGCAAGCCCCTTGAATAATCCCACTTTTTTCTTTGAGCTAAATGTTCCTCATCACAAAATAACTCTGGTTCAAATCATGCATTTGAATTCTTGTTTAAATGTTCTACAAAACAATATATTAACAACAGAACACTTGGAACTATGCTTTTGGAAATAAAAAAATCAGGATGTTTAAACCAACATCATACTGTACTCAAATTCTTATTTTTCTCCCAACCTTACACCAATTGGGAGGTGGCCATGAATGGAATATGTGGTTGGCAGATTTCTAGAGTCTTGGTAGAGTTTTAGTCAGTGACTGCAAAACTGATTGTAGGAACAGAGGTTGTGGAACGGACCCATGATGGATCTTGCACGGTGGGCTGTCTGAGAACATGGACGTGGTGATTTCAATGTTCTCAGGCCATATCCACCAGCAAATGTCACCAGTGATCTAATCACCAGATTAACCAGATCAATAGATGTATAAACTCCCGAGCATTAGGTAAAAAAGGCAAGTTGAGTTCAGTAAAAGAAAATGGAGAAAAATAATGATTAGTAGGGTGATCATATTTGAATTCCTTCAGGGCTGTAAGGGTTACGAGAAGAAGGCAGGAGAATGGGGCTGAGAGGGAAAATAGATCAGCCATGATTGACTCAATAGGTTGAAGGGCCTAATTCTGCTCCTATGTCTAATGAGCTTACGAATTCTCAGCCAACTAATTTATTTTAGAATAGAAGTATCCTGCAAGATTGTTCACTGATTGCACCCAACAAGTAGTTTGCCTTAAATGCCTTTGTTTCAGGTTTTGTAACTAATTGCAGTACATTTATTGGAACACTTTGCTCTAAGAATCAGAAGTTGACACAAATGAAGACTCTGATCAACACTGATGTCAGGATGCAATGAGTTGTGTATCCAGTCACAAAGTTTGCCAGTGTAGCAAATACAAAGTGTTGATGTTAGGGAAGGGAAGCCAATGATTTTACCCAGTCTGATTGCTTTAGTTTAGTTTAGAAAAACAGCATGGAAGCAGGTCCTTCAGCCCACAGAGTCCAAGGAGACCATTACTTCTCGTTCTCTGATAGACTAGTACACAAGTGCTATATTATCCTACTTTTGCACCCTGAATGCTCGGGGCAATTTGCAGAAGCCAATGAACCTACAATATCTGCATATCTTTGGAATGTGGGAGGAAACCGGAACTGCTGGAGAAAATCTATGCGGTCACAGGGAGAATGTCCAAACTCTTCACACACAGCACCCGTAGTCAGAATTCAGCCCGGTCTCTTGTGCAATGAGTCAGTAGCTCTCACGCTGTGCCATCCTAATTAATTGAGACTCTATTCATCTGCCAACACGATAAACCCTAATCAGCAATGGCCCATTTGTAGCCAACTGTAAACGTGATTTTTATGTTTCAAGAAGGTTTCCCTTCTCGGGGCAACTAAATCCAAGCAATATCACCACATTTTGTGATTGAATTTAAAAAAAAAATAATCTTTTGTATCTCTTTCACTTGAAAATAATGTCAACTTCTAAAAACTGAACTACCATAACTTTTTCAAGTACTTTTCCAAACAAGAATTCAAATTCATTTCACTGATCTTATAATTCCATATGAATATTTTATACAAGGATGAATTCATTGATTTAGAATTCAATGTGATGTTAACATGCATGGGGTTACTCTGTGGAGATTGCTAAATCAATGCCTGTACATACCTGTAGACATGCTTTCTCCAGCAGACAGGTTGTCTAAGATAGAATGGTCCAAGGGTTGAGGGCTGGAGCCAGTTAGGCCCGAAGTTGGAGGTTGTGGAGGTGGAAGTGTGGGTCGTTGCCTTGGCTTCAGTACGGGTCGAGATTTGGTTAAAGTGCTCGTTTGGGAAGGAGGGGAGGAGAGGGGGGGAGCGGCGGGGGGAGTCTGGCTTGGCGGCAAGGTGTAAGCTTGGGGATAGTTTGCAGCGTATGGTGACGGGGTGCTGGGAGGGGTAGGGGACAGGCTCGCGGGAGAAGGCTGACTCGCCGTCTGCTCAAAGGAGATTTTGGGCGGCAGCGACACCACCTTCTTTGCAGCTGCAGAGAGAAGAAAATCAGACCCTGTTGGTGATAAAGACTTTAATTGAATAATGTATAATTTGAGAAAATACGTTTACATCCACATCAAACCAAATAGTCAGAGCCATGCAGCGTGGAAACAGGCCCATCAGTCTGAAGAAGGGTCTCGACCTGAAACATCACCCATTCCTTCTCTCCAGAGATGCTGCCTGTCCCGCTGAGTTACTCCAGCTTTTTGTGTCTGTCTCCCTTCAGCCTAACTTGCCCACGTAACATTCAAAATAAACTTTATTCAGAGAACTCTTGACCACAAGCTGATGGTTTAAGAACCATTCACGTACACGAGGCAAGCGCCTACCTTTGCGCAAGGTGTGGGGACTCTGTTCGCTCGACAGTTGACCCGTGGCGATGTTTTGCTGCAAGCTGCTGGAGGACGTCACATGGTCGGAAACAGGTCTCCCTTTCTGTCCGATCACGGGCGAGAGTTCTTTGCCCTTCATCGCACTGAGGAGGGAGAGTTGAGGATTACTTGTACACGGGCCCACATCATCACTCAGCCTCCACATGTCAAAATACACCAGACGCACACACAGATCTACCTGACTGGGTTTAACTAATTTATAAAACATGCAACACACACACACACACACATGGTAGCCTTACACAATATTTATTAATCCTCCATGTTACTCTCCCTCATCCTAATAGAGATGTTACGTTGCTTTAACTAGAGTACCCTTTGCATTGAGGCATGAATTTGGAATATTTACCTAGTCAGCCTGGTTCCTTTGTCTTTGCCACTGCCACAACCGACCCATGGGGTGGAGGCTGACATGGAAGGGTTGGATGGGGTAGAGTAAGGGTCGTGCTTGGTTAGGAGGAGAGGGGTTTTGACGTAGACAGGGGAGACATTAGTTTCGGATGCATGCGAGTCAGTGGAGGGGCCTGGTTTAGGGAGGTGGAGGGAGCATGGCTTGGGGTTAGAGTTGATGTCAAGTTGCTGCAGGGAGGGAGGGTGGGTGAGTAAGGTTGGGCTGTATTCCAGCCACCTCTGAGGCGAGGAGGCTTGGGGTACAACCTCTGGCCAAGCAGACGACTGAGCCTTATGATAGAAATGGTGGGCATGCTGGAGGCAAGGGTACGGGCAAGGTCTGTCATCTTCTGGGCAAGGGTAGGAGTAACAAGAATCCGACCAATTGGAAGAGAACTCATCAGTGCTGTAAACATCAAGAGCAACAATATTGGTCAGGGAAGAGGTACAAAAGAAAATAGGAAGGGGGAGAAAAACAAAAATCAACAGAGAAAAAAAAACATGATTTAGTAACTTGGACACGGTTTGACAGAAAACATCAGACATTTGCATTGAGCAACATAGCAGGGCCAGTAAGGTGAGTGGGTGACTACACAACACACAGTGGACACCAAGGACTCAACACTGCCATGCTGAACGTGAAACGTGTTGTAAAACTTTGCTAATCTTGTGCGTCAGCAGCTAAATTACAGAGTGCACATGCATTCTCTGCACTTCACATCAAAGCCACAGTGACACAGTTATGTTACCTCAAAACCCTTTTTAACCTAATTTTACTACAATGTGTGGTGGCATGGTGGCAGCGCCAAAGAACCCGGACCTGTCCGTGTGGAGTTTGCACGTTCTCCCTGCGACCGCGTGGGTTTTGTCCCGGTGCTCCGGATTCCTCTCGCATCCCAAAGATTTATGCGGGTTTGTAGGTTATTTTGTGTCTAGTGTGTAGCGAGTGGATGCAAATGTAGGATAACATAGAACTGATGTGAACGGGATAATCAATGGTTGGCACAGACTCGATGGGCCGAAGAGCCTGTTTCCATTCTGTATCTCTAAACTATAAACTAAGGACTTGAAAAAGAAATGAGACAAATATAAGCAATGGTATAAGCAAAGAGATTAAACAGAACAAATATATGTCTAGATTCATTCATGCTGCAGGGAAGAGAATCTGACTTGCATGTGCATCCAGCCAATATAGTTCCCTCGAATCACATTTCTGGTCGGCAATACTAAAATTGACTTCAGTAGAATGAATTTCAGGTGTAGAGTAGTATGTTCTCAGCTTAGAGACACAGCATGGAACTGGCCTTCCAGCGGGGCCGAGCGAGGTGGTCCAACCAGAGCAATGGGTGCCCAGTGGAGGGGGGTTGGCGAGAACAAAGGGGGAAGGCTGGGAGAGATGGGTGTGGGGGCCAGCTGCAGGCAGTACAAAGGACTGTAACTTTGTCCGCTCACTGTGCTGAGGTACCCTCGAGACATGTGACAATAAAGTTTCATTCATTTACCGAGTCCGTGCTGACAATTGATCATCCGTTTTGTGTTATCCCACTTCCTCGTCCATTCCCAACACACCGGGAACAATTCTACAGAGACCAACCAACACGCACGTCTTGGGATGTGGGAGGAATCTATGTGGTCACGGGGAACTAGGTGCAAGCTCCACACAGACAACACCCGAGGTCATGATTGGACCTGGATCTCCCGGCCGTTGGGCCCAACTAGCTGCACCATTGTTCTGATACAATCAACTGTTACATTTAGCGTTAATGACCAGGGATGAATTTCACAGCAAACACTGCCGGTTCAGTACGCACCCCACACGGCTTCTCAACCATTCACTTGCAGAGGTAGTACCCACCATCAGCTTTTGAGGACAGCAGGGATGTTTGATACTGAAGACAGACACAAAGTGCTGGAGTAACTCAGCAGGTCAGGCAGCATCTGTGGAGGAAAAGTTTGGGCGACGTTTTGAGTCAGAACCCATCTTCAGAACCAACCCGGGTTCTGACCTGAAACGTCACCCATCCTTTTTCTCCACAGATGCTGCTTGACCCAGTGAGTAACTCCAGCACTTTGTGTCTATCTTCAGTATAAACCAGGATCTGCAGTACCTTCCTACATGTTCAATAAATGGGGATAATGTTTACCTTGGATAAGAGTGCAGTGGTGCTGATATTATGTCAGGATAGTTTATACATCTTACCCAATGTAATGGGTTGTAAAGGCGAGTAATGGCCAGATGATTTAATATTCCTGAATTTACATTGATATCCAGAGTGAAATCACCCATGTAGACACACACCCATCACCATATGATAAAAACAAACGGCGAAAGTGGAAACAGCGTTATTGGTCATCTTTTTAAATTGAATGTCAATTCCTTCATTAATTATCAGCTTAGATTGGTAATATATAGTGCCAACATAGCATAGGACAAATTTAGGAAGTCAATCAACCTTCTAACATAATTCTTGATGGCAACTCAAGAGTTCAGAACTCCTGTATCTGATTCTTTGTTGTTGTGCTGTTTGCAAACGGTCACCGCAGAAAGGCAGCATTTTTTAAGCATATTTTAACATCAGCAGTGAACACGATTGCCCATTAGGTATCTGACTTTCATTCATAAAATTACTTGAAGTTTGACTTATGCAATCACAGTAATGGGACGAGGCTCTGATCATGAAGTAGAATAGGCACTGCAATGCATGCAATATCTACTCAGTGAGTTATACATACCCAAAGAGACTAGATGGAGATAACTGGTCCACAGTGGCTTTCCCACTCTCTGCTGTGGGTGTCTAAATATATCTATCATTATTTTTATCTTCAGATTTTTTTTAAAGCTTATCAGGTTGAGAAAAGTCAAAGAAACAAATATAATGATTATGTAATAATGACGCATCCAAGTGCAAACATGATTGAGTGATGTTTATAGTTTCAGGAGTCGCGGATAATTGGTTGGGCTTATAGGGCTTGATATTACAATCCCTACTATAATTGGCACCTTCTTACTATCTTGAGTAGGGGTAAAAACTTCACTGTGGTCATCAGGTGGGCACCCTCCTTCCTTAGTGTTTCGTTGATAGGCCCATGACACCTCCAGAGGGCTCAACAGCAACACCTGGTGTCCCAGGTGCGCTCCCCTCCGTTTTACCCCTCTTGCTGGTCATTTTGCAGCCCTTCCCCTTCAGCCACAGCCAGTTGCTGCTTCGCTCGGCAGCCTCTGACAGCTGTCTGGTTGTTGACATGGCTACAAACCCTCTACAACCAACCTCTACAGGGAGCACCTGTGTACACCAGCCACGTTGTTCTGCCTCGGCTGCTAAGTCTGAATACTTCAGACATTTGCGTTCACACGCTTCACCAACTGCAGCCTCCCAAGGCACAGTTAACTCCACGATGTACAGGGGCTTCTGTGAGGTTGACCACAAGATCAGGTCCGGCCTGAGATTAGTTGTGATGATCTCTGGTGGAAACATGAGCTTCTGGTGTGTATAGTTTCAGGAGTCGCAAATAAGCCGTGCGGATAATTGAAAGTTAATTTAGAAGTTGTTTTTAATAAAGGAAACACTAATGTTTTTGTATTATTTCGGGAAAATTACTGAAGAATTTGAAGAACCTGTCAGATGGATCTTAAATACTCTGCTCCAAACATATGTGCTTCCAGTTCAGTAAAACATGGTCATTTGGTGAAATTAACATTATTGTGTTGGTTAATAAAGCCATAGGTGATAGGAGTAGAATTAGGCCATTCGGCCCATCGTCTACTCTGCCATTCAGTCATGGCTGATGTATCTCTTCCTTCTAACCATATTCTCCTGCCTTCTCCCCATAACCTCTGACACCTGTATTAATGATATTTGCTGGTAGTTTTGTCTCACAGCTTCAACTATAATAATAGAAACAAACTTTTCTGATTTAAAGTTAAGTTGTTTTGTCAGTTAAGCCACTTAGATATATCCTACCCTCGGACAAAGCTATATTGGAGAAATCCATGATTGCCTCAGAGAGCGTGTTTGACTGTTTGGGTACAATTCAATTCTGAATGAAAGAAAGTAATTTTACATTCCTTCATTGACACTTCGAGTAGAACGTTACTAGTAAAACTACAAAAGTGCCCTTTGTATAATCTCAAAATAAAGTGCCACAAAGCAGCCTAAATACAAAAGCAACCAACAACCATATAATAACCATATAACAATTTACAGCACGGAAACAGGCCATCTCGACCCTTCTAGTCCGTGTCGAACACGTATTCTCCCCTAGTCCCATATACCTGCGCTCAGACCATAACCCTCCATTCCTTTCCCGTCCATATAACTATCCAATTTATTTTTAAATGATACCAACGAACCTGCCTCCACCACCTTCCACTGGAAGCTCATTCCACACAGCCACCACTCTCTGAGTAAAGAAGTCCCCCCTCATGTTACCCCTAAACTTCTGTCCCTTAATTCTCAAGTCATGTCCCCTTGTTTGAATCTTCCCTACTCTCAGTGGGAAAAGATTATCCACATCAACTCTGTCTATCCCTCTCATCATTTTAAAGACCTCTATCAAGTCCCCCCTTAACCTTCTGCGCTCCAAAGAATAAAGCCCTAACTTGTTCAACCTTTCTCTGTAACTTAGTTGCTGAAACTCAGGCAACATTCTAGTAAATCTCCTCTGTACTCGCTCTATTTTGTTGACATCCTTCCTATAATTAGACGACCAAAATTGTACCCCATACTCCAGAATACTCCAACACTGGTTGTTGGGGAGCTATTATGCCCCTGGTGTGCAGTCTTGAATGCAACACTGGTTGTTGGGGAGCTATTATGCCCCTGGTGCGCAGTCTTGAATGCAAAAATCTAATTTAGTATCTGCAGTTCTTTTCAATTTTAAATCTAATTAGCCGCATAACTCTTGTGTTTATGCACACGGAGTGACCTCCGGTGGTAATAAGTCAGAACTGCAATGAAAAGCTCAGAATGGTCATTGTTATATTATGCCTTTGCGACTCTTTTAAAGATGATCTGATAATCTCTTGTCCAGGGGTATAATAGATTAAATAGTGACTGCATATCTTTGGCAGCTGAACCTGAATGGCAGCACACTTTTCCACTGGAGATGGGTTTTTTGGATTAGAGTAATGTGGACATTAGGAAGCTCGCAGTGAAGTATGCTTAGTTAAGTTTAGAGATACAGCATGGACACAGGCCCTTTGGCCCACCATGTCCACGCTGACGATCGAACACCCAATCAGACGAGTTCTACATGGAACTCTCTACTTGATCCACTCCCAACACATTCGGGGCAATTTACAGAGGCCAATTAACCTGCTATCCACACATCTTTGGGATATGAGAGGAAGACGGAGGACTCGAGGATACCCGCGTGGTCCCAGGGAGAACGTGCAAACTCCACGCACGGACAACACCTGAGATCAGGATCAAACACGGGTCTACGGTCATAAGGTCATAAATGAAGGAGCAGAATTAGTCTACTCCGCCATTCAATTGTGACTGATCTATCTCTCCCTCCTAACTCAATTCCCCTGCCTTCTCCCCAAACCTCTGACACCCGTACTAATCAAGAATCTGTCCATCTCTACCTTAAAAATATCCACTGACTTGGCCTCCACACCTTCTGTAGCAAAGAGTTCCACAGATCCACCACCCTCTGACTAAAGACCTCGGTGTTGTGAGGCAGTGGCACTACCCGCTGTGCCACTGTGCGCCCACCTGAAGAAGGGACCCGAACTGTCCATTCCCTCTGCAGATGCCGCCTGACCCACTGAGTTACAAAACCCCAGTGGCTTTGCTTCGTATAATATGTCCTTCAGCATTCCTGACTGCTCTGCTACTTATTTTGATCTTGAATAATTTGTATTTCATATCCATGAATGCTTCTTGTTTAGTAAGTGCACATCCTAGTGTTGAAAATGTAAACTCAGTCCCCATACATTTTAGAGTCATGGGGTCATGTGGCACAGAAGCAGACCCTTCGGCCCAACTCATCTATGCCGGCAGAGATGTCCCATCTAAGCTAGTCCTATTTGCTTGTGCTTGGTACATATCTCACGACGGAGAGAGAATGCCACTGCCCTCTGTTCCTTCCTGACATCATCTTTGAATGATCTTAATTTAAGCTTCTCTCCCTTCCCTGGACCTTCTGAGCAAATAAATATTTTTTGCCTAATTATTCAAATCAACCTCAATTAGAAGATCCAAGTTTGAAGACTTCAAACTTGAGTTCCTCCAACACTTTGAGTTTTGTTGAGGGTTCCAGCATCTGCAGTTCCTTGTGTCCCTAGATCAACTGTCCATTTCCTTAATCAACTATGTGCCAGGATCATAGAAACATAGACATAGAAAATAGGTGCAGGAGTAGGCCATTCGGCCCTTCGAGCCAGCACCGCCATTCGATAGGGTCATGGCTGATCATCCAAAATCAGTACCCCATTCTGGCTTTTTCCCCATATCCCTTGATTTCCTTAGCCCGAAGAGCTAAATCTAACTCTCTCTTGAAATCAAAACGGCGGGGCAGACTCAATGGGTGAAATGGCTTAATTCTGCTCCTGTATCCTATGATCCTACGACTTTGTTGGGCAGTTTTGCGTTCTATGAGGCACTGCCGATCTCTATGCCGCCACCCTGAACATCAGTCACTATTTAAGTGATGTTACCTTCTTGTCAAACAAATGCCACTGAACATTTTGCCTTCACGATGACCAAAGATGAGATTGGAGAAGTTTTAGGGCCACAATGGATTTGATAGTTGGTGCAGTGAATGCCCAAGAGGACTGTGCACTCGTTTCTGATTCAGCTCACTGACTGCACGTACTACAAGCTGGGGTGACAGTGAAGCGGAATGGTGGGAGCGAGGAGCGAGGGGGGGGGGGGGGTGTGGAGGTGGTGGTGGGGAGGTGGTGTGGGGGGGGGGGGGAAGAGGATGGAAGGAAAGCTCCGGAAGCTTGTTGACACAGACAGGGCAGCGGGCCCACGCTCTTACCTGACTTGTTCAGCCCCTGTGAGTGGGCCGCTAGGTGGAGGAGTGGGGGTGGGAGAGGTGGAACTTTCTACAGGCTGCTCGGGGATTGGCGACTGAGACGTGGCGGCAGGTTCAGCGGGCGGAGGAGGGGGCTGCATGCCAGGTGGGGTGGAGGATGGCTTTCGGACAATGGAGGAGCCTCTACGGACCACCCAGGAGGTGTCCATCACCCTCACGCCCATGCTACAAGAACACAGAGACACCATCAACACTTTATAGAGGCGAACGCTGGGTTTCAAAAATAAATAATTCTACAGGAAGATACAGAAGAGACCACTTCAAAGTACATTCAACTATCGCCCAGGGACAGCATTAGCATATCACTTATATTCTTGAAATGCAACATAATAATCTAGTGTGTGCACAACAAATAATATCGGATTCACAAAAGTTACATGCAACTATTATTTCAAGTCAGCTCCAAAGTCTAAAGAATCACTGTAACCAAAGTTGAATTACAGACAAGTAAATCATCTCAATTGAGTGATGGATGTAAAAGTCGATGTTATATCCAAAATATATCACGGCTTTTGAACTTGGCTTTTATGCTTTTGCAAACATTACATTGATCTAATATAATAACAATTGCAAAATTAGTTGAGAATAGTATAATTAATGCACCTTTTCACATCCAATGTCCACAGGGAATATACACACACATTATTATGATTTACTGGGAATTTAGCAATGATCTACGTATCAGCAAATCCTATTGCCAGCAAATTAAAATCTTATGTTGAGGTAATTAACATTTCAAAATATAAAGGACTTGGTTTTTTTTTACATTTAACTCATTGACATTTCAGCTTCTACAGTAATCATATGCTCAATACCCAGTTTTAATTTTACTACCTGCATCATGTTTAAAATGTTGATTCTCTTGGTCAACTAACGATGGTACTAAATGATACGCACCCAGATCACCAAAAAATGATTTTGAAAGATAGACTCGTTGCCCTTGCAACATGGATAATACTGGCTATCTTGTTTCCTTTTTGTATAAAAAGAATTGTATTACATTTGTAATATCTGGAGTGAGATGGAAAAAAAATGATGCCACACTTACCTAATGTATATCCATACACACATCTGCACCCACATGCCTGTATACACAGATTCATATATATAGTGTCCAAGGACACACCATCTAAAACTGTTTTTGAATGCACGTCCACATACATGTACACATCCATACAGGTTCACCCCAACTGCACCGGCAACACACAAAGCACCCTGACACCACTCTGGTTGTGGTGAAGAGGATTTACTTTCCAGAACAAGTCACATTGTGTTTTCAGCCCAGCTATGAGGCAGGAGTTTATCTATAGTGTAGACTGGTCACTTCTCTCTTTATTGCACACTTTTTGGCATTTTATGTCTGGCCTTTGTCCACCTATCTGCCAATCGACCCCCCCTCACTAATATCCTCCCAGTATGTGTCCTACACATCCTCCTAGTATAGTCCTGCCTCCATTTCTTCCAGCTTTCTCCCTGTATCCAATGTTTTTGCTTCTCAGTACTATTTAAATTCATAAAATGCACACACATGTAAAATCAAGAGACAATGCAAATGTTCATATGTGAGAAATGGCAAATGTAAGTGTGTTCTTCTCTGTGAGCTGTGACTCTCTATATATTTTGAATCTTTCACCCAAACCTCTTCATGCTCATCTTCATGCTCATCTTATTATGTAAAGCCGGTTATGCAGACGTTATTGGTACAGTACCTTTGTATTTTCCTAAGGCTGCATTAGCAGAAACAAAACAGTACTATTTAGAACACAACATAAAGGGTTAAATGAATCAAAGAACAGTTATTGCAAAGGTTGCAGATGCCTATTAAGTAAAACAAGTGCGTTTGACAAAAAAGTAATGATTTAGCAGGATTGTATACAAAAGGTTCACACTAATGTATCTGTAACACTTTAACCCAGTGGTGAGGATATGTATGCACACATGTAGGGAAGCAGCTCTGCATACTCTTAATGTTAGGAATTGGCTTCTGATAATTAGACTATTGATTGGGTAAACTCTATGTTAGCACCGTGTGTGTGAAAACCAACGTGCACATTGGTGGTATAATACTGGAACAAAAAGGACATAAAGTGCTGGAGTAACACAGCGGGTCAGGCTGCACTTTTAGAGAACACGGATTGGCGACGTTTCAGGTAAGTATCCTACTTCAGTCTGAAGAAGGGTCCTGACCCGAAACATCACCAATCCATGTTCTCCAGAAATGCTGCCTGACCCGCTGAGATACTTCAGCACTTTGTGTCTTTTTTTGTAAACCAGCATCTGCAATTCCTGTCTCCATAATGCTCCAACAAGGCAGAAACTCTATATATGATACTATAAGCTGACCTTTCTTGGTCTAAAGTAACAGGGTTAACAGTTTTTAGAATTGGTGTGGAGGAGTTACAAGGATATGGCATGGAAAAATCAAAATGTCATTATTATCTTTTGAGTCCTCAGGACACCACGTTGAATCAATTTAGAAGTGCAGTCATTGATATTATGGCATGAAAAGTATTTGTATCCAAACTTCCATGCATAGGATTAATCTACTGCTGAAGAGGTAATATTGACACAAAATGGTAACTTTTCGGGTTCAAACCCCTCTTCAAATTGACTCTTTTCTCTAGAGATGCTGCCTGATCCGCTGAATTACTCCAGCTTTTTGTGTCTATCTTTGGTGTAAACCAGCATCTGCAGTTCCTTCCTACAAATATTGGCCAGGAGATTGGGGGAACTTTGAGATCTTCTAATGCTGCTATGAGGTCAGGTATGCAAGGCATAGTTTTGGCATCACATTTAAAAGATGATACCTCCAAAAATTCAATGTTCGCTTTGATCTAGACTGAGTACTCAGTCTAGATTACTTAGCCAATTCCAGAAACTGGGCTGAACTCCTAACTCTCCCAAGAGCTGAGAACTGGGGAAGTGACATTTCTAAGTTAAAACTAGGTTGTTTGGAATCATATGGTGCAACACAATTGTAAAAAATAACTGTTTCAGGACTGGACGAGGGTTGGTCAAGATTATAAATAATGATCTCCTTTTCTTTTTTATTTTATTTTCTTTTCTCTATTCTCTCTCTCAACTTTCTTCATTTACTCGTTTTCTTTTTTCACACACTATATATTTCACATCTTTCTATCCTTTACTATCTAACTTCTTTTTCTTATTCTAATCTTTTTTCAGTGTAACAAAAAAAAAGTTGTACATAAAATGTATTATGAAAATATATATTAGGCACTTTGGTGCCATATGACTGTACTTACTTCTAATAAAATAAATATTTTTTTTTAAAATAAATAAATAAATAACTAGGTTGCACTCGGTTCCATTTGTCATTGTCCTCACTTTTATGGCAACTCAAGTCTAGACTAAACAAGTATAAAAAGTAATAAAAAGGAACTGCAGATGCTGGTTTATAGCTAAGATCATCACAAAGTGCTGGAGTAACTCAGCGGGCGAGGCAGCATCTCCGGAGATAATGGATAAGTGATATTTCAGGTCGGGACCCTTCTTCAGAGGGGAGGACTGGAAGCAAGAATAGACCAGGACACAGCAGGGTCAGCAACAGATGACCTCAAGCAGAGAGGTTCCCTGACAGGACAATTATTGGCCAGGGACAGTGTGATCCCAAGAGGGAGACAGCATTGCATACAACTGTGGAACTGGTTAACTGATATTTCGTGCAGAAAGGGAGGAGCAGGGTGGAAGAAACCAAGGGGAGTGAAGTGTTTGTAGAAGTTGCCTAAAATTTAGAGAATTCAACGTACATACCGCTGGGTTGTAAGCTACCCAAGCGAAATATGAAATGCTGTTTCACCAAGTTGTGTGTGGCCGGCATCACTCCGGCAATGGAGGAGGCCAAGTATATTTCCTTTAAGTACGTTTGTAAGTCTCACAGTGACTTTAGTTTAGTTTAATTTAATTTAGTTTACTGATACAGCGCAGAAACAAGCCCTTCGGCCCATCGAGTCTGTGCCTACTTGTGCTATCTTATGAAGCACTCGTGAACATTTACAATTTCCACTGAAGCCAATTAACCTACAAATCTGTAAGTCTTTGGAGTGTGGGAGGAAACTAGAGCACAAGGGAGAAAACCACAGGGAGAGCGTACAAACTATGTTCAGACAGGACCCATGGTCAGGATCGAACCCGTGTCTCTGGCGCTGTAAGGCAGCAACTCTACCACTGCACCACCCTGTTGCCAATGCCTTTGTGGAAACATATAAATAAACAAGATTGGCAAACTCTGTGTTAGGTTAAAGTGTTACAAGACAAAGTGTGGACCATACAGCATAGAGTCTGGTATACTTTTAACTGGAATGAAAAGATTTACAAAATAAAGCAAGCTTATTTTATGCTGCTATTTTTAAAGTGCCTGTATTTTGGTGTAAATTCAAAAGATTGCTTACCACAGGAACCAGGTTGGACAAGATGCAGAGCGTGATCTCATGTAATTTAGGCTGTTAAAATGGTAAAATGTGTAGTCTGGGCAAGAGTACTCGACTAACATGAACTTACAGCTAAAAGTATTCAGTTAACAGGAATGAAAACAGGTTGCAAACAAAAAAACGGAGTGCAGGAATGAATTAACATCACAATAACAGATTTAACAGCGGGCAAACGAGAATAGCAAGAAAGAAAATTCAACAGAAGCTGGAACGGGCTTGGTCAAACCACATAAAGTTACTCACATTGATAGACAGCAGCCAATGTGCAGTATGATCAGCATAATACCAAATAATGTTAATCGCAACAACTTTGTTACATTGAAGTAAAGAAGAGCCCTTAACAAGAGTGCATCATTCTCCTTTAAAATCTTTCCTCATCCTTTCTCTGTAGAAAGCTTTGCTCTTTTGGGGCCATGATGTCACTCATCGATACCTTACCCAAGAGGCAATTATTTATAAATGACCCTCAGTGGGCTATTCAAGTAAGGCAGCAGTCACACCAAGCCCAAACAGATCGATACCAAACACACACACACACTTTCAGCTGAGGTCCGTGGGGATGTCGACTAGTTTGTCCCTGTCTAACTCAGGAACTCTGGGGTCGATTGCACGGCTCCCCTCCAGGTCCTGGCATCTTTCTGGCTCGGTGACTTACCCGATACAACCTGAGAACCAGCAGAGGCCCATTTTTAATCATAGTCATGGGTACAGATCACAGGCAAACAGGTCACAGTGCAGGGGTAGACCTGCTGCCTTGCAGGGGCAGCCCCACATTCAATCCTGACTACGGGAGCTGCCTGTACATTCTCCCTGTGACCACGTGGGTTTTCTCCGGGTGCTCCGGTTTCCTCCCACACTCCAAAGACGTGTAGGTTTGCAGGTTAATTAGTTGGCTCCTGTAAATTGTTCCCAGCGTGTAGGATAGTACGGGTGTACGGGTGATCGCTGGTTGGTGCGGACTCGGTGGGCCGAAGGGCCTGTTCAGTTCTATTCACTGCAAGGTTTGCTCATGATCAGATCAAATATTTACCTCAAATATTTTTTTCCTTTGGAATCCGAATAAAATATTACTATCTGCCTTGAAATTTTCCAAAAAAAAAAATCTTACAATTGGTGTCTTCTATAGATGAAATACCAATGAAAACCATGGACTAAATAACCACAGAGAGGGATTTCCAGAGCCAAAGTGTAGTATTTATCCATTGTAGATTATACCTGCATCCAGGCTGACAGCATGAATGAGGCATGGTCCATATAACCAAACAATAGAGGCAATAGACAGTGCTTTGGGATATTTACCTTAAAATGCTAAAACTAATGAATGAATAGAAGTGAAACAAATGAAACTTATCTTGCTGATAAGAAGGGTTACATTTCATATGTATCTTCTCCAGATACTCTGTGATAGCAATATTCATGCTATATGTATTTCTGATCTCAATTTTTTCTCACACGAACACACATAAACGCATACACAAATGCCACACAGACACGCACACACAGAAGTCCGCATACACACGCATGCATACACACAGAGACACACAAACACAGACACACACACACCTACACGTGCACACACATACAGACATGCACAAATGACACACACACACAGCCACAGACACAGACACAGACACAGACACACACACACACACACACAGACAGAAAGACACACACACACACAAACAAACACACACACACACACACACACACACACAAACACAAACACCCACAGACACACATCCACACATCCACACATCCACACACACACACACACACACACACACAGCCATTAAAGGTTCTGGACATGCCCTGCAAAACTCACACTGTTGTCTCAGCATTCTGTGCAGTAGCATTGTGACCCTGATACTTTTAGTGCCAACTGTTGTGAAACAGTGCATTAAGCACCTTACAGCCAAGGGAATAAAGGATTTCATGCACATATCAAAAACAATGTTGCTGAGTGCTAAGCTGAAACCAAAAGTAAAACAGATATACTTATATGCATCGCTTTGAACTATTTTCATTAGATATTTTAAGATTACTGAGCTTGTAACCTCTAATGGTATTAAACATGTCAAATTAGTTTAAAGTATATCTCCTCATTGTTCCAATGTATATCGTTTCACTCCAGCTCAGAAGCAATCGTGCTTTGTATGTGGAAAAGCTGCTTTTTACATTAGAAATAGAGAAAGAAAGGCAGCAGCCCATACATACCCATCCTTTTTGTAAAACTCCAGCATCATATTGTCCGTGGCAACACTAAGGGGTCGCCTTGCCTGATCATGCTGCTTGCGGTCAGAATGATCAATGTCTGGAGAAGGCATCGAGTTGTAGTTTGCGTTGTGATTGGTGTGCAATGGGCTCCCGTAGCTTCCAGTTACGTTAAACTCAATATCTAATTTTGAAAGAGATACAAAACAAAGTATTTAATCCCCAGATTCAAACATATTAACATATCGTGATAAGTACGGGTGTCAGAGGTTATGGGGAGAAGGCAGGAGAACGGGGTTAGGAGGAGGAGATAGATCAGTAGATAGATCTGGATGGCAGAAGACAAAGTGGCAATAAAGGATTTTTTTGTGGTTGGCATGGATCTCAATTCCCCTTCTCTGGGCAGAGCCTGTACGTTTACCGGATATATTCATGTCATGATTCTGTACACCTCTACAAGACCACCCCTCTTTCTCCTGAACTCCAAGTAATAGACTCCGAGCCTACTCAACCTCTCCTTAGAGCACAGGCCCTCGAGTCTGGGCAACAGCCTCATAAATCTTCTCTATACCCCTTGCAGCTTGTAAATAGTTTACTAATTCAGCGCTTACCTCCTGGGAAGAACCAATCAGCATGTTGAATTATGGGTTCAATAATTCCCACAATTTGTATGGAAACTGTTGTCATCATTTCAGTCATGGACCTTCAGACAAAAAAAACATTCAACTTAACTGTGTTTCTGCGAATGAATTATCCCCAACAATAATTAGTACCTTACAACAAAGCTTTCTCCAGTTCTCCATGGTCTAATTGCGTCAGCTGATGTGACACTGGAACATTGAAAAGGACACAGTTGCCAGGTTCAGCATTCAATCTCTGTTTATGTTCCTTAGTACCTCCACCAATGTAAAGCACTTTGGTCAACGAGAGTTGTTTTTTAAATGTGCTATAGAAATAAAAGTGACTTGACTTGGTCATCACAAGGGTTGTAATAGAATTTGCATCAGCGACCAAAGGGTGGCACTATGGCACAGCAGGTTGAGCTGCGTTCGATCCTGACCTCGGGTTCTGTCTGTGTGGAGTTTGCACGTTCACCCTGTGACCGAGTGGGTTTCCTGCGGGTGCTCCGGTTTCCTCCCGCATTCCCAAAGTCGTAAGGGTTTGTTGGTTAATTGCACCTAGTGTGTAAGAAGTGGATGCTTCTTGATTAGTATGTGTGTCAGAGGTTACGGGGAGAAGGGGTTGAGAGGGAGAGATACATCAGCCATGATTGAATGGCAGAGTAGACTTGATGGGCCAAATGGCCTAATTCTGCTCTTATCACTTATGAACGTAATGCAAAAGTGCCTAACATAGAACTAGCTTGAACGTGTGATCGATGGTCGGCATGGACTCGGTGGGCCGAAGGTCTTGGTTCCAAGCTATATCTATAAAATAAACGAAACTAAATTAAACCAAGCTGGGGAAAGGCCTGAATAGCACGAGCCAATTGTGAGAATGTTGAGCGTGAGAAAGTTATGCTTTAATTTCTTCCTTGATGAAGAGATCATTGAATCAACGAGTCATCTTCAAACTCTCTCCATAGAAACAATGAATGATGGGCTCATAAATTCACAGGTTAGAGGAGCAGAATTGGGCCATTTGGCCCATCGAGTCTACTCCGCCATACAATCATGGCTGATCTACCATTCCCTCTTAACCCTATTCTCCTGCCTTCTCCCCACAACCCCTGGTTGGAATTGAAGAGTGATTTGTGTCTGCAGAATAAGACCTCTGTGTCAATTATTGCCCAAGAAACATTGAAATGAGTGCTGAGGCTGTAAACTGTGGTGAAGCATACCTGACACCTTTCACTATATTGCAATCTGGTAAAAAACGGCATCAAATTTGCAAAGTTAGCGATTTACCAGCTGGCAAGAGGCAGTTGCAGAGCCAGTTACAACTGAATGCTGATCTCAATCTGGAAGTGTAGTTATGTTTTTGATCTGTTAGAACAGTCGTGTGGATTGGGAGTACCGTACAGTAGGAAAACAGAAACTGTAATGGAATAACTTGTCTCAGAAGTAGTTACTGCAAGGAGCTTTGATTTTGGTCCCAATTTTTCACTTGTGTTCCACTCATTGATTCACAGAGCACAGAAACAGACTCTTTGACCCTCGCCATGCCACACTGAGTCCATCCATCACCCACTTACATTAATTAAATTCTGTAATCCCCACATTCCCCTCAACCCCTGCCTGAATCTCCCACTCACCCATATCCTCTGAGATGTTGGAGGAAACTGGAGCCCTCAGAAGAAAGAAAGAAGGAAAGAACTGCAGATGCTGGTTTAAACTGAAGATAGACACAAAAAGCTGGAGTAACTCAGCGGGTCAGACAACATCTCTGGAGAAAAGGAATAGGTGACACAAAAAACTGGAGCCTGAAACGTCACCTATTCCTTTTCTCCACGGATGTTGTCGAGTTACTCCAGCTTTTTGTGTCTATTTGCACGCAGAAGAAACCCGCGCGGTCTCAGGGAGAACGTGCAAACTCCACATGGGCTGTAACGAGGCTGGGATTGAACCCAGGTTGTTGGAGATGTAAGGCAGTAACTCTATCAGCTGTGCCATTGTGCCCTTTCAAATCATGTTTAAATGTATTAGATTGTACAAGAACATATGATAATCTGAATGAATACAGTGCAGAAACAGGCCCTTCGGCCCACTGAATCCGCACCGACCAACAATCACCCCGTACATTAGTTCTCTCCCTACACACCAGGCACAATTGTCAGAGGCCAACAAAGGTTTGAAGTTGAATACATTTTATAATAGGTTAATATTTTATAATAGATCTTTCATTATATTTTCTCTATTTTCCAGCCAGTGTTGAGATCTTGACACTGGGCCTTGAAGTAATCTTTGAGCCTGTACCAACAATCATTTCCCTCCTGACACCATCAAGCAGCTGAACTGACAATAAGACTGAATAAATCTCACAAGCGGCAAACAAAGAAAATAATAAGAACCAATATTATTTAACTCTTTGAGCATCCTACTGAAAAGAAAACAAGGATTGGAGCTAATTTGGACACTGAAATGAAATAACATTTTTAAATAAGGTGATTCTTAAATTTAAAAACCAATATATTGGTTAGGGTAGCACTGGTAGAGGTGTTGCATGAGGCCCAGATTTGATCTTGACCTTGATTGCTGTCAGTGTGGAGTTTGCATTATCTCCTTGTGACCCCATGCGTATCCTTCAGGAACTCCAGTTTCCTCCCACATCCCAAAGACATGTGGGTTTGTTGGTTAATTGGCCTCTAGAAATTGTCCATAGGGTGTATGGAGTGGATGTGGAAGCTGCATAACACAGAACTAGTGCGAATGGTGATCGGCCTGGACTTGGTGGAATGAAGGGCCTGTTTCCATGCTGTACCTCCGAACTGAAAATGTGGTGGGAAGAAATTCTAAGTCACACATTTAAAGTTAGTTGTACAGTATGAGCCCAGGGAGGTTGCTTATCAGTAATGACATTGAAAACTCAGACTCTGTTCAGAAAGCCTTGACATTTTGATTAATTGAACTGATAGAAAAATCTCTCATGAAAACAGGCACTTCAGCCCACTGAACCCACGCTGACCATCAATCACCCGTTCACACTAGTCCTGCTTAATCCCACTTTCTCATCCATTCCCTACACACTCGAGGCAATTGACAGAGGCCAGATAACCTGCAAACCCGCACATCTTTGGGATAAGGGGAGAAACCAGAGCACCCAGAGGAAACTCACACGGTCACCGGATGAACATGCAAACTTCACATAGACAGCACCCAAAGTCAGGATCTCTTGTGCTGTGAGGTAGCAGCTCTACCAGCAGCATTTTCAGAGGTTATTTGCAGTAAGAAGTTTGCAGAAAATGTTGAAACCATTGACTTAGAATTGGTTAACAGTCCACAAACTCTGTAGGAGCACAGTGTCACTGAAGAATATCTCTTGGGTTTCTGTATTTAATAGCAGAGAGGCAGATGAGAGTAGTTGCTAAAGTTATTTTACTATATATGACCATGAGCGTTGACAATATCACTATCAGACTGGGCATCATATCTGAGGAATGATGGGCTGGCTCTGGAGAGGGTCGCTGGAGGATGAGTGGGTACCTCATTGAAACATACAGAATAATGAAAGGCTTGGATAGAGTGGATGTGGAGAGGATGTTTGCACTAGTGGGAGAGTCTAGGACTAGAGGTCACAGCCTCAGAATTAAAGGATGTTCTTTTAGGAAGGAGATGAGGAGAAATTTCTTTAGTCAGAGGGTGGTGATTCTGTGAAATTATTTGCCACAGAAGGCTGTGGAGGCCAAGTCAAAGGATATATTTAAGGCAGAGATAGATAGATTATTGATTTGTATGGGTATCAGAGGTTATGGGGAGAAAGCTGGAGAATGGGGTTAGGAGGGAGAGATAGATCAGCCATGATAGAATGGTGGCGTAGACTTGATGGGCCAAATGGCCTAATTCTACTCCTATCACTTATGACCCTATGACTGTCAATGTAAAATCAAATTCAGGCAAAGAAATCTTACCCTTCGTTGGCTGTCCAGAGCAGATTGGGTCCCAGTACAATCGCCATGTTACCGGGTGTCATCTTGTTGGCATCTTGGTATTCTGTTAGTTTGGCTAAGAATTTTACCAAGTATCTGCAGTTAAAACAATTGCAACGAATAAATTAGCTCATTTTCAAACATTTTCAGAAATTTGCCACGATGACAATTAGCAATGAGGATAAAAACAATCGCAGCTCAATGTTCACACCCTGCTTTTGTTTCAGAAGATTGAGGTTATAATTGCATCTTTAACTCAGAAAACATCCCAAGCTGCTTCCTGGCGACTGATTCACAAATATATAAACTCCATGGAGAATGGGGTGAAAGAAATGGGTTTGGTGTTTGGTCTTAAATGAGGACAGGGCAGATGGAGAAGCAAGAGGGGATCAAAAGAGGAATTGCAGAAGTATGATGACTGAACACAGAGGTGGATCTATTAATCCTCTGGTTCTCTTAATCTTGTCACCTCAAACGTAGTCTATTACATGCTCCTGCAGAGCCATATCTAATATTACCGAACTTGAACATTCTTATTTTAATATAATCATATGCAAGTCACAGACAAACTGTTGTACAATTGTCCCTCTAAAACGATTCCATCGCTAATTAATTCACCTCCATCTTTACCACCTTTACTATTCCACTTGTCTCCTGACTAGTCTCTCATTCTAAACCATCTAAAGATTCTCCAGCAATTTATTGTTTAAATTCCTTCCATTTCTCAGCCCTGTCTACGTACTTTCAGCAGTTCCACATCCCAGTCTGCACCGTGTTCTCCTTTCTCTTCCCAACCATATACTTGGTTTAAGAGATACAGCATGGAAAGGGCTCTCAGCCCATCAAGACCGCACTGTCCACTGATCATCTATACACTAGGTCCATGCTACACACTGAGGATAATTTACAGAAGCCAATTAACCTACAAACCCGCACGTCCTTGTGGGAATGTGGGAGGCAACCGGAGCACGTGGAGAAAACCCACGCTGTCATACGAAGTACGTGCAAACTCCGTACAGACAGCACCCGTAATCAGGATCGAACATCTCTGCTGCTGTAAAGTAGTAACTCTACATAACATAACATAACATAAACTTAAACTTAAAATACATAGAACTAACTCCGCGCCCAGACCTAGAACAGCTAAATTAGTCTGTAGAGGCCTCTAGAGGCAGCATTCCATTCCACAAAACTACAAAAAAAAAACAATCAACCAATAAATCAAATCTCTTGGGTAGACAAAAATGCTGGAGAAACTCAGCGGGTCAGGCAGCATCTGTGGAGCGAAGGAAACAGGCAACGTTTCGGGCCGAAACCCTTCTTCAGACTGATGTGAGGGTGGGGGGGCATGAAGAAGAAAGGAAGAGGAGGAGCCAGTGGGCTGAGGGTGAGCTGAGAAGGGGAGGAGAAAGTAGGGAATTCCTGAAATTAGAGAAGTCAATGTTCATACCGCTGGGGTGCAAACTGCCCAAGTGAAATATGAGGGGCTGCTCCTCCAATTTCCAGTGGGCCTCACTCTGGCCATGGAGGAGGCCGAGGACAGAAAGGTTGGATTCGGAACGGGAGGGGGAGTTGAAGTGCTGAGCCACTGGGAGATCTGGTTGGTTATTGCGAACCGAGCGGAGGTGTTCGGTGAAGTGATCTCCAAGCCTACGCTTGGTCTCATCGATGTAGAGCAACTGACATCTAGAGCAGCGGATGCAATAGATGAGGTTGGAGGATGTGAACCTCTGCAGCACCTGGAAAGACTGCTTGGGTCCTTGAAGGGAGTCAAGGGGGGAGGTAAAGCGACAAGTGTAACATTTCTAGTCAGTGGGTTTATAGTGGATGTCGGTCAGGAGTCTATCACCTTTGATGGAAATCAAATCTCTTGCTTTTTATTAGAATCTTGGGCAAATTTGCTTTATGCGTTATGTAACCCTGTTTGGGAATCCGCAATACTGCATCACTGCAGTAAATCACACCACTGCATTAATAAGAAACTAAAAGGAGCACCACACTTGAATTGTAGACAATTATGGTACTTAAGTTTACCTGAAATTGTTGTAATTTGTCTTGGGCAACTTCTCACACGCATTCCATAATGCTTGAAGCTGCTTGTCTTGGTCCTGAATACTGGTTATTTCAAACAGAGAGAGATAATTGTCCACATTTACAAATGTTTCAATATTCTGATAACTATTTTAAAGATAAGTCTTGAAAACGTACATTTCTGGAAATATTAAATATGCAACCTTACCAGTTAGTCCATCTCCAAATATATTTTGACTCTCATATAATTACAGCCATGTTATTTTAGTTTAGTTTAGAGATACAGATTGGAAACAGGCCCTTCAGCCCACTGGGTCCGAGTCGATCAACGATCACCTACATACTAGTTCTACTCTAACTACTGGGGGACAATTTATAGAAGTCAATTAACCTACAGATCTGCACGTTTTTGGGAGGTGGGAGAAAACCAGAGTCCCCGGAGAAAACCCACACGGTTACAGGGAGAATGGGTAAACTCCGTACAAATGTAACCTAACCTGGGTCTCTGGTGCTGGAAGATAGCAACTCTACCAATGCACCACTCTGCTGTGGTTATGTTGGTCTATTATGGCAAACAAGATGGCACCAGTGTCAACATTCTCTTCCCGGAGGAGGATCTACTGTAATCCGATACAATCGTTCTGCTCTTTTAAATCTTTTATCTACCTATTAAGTCAAAATCTAACCTCTTGTGTCCATTTTCGGTATAAACCAGCATCTGCAGTTCCTTTCTACACATGTATGGGTGGGACAGGTTTAGAGGGATATAGGCCAAACGCAGGCAGGAGGGACTAGGGCATGTTGGTCGGATGAGGCATGTTGGTCGGATGGGGCATGTTGGTCGGATGAGGCATGTTGGTCGGATGGGGCATGTTGGTCGGATGGGGCATGTTGGTCGGATGGGGCATGTTGGTCGGATGGGGCATGTTGGTCGGATGGCGCATGTTGGTCGGATGGGGCATGTTGGTCGGAGTGGGCATGTTGGTCGGATGGGGCATGTTGGTCGGATGGGGCATGTTGGTCGGATGGGGCATGTTGGTCGGATGGGGCATGTTGGTCGGAGTGGGCATGTTGGTCGGATGGGGCATGTTGGTCGGATGGGGCATGTTGGTCGGATGGGGCATGTTGGTCGGATGGGGCATGTTGGTCGGAGTGGGCATGTTGGTCGGATGGGGCATGTTGGTCGGAGTGGGCATGTTGGTCGGAGTGGGCATGTTGGTCGGATGGGGCATGTTGGTCGGATGGGGCATGTTGGTCGGATGGGGCATGTTGGTCGGATGGGGCATGTTGGTCGGAGTGGGCATGTTGGTCGGAGTGGGCATGTTGGTCGGATGGGGCATGTTGGTCGGATGGGGCATGTTGGTAGGATGGGGCATGTTGGTCGGATGGGGCATGTTGATCGGATGGGGCAAGTTGGTCGGATGGGGCATGTTGGTCGGATGCGGCATGTTGGTCGGATGGGGCATGTTGGTCGGATGGGGCATGTTGGTCGGAGTGGGCATGTTGGTCGGAGTGGGCATGTTGGTCGGATGGGGCATGTTGGTCGGATGGGGCATGTTGGTCGGATGGGGCATGTTGGTCGGATGGGGCATGTTGGTCGGATGGGGCATGTTGGTCGGATGGGGCATGTTGGTCGGATGGGGCATGTTGGTCGGATGTGGCATGTTGGTCGGATGGGGCATGTTGGTCCGATGGGGCATGTTGGTCGGATGGGGCATGTTGGTCGGATGGGGCATGTTGGTCGGATGGGGCATGTTGGTCGGGGTGGGCATGTTGGTCGGATGGGGCATGTTGGTCGGAGTGGGCATGTTGGTCGGAGTGGGCATGTTGGTCGGATGGGGCATGTTGGTCGGATGGGGCATGTTGGTCGGATGGGGCATGTTGGTCGGAGTGGGCATGTTGGTCGGATGGGGCATGTTGGTCGGATGGGGCATGTTGGTCGGATGGGGCATGTTGGTCGGATGGGGCATGTTGGTGGGATGGGGCATGTTGGTCGGATGGGGCATGTTGGTCGGATGGGGCATGTTGGTCGGATGGGGCATGTTGGTCGGATGGGGCATGTTGGTCGGAGTGGGCATGTTGGTCGGATGGGGCATGTTGGTCGGATGGGGCATGTTGGTCGGATGGGGCATGTTGGTCGGATGGGGCAAGTTGGTGGGATGGGGCATGTTGGTCGGATGGGGCATGTTGGTCGGATGGGGCATGTTGGTCGGATGGGGCATGTTGGTCGGATGGGGCATGTTGGTCGGAGTGGGCATGTTGGTCGGATGGGGCATGTTGGTCGGATGGGGCATGTTGGTCGGATGGGGCATGTTGGTCGGATGGGGCATGTTGGTCGGATGGGGCATGTTGGTCAGATGGGGCATGTTGGTCGGAGTGGGCATGTTGGTCGGATTGGGCATGTTGGTCGGATGGGGCATGTTGGTCGGATGGGGCATGTTGGTCGGATGGGGCATGTTGGTCGGATGGGGCATGTTGGTCGGAGTGGGCATGTTGGTCGGAGTGGGCATGTTGGTCGGAGTGGGCATGTTGGTCGGAGTGGGCATGTTGGTCGGATGGGGCATGTTGGTCGGATGGGGCAAGTTGGGCCGAAGGACCTGTTTCTACACTGTATGACTACGATTTGTCTGCTTGGGGGGGAACTTGAACCGTCCAATTTTATTGACAAGCAACAATTTATTCCTGACATGCTAGAGAAGATTCAGTGGACTGTTTGCACATTCTTCTTTATGTTGGAAGATGGCTGTTTTGTGAAGAGTACCTAATGCCGTCAACTCAAAAGCTATGTGGAAATTCTATGAAAAGTAAGGGTGATACAGACCTATTTGCCTGTTCAATGGACCGTGCAGTATTTTATCATTAAGTTACCCATTATTATGTCCCCCAGAATAAAATTCAAAATAAAAAAGGTTAGCTCCTCCATTATTGAAACGTGGCTTGTTGACCTCCTCAAATAAAAGCATTCCCTTCTGGAAACCTCACTGTCTTCTTCAATGTTTAAGCTCCATCAATGCGTTGATATATATTTGTCAAAGAAATGTTTCTGTATTTATTTAACCGAACACTGAACTCAAAAATGTTGGTAGCGTCTCATTGAATACTTCAGCAAAATCAATGCTTTACCACATAATTGTCTTCAGATACACAAAGTGCTGGAGTAAATCAGCAAGTCAGGCAGCATCTCTGTAGGACATGGATAGGTGGCATTTCAGGTCGAGACCCTTCTTCAGACTGGAAGTGGAGGGTAGAGAACTGGAGGTTCCTTTTGCTCCAGAGAGGCTGCTCACTGCTTCATTATTGGAGACAGATGAAACTGAAAGAATTGATTAAAAAATACCTACTTCGATGCCTGTATCCATTCATCATACAATTCAAATGTCATCAAAGGTTCGGGTAGCTCGCGGAGATATGATTTAAGAGCTCCTACAAATAGAAAATATATGTATTATTCATTTAGTCAATGCAGCAATAGGATTATTGTAAGTGTCATTTAATTATCCTGGAGAAGCTAAATATGTTCGTCAATATGGTAAAGATTATAGAACCCCTTATTGAGGGTTAGGGTTAGGGTCAACTGCTCCACAGTTGATTCCAGGCTCCAGATAGCAGGAAGTATGATGGGACTCATTTTGCCTCTACCCTGCATAGCTTTGCCGTAAATAACAAAAAAAGTCCTTACTCCTACTTTCGCAATAGTTTTTCGTCAAATCTAACAGAGGTAGGGATTTAGTTTAACTGGTTAACTGGATCCCATCATAAGTCCTCCATGCCTGTAATACTCACTGTTTAATCTGGAATTTATGGATTTCAGCTCTGTGCTCTGGGCACCAAATGGTGTTAATGTCAATTGTTTTTTACTCCAGTTTTTTATAGACATAGTGTAGAAACAGGCCCCTCAGCCCACCGAGTCCATGCTGATATGTTCATACCAGTTCTACATTCTCCCACTTTCGCGTCCACTCCCTACACTCCATGGGTATATTTTACAGCTGCCAATTAACCTACAAACCCGCACGAGTTGGCGATGTGGGAGGAAACTAGAACACCCGGAGGAAACCCACAAGATCACAGGGAGAATGTACAAACTCCACACAGAAAGCACCCAAGGTCAGGATTGAACCTTGGTCTACGACTGTGAGGTAGTGGTTCTGTTTCGTGTGTGTTTCTGGTCTCCAGGGATTCGTTACTCAGCACCATCCCATGGAAAGGCATGGAAATCATTCCTCTGTAGCTGCTGGTGCCTGCATTAGAGCAACCACTGATTGCTGCAATTCCTGCATTTGGTTCGATGGAAACTCTCTTAGACTGCAGAAGGTCTGGAATAATCCAGGATTATTCAAATACTGTGGGAAACAAGATAGAAATGCCAAGAATATGTGAGTATGCAGTTTGAGCTTGTGAACTTCGTGTTCTTGGCAGAAGGGGTTTGGGTTGATGGAAGCCAGATGCTATAAATGGCTGACGACTGCTGCATATATAAAACGCTCAGAGTCAGACTGGCCCTAACCTTCCAAAACTCAAAGGCGTGATTAAAAATAGCTTGAGTCCTAATGGTTTTTCAGCGTTTAAGGACATCTGCAAGAGAACAATTAGCAACGCTGCATTTTTTGGGGAGAGAAACTGCCATGTAGACGATAGGGGTGGATGAGCAGAGACACCAAAGTCAGGACTGAGTTTATTTTTCTCAAAGACTTTATGCCCAAGGCCTGATATAGTGCATGGGCGCCAACAGCATTAAAATATGCAGTGAAGATCTTAGTCATGTTGCTTGCAAAAATGTTCCCGCGATGACTCTATTTTCTACGCCCAGTTCCCAGAGGGACTCTTGCAAAGGGTTTGATGGACTATTTTCCTCGCCCTAGTTGCTAACGGCTATCAGTATTGCTTTGCTCACAGCAACACAACCAAGAGTTTAAAGAAACTCAAATCACATTGTGGATACAGAGTAAATAGACACCTGCAATTTGTAGTTAACAGCAAAGTATTGTTTGCAGTTGTCCTCAAAGAAAGAATACAACAAAGACCTAGTGAACCTTTAGTATGAATCTCCCTCTTCCACTGTGGACTGATGTTGCAACAGAAGAAAGAGATTGTTGGCATCCAGTTATTTTAATTACTTTTTCCAGACCGCAAACCAGGAAAGCAAAGAACCATTTCTAATTAACCTTTTTCTCACCAAAAAGACCGTAAGACACAGGAGCAAAATTAGATCATTCGGCCCATCGAGTTTGCTCCGCCATTCAATCATGGCTGATCAATCTTTCCCTCTGAACCCCATTCTCCTGCTCTCCTCCCTTCTCCCCATCACCTTTGATGCCAGTGATGTTCATTTTTAACAGAAGCTTTGTTTCCGCTGCACACACCTTACATGAAGATAGTGTTACGTAATTGTTATTTTAAAAATGTATTGAAATTCTCTTAGTAGCATTTCACATCCATTTCTTATTTTAGATTTTAATTGTTATGCAGCCGTGCTTATGATGGTGCCAAGGAGTCATCTCACTTTGTGAATGTCTGTATCGTGGGTGGACAACAGTAACAGGATTACAACCTTCAGATTGTCTCTGTTTCGATAAAGCACTACATCCTAAAACAAAGTAAAATGCCCTAAAACAACTTGTATTTAACATTGTAAAGAATATCAGGGTACTTCACACCAGCAAAAAACAAACTGCAGGAAATACTCAGCGGGCCAGGCAGCATCTGTGGAGGGAAATGTATAGTTGACGTTTCAGGATGAGATTTGAACCAAAAGAGTAGAGGGGAGATAGCCACTGTGATGACATGAGGGGTAGGGGCAGGGCAAGAGACAGCAAGCCATAGTTATTTTTTTGCTAAATAAATTGGGACGTGCACATATAAATACGCAGAGAAATATCCAAATTCATTTTTATAAAACAATTTCAAACATTTTTTCAAAATGCTGCAATTCTGTGGCAACATTTTTCACAGAGTACAATGTTTACATATCAGATGTGCTGCTGCAAGTAAGAATTTCATTGTTCCATTTCAGGACATATGACAATAAAACTCTCTCGACTTGACTCTTGAAATATTTGTACGATGGAACTATATACAATGCATATACATATATATTTTTTTGAGATCAGATAGTTCATAAGTTCTAGGAGCAGAATTAGGCCATTCAATCCTAAAAGGCTACTCCGTCATTCAATCATGGCTCATCTATCTTTCTCTCTCAACCCCATTCTCCTGCCTTCGCCACATAACCCCTGATACCCTTATTAATCAAGAATCTCTGTCAATCTCCGCCTTAAAAATATCCATCAACTTGGCCACCACAGCTGTTTCTGGCAATGAATTCCCTGGATTCACCACCCTCTGACAAAATAAATTCCTTTCATCTCCTTTCCAAAGGTACATCCTTTTATTCTGTGGCTGTGGCCTCTGGTCCTAGACTCTCCCACTAGTGGAAACATCCTCTCCACATTCACTCCATCCAGGCCTTTCACTGCAAAATGTGGGCCATGAATGATTTCAGGAGTTCATCTGACACGAAGGGCCAAAACAACCAAGGAAAAAACTAGCAGCATAATAGATAGAAACAAAATGCTGGAGTAACTCAGTGGGTCAGACAGCATCTCTGCAGAAAAGGAATAGGTGACTCTTCGGATCGCGACCCTTCTTCAGACAAGTAATATCACAAGGTAGACAAAAGTGCTGGAGAAACTCAGCGGGTGCGGCAGCATCTATGGAGCAAAGGAAATAGGCAACGTTTTGGGCTGAAACCCTTCTGGGTTTTTGCCCGAAACGTCGCCTATTTCCTTCGCTCCATTGATGCTGCCGCACCCGCTGAGTTTCTCCAGCACTTTTGTCTACCTTCGATTTTCCAGCATCTGCAGTTCATTCTTAAACACATGTAATATCACAAAGCAGGTTATTAATAAGTAAGGCTTATTGAGGGGTATTTAATTTACATACACAGTAGATGCCCATTGAAAACTAAATACAGAGGGTTATCCTGAAAGCATAAAACAAAATAATAAAATAAAACATAATTTTGCAAAGTGAAACTGCACTTTAAAATCTGATGTGGTATATATCGACAGACCAAAATATTTAAAATAACTAGTCTGTGACCACCAAATTAAATTGATAAAATAAATGAAATATAGGTTTAACCAACAACGCTAGAGGCAGGAAACATGTTCCCGATGTTGGGGGAGTGCAGAACCAGGGGCCACAGTTCAAGAATAAGGGGAAAGCCATTTAGAACGGAGATGAGGAAACACTTTCTCACAGTCTGTGGAATTCTCTGCCTCAGAGGGCGGTGGAGGCCGGTTCTCTGGATACTTTCTAGAGAGAGTTTGATAGGGCTCTTAAAGTTAGCAGTCAGGGGATATGGGGATAAGGCAGGAACGGGGTACTGATTGTGGATGATCAGCCATGATCACATTGAATGGAGGTGCTGGCTCGAAGGGCCGAATGGCCTACTCCTGCACCTATTGTCTATTGTCTAATCTTCAGATAAAAGGATTTGAAGATTGCACAGAAGGATTAGATAGAATCAAAGGATTTAAAGATATTTATTTGGTTTTCTTATTGTTTTATATTCAGTTACAACATTGACCGGGTGTTCATCTAATTTAATTTGTGTCAGTGAATAGTTAGTTATGTGAACTATGATTCAAATATAATCAAGGTGATGCCAGAACAAAAGTCATTGACAAAATAAATTGATTATTATTGTAGAAGAAACTACTTTTACCTCAGACAATGAATGGATTATTTTAAAACATTGGCTTCAGAACCACATCATTTTATGTTGAGTAACGAACGTACCTGCTACAGCATGAGGATCCACAGAGTATTCTTGCACATCCAGCACACCACAGTCAAGTGAAGCCTTCAACTTCTTCAGTTTGGAGGCAGAAGCAGCTACCCTGAAAAGGCCCTGGAGAAAAAGCTCTCATCAATATCACAAACAACTATTAATATTCACATAGAACCACAATTTCATTTTCAGTATTTAAAGTGCCACTTCTGGCAATCATTCCCTTGTCATGTCTGATTTAAGGAGCAGCACTTGAGCGGTAATACTTTGCCTAAACTGCACAGCAGAAGCACATCTGGGGAATAATATTAAGGAACTGTGTGCTTAGCCAAGCATGAGCCGGAAATAGATAGGTCTTCAGTCACTTGTTTTAAGAGGACAATTAAAACCTGTTATTTAACATGCATGAAGAGATCTTTCAAAAATATAGATACAATATTTCAATGCTAATTGGCTTCATGACGATCAACATGCTTAAATATTGAGAGGACTGTTTGTTCTATGTCCATAAATAACTTGGCAGAGTGACTATATATTATTGCAAAGTAAGCTTTACACTATACAGTGACACAATGTGTTGGACTATGAAACAAAGCACTGGTGGTTAAGTGGCAATTCTAAAATGTTATATTAGTACAATCTCTGCTTGTTACAATCATGTCAGTGGTTGGCCTGAAACGTTAACTCTGCTTCTCTTCCAACAGATGCGGCCTAACCTGCTGAATATTTCCAGCATTTTCTGTTTTTAGTTTTTAGATTTCCATAGCTGCAGTTTTTTTCAGAGATACAGCGTAGAAACAGGCCCTTCGGACTAACGTGTCCACAGCGACCAGCGATCACCCCTACATTGGAGCTAACCTATACATTAGTATAAAGTATCCTTTATTGTCATTCAAACTTTTGGTATGAACGAAATTGCGTGCCTTGCAGTCATGACAGAGAATAAAATAACAGAACACACAATGAACACAGTTTAACATCCACCACAGTGAGTCTACCAGGCACCTCCTCACTGTGATGGAAGGCAAAAGTCTTAAAGTCCTTGTCTCTTCCTTCCTTGTTCTCCCTCTGCGTTGAGGCGATCCAGGCTTTCGATGTTGGGGGCCCCCGCCGGGTGATGTTAAGTCCCGTGGCCGAATCCGAACTCCACGAACGGGCCGGTTCAAACTCCGCGGCCCGGGGCGGACGAAGCTGTTGTTGCGGGAGCTCCGGAGAATCGGTCACCAACCTGGGACCTGCGAGCTCCCGATGTTGTCGTCCACTGGGCCCGCGGCCGAAGCCTCCGAGGCCCCGAAGTCGGGCCGCCGCCGCAGCTCCACGACAGCCCCGAAATCGGCCAGCTTCGCGATGGTGAGTCCTTGCTCTGCCTCCGGAGCCTCGAGGTCGGTCCCAGTTGGAGGTCGCCAGGTCCGCGATTAGGCCTCAGCGCAGACGGAGACGGAGATGGAGATACAACAAAGAAAAGGTAGCATCCCCCTGAAGGAAGAGACTAAAACAAGTTTCCCCCGCCCCCCACACATACACAACTAAAAATAAACTAAAACATACATCCAACAAGACAAAAGAAACAAAAACAGAGACTAAAGGTGGCATATAACGATGTCATGAGAACACTGCTAAGGAAACCTAGATGGTGTAGTGCCAGTAATATGTTTGTGGCTGCAGGATTCAGTACTTTAGAAGCTATCCTAAGACATCACATGTATAAATTCATTTGCAGGATAAATGACTCTAAAAATGTGCTTATTGTGGCCGTGTCACACATAAGGGTTAGCATTACACGCTACAAATCCCAGTTGTGGAGACACTGCTATCGTTGTCTCGTTGTAGGACATTGATCATTCTTTTAATCTGGATTTTTAACTTATGTATTGTGTTTTTAAAAAATATATAATTTATGATGCTTTTATAAGTGATATACTAAGATTTTATATATATTTATGATATTTAATATGCAATGCATTTTTTAATGTAATGTTGCCCCTTGTCTGGACCTCGAGTCCGTAACAAAGGTTATTATTATTATTATTATTATTATTATTATTATAAAGACAGACTGCAGGCGAGCCGCAGTGGCTTGGGCAACGCCGCCACTTATAGAAGCCAATTAACCTACGAACCCACACGTCCTTGGGATGTGAGAGGAAACCGGAGCACCCGGAGAAAACCCACGGGGGTCACAGGGAGAACGTACAGATTCTGTACAAACAGCACCTGTAGTCAGGATCGAACGTGGGTCTCTGGACCGTAATACAATGCCATCTTACAAACAGCTTCTGTTTGGATTTTCTTTAACACTCACCAATTTGAAAAATAAATTCCTCCTTACTTTCTGATATTTCTGAACTAACTAAGATTTCTGCTGCCAAAGAAGTGAAGACTTATCTGTTATATCCAGCAAAACACAAAAAATGCTGGAGTAACTCAGTAGGTCAGATAGCATCCCTGAGGAGCATGGATAGGTGACGTTTCGGGGCAGGACCCTTCTTCACACTGACCAGAAACATCACCTATCCATGTTCTCCAGAGATGTTGCCTGTCATGCTGAGTTGCATCAGCATTTTGTGTCTTTCCTTGGTAAACCAGCATCTGCAGTTCCTTGTTTCTACATCTGTTACACCGATCTGTTTCCCCATTTTTTAGTCCACTGCCATGGCAACAGCACAGAAAAATGTAACTGTTTACAGAACCCCAATTCTATTTATTTTCTGCTGCACTGCCAAAGTCACAGAGGTTGATCTTACTAATTACTATTATTTATTCCAACATTTTGTTAGCAATCTGAGAGAAAAGCAGAAGAAAGCTAAGCCAGTCAGGTTATATTAATGGTGAGAGAAATGGTTTTAACAGTTCAGGTCAAAAATCAGGACTGAGATCAAGTGTAGTATCTGCTCTTATCAGTTTAATATCTGCTACATCTCTTCTCTAGGCGTAGGGTGGCACAGCGGTGCAGCGGTAAACTCCACACAGACAGCACCCTTAGTCAGGATCGAACCCAGGTCTCTGGCGCTGTAATGAATGACAATAAAGGATCTATCTATCTATCTATCTATCTATCTATCTATCTATCTATCTATCTATCTATCTATCTATCTATCTATCTATCTATCTATCTATCTATCTATCTATCTATCTATCTATCTATCTATCTATCTATCTATCTATCTATCTATCTATCTATCTATCTATCTATCTATCTATCTATCTATCTATCTATCTATCTATCTATCTATCTATCTATCTATCTCAGCAACTCTACCGCTGCGCAACTGTGCCACCCTGAAAAGGATGGGTGAAAGAGAAAGGATAGATACCTCTTCCTGCATGCCACACTCCAGCAACATTGTCACACAGGCCTCGACAGCAAATGCAATTTCTCGTCCACTTATAGCCAGATGTTCTTCCAGTGGTTTGCCGAAGGATGGCTTTTCTATCCAAGCCTCTTTGGTAGGAAATAAAAATTGTAAATATTTCCCGACATTAGCAGAAGGTTTTCACATTGCCTATTAACAAATGAATTACTCTGAAAAGATTAGAATTTCATTTTAGTTAAAACAACTGCTGTTAAGGCTTTGAAATTAATATTGATTCTGCTTTGAGCTTCACAGAAAGCACATACAAAGGCGTTATATAAAGGGAACAATTGGGAAGGCCTGGTCTAAAACTAGAAGCAAAGCTGGAGCAGTTGCTGCCTCACAGCGCCACAGACCCGGATTCAATCCTGACCTCGCGCCTGGTCTGTGTGGAGTTTGCATGTTCTCCCTGTGATCATGTGCGTTTCGTCCAGGAGCTCCGGGTTCCGCCCACGTCCTAATGATGCGGGTCTATATGTTAATTGGCCTCTGCAAACTGCCCCTAGTGTGCAAGGAGTGGATGAGAAAGTGGGGTAACATAGGTGGTCGATGGTTGGCATGGACTCGGTGGGCCGAAGGGCCTGTTTCCATGCTATATCTCTAAACTAAACTAAACCTATGGGAATAGTCTCAGGATAAGGAATCGGGCATTAAGGCTGGGATGAGGAGAATATTTTGATGCAGAGAATTGTAAAGCTTGGAAGTTCTTCACTGTGGGAGATATCAATACATCTTTGGATGCTAAATGAATCTGTGGCCATGTGGATCATTTGGGGAAAGTGAAAGAATTCCATCAGGTGGGATCCCTTTGAAGGGTGCAGAAGATTCAAGGTGCTGTATGGCTTATTCTTGAGTTTCATCGACTTCATATTACTATGCAAGGTTATGCCCAACACTTATAAACATAAGTCCACTCATTAAGGTGACCAATCCAAATGCTGGACATTGAGAGAACAAGCAACTGAAATTGAACCTTGTAAAAATAGTTCCCTCGTTTTTGGTTTTAGAGGGAGGACTAACTGTGGAATGACATTTTTATTGTTGCTGAAGGCAAGTTGATTGAATGAGTGATTGAAAAATGCAGCATTGAAACAGGTCCTTCAGCCCACTGAGTCCATGCTGACCATCGATCACCCGTTCACCCCATTCTATGTTTTATCACTTATTCCCTACAGACTGGGGACAATTTTATTGAGGCAAATTTACTCATGAACCTGCCTTTCTTTGGGATTGGGGAGGAAAAAGGAGGAATCGGAGGAAACTCGTGTGGTTATAGGGAGAACGTACACACTCGACACAGACAGACAGCACTTCAGGTCAGGATCGAACCCGGGACACTGGCGCTGCAAGGCAGCAGCTCCACCAACTGGATTAAGCCGGCCAAAATAAGATCGGGAAAGCCCATAGTAACCAAACCCAAGATGACTGCTTCATCTTTAGAAAGAACTTCTACAGATTGATCTTCCTAGCTTCCTACAAATATGAACCTTGCTAACCGAATGCATCATTATGAATTTTCAATCATTCTAGACCTGCCAAAGAAAGTCATTTTGTACATACTTTGTTGAATATCATAAAGTTACCTATTTCATTGCTACTGCTATAACAGCTTCATGACAAAATAATGTTGCCAGCCTTCACAGTAGGATACAGGTACAATACTGCCTCCAATATTTTCTCTATTACCAAAAGCAAAAGCACTTTGGTGGTTTCTTGAGATAGACACAAAAAGCTGGAGTAACTCAGTGGGTCAGGCAGCATCTCTGGAGAGAAGGAATGGGTGACGTTTCAGGTTGAGACCCTTCTTCGGACTGGTTATGGATAAGGGAAACGAGAGATATAGACGGTGATGTGGGGAGATAAAGAACAATGAATGCAAAAAGGTAACGATAATACAGGAAACAGGCCATTGTTAGCTGTTTGCTGGGTGAAAACGAGAAGCTGGTGCAACTTGGGTGAGGGAAGGATAGAGGGAGAGGGAATGCCGGGAATATCTGAAGTTAGAGAAATCAACAATCATTCCGCTGGGCTGTAAGCTGCCCAAGCGAAATATGAGTTGCTCTTCCTCCAATTTGCATTTAGCCTCACTCTGACAATGGAGGAGACCTAGGACAGAAAGGTCTGTGTGGGAATGGGAAGGAGGCTTAAAGTGTTTAGCAACCGGGAGATCAGAGATCTTACCTTGTTGAGCTTTAATTTGAGGCAGTATACTCTGTAAAAGCACTAATGACTTCTTGTGATACTCCGCTTGCACTTCTATTAGCTGGGAAAAACACAGTTCATCATAAATTTACATACAGAAGATAATAAATCATTCACCAAAGTGAGTTCATCCAATTTCACACTTAGCGACAAAGCAAAACTGAATTCTGCTGGAATCTGCTGAATTCAAGCTGAAAAGAACTGGCTCAAAAATATCAATGACTAAGAAAGGTTAACAGCTGAAAGTACACTTTGGTTTTAAGTCACAAAGTTCACAGAATTAAAGATGGATCTATTTAAAATATTAAAAATATGCTAAGGGATTTGACAATGTAGGAAAAGTTATGAAAGATGAATTCCTCTACTAAGTGAATAATTTTACTATTTAGCTGGGTTAACTAGGATTAGAATCAGGAAGGACTTATTCAATGAAAGTGTATTGGAATTCTTTCATCCAAATTACTATGGCTTCTTGACATCTCCAAGATGACTAGATTTTTGTTCAGTTCAATATGCATAAATTGGTAAGATAGATTTGATGTGAAGATTAGCGGAACTAAGCGAATAGCAGAACCGCATTAAGACGCAACGTTCCAATATGGTCCAGTTACAATTTTTTTGAAATGTAAGAGGGTAGATGCTATTTTTTTTAAATATATAAGTTGGGAAGTATCAATTATTGGCCTTGCAGAAATATACTTCACAAAGAGTTTGCTACATTGGAAGAAAATAGTCAATGTAACAATAGTTTTAAATCACAGTTCTTAAGACAATACACAATAAAGGAATTTGAAATATTGCTTTTTTTGGAAAAATCTTACCTCAGAGGCAATTATTTTTTCGATATGAAGACCACCAATATTTTCAAATATAAGCAACTTAATATATACATTAAAATTGATGAAACTTTTAACTAGTATGTTCAGGAGGGGTGAGTCAGAATCAGTATTACAATTCGTTGAACAGTAAATTGAGATGCAATTCAAATAAAAAAAATCTTCCAAAAAGTTAACTCCAATATAGACAATTTTACTCCCAAAACGTAACATGACAAATTGCTTTTTATAAGTTTGGCATCGCCACTGCTCCTACAAGTGGACTGCACATCTCAACCATCAACCACTGCCCTATGTCTATTCATACAAAATGTCATTCAGCACCTGAGCAATGAAACTGTGGGCTGGCTGTGTGTGCATTAAATGGTAAACTTACAGGTGTGCTCATTGCTATAAGCCTGTTGGTTATTGTCTTATACAAAGTCAATGTCAAAGCAGGTTGCCATGTGTTATTCGAGGGACAAAGTATATTGTCATATTTTAAAATGATATCCTCCTGTATCATAAATAATAAAACAGGACACATTGTACCCCGTAGTCGGCTAAATGCAATTCTCTGATTTCAAGTCCATTGAGGGCGGTAAAACTGAACTTAAAAACAGGAAATTCGTGCTTTCTGGCTCTGTTTTATTTTTGCCATATCTGTATTTCTGCGGACTGTCATGTGTCTTTACTGAATGGTATCAGAAAATCCATCAGATTGAATCCAAACCTGCTATTGCACCCCAGAAGGATAAACATAAGGCAAGTCCAGCTGAATTATGGCATAAGTTATACACAGTGCTGGAATGTCATCAGCAATCACCAGTATCTCAGACTTGAAGGGTATGTGGAAAGCAGCATTTTGGACATGTACAGTGCCCTGCGTAATGTTTGGGACAAAGACCCATCATTTATTTATTTGCCTCTGAACTTTAAAGATGCAGCATTAATTCAAGCCAGCCTTGTTATCATACTTAGATCACTTAGCTGAACACAAAGCAAATCAGCGGGCCTGGCAGCATCTGTGGACAGCATGGACCATCAGGATCCTTCTTCACTCTTTGTCACAGCATGCCTTCTTCAGATGCTGCCGGGCCCACTGTGTCACTCCAGCACTGTGTGTTTTGCTCACAATTCCTGCATCTGCAATTTCTTGTCCCTCTACTCACCTGCAGACTTTAGACTTTAGAGATACAGCATGGAAACGGGCCCTTTGGTCCCTTGAATCCGCGCCGACCAACAATCACCCCATACACTTGTCCTATCCCACCCATTAGGAATAATTTACAAAAAACAATTATGCTACAAACCTGCATGTCTTTGGAATGTGGGAGGTAATCGGAGCACTCGGTGGTCACAGGGAGGACGTACAAACTCCGCACCGACCCGTGGTCAGGATCAGACCCGGGTCTCTGGCGCTGTAAGACAGCAACTCTACCGCTGCACCACAGTGGGTGGTTTGGTTACATTCTGTCTTTTTGGTTGGTATAAGGGTGAAAATACGTTTTACTTTGCTGATATGCAATGATTAAACTGAAGATTAATAACTATTAGTATAACATGTACGTATATGCAGAAACATATACCATCCCTGTACATAATCTATCAGCGTGTAGAATTATTTGTTCAAGAACACATCTGCCCAACAACTATCAGGCTCTTGAACCCTACAAACACTAACTAAACTATGAAACTGTCTCGGTTGTGCTGAGAACTTTGGACTTTTTGCAATAATATTGTTTTAATTTATTACATTTTGTTTGGTTATTGTGTTATCTGTGAGTGCTGTGTTTACAAGCCTGAAACGATGCTGAAATTAAGAATTTAATTGTTCCGTTTTTGGTACAAATGGAAATTAAACACTCTGGAGTCTTGAGTGGTTATTGCAGAATAGCAGAGATAAGATCTATGAGGCCTATCAGGAGATGAGTGTTGTTCTTGTAGACTTTTCCTAGATGTTTAGGCAAAGATGACTTCAATGGCCTTTGTCACTTGGATTCCACTAGTGAGCTTGCATTGTGATAGAATATTAACCTGACAGTGTCTAATAATCAGAAGTTATCTAATCAAGAACAATAAACCACTGTATTTTAACACAATACCAGAGACACACTTAAGGCTTTTCCACACACAGAGGACTAGCTGCAACACACAGACAAGGTGAGAAGGTTGTGTTGATCTAACATGGGTTTGCTCTTTGAAGAATGTCTAACATGGAGTTACTTGGCTGCACCAGGTAGATGACCCAGAGATAATAATTCATTGGAACACATGAACAATTCCACATTACCAAAGTAGCTTCACAGAAACAGACACAGAAATGAAGAGAAGTAAAACACTTAAACTTGCAACAACAGGTTCTCATATACCCAGTGCTCTAATGGCAGTGTCATTATGGTCGCTAAGTTAATGAGTGAATTAAAAAATCATATGGAGCATTCCAGCCTGGTAATTCATTGAGGAGACTGACTCCGATCTGCTTTAAGCTTTCACATTTATTATTTTGCTTTTTATTGCAATAATCCTTATATTTCTATTGTACTCACTGTCTGAAAATAATTTGCATAGTCTATTTCTTTGGCCACAAAATTGTACATGTCCGCTGCCAGCTGATCCTGCATTTGACAAAAAAATGGAAAAATGTTAGTGATTACACAACAATGAAGATGCTCCAGATTAGATCAGCCTTGTTTTTTGGAATGAAAGTGTGCTGCACTTTGAACAATTTAGGGGGAGGTGCGTGTTATAAATAGCGTTGTCACTTCAAGTTTGATCATATTTCATTATCCTATCCAAGTTCAGGTTTACTATTATGATGAAGGTAGACACAAAGTGCTGGAGTAACTCAGCGGGTCAGGCAGCATCTCTGGAGGAATAGAATAGGTGATGTTTCGAGGCAGACCTGAAGAAGGGTTCCAACACGAAACGTCACTTATTCTTTTTCTCCAGAGATGCTGCCTGACCCGTGGAGTTGCTCCAGCATTCTGTGTCTACCTTTGGTATAAACCAGCATCTGCAGCTCTTTCCTGCACATACTGACTGTTATGATGTATCAGAGGTATTTGCTTCATATCTTTGAGCGCCCATCTTAAATGTGCCCAAATGTAAATGTTCTGGGTGAATTATTTCCAACTGGTTGCCCACTCTCCAGGCAACAGAAACAAAGACAGCTGTGTGTGAGAGAGATCGTGTCCCTAAGGTTATTATGAAAATAATCATCTTTGGCTGTGTTCATTGAACTGGTAATGCCACTGTTTAAATTCCCCTCTATGAAACAACTCTGCAAGATTCCAGTTTTGTAGAGTTAGTTACATTGCTCTCTTTTTCCATTTACTGCCACCACAGGGTGACCCAAACCTGGTCGATTGTGAATGTTATAATACATTCATCTAGCTTTTCTTCAAACGTTTGTTTACACAGAGGGTGACTGGAGCACGCTGCCTGAGGAGGTGGTGCAGACAGATATGAGAGTGGCATTTAAGAGACTTTTAGAATTAAGATACTTTTCGATCGGCACTTGGATATGCAAGGAAAGGACCACTATATCATATGCAGGCAGATGAGATTAGTTTATCTTGGCATCATGTCCGGCACAGACATTGTGGGCTGAAGGGCCTGTTCCAGTGCTATACTGTTCTACTCTCTACGTTCAATTGTATCACATGAAGAGGAACAAGTTACATATCGTCAATATAAAGATGGACTATACTTGAATCAATGGGATGCTGATGGTATGGATATGGATTTGTACAGGCGGATAAGAGTTGGTCTTGGCATCAAGTTCGGCACAGACATTGTTGGCTGAAGGGCCTTTTCCTATGCTGTTCTGTTCTATATTCTAATGTAATACTATTGGAAGAACAGTCTGTATTAATATACAGTAAATAGCTTAACTTGGGGATATAGTGAATCTAGAGCATTTATTAAAATAAAATTTCAACAGCATACCTTTGCAGATTATATATACAGTGTTTTATGTACTCACATTGAAGCTTGTGAGACATAGTCACTTTTGGGAGATTTTAAACATTTCATACACTCTCTCTTGGGGGATTGCAGCTGTTATGTGAAGCAACAGTAATATTGCTACTAATTTTCATTCTCTGGTCTGTCGGAAAATTGGGAGCAAAAAGAAAAACTATAATCCTGTTTTTGTAGACTAGCACTATTATTTAGAAAAGATATTGGATGTCTGTGCTTTTATTGATTTATTGAATGTATCGATACAGGATAAAGCAGTTAAGATCCAAATTTAGTTGACACTGGGGTCTTGACTGATTGTGGCTAAGACACACAAAACAGTACAGGAGCCAAACCGGACATAACATGGTACAAACAAAAATATTTACCATTTCTAATCTTTACTATTATCAGAGTAAATTCCCCCAAACTTGGAAGAGGCCCTTGGTCAATTATAAATGATGCACTATTGTATTTAATTGGCAATAACTACTGGTAAGTGAAAAAAAAAAACTGTTTATAGAGCAAAACAAACTAAGTGCTGGAACAACTCAAGTGGTCAGTCAACATTAGTGGAGGGAATGGACAACGTTTTGTGTCTGGGCCCTTCTTGAGACTAATCGGTCTGATAAAGGCTTCCAACCCAAACATTGTTCGTTCATTCCCTCTACAGATGCTGCCTGACCCGCCGAATTCCTCCAGCACTTTGTTTTTGCTCAAGATTTAAGTATCTGCAGTTTCTTGTGTCTCTAAATAATGTATCTGTAGGGTTCAGCTTTTCACTTAAATCTGCAATTCTACACCGTTAATAATCATTGTTGGTGGAGGCAGACATTGATGATAAAATTCAGCATCATCTTCAATCTGCCATCAGCGTTTTTGGTTCATTGAGGAAAAATATACTTGAAGTTAAAGACCACAGATCTTGGTCTACCAAACAGCAGTGATCCTAACAAGGTCTTGTGCACTACAATCAAACAGCAGCACAGAGCAGATGAACAATACAACCAGTGTTATCCTTGCAAAACCCTCCAAACTCTGGAGGACCAAGTGAATCAACATTAAGGTCAAGATCCTCAGTGAGAGTTTATTTACATCCAACCAGGCACATTGGGCAGGTCATGCTGTTCACCATCACAGCACCAGCCTCTCAAAACAGACACCTTATTCTGAGCTCTGTCATGGGAAGAGATACACGGATAGACAGAGGACAAGGTGTGGCTAAAGATGTATCGAAAGCCTCCATGAAGAAATACAACATCCCCCCACCGACTCCTGGCAATCTCAGGCGCAAGACTGTACAAGGTGGAGAGGGAGCACTGGGCATGGTGTTCAAGGTCAGGAGCGCATGGAAGACTTATGCAGGTAGCGGGAAGGGGCACATCACCTCACAGGCTACCCACTGCCCATTCCATCAGCCACCACCTGCCTCATCTCCGTCCCCACACTGGCCACATGGGCCACCATAAACGATATGTGTGTAGAATCAAGTCATTCTCAACCCAGTGGACCTATCCCAGAAGATGGAATAGAACATCTCTTCACAATGAAGTATGCTATTTGCACAAAATAACACATTTCATATTTGTCTTGAAAATACTTAACGCCATGCCAAGCCAATTGATACATTCATTAAAAAACTCATAACATTCTGATTCTTTCGTCCTGTGCATTTGGTCATAAGTCATAAAAAAAAATGAAGATTGACCAAATTATTGTAACTGAAGATGAGGCAAAATCTGTATAATTGGTGCTGTCATTACTGATTTACACATGTCAATGAGTCATAGATACAGCACAGACACGGGCCCTTCGGCCCCTTGAGTCCACACTGACCAACAGCCACTCATTTATACCATCTACAAGAAGGGTCCCAACCCGAAAAGTCACCTATCCATGTTCTCCTGAGATGCTGCCTGGCCCGTTGGGGGGGGGGCGGGGGCCAAGGGGGGGGAGCGGGATCGGTGGGGCAGGGTGTGGGGGAGGGGAGGGGGAGGGAGGATGTGGGAGGGGGAGAGGGGTGTGTGGGTGGTGGGGAAGGGGGGTGTGTGTGGGAGGGAGGGGTGTGTGGCTGGAGCTGTTTGTGGGGGAGGGGGTGTGTGGGGAGGAGGTTTCATTTGCAATACAGCCAAGTGCAACGTTTAATTTGCAATACAGACCAGAACTTGCTGGCAGAGGTGAACGGCCCACAGTTGCCACAGATGCATGCAGACGGTCTCAACGTACCTACAGTGGAAACTACAGTGCCAAATTATTGTGGTCATTGATCTTCAGTGGCCACAGCCCTGCTTAGTGACAAAGCTTGCAGTGTAAATGCTTTGTGTAACTGCAGATGCTGGTTTACACCAAAGATAGACACACAATACTGGAGTAACTCAGCGAGACAGGCAGCATCTCTGGGTAGAAGGTCTGGGTGACGTTTCAGGTCCAGACCCTTCTAAATGCTTTCGTCTGATATGACTAAATCTGGACCCCTCCATGAAACAGTTGAAGAAACACACTGCCAACCAGTGAAGCCTTGCTCCCTGGCCTTGTCAGCTGACCAATCCCCCAAATAAATCTGGACAGTTTTTTTCTCAATTTCTGGCATTCAGAAAAATTGATAAATATTAAAAAAACGATTAAAACAATCAAAAAATTTTGAACACTAAAAATGCAGAAAAAAATAAACTGAATTTAAACGTTAAATCACGTGGGAACACAAAATCACTATGCAGCATGTAATTAAACTCAATTAATCCAACATATGTACAGTTACTAGTCTTTACCTTGCTCTGCTGCAGATATGCCTCACCAATCAAAAATATGGAAATGCTGTTCTTGTTCCAAGTCTAACAGTGCAGGTATTTGGGGCAAGTTCATAAGGTCATGAGTTACAGGAGCAGAATTAGACCATTCGGCCCATCGAGTCTACTCCGCCATTCAATCGTGGCTGATGTACCTTACCCTCTCAACCGCATTCTCCTGCCTTCTCCCCATAACCCCTGACACCAGTTATCTAGCATTTGTGATAAGGAATTGCTACAACTTTGCTTTCTGCCAGGGGTTCCTGCTGAATGCAGTCAGGAAACCACGGGCGAGGTACAGGGAACAAGTTCGCCACTTCCGCATGTGCATGCATGCACGTGCTGCATTCGTAAACTTGCTGCCATCCACAAGGAGATTTGTCAAATGTTCCACTTAGCAATTCCCTCTCAAATCTGGTCTAATTTTCTTTGGACATACAGCATGGAAACAGGCCCTTCCACCCATCGAGTCCATGCTGCACCTGCAGTTCTTTGTTTAGTTTAAAGATACTGCAGGGAAAAGAAGCCCTGTGGCCGACTGAGTCCACACTGACCATCGATCACCCGTTCACCCGAGTCCTATGCTATCTAACTTTCCTAATCCCTGCACACTAGGAATAATTTACAGAGTCCAATTAACTAACACTGTGAGGCAGCAGATCTATTAGTAGTGTCAATGTGTTGCCCAATTCCTCAATATGCAGACAGTTGTGTCAGTCAGTCACACTAAAATCATCTGAGCACTTCTTAATTTTGATTCAGATTATCATTCATTGTGGAAACCAGGTAACACTTTAGAAAAACAATGTTGTTTTAATTTCATTAAATATAGGATTATTTTCTCATCTGAACTTTATCCTGATCCACATTCAATAATTCCCACTAAACAGCAGAGATGTGCAGTGCCATGAGGGGAGATATTTGCTACACTCTGATCCTCTGTTCCAGTGTCCACCAATTCTCTATTCTCACAGAAAAATCTATCATCGAGTCATGCAGCAGGGAACAGTCCCTTTGGCCCAACTTGTCCATGCCGACCAAGATGCCATGTCTAAGCTAGTCTCATTTGCCCTGTGTTTGGCACATATCCCTCGAAACCTTTCCTATCCATTTACTGTCTTTTAAACATGTTGTGTACTTGAGCTTCTAGACACTGTCAAAACCTGCTTTGGCCCACCTGTACAATGTTTAGTTTAGTTTATAAAGATACAGCACGGAAACAGGCCCTTCGGCCCACCGCACCGACCAGCCATCCCTGCACATTAACACTATCCTACACACACTTGGGACAATTTACATTTATACCAAGCCAATTGACCTGCAAACCTGTACGTCTTTGGTGTGTTGGAGGAAACCGAAGATCTCGGAGAAAACCCAGGCGGAGAATGTACAAACTCCGTAGAGACAGCACCGTTAGCTGGGATCGAACCCGGGTCTCTGGCGCTGTAAAGGCTGCAAGGCAGCAACTCTACCGTTGCGCCACCGTGCCCCAAATATGAACACTGTGGAATTTGAGTCAAGAGTCATTGAGTTGGTTAGTGATTGAAACCGTGCGTGTGTGTGTTACAGTGTAGGAACGTATCATAGTCCAGTAATAGCCGGTACCCTGCAGATCTCCACCCGGTTCGCTGCTTCCTCCATTTCTTCCCTGAGCGCGTCGGCCTTGGCACCAGACGACTGCAGGTTGCTCGACAACCCTGACGACTTCGACGACTGCTGCCACCTGGTTGGTTGAAGCAAAGGGACTGTGACAACCTTCAATTTATTTCAAATAAATAAAACAAATGGCACGGACATCATTAAAACTTTTTTATGATCAGTGTAACTCAGTGAAGATGAGACAAAAGTCGTCAAGAGTGTTTAATTACACTATATGACGAAACGGGACAATAATATTTTTACTTCCAGCAGCGGAACAGGTCGGCAAACAGTATGCGGACCCCACAAACCCCACTCTGACACTCAGCACAGGAGCTCCACAAGGCTGAGTCCCCTCCTCTACTCCCTCTATACCTATTACTGCAGATGACTCGACAGTGGAGGGCAAAGATCCTATAGCGGAGCAAGATAGACCACTCCTGCTAAATACAATGGGCTGACGTGTAGTACACAACGGAATGGAACGTGGGCCTTTTTTTCATCCATTTCCGTAACCGGACCCGATCCGAATCGCAGTGTAATCAACATTGCGGGGGAACAGTTTGTGTTAATAAATTTAAATTCTGAAAATGAGGGGAAGATTTTTACCAAATAACTTGTATTTTTACGAGGATGTTTCCGTAACTGGCTTCCGTCTCCGCACTAGTTATCCTATGAGATCTTTGGTGCGGAGACGGAAGCCGGTTACGGAAATGGGGCCTTAAATTACCCATGAATCTGCCCATGACCGTACTACGTCCTTTTCGTCGAGTGGACTATCCTGCTCGCTATAGGATCTTTGGTGGCGGGGCTGATGAGTCAGTTTACAGGGAGGAGGTATTGAGGTTAATAGGCTGGTGCTCAGAGAACAACTTAGCACTCAATACAAAATAGACAAAAGAGCTCATCATTGTCTTCAGGAAGAAGAGGGTGACCATCCCCCACTGAACATAAATGGAGGAAGAGCGGACAGAGTCTCCAGTTTCTGGTTCCTGGGCACCCACATCTCAGCAGATCTCAGGTGGTCAACTAACACAAACTCCCTGGTAAAGAAGGCACAACAATGACTTTACTTCCTAAGATCACTCAGGAAAGTCAACTTGCCACAACAACTGCTAGTGTCATTCTACCGTTGCTCCATAGGGAGTGTCCTGACACATGGCATCCAGGTGTGGTACGGCAACAGTTCTGCGGCTGACAAGAAGGTTCTGCAGAGAGTCATCAATACAGCCCAGAAGATCACCAACACACACCTGCCTGCCCTGGTAGAGATCTATAGCTCTTGTTGCTTGCGGAAGGCATCACATGCTAAAGGACTCATCTCATCCCGCAACATCACTTGTTTGCCCTTCTGCCCGCAGGAAAGCATTACAGGTCCATCAAATCACACACCACAAGATTAACAAACAGTTTCTAACCCAAGGCCATCACCACTCCAGGAAGGATTCCAGGAAGTTTGTGTAGAACACAAAGTGCTGGAGTAACTCAGTGGGTCCGGCAGCATCACTGGAGGACAAGGACAGGAGACATTTTGGTCCAAAGGATACCGACCCAAAACGTTGCTTATCTATATCCTCCAGAGATGCTGCCTGAACCGCTCAAATACTCCATCACTTTGTGTTCTATACGCATCCAGTACTGTTCTTGTGACTATACATGCCAGCACAGTTAACCGGCACCTCTAAAAGCCTAATCATACATTAGATACTGGTGCAGCGGTAGACACGCCAGGGACCCAGGTTTAATCCTGATTCCTTTGTACGGACTTTGTACGTTCTCCCTGTGGACTGCGTGGGTTTTCTTCAGGAGCTCCGGTTCCCTCTCACACTCCAATGATGAACAGTTTTGTAGGTTAATTGTAAATTGTCCCCAGTGTGTGTGTGGGATAGTGTTAGTGTGCGGGGACCGCTGGTCGGCACGGACCCGGTAGCCTGAAGGGCCTGTTTCCACGTTGTTTCTCCAAACTAAACTAAACCAACCAGTACTGAAAGAAGCATAGTTACATACTGTACAGTTTCCTTTATCTTCACAGAGAGTTTTCTCTCTTGTTGGTGACCATTAATGTTTCGATGCTGACTGGAAAGGCCAAAGCCTTGCCTGAGTTTCCTGCTTCCATTGGCAAATAGAGCACAGCTGTTAGAGTCCTGGTTCATTAAAGTATGTCTGAACTAAGCTTGAAAATCCAACTGGTGTGTGGGCGATGCCTGCCTGGGCCAGCAGTGGACCTCCTCTTCCTTGTACTTCACACCAATTCCCCAAGCTGTGAGTCACTGGAACAGCTGCTCCACATGCCATTTACAACACAAACAGCTTTGCAGACCTCACTGTGTGGGCAATTTAAATTCCAAGAAGAGAGGATGATCTTGACCAACTCAAACTCAAACTTTTTTAGGGTTGGTAAAAACTGGATAAAGAAGATTCTCATTCTTGTAAATGCCAATAGGCAATAGACAACAGGTGCAGGAGTAGGCCATTTGGCCCTTCGAGCCAGCACCGCCATTTAATGTGATCATGGCTGATTATCCCCAATCAGTACCCCGTTCCTGCCTTCTCACCATATCCCCTGACTCCGCTATTTTTAAGAGCCCTATCTAGCCCTGAGCTTCTGTTAGTTCCTGTTTTAGATCACAGAACAGAACAGAACAGGACAGGACGTGCTCTTCAACCTGCAACGTCCATGATAAACATGATGCTGGGTCCATCTCCGCTGCCTGCTCGTGATCCGTATTCCTCCATTCCCTGCATATCCATGTACTTATCTGAAGTACATGGATATAACTAATATCCTCTAATCCAGGCAGCATTCTGGTAAACCTTTCTGCATCATCTCCAAATCCTCCACATTCTTCTTGTAATGAATAATGAACATTATAGTCACTTTGTCTTTTCTTAAAATTACTGTTGAGATAGCATCAAGAGTTGTAGTATGGTTCCTGGTTGGAGATTATGTTAGAAGGTGTGAGACACTAATGACTCCAGTGTTCCTGTTGCACATCTTCAGCTCTAATCTGCAGCCTCTGTTCCAAGCATCTGCCTATTAACACCCCGCCTCGCCTTTGGACTTCAGAGATACAGCGTGGAAAAAGGCCCTTCAGCCCACCGAGTCTGTGCCGACCAGCAATCACCCCGTACACTAGCCCTATCCTACACAGTCGGGATAATTGACCAATTTTATCGAACCCTGTTGACCTCAACCATGTACATCTTTGGAGTGTGGTAGGAAACTGGAGGAATATTGGGTGGCCTTTACACTGTTTCACTAACACTTTATTGGCAGAAGGTGGACATGAGGGTGGCGGGATGGTGGAAGGATTATCAGTGCAGGCCAGAGAGAGCCTCACATGCAGAAGATATTACTGTTTAACAGATAAAGCAGTCGATATGTAAGTAGACAATCAAGAGATTTTGGATTAAATCTGGTCACAGCCATTTGCAATGCTGTCCATACCTCAAGGCACCTGTGTTTGATCCTGATCTTGGGTGCTGTCTGTGCAACATTTGCACTTTCCCTCTATGTCTAGATTGTTTACCTCCAAGTGCACTGATTTCTTCCCCTAGTGCACAGATCATTATCGGATGTCAATTACCCTTTAAGGCAACAGGAATCAAATAGTAGTGGTTGGACATATATGAGGGGAATTAGTTACAGGTATGCAAGGAGTTAAGGAGAAGGGACGTGGGCCATATAGGAGTACTCTCCAGGGGGGTGACATGAACCAAATGAGTGGAAGGTGGCACAGTGGTGAATCTAAAACAGGTCCAATGACCCAGTTCGAATCCTGACCACTGGTGCTGTCCCTGTGACCTGCAAATTCCCTCCCATATCTCAAAGTCACGTGGATTAGTAGCTGGTCGGCCTTGGGCGTGTAGATGATTGGTAGAACTTGGGGAGAGAATTTTGGGAAGATAAAATGGGATTAATACATGATTATTGTAAATGCCCATTTCATGGTCAGCATGGTCAACTGAGCTGAAGAACCTGATTCGATAGCTTTGTGAATGGCTTCCTTCCATGAGATTATAATACCAGTTTGACGTGTAATCAGGGTAACAATTATAACTTTAACAAACATGCAAATAAAAAGCCAATACCAATAAAAGTGACCAAGAAACTACTTGTGTGTCAGATAATACAATCTGCTTCATTAGAGAAGCAGTTCATACTAATTTGGCTTGAGTTGCTTCACTATTAATAGATTGCCAAATGGGTTAGTGAAGTGCCTTTGCAAGAGTAACGAGGGTCCTGCAACAAATGCCAGCCTTGCTAGTGACTTACACATCCTGAGAAAGGAGAAAGTTCCCATTCTCACTCACTGACTTTACCCAATGTAATTAATCTCCCAAAGGAAAAACGCAGCAAACATCCAAAGAATGTAAAAGTCAACGACACATTCCCCCTGATACAGCAAAGTATCGGAGGAAAAGTAAACTCCTATGCTGTGATTCTAAACGCTGATTCAACAGATAGTTCTGTGGTCCCAATGGCAAACTCAACAACATTTTCTGGAAGTCATTAATCAGCACATTAGCCGTTGTTTAAGGAAGTCTCTACCACACATCTGGCAGCAACATCTGGCTTTCTTCCATAATCTGAGGGACATTTATTTGGCACTTAGGTTTTTAAATTCTTAAGTTATCTTTTAAACAAATTATGTCTAAATGCCTTTATGCAGATTTACTCCTGGTTAACATTGCCTCTCAGTCTGAGTATTGATAGACAGAACATTGATAATCCAATGACAGTCTGAACAAGGGTCACAACCAGAAACATAGTTTGACCATTGCCTCCACAGACGGGCCTGACCCACTGTGTTCCTCCAGCTCTTTGTGTTTTAGTCAAGCCTCTTTAAGCATTACGATAAAGCAACATTGATGAGTTCATAAGTTTATACGTTATAGAAGTAGAATGAGGCCATTCAGTCCATTAGGTCCATGCCGCCATTCAATCATGACTGGTCTACATTTCCCTCCCAAACCTAATCTCCTGCTTCTCCCCATAACCCCTGACTCCCGTACTTATCAGGAATTTGTTAATCTCCGCCTTAAAAATATCCATTCACTTGGTCTCCACAGTCTTCTGTGGCAATGAATTCCACAGATTCACCAGCCTCTCACTAAAGGGGCCCCATATCTGGAACTCCCTCCTCCAACTGATCCGCAATTCCGTGTCCCTCACCATCTTCCAGTCCCGCCTCAAGACCCATCTCTTCACCTCTGCCTATCCTTAGCCCCACGTCCCCCTCCCTTTTCATCTGTGCATTAATTGCCTCATATTGTGTTTTGAATTGTATTCTGTCTTTACTTTGTGTACTAGTCATGTCTCTACTATTTATTTCATTCTGCTTACATGTTTTTCCTCTACCTGCTAAATTTTTGTAAGGTGTCCTTGAGACTCTTGAAAGGCGCCCATAAATAAAATGTATTATTATTATTATTAAAACATTTGAAAGTGATATAATATGACTAGAGAGGCAAATTAAAATGATAGCACAAGTGAGCACCAGCAAGACTATGGTGCCACCATTGAACTCCCAGTGGCGTTTGGGAATGGAGCAGAGAGACAGATGGGGTGGGACGTGTGTGAGGTTTTGTATTTACTTTCAAGTGACTGTTTGATCACAAGTCGCCACACTCATATCACTCATTCCCATATCCCCATTAAATCTGTTTGCCAGATATCCCCCATTCAGCACTGTGAGTCTGAGTACCTTAACCATTCTTAGATTCACTTCATAAAATATATCTTAAAATAATAGTTTTTTGCGATTAGATAGATTAAGTATGATGAGATGATGTTCATACGTTTGTTTAATCTCTATCAGAAGTGTATTCATTCATCTGTTAATATGATTCACTTGGAAAAGCTCAATACATTGTTACTTATAAATTCTAGCCAAATGCATCGGTTCACCTTATTTCATGTACCCTAAACCTTGGAATCTTATCAAGGTTCTTGCTCCTTGATGTGAGTATTGCCTTTTCTAAATTAAACATTCCTTGGTGCCCCGACTACATTTGATTACATTGTACAAGCTTAATAGCATCATACTCAACTGCTCTCAATGTTATCTTGAGAAATGTTGATAAATTAAGGACTTTAAGTGAAAGCAAAATAGCCTCTTTATCGTGACCTTCATGCTATGCAATGTTCACTCGGTCCATATTCCATAGTGTCAGCTTTCAGTTTACCAATTTTTATTTCCACACACATTTTCATGATTCCCCCTTCAAAAAACACTATTTCCAAATACATACTTAAGTTAAGAAAGACGTGAAACGCTGGAGTAACTCAGCAGGTCAGGCGTAATCTATGGAGAAAATGGATAAATAGCGATTTGCGATGGTACCTTCCTCACACTGAGGAAGGATCCCGACTTGAAACATCACCTATTCCATTTTCTCCAGAGATACAGCCTGAGCCACTGATTTCCTCCAGCATTGTGTGTCTATCTTTGGCATAAACTAGCATCTGCAGTTCCTGGTTCAGTTGTCTGATAACATATGGGAAGAAACTGCCCCTAAATCTGGAGGTATGCGTTATCAAGTTTCTATAACTCTTGTGTGATGGGAGAGGAAAGAAGAAGGAGTGACCAGGTTGAGACCAGGCTTTGATAATGCTGGTGGCGTTGCCGAGGCAACGTGAAATGTAGATGGAGTCAATGGAAGGCAGGTTGGTTAGCATGATGGTCTGGGCTATGTCCACAACTCTCTGCTATTTCTTGGGGTCTTGGTTGGAGTTGTTTCCAAACCATGTTGTGGTGCATCCTGATTGAATGCTTTCTAAATTATCTAAATCATTAACTAAGCCTCGCTGTACGCTATCTCCCTCCCGAGACAGGTTGGTGGTATTTACCCCCAGTGTTCAGTAAGCTTCACTACATTGACATGGCAGATGGAGCTAGCTAGCTCTGGGAAGGAGTAACATGCTTCTTCTCCTCTGTACAGCAGATATCACATCACACCTTTCGAAATGTGCTCATGATTGCATTTTCAACAGTGGTCGTTTGAGACCGAAACCAAATATGACCTGGCCTCAAAATCATTAGGTTCAACTTGAATCTTGTTGGAAAAATGCATTTGGATTGAGTGGTTCGGCTGTTATGCTGTGTCAAAGTCATAACTTTCACTGCATTTTACACACTGGGCTGTGGAGCATTTGCATTGATGGTTGGACAATAGAAACTGACAGCTAGCTATTCCATCCTTAAAAATGGTAAATGGATGACTGCGTACAGACTGGTTTAAATATATATGAGAATTTAGAGTTTATGTTGTTTGGCTGATCAAGCACATTCTTCCAAGCAGACTTCCTGTGGCCACACAGTCACAATCTCCATCATCATCAACTGGGTTGTGATTTTGTTTCGTACATAATACACATAGGAAACCCTCTGTTCGTATCATTTAAACTTTAGACTTTAGAGATACAGCGTGGAAACAGGACGAGTCGGCACTGATCAGCGATCGCCCCATACACTAGCACTATCCTACTCACCAGGGACAATTTATTCTGGGGGTACGTCCGTGCCTGGGTGGGGTTAGAAAGGGACTGGATTACGGAAATGTCGGAGACCCTATACTTAGAAAGAATTAGACTTGTCTTAATGGACAAACAAGATCTTTTCCATAAAATTTGGGCTCCATTCATTAACTATCTGAAGGGATAGATTGGCACAGCACGAGGACCCAACTGAAACTTGAACTCAGGAATAGATGAAAAGCTATACTTTATAACCTACGAACCTATCTCCATTGATGTATTACAGGTAACCCATTCCACCTCCCTTGCTTTTCTGTTGTGTTTTTTTTTTGTGTTTTTTTTTGCTTTCTTTTTTATTTGTAACTTTCTACCCTCTCTTTTTCCCTCTTTCTATAAAAAATAAAAACACTAGAAGCAGAAGTAATTGATAATGGAAAATTTTAATAATGTATGACTGATGTATATGAAAAGTTTTTTTACTATAATATGTAACTACATTTTATAATATGTCTACTTCTAATAAATAAATTAAAAAAAAAAAAAAAAGAAAGGGACTGCGCACCCTGTCCACGGGCACCCTGTGGGATTTCCGGTACAGCTATGCATCCTCAATAAGGATTGTAACATAGTTGTATAGTAGATTATTTAGGTTATTTGTTTGTATTGTATTATGCTGGTGGGTTCTGGTTTGTTTTATTGTAGTGTAAATATTATTTTTTAGTAATTGAATAAATTTGTTGATAAATTAAAAAAACAGGGACATTTTACAATTTTTACTGAAGCCAATTAATCTACAAACCTATAAATCTTTGGAATGTGGGAGGATACTGGAGAAAACCCATTGGGTCACAGGGAGAACGTACAAACTCCATACAGACAGCAGCCTTGGTTAGGATCGAACCCGGGTCTCTGGCACCATAAGGCAGAAACTCTACCGCTTCACCTTTCTCCCAAGCAGACACAATACACAAAGGAATAGTTGGCAATCTCACTTCAACAGGTCATAGGATGTTGAGGGATAGGGAATAGGATGAGTGTCACGTTAGTGCAGCCACCATGTGCTGTTGAGGTACTTTACCAGAGTAGACGGATCACACTGGGCTGTGGTTGACATCTTCCAGAAATAGAAGTTTCACTGCTAATTCTATAACTTTGCAATTTTATCAGCCACACACAGATAAGGATATTCCAAATCTACATGCCTACACTGAAATTCCAGTCACTTAAAGTTCAAAGATTTAAACATACTTGTTTTTTTAACAGAATAAATACCCTGGGAGTGATTTCATATAATGTCAGTTGGGGAGTGCCTTTAGTCCATGCCTTCAATGCCATAAATCACCACACACCAACTACAAAAGTACTTTTCAACATATCCTTATACAGGCCACTGACAGAATGAGTTCAACTCATTTCCTGAAACGTCCTCAGGAGAGATAAAGAAAACCGATTCCCTGGATTGGAATCTGGTCAAAGTTATAGTTCGACAACCGAAATGGAATGAAAAGAAACATAGGTAACATTATCAGAAATAAATGTTGCGTTTTCAGCTTCCAGCTTTTTCTTTGCTATGCAAAGAATTTACTGTGCTAATGAATAGCAACTTTCAGACTCCAAACTTCGGATCTTCTCACTAGTTTTAAGTCAAGTATGTGAAATGGGATCCTTTATCAAGGCATGAAGATTAACACATTTAACCTGGTTGCCCATAATCTTCCTGGAAAGGCGTACCTCATGTTATATTAAAAAATAACACTAGAAAACACCTATTATTTAGTTTAGTTTATGATTGTCATGTGTACCAGGGTAGCTTTTTGTTGCATGCTATCCAGTCAGCGGAAAGAATATATGATTACAAGGTAGACACAGAATGCTGGATGAGTCAGTGTAAGGCAGCATCAATGGAGAGAAGGAATTGGCGATGTTTCGGTTCGAGATCCTTCTTCAGTCTACAATGTTATTTTAAAGAAAGAATGATCTCTTAAAATACTGGTATGTGGGAAACTGTATTTTATATCTAAAAGTGATGAAGAAAGATCAAGTTTTAATTGATGCAATTTAAACACCGTACAAACAGCACCTGTAGTCAGGATCGAACCAGGGTCTCTGGCACTGTAAAGCAGCAACTCTACCACTGTGCCACCATGCTGCTTCCCTGCACACCCCACTGTGCAAATACAACAAAGCTTTAATTTTTGCCTCCAGCTTTTCGGGAGAATATTGTAGCTTTTTGCAGTTACACCTACATCCTCCTGATCAACCCACTGGTGATTACTCTGGCAGTTAGTTCTGCCATGCCAGTGCACACTAGTATCTCCTCCTCCTCCTCCTCCTCCTCCTCCTCCTCCTCCTCCTCCTCCTCCTCCTCCTCCTTCTCCTCCATTCAAGACCAACTCACTCTTTTTGCTTTTGGAAAAGAACTTAAGAATAAGAAGTACTCAAACTTACCGTGTTCTAGCTGAGTCCATGTCCAATACTAGTTTTGCTAAATGTTTTCTCTGTTTTTGGATATTGGGGATGTCCACCTAAAAGAACAGAAACAAATATAATTTGTTGTATTTTTCTTTGTTCATACAGAATCTTCTAGCTGCGTAGAAACAGATAAGGCATGTTTAATGTTGTAAACTCTCAACTGAAGATTCCAAACAAAGACAATGTGAAGGTAAGGCCATCGCAACAGTTACATTATTTAGGTGTAAATGTAGCTGAATGTGCTATCTAATACTGGAGTATAAATGTGTTATGATAAAGAATCCATATTCCAAATGATGACTGGGCGAGAATTCTGTCCGTGTTCCCCCAAATGCCCAGCGTAACTCCATGGGATGATGTATGCGTAGAGTTATTCCAGGGAACATGTTAATGCAGGGACGGCTGTGTTTAGTTTAGTTTAGTTTAGAGATATGGCATGGAATCAAACTCTTCCGCCCACCGAGTCTACGCCAAACATTGATCACCCGTATACATGAGTTCAATGTTATCCCACTTTCACATCCGTTCCCTTCACGCTAGCGACAATTTACAGTTAACCTACAAACCCGTGCGTCGTTGGAAAATGTTGGCGCAAAGATAGACGCAAAATGCTGGAGAATTTTCCAACATAGCAGACGATTAAGGAAATGTCGAATGGTTCATTGTTAGCTGAGGGCAGGTGACAACGAGGCATACTATCAGTAAAATTATTCAAGAGGACAGTTCAACTAGTCGGAGAACAAGTGTGGGGGCAGGACGGAGAGAGAGGGATTTTGTGTCTATCTTCAAAAAGACGATAGGGAACTGGACCTCCACGAACATTTGAGAGCATTCCTTACCTCAGCTAACACAAACAATGGCTCAATGACATCCCTTTCTATCTGTTGCTCAAACAGGATGAGTTCCTGGGCTAGTCTATCCTCTGTGTCTCCACACATCTTCAGCATCTTCCTGCATAACAGAAGGACAGAGGTCATGTTTGTATCATCGCAAGTAACAATAAAGTAAACTGTGCCCTGATGAAACATGTTCTTCTCTTACTCTCCATTTCATTTTAGCTTTAATCAAAAAGCGACTGGGATTCCATCTGCATGTTTTTAACCTTCCAGAAGCAACAGAAACATTTTTGTAGCTTGGATACATTCCCTTTTTCGTGCAAGGGAAGCCGGAGGTATATTCAGGAGATTTTTAATCAGTCCCTTTTAGCCAAATGCGGGTTCAACAAGCTATTGACAAAGTACATTGTGGACAATTGAAATGGTACGTGAATAAATAAGTGATAAACATGCAGGTGGACATCTCATCATCTTCACCAATAATCTACGTTATTGGTTCAACAATAACTCTGTTCTACACAAATGTTCAAACCGCTTCAGTTCTGTGGGACAAGTGTTAGTCAGCAGGATATTTGACTTGAACATTTCAGAAGATATCAACATTGAGTTCAACTTTTTAATAACTCTTAATGTGAGGACAGCAGAATGGCACAGCTGGTAGAGCTGCTGCTTCACTGCGCCAGAGACCAGGGTTCGATCCTGACTTCGGGTGCTGTCTGTGTGGAGTTTGCATGTTTACTGTGCCACCAGAATGCAGAATAAAGTGTCACAGCTTTACAAATATAGAGAAAATGCAAACAAAAAAAAAACCCATGACCACTAGGTAGGAAGGTTGGGAGATCAAGAACACACTCTTCACTTATGAGAGAACCACTTATTAATCTTGATACAGTTCTGCTCAGCCCATTATAGGAAAGTTATGGAAGTTTTGGAGACAACTCACAAACATACAGGCGACACCCCAGTGACCGTGTGGCGACAGATTAGTAATTGGCAGTCACCTTAAAAATCGCCTAGGTGGGACAGGCCCTTTAATCTTCTCTGAACCCTTTCAGGCTTGACAACATCTTCACTGAATCCTTTCAGGCTTGACAACATCTTCACTGAATCCTTTCAGGCTTGACAACATCAAGCTTCCCCATTGCTTCTACATTTCTCTTTTAGATTTAACAGAAATTGTCAGATGCAAACTGATGCACAGGACGTGTCTAGAGAATGATTTGAATGTACATTTCTCTGCATGGGCACTTTATTACAACATATGACAAGGTCTGACAAGACCTTTCAATGGGATGAGAACGAGTCCCTACAGCAAGGCCACAGTTCATTGGCTTGATTTTAGTTGTGACTGCACATACAGTGTAACTCTTGTTGTTTTGTTCAAATATCACCCATGGAGATCCAGCCGCTCCAAGCTGCAGCCAAGACTTTGGCCAAAGCTAACAGAACGCATCATCCTGGGTGAATCTGATTGAAAACGGGCTTTGAAACTGTGCACCGTGTTGAACTTTCATGTTTAATTTTGGGTGATGCAACCCAAAACTAACTACAAAGCTGCCAGCTTGGGAATTATGGTTAAGCTCCAGACCATTACACGCCTGAAACTGCTGGTGTATGTCTGACCACACAACAGGATAGCAAATCTCAAGGCATTTTTGAAGTAGAGCCATCACACATTGACATGGTTACTGAAAACCACTCTATTTTAGTTTCACACTATTCAACAGTCAAATAGATCACTTGACCTGTTGCTAGTTTAGTTTGGTTTAGTTTAGTTTAGAGAAACAGCGTGGAAACATGCCCTTCGGCCCACTGAGTCCACACAGACCATCGATCACCTGTACACTAGTTCTTTGCTATCCTACTTTTGCATCCTACATACTAGGGGCACCTATCGGAAGCCAATTAACCTGAAAACCTGTACGTCTTTGGGATTTGGGAGGAAACCAGAACACCCGGAGAAAACCCACGTGGTCACAGGAAGAACGAATAAACTCCGTACAGACAGTACCCGTAGTCAGGATTGAACCCGGATCGCTGGCGCTGTAAGGCAGCAACTTTACCGCTGCGCCATTGTGACGTCCCTCTTGTCCTTTGATCTCTTATCTTGAGTAATATTTTTGAAGTTTAACAGGCACAGAACCGTCACAGATAAAGATGAATTGATTAAAATGGCCGTTCAGCTCAGGTAACTTACCACACATCCAGTTGTAGTATATTATTTAATCAGACCGTATCTCAACAATTTCTATTCCAGAATTTCTTATTACCAGTTCATTATTTGTACACAAACAAACGCGTTACGTGACGGGAGAACAAAATAATGATGTTTAACTGTTTCGGGGTTTCAGGAGCGGTGTACCAGTGAATATTGCACAAAAAAAGACTGCTTATTAAATTTACCGTTGAACCATGATTTGGACCATATTTAGACAAAGGAATTAATTGAATTAAATGAATTAAATGTAACATCTCCAAGTTTGCGGATGACACAAAGCTGGGTGGCAGTGTGAGCTGCGAGGAGGATTCTATGAGACTGCAGGGTGACTTGGATAGGTTGGGTGAGTGGGCAGATGCATGGCAGATACAGTATAATGTGGATAAATGTGAGGTTATCCACTTTCGTGGCAAGAACAAGAAGGCAGATTATTATCTAAATGGTGTCAGATTAGGAAGAGGGGAGGTGCAATGAGACCTGGGTGTGCTTGTACATCAGTCACTGAAAGTAAGCATGCAGGTACAGCAGGCAGTGAAGAAAGTGAATGACATGTTGGCCTTCATTGCGAGCGGATTGAGTATAGGAGCAAGGAGGTCCTACTGCAGTTATACAGGGTCCTGGTGAGATCACACCAGGAGTATTATGTACAGTTTTGGTCTCCTAATTTGAGGAAAGACATTGTTGCTATTGAGGGAGTGCAGCGTAGGTTCACCAGTTTAATTCCCGGGATAGCAGGACTGACATATGATGAAAGAATGGGTCAACTGGGCTTATATTCAACTGGAATTCAGAGGGATGAGAGGGAACTTGAAAGAGACATATACAATTCCTAAAGGTTTGGACAGGCTAGAGACAGGAAAAATGCTCCTGATGTTGGGGGAGTCCAGATCAGGGGTTGTCACAGTTTAAGAATAAAAGGTAGGCCATTTGAGTTGAGGAAAAAACATTTCACCCAGAGAGTTGTGAATCTGTGGAATTCTCTGGCACAGAAGGCTGTGGAGGCCAATTCACAGGATATTTTTGAGAGAGAGTTAGATACAGCTCAGGGCCAATGGAATCAAGGGATATGGGGAGAAAGCAGGAATGGAGTACTGATTTGGATAATCAGCCATGAGCATTTTGAATGGCGGTGCTGGTCCAAAGGGCTGAATGGCCTACTGCAGCTATTTTCTGTGTTTCTAGGACCACCTGAACACATGCTTGTTTAAGCTGAGGAAGTGTGAAATATCTGAGTTTCAATATACTCTACAATTTCAGGGAGCATATTATTGCTACTCTCTGAGTGCTGCACATAAACCAGTCATGAAACCTTCAAACTTCCCAGTATTAATATTGTAAACAACACAGATTAATATCAAACAACTCTTCTTTCCTTTTGGAATATAAATATCATTAGTTAGCAGATGTATTCAATACGAATAACGGCCGGCCCCACTTGCGCGACCTTTTCAACATGTTGAAAATCCAGCGGCGTCCAGAACAAGGTACGACTCTTTGGGCGACTACTCATGACCATACAGGCTTCACCCCGCGACATGTCACCAGGATGTCGCCTGTATAGTCGTGAGTCGTCTCCTCAGTCGCCCAAAGAGTCGTAGCGTCATTTTGGTCGCCGCTGAATTTTCAACATGTTGAACATTTTCAGCGACCTGCAACGACCTATGACGGGTGCCGGCAGTCGCTGAAAAAGTCACATAAGTGGGACAGGCCCTTTAGATCATTTGTATCGAATCTACAATGTCAAATCAAATATATAAATGGCTTACCCCAGCAAAGAGTCTTCACCCAGAATTGTAGACCCTTCCACTAAACATTGTGCCAATGTTGTTAATGGCAGCTTCTTCTGTAGGCATGATCAACATGATTTATAATTAGATCTGATCGGCTGTGATTACCAGGCAGGATAATGTAGCTAATACCCTGTGTCTTTATAGACTATAGAATTTAGAGATAGAGCGTGGAAATAGGCCCTTCGGCCCAGCGAGTCCGCGCCGAGCCGCGCCGAGCCGTGATCACCCCGTGCACTAGCACTATCCTGCACAATAGGAACAATTTACAATTTTACTGAAGCCAAATAACCTACAAACCTGTACATCTATGGAGCGTGGGAGGAAACCGGAGCACCCAGAGAAATCCCACGCAGTCACAGGGAGAACGTACCAAACTCCGTACCCACAGCACCCGTAGTCAGGATCGAACCCGGGTCTGTGGCAGTGTGAGGCAGCAACTCTACCGCTGTGACATTCCTTTATTTTCTATCACGAGATGTAATTCTGTTCAGATAAGTAAATGTTCGCTGGCCACTATTTACTGTTGCATTTGGTAACTTTGCTACCACTTTTTTAAAAACCTTCCATCATTTGATCTTTAACTAATTGATAATAAATCGCTTATTAAATTTACAATTAATTCCATCCAATAAGATGTTAATTTTAAAACAAAATATTACAGCTGCAGGAAAAGCAGGCAAGTCACGACCATTATAAATCAACATTTCAGGAGAATATTCTTCTTTAAAATTGCAAACGTTAAAATGATATTTTCCAGGTGCATAGAATAGAATCTATGGGGATGTAATATCCAGTGATCACATATCTTTGGGATGTGGGAGGAAACTGGAACACCCGGAGGAAACCCACACAGTCGCAGGGAGAACGTGCAAACTCCACACAGACAGTACTTGAGATCAGTTGCGACACTACGCCACCCTAGAACAGTATAGAATGATCGAACCATATCTGCTGCTCATTAAGAAAAACGCTAAGTGCTGGAGAAACTCAGCAGGTCAGGCAGCATCTGTGGTCTGATGAAGGGTCCCAACCCAAAGCATGGTCTGCCCATTGCCGGCACAGATGCTGCCTGACTTGTTGACTTCTTCCAGCACTTTGTGCTTGGATCAAGATTCCAGCACCTGCAGTTCCTTGCTCCTCCAATCTGTTGCTAATTAGTCATATGTCTCAATCAGAACAAAAATAAACATTAAATGGAAGCATAAATAGGCCATCTGTTCAATAGCTTTTACATTCCTGCACTAGTCTTGTATTTCTTGATTTCACAGCAGGTCAGGCAGCACCTCTGTAGAAGATGGATAGGTGACGTTTTGGTTCCCTCTGAAGATGGTTCCTGACCTGAAGCATCACTTTAGTTTATCTTAGTCTAGAGATACAGCATGGAAACAAACACCTGAGCTCACCGAACCCACGCCAACAAACAATCACCACTACATTAGTTCAATCCTACACACACACAGGGACAATTTACAGAAGCCAATTACATACAAACTTGCAGGTCTTTGCAACGTGGGGGGAAATTAGACCACCCGGGGAAAACTCACAGGGTCACAGGGAGAACGTACAAACTCCGTATAGACAGCACCCATGGTCAGGATCGAACCCGGGTCTCCGGTGGTGGGAGGCAGCAACTGTGTCGCCCCTATCCATGCTCTCCAGAGAGGCTACCTGACCCGCTGAGTTATTGCAGCACTGTGTGTGTGTCATTGAGTGGGACTCCTTTCATTTGAGAATAAAATGCATCTGCATCTACAACAATGTTCTGGGTTACCAAACAAGCGAAGAAAAGTTTGGCAAAGAGTTTGGGTTAACATCCATTTACAATTCATTTCTCCGAGGCTCGCTCATGCATATACGGTCGGTCGATTCAGTGGACAGTAATTAATGGAAACGTACGGATCGTTTGTCTCCGTCCACACCTTGTTGTCCCTGGAGACATGCTGTGAGTTTTTTATGAGTGCTGTGCGAGACTTGTTTTACCAACTCTAGACGTTTCTCCACCTGTTTAATGAAAAGGTTTTTACAGTGAAAACAAAATCAAAATCACATAAACCGAACGGGATGCAAATAGATTGTTTTCTTCTGCTCACATTTCATATTAAACAACGTACTTTAGACGTTAGACATTAGAGATACAGAGCAGAAACAGGCCCTTCAGCCCATCGAGTCTGTGCCGACCAGCGACACCAGCACTATCCTAAATACTGGGGACAATTTACAATTTCACCAAAGCCAATTAACCCACAAACCTGTCTGTCTTTGGAGTGTGGGAGGAAACCGGAGCACCTGGAGAAAACCCACCTAGTCACAGGGAGAAAGTACAAACTCTGTACAGACAGCATCCATAGTCAGGATCGAACCTGGGTCTCTGGCGCTGTAAGGCAGCAACTCTACCGCTGTGTCACTGTGCAGCTCAGTAAATTAATTCTGTAATATTGATTTGGGGATTTTAAATCTCCACTTCAAACATATGGTAGTTTTCATTTCCCAAGTATTTGACGGCATGTCAAGGTTACTTTCTGCAGTAAAGACAATCAAATTCTGCCACGAGTGCGTCAACTCTGCAGCCTAGCTCAAGCATAATTTATCCTTCCTAACCGCAATAAAGAGGTGACCTAAAATAGCTCACCGTGAACGGCACAGACAACTGATGGCGTCGAATCCAGCCGACTCTTTCTGTGTTAGTTACAGAAGTGGATCTGCAATCATGCATTATAATCGCTCCACTCTTTCAAATCTCGACTCCTGCAGTAACATTTCATTCATTAACTATGCTATGTGTACACTGTGAATGAATGACTGTGAATTGTAATCATGTATTGTATTGCCGCTGACTGGTTAGCATGCAGCAAATGCTTTTCACTGTGCCTTGGTACATGTGACAATAAACTAAACTAAACTAAAACTCTCAATATATTACATTGGCTTGAGTGATAGGGGTGGCACAGTGGCAGAGTTGCTACCTGACAGTGCCAGAGCCCCGGGTTCAAACCTGACTACAGGTGCTGTTTGTGTGGAGTTTGTATGTTCTCCCTGTGTCCGCGTGGGTTTTCTCTGGGTACTCTGGTATCCTCCCACACTCCAAAGACGTACAGGTTTGCAGGTTAATTGGCTTGGGTAAAAAAAAAATTTGACTCTAGTGTGTTGGATAGTGTTAGTGTACGGGGTGACTGCTGGTCGGAGCGGACTCAGTGGGCCTATGTCCCACAAGGAGGAACTCAGGAAACTTATCATCCTGAGAAAGTAGTTCTGAGCAAATTGATCCAGCTGTGATACTGACTGACATCATCCTTTAGGTTTTAAAAGCTGACGCATGGATTTAATTTTCCAAAAATTCTCCATATTCGGGGAAGATTCCATTAGATTGCAAAATTGGAGATTCAAAACAGAATGGGGAGTAAAGGCAGGGAACTACAGAGTTGTTAACTTAACATCGGACAATGGGGGAATATTGGAAGCTACTATTAAAGATGTTGCAGCAGTTCATTTGGAAATAAACTCAAGGTAATTAGGCCAAGTCAATGTTTTGTGTGAATCCTTCATTGGAATCCTTTGCAGACTCTTGTACCCATGGTTAGGGAATCAAGAACCGAAGGACGTAGACTTAAGGTGAGAGGGACAACATTTAATAGGAACATGAGGAGCAACTTTTTCACTCAGAGGGTGGTGGGTTTAGGGAACGAGTTATCAGACGTGGTAGTTGAGGCAGATATTGTAACAGAATTTAAAGGACATTCGGACTGATACATGGATAGAAAAGGTTTATCTCAGATGGGCATCCTGGTTGGTATGGACTGGTTGGGCCAAAGGGCCTGATTCTGTGTTGGATGACTAAGTAATATGCACTGTAGACAAAGTGAAATCAGTTGATGTACTTGGATCTCCAGAAGGTATATGATAAGTTTCTGCAATAACAGCTGCAAGATTAGTTGCCTAAAATGACAGAGAAAGTAGAAATAAATAGTGCAGGGAGGAACTGCAGATGCTGGTTTACACCAAAGATAGACACAAAGTGCCGGAGTAACTCAGCGGGCCAGGCAGCATCTCTGGGTAAATAGGTCTATTTGTGACTGGAGAGATGTAAGGTGTGGTGTCTGCAAGAATTGGGGCCGGGGTTTAATTATTTTCCATTTTATCTGATGAATTTGCTGAAGGCACAGAAAGGGCTGCCTGATATTGCTGATGATACAAAGGAACATATCAATATATGTGGTGAAGAGAGGACATAGGAGCCTGTAAAGGGATACAGGTAGGTTGTGAGTGGACAACAATTTGGCAAATGGATTACAAGAGTCAAGAGTGCTTAACTGTTATAAATACCGACAATGGACCAATGAAATTCTTACTTGCAGCAGCTTACCAAGCCTGTAAACGCAACACACACAGATACATGTCATAATTACAAAATTCAGTAATTTAATAACTATAATTTGATAGCAAAAAAAATCTGGTCCATACTGGAATGAAAGGTACAGTCTGTAGATAGTTTATTTTTAATAAAGAAAATGAAAATAAAAACAAGCATATTTCCTAAATGTTGAGAGATTACAGAGGTCTAAGATGCATGAGTGACAGAAGACTAGTATGCAGGGCCAGCAAGTAATCTGGAAAGCTAACGGCGTGGAATTGTATATTGTTAGGGCTTTGTTTGGATATTTGATTAGAAATCTTGTGGAAAGACTTTGTCCAATTGTTAACTTCAGAGCACATTAAACAAACCAGAAGATGTACATTAAATGGTACATGGGTTTTACACAGTTAGAGGAGAATTTGCTGGACTGTATCATTACAAAAATAGATCAAAAAGAAATCAAGGGTTAATGGATTTTTGCAAAAACAAGTGATTAAGGAGGTGATAACAAATAGTTTAGAAAATTGTCATTAACTTCACATCTTGTGCTCTTTGTCTGATTGGCTCTGCTTCAAGCAAACTGGTTTTACTGCTGTTTATAACGGACACCTGAACAGTGCAAGGCTCGGTTTATGAGGATGAATAAACTGGAAATTAAAAGGGATTAGATGTTCTGTGTCAGACAATAGTATTGGGTTGAGAGTATTCGATGATACTTTTAGTATAATTGTAGTGGGATGCCCGGATGCATGAACGATCCTGCTGTGGTGTCATCATGCAAAATGGATGAACAAATGTTACCTGAAGCAAATCTTCATTCAATACTTCTGTCTTTTCAGCTCTGCAACAGAGGAAGAAGTTGTATTGTAATAATCCCAGACGTACAGGACAAGTGTACAAACCTTTCTAAAATTAACCTTTAAACAGTTCATGCCACATTGTGAATGCAATGTTAAAGTCACATTCATATCATATGGCTGAGAATTATCCGTGCAATGTTTACTTAAACTATGACTTTTTGGTTGCAATTTTGGTACAAAATAGAGAGCCCTTTTCAGAGCATCTCCCATAAGCATAAATTTAAAGTTGAAATATCCTTGATAAATCAGTTACATTCAATTATATTTTATTATATTATATTTAATATAATTTGTTTTAGTCTGTTTTACAAGTATGGAGATGCAAGGAACTGCAGAACTGTGAACAAACACAAAGTGCTGGAGTAACAGTGGGTCGGGCAACATCTGTGGAGGGAATGGAAAGATGGCGATTGTAGCAATCAGAATTCAGATTGCTGGAAGCTGTTGAGGGACAATTTCACAGCATGAAATTGAAAGATTCCAAGACGGGTCCTGGAATCTTTCCAACACGGAGACCAAGGAATGTAACTTGTAAATATTGTGTCAGTATTATTATTATTCCACATCTGAGGCGAAGATGTGACCGATTTCAGCATCTAATGTCTGATCTTAAGAAATCAGCAATGGAAACAGGCCCTTCGACCCACTGAGTCCATGCCTACCAATGTTCACTGGTACGCACTCGCAGTCTGAAGAAGGGTTCCAACCCGAAACGTCACCTATTCGTTTTCTCCAGAGATGCTGCCTGACTTGCTGAGTTACTCCAGCATGTCGTGTTCATCATCAGTTCACACTGTTCTATGTTATTCCACTTTCGCATCCACTCCCTACACACTAGGGGCAATTTACAGAAGCGTCTTTGGGGATGTGGGAGGAAACCGCAGTAGCAGGATTAAACCCACGTGGTCCAAGAGAGAACATATAAACTCCACACAGACAGCACCCAAGCTCAGGATCGAACCAGGGTCTCTTGCACTAAGAGACAGCAGCTCTACTAGCTGCGCTGCATTTTGTCTAACCCCTTGGCTGGTGTCCATTTTACGGAAAAAAAACAAATGATGTATACATTTTTCTCACTGGTGGCTTGTGTTTTTAATATTTTGAATTTGTCATAGCCATAAAATTACATTCTTATTTGCTTCATTATCTGAGAAACCAGTGGACACAATATTTCTGAAAGTAAATGCTGACATTGCTGATATTGGTAAATGCAGTCTGCAGATATCTAACTTTCATTAGTAGTGAGTGATTTCTCTAATATAATTATTAAAATATTACAGGTATGTTCTAAGCACATTTCATTAACACAAAAGCAAACAGCAAGGTTAGCACCTGAATGAAACCCAACACATTCCATAGCATCTGCTGCAGTTAATGCCCTTGAACTAAACGTCCCTTGGCAATGCAGCATTATCAACACGATCTGCACTAATCCATTATAGTGAGAATGCAGAGAGTTCTGTATATTGAGAGACATTGATATTTATAGCAATTCCCAGATTAACTATAGGCATCCTATATTTTTGCTCTGCATTATATAATTCTCAATACTGCGATGTTGTGACACAGTGAGGAGGGTCCAGACCTCAGTTTCTTCTTCATCATCTTGTAGATGCTTCCAAGGTAATGGAGGAATTCGAGGAACCGGATGAAATACCGAATCTTTGAAAAGTCGGCAGTCAGAACTTCTTCTCTCGAGCCACAGAGGCGAGAATACGGCACACTGCTTCTATCTTCATTGACCAAAGGCATCTTGAAGTGCCACGTTATCTTGCAGGTTCAGATTGCAATAGTGTTTTTAAATCATTGTTTTTAAATATTTTTTTTTGCTATTTCTCAGTAATTGCATCTACAAGACGAGCAGTTCGAAGCCCGGTCTTTCAGCAGACTGGCCAGAGTACTGAGTCAGCTTGCAGTTGCAGTTTTACTGAATGTTCACTGCCTTCTTGATTCACCGCTCCATCCTGCAATACCCTGAATTTTAAGGTCAAAGCTATTCAGTCTATGCGAAGAAAAAAAGCTGCAGTTGATGTACACACTAGACTGATCATCAGAGAAGATTAACTCCTGGCTGACTGTCTTTAGACTTTAGAGATACAGAGCAGGAAACAGGCACTTTGGCCCACCGACTCAGCACTGACCAGCGATCACCCCGTACACGAGCATTATTCTACAGACAATTTACAATGTATACCAGAGCCAATTTACCTACAAACCTGTACGTCTTTGGGGTGTGGGAGAAATCGGGAGCATCTGGAGAAAATCCACATCGTCACAGGGAGAACGTACAAACTTTGTACAGACAACACCGGTAGTCAGGATCGAACTTGGGTCTCTGGCGCTGTAAGGCAGCTGCTCCACAGTGCCGCCTGTCATTTGAATACTTCTCAGATTACATCCTTGTGGCATACAGCCAGCTATTTTCATTTCAACTGCTAACAAATCTCTTTTTTTTTTGGCACTAAATATCTTGAAAAAATGTGTGGCAAAGCAGACTAATTGTCCTTTAAATACACTTGTTAGTAATCAAATGAAAATTGTACTCAATCTCTTCGGTTAGGTTAGGCTTATTATTGTCACATGTAGTGAGGTACAGTGAAAAGCTTTGTTTGCATGCTAGATCAGATATTCCGTACATAAATACAATCTGGTCAAACACGTTTGATAAAGCAAGGGCATAGATAGAGCTAAGGATAAGATAGAGTGTAGAATATAGTTCCCAACATTGTTAAGGGGCTGTCCCACATGGGCAACTTAATCTGCGAGTTCTGGCGAGTTTACCCTCGACTCATACTCGCAGCGTGGTCGACACAAGGTCGTAAGAGATCTTTGTAACTCTCCTTCAAGCTCGAGAGTAGTCCCCGTGTACTCGAGGCCTCAGGTAGGTCGTGGCGTATTTTTCAACATGTTGAAAAATGCCCGCAAATAAAAAAAGGTCGCCATGGAAAAAATCGACACTTCTTTTACTCGTAGGTTTAGTCGTAGTAGGTCATAGTAGGTCGGCATGTTAGTCGTAGGTAATCGAGGGTAGTCGAAGGTAGTCGTAGATAGTCTTCATCATAGTCGAAGGGAGGTCAAAGGGAGGTCAAAGGGAGGTCGAAGGAGGTCGTCTTCACTCTCCACTATTCGGTGTCCAATTTTCCCGAAGTTAGTGGTAGCCAGTCATAGCTAGTCGAAGCTAGTCTTCAACATAGTCGAAGGAGGTCTTCAACATGACAGTTTTTCATACTCTCCTAAACTCTTCTAAACTCTCCAATTAGGTCGCACAAGTGGGACAGCCCCTTAACGCATCAGTTCCCCATAGACAAAGTCAAGAGAAAGTTAGATTTAGCCCTTAGCTCTTAGGGCTAAATCTAATCAAGGGATATGGGGAAAAAGCAGGAACAGGGTACTGATTTTAGATGATCAGCCATGATTATATTGAATGGCGGTGCTGGCTCAAAGGGCCGAATGGCCTACTCCTGCACCTATTTCTCTATGTTTCTATGTTAACATCTTCAATGGGGTAGAGGTGAATCGGACAGTTCCCTGGCTTATGGTAACCCTGGTTAAACAGATATCCAATCAAAGGGAAAAAAAACAATTATCTTTTCAACACATGATATGCCCTTTACTTCATCAATAAGCCAGACCCATCGCCTGGTTGTTTTACTCATTGAAACCGTTTCCAACTAAGTTCTTTAAGATGTCACTGTCCAAGAGAAAGACGAAATGCCTTCCCTGCATGTAGCAAGGCCATTGTTGAGATCATTAACCATTATTGAAATAACAATTGTCTTCATTTAATAAGATTCTGATAGCAAAGTGAGTGGTGATTTTAAGCATAATTTGTTTAGATGCAGACTACACGGGGTAGAAAAGTTTCTGGATATAAAAATCATAGAGTCTTACAGTGTGGAAACAGGCCCTTCAGCCCAACTTGCCCACATCGGCCAACATGCCCCATCTACACTAGTCCTACCTGCCTGAGTTTGGCCCATATCCGTCTAAACTCGTCCTATCCATGCACCTGCCTAAATGTTTCTTAAACGTAGCGATAGTCCCAGCCTCAACTACCTTCTCCGGCAGCATGTTCCATACACCCACCACCCTTTGTGTGAAAAGGTTACCCCTCAGATAGTGCACAAAGGAAGTGTGTAGGAGAAACAAATGTTTTCCGCATCACCAGCAAAGTGTGGAAAGCACAAGCTTTGTCCCAGTTATTACAGGAACTACTACTAGGCCAGTGCTTTTAAAACTATGACAGACACAAAATGCTGGAGCAGCAATTCAGTGGAACAGGCAGCATCTCTAGAGAGACGGAATGGGTGACGTTTCAGGTCGAGACCATTCATCAGACTCGTCTGAAAACTTCTGGGTCAGACTCAAAGCTAATGCCTGCTTCAACTAATTAATGTGGATTGCAGCAAATTTTCCTTCAAGACCCTTCGGCCCACCGAGTCCACTCCGACCAGTGATCACCCTGTACACAAGCACTATCCTACACATTTGAGACAATTTTATCATAGCCAATTAACCTTCAAACCTTTGGCATGCAGGAGGATGTACAAATTCCATACAGACAGCACCCATAGTCTGGATCGAACCCGGGTCTCTGGCACTGTACACAAAAACTCTACCGTTACCCAATTTATGAAAGGAATTTATGAATGGAAAATCATGCTTGACTAATCTTCTGGAATTTTTTGAGGATGTGCCAAGTAAAATGGACGAAGGGGAGCCAGTGGATGTAGTGTATCTAGACTTTCCGAAAGCCTTTGATAAGGTCCCGCATGGGAGACTGGTGACTAAAATTAGAGCACATGGTATTGGGGGTAGGGTGTTGACGTGGATAGAAAATTGGTTGGCAAACAGGAAGCAAAGAGTAGGAGTGAACGGGTCCTTTTCAGAATGGCAGGCAGTGGCGAGTGGAGTGGCGCAAGGCTCGGTGTTGGGGCCGCAACTGTTTACCATATATATTAATGATTTGGAAGAGGGAATTAGGAGCAACACTAGCAAGTTTGCGGATGACACGAAGATGGATGGCAGTGTGAACTGTGAAGAGGATGTTAGGATGTCGCAGGGTGACCTGGACAGGTTGAGTGAGTGGGCAGATGCATGGCAGATGCAGTATAATATAGATAAATGTGAGGTTATCCACTTTGGTGGCAAAAACAAGGGGGCAGATTATTATCTCAATGAGGTTAGGTTAGGTAAGGGGGAGGTACAGCAAGACCTGGGTGTCCTTGTACACCGGTCACTGAAAGTTGGCGTGCAGGTACAGCAGGCAATGAAGAAAGCTAATGGAATGTTGGCCTTCATAACAAGAGGATTTCAGTATAGGTGTAGAGAGGTTCTTCTGCAGTTGTATAGGGCTCTGGTAAGACCACATCTGGAGTATTGTGTACAGTTTTGGTCACCTTATTTGAGGAAGGACATCCTTGTGATTGAGGCAGTGCAGCGTAGGTTCACAAGATTGATCCCTGGGATGGCGGGACTGTCATATGAGGAAAGATTGAAAAGACTAGGCTTGTATTCACTGGAGTTTAGAAGGATGAGGGGGATCTTATAGAATCATATAAAATTATAAAAGGACTGGACAAGCTAGATGCAGGAAAGATGTTCCAGGGGCCATAGTCTTAGAATAAGGGGAGGCCATTTAAGACTGAGGTGAGAAAAAAACTTTTTACCCAGAGAGTTGTGAATTTGTGGAATTCCCTGCCACAGAGGGCAGTGGAGGCCAAATCACTGGATAGATTTAACAGAGAGTTAGATAGAGCTCTAGGGGCTAGTGGAATCAAGGGATATGGGGAGAAGGCAGGCACGGGTTATTGATTGGGGACGATCAGCCATGATCACAATGAATGGCGGTGCTGGCTCGAAGGGCCGAATGGCCTCCTCCTGCACCTATTTTCTATGTTTCTATGTTTCTACTGAAGGAGGCAACTTATTGAGAACAAGATGAAGCATTAATTAAAGAGAGACACACACAGAGGGAATTTTGCAATATTGAAAGATCATGTTTCATTCACAATGTTTTGTGAACTAATTTATCCCCATTGTACAATTAACTGCTCCTTTATTAAAGAACGTTAAGTGATATTTTCTGTCATTTACGCCTTTGAAATTTGTTTTCTAACTCTTATAATTTTCTAAAGTGATTGCAGCTGCAAAATCTTGGCTCCTGACACAAAATGAATGTAAACACTACCTCATTAGACTGTTTTTCTGGCATCCAAACTTCCACCTCTGAGGATATGTTTCCAGCGGCCAGCAGCTTTCACACATTCAATAATGGACAACAATGGTGTGACGTTAATCCGTCCCGGACAACAAGTATTTGTTCGTCAAAGAACCCGAGACAAAATGTCACCCAAGCTAGACGCAAAAAGCTGCAGTAAAGGGCCTGTCCCACGAGCATGCGACTGCATGCGGCAAGCGCGACCTAACGTGGTCGCTAGAGCCATACGGCCTCGCGGGGCCGGTCCCACTTCGATCGCCGGAGCCGTATGGAATTGTGCGGAGCTGGTCCCGACATCGCGAGGGGCTCCGAAAAACTGACACTGTCCAAAAATTCTGCACGGCAAAGGCCTGCCGGCCCGCAACCGCATTGAAGCCGTACGCACCGCCTCGACGGGCGTGCACAGCGTCTCAACGCCGTACGCAGCGTACGTCTTTGCTCGAACCTCATGTCAACTCGTACGGGATCACTCGACCTCCACGTGGCCCCCGCTTCCGGCTCGCCGCATGCAGTCGCATGCTGGTGGGACAGGCCCTTTACTCAGCGGGTCAAGCAGCATTTCTGGAGACAAGAAATAGATGACGTTTTGGGTTGGGACCCTTCTTCAGACTCGGAGGGGGAGCAGTGAGAGAGGACGTCACCTATTCCTTTTCTCCAGAGATGCTGCCTGACCTGCTGAGTTATTTTGTGTCTATCTTCGGTGTAAAACAGCATCTGTAGTTCCTTCCTGCCCAAAACGTCACTATCTGCAAGATTAGCGAATATCCCAAGTACAGTCTCACTTCTTGCACGTTGGTTTTTTAGATAGCTTTAGAGATACAGCACGGAAACAGGCCCTTCATCCAACCGGGTTCATGCTGACCGGCAATCACCCACACATCAGTTCTGCGTTATCCCACTAATGCATCCTACACACAAGGGGCAATTTACAGAGGCCAATTACGTCTTCAGAATGTGGGAATTACGCCCACCCGCACGTCTTCAGAATGTGAGAGAAAACCGGAGCAGCCGGAGAAAACTCACACGGTCACAGAGAGAACGTGCAAACTCCACATAGATTGCACCCGTAGTCAGGATTGAACACGGTTCTCTGGCATTGTTAGGCAGCAACTCTGCTGCCCCTAATACAGGATAAGGCAAGATAATATTCCTATTAAAGATGAAGGTTGGAGCCAGTGGGTGGGCTGTGGACTTGCCTGTCCTGCCATCAACAGCTCCCCGAGGGTTCAGAAGATCGTCTACGGAAGACTCCACGGCAGCAGAGTGGTGGCTGCAGGAGGGGTGAGGACGGCACATTCATGGGGTCGAGGAGTCAGTGGAGTGGGCCGCTAGAAGCCCTGCAGCAACCGGTGGATCGCGTGGATAGGTGGGCCCACGCGCGCGAGGTCAGACGCGCGCGTGGATTGGATGCAGCCTGCAGCGGCAGGGAGCAGCGGTGGAGGACACCGACAGTTTTGCCAGGACAGGCCGGCCCCGCACCACCAACCCAGTGCCGATAAGATTCTATACCACGACAACAAGCCTTAAGGCCACGACAGGACTGGATATTCTTTAGTCAGAGGGTGGTGAATCTGTGGAATTCTTTACCACAGAAGGCTGTGGAGGCAAAGTGAGTGGATATTTTTAAGGCAGAGATAGATAGATTTTGATTAATACAGGTGTCAGAGGTTATGGGGAGAAGGCAGGAGAATGGGATGAGGAGGGAGAGATATATCAGCCATGATTGAATGGTGAAGTAGACTTGATGGGCCGAATGGCCTAATTCAACTCCTATCACTTATGACCATATGATATCTTTAAGAACTTGATATTTGAAAGGTACAAGATGGTGCCAGATACATGGGTCTCTTTGTGTACAGTCCTATACAAAGTCAACTACACTTACACTATAATTGTTGCACTCTTGTACTATGTATGATTTTGCTAGATTGTATGCAAAACAAAGAATTTCACTGTATCTATGTAACGATAAAATACTATTGATGATTCGAGGAAATGCTGGGAAAGTTAATAATTAGTGGTTTATGATTGTCACGTGTACCGAGGTGCAGTAAAAAGCTTTTTTGTTGCGACAAAGATTCTGCAAAAAGACTACATGATTACAATCAAGCCGTCTAGAAACAATTAGACAGGTACATGGGTGGGATATGTAATTGCCCCCCATGTCCGTGCCAACCAGCGATCACCCCTACACTAGTTTTATCCTAGAAAGTAGGGACAATTTACAGAAGCCAATTAACCTGCAAACTTGCGTGTCTTTGGAGTGTGGGAGGAAGCTGGAACACAGGGAGAAGATACAAACTCTGTACAGACAGCACATGTAGTCCGGATCAAACGTGGGTCTCTGGCGCTGTAATAGCGCTTTCTCACGGGGCGACTTGACGCAAGAGTTAACCAGAGTTGAACATCGTGGGAACCCCGTGCGATAACCGTACGGCATTCATGGACCACCGTGGACCACCGTGGCGCTAACGGCAGGTACTCGTGTAACTTGGTGACTCGGGAGAAAATTCAAGCAAGTTTGAATTTCTCCAAGATTGACTTGTACACTTGTGGTTGAAGATTGCAACATTATATGAACGTAGTGGCCAGTGCGATATCCGTAATAACTCTTGCGTTTACCGTGGGAACTCCTGCGAATGGTGAACCCGGAAGCTGGACAGAGGGGACAGAAGGTGAGTAATCTGGAATGAACATGCTGTTAGGCTGGGATCATTCTCTGCGAGATGATCTTAGTGCGGGAGACAAGTGTAGGAGAGATGTACTGACTGTGTGGGCAGAGCTTTGGAAATGATTGCCCACCATTCTCAAAAGCCGCTGTGTCTCCCTGTCCCTCCAACTCCAGAGGAATCCGCGCCCCCTCATCCGCAACCCGGGTTCCTCTGGAGTTGGAGCGGGGCTGGGCTAGAGTTGCTGCTGGCTGTGAGTCTCTGGGATCTCCGTGCTTGCAATTGGTGTCCCGTTGGTCCTAACGTCTCCGGCCACCCCCCTGGACTGGAGCTGAGACTGTGAACTGTACCGCCCTTGCCCCCTCCCTCTGCAACTGCAAACAACCCCACAGCTCCCAGTCTCAGCTCCTGTACAGGGGGGTGGCTGGAGATGTCACAGCCCGAGCTGCGCCCCCTCATCCGCAACCCAAAGAACAAGACGCACCTTGCACACCATCAGCTTCTGTCCCTACGGGGAGCGTGTTCCTCTGGAGTTGGAACGAGGCTGGGCTGCTGCTGGCTGTGGGTCTCTGGGATCTCCGTGCTTGCAGTGGGCCTGGGGGTCGGTGTCCCATTGGTCCTGACGTCTCCGGTGACTGGCACTGACCTGCTGGCATCGCCGACGTGAAGACAGTGCAAAGCCCCCGCGCCGGTGCAATGGGCGGGGAGCTGAAGAGGGGAGGGAAGGGGTCACACACATGGCCGGGAAGCAGAGGGGTGTAGGTGGGGTGAAACTGAAGGGAGCGACAATCTGCTGCTGCCTGCCCGCTGAGTTAAAAAGTTCCCACGCAAGACTCACGATACACTGTATATCGTGAGTCTACCGTGGGAACTTTTTAAGGCAGCAGCAGATTGTCAATTATTAACCCTCCCGCGCAATTACCTTCTCTTTTATGAATGGGGATTAGTAGTTAGCACAGCCCAGCGTATGTGAAAGCAAGCAGCTAATGGATGTCTGTTGAGTTAGTGGTTCACTGCTGCATCAGGGGATGGGGAGGGGAATGACATGTTGTGTCAGAGTGCTGAGCAAACAACATCTGCTGTGTACACAGTGTCCACTGGCAGAATATACAGACCTCATGTCAAGAGTACAACACTACCTGCTGCTGCATTTGCAGCTCAGTGAAACTCAGCATCACTCGCTGTGTTCATATCAAGCGAGCCAATATCCAAATTGATTTAGTGTCATTGGAGTCGTACAGCATGAAAACAGGCCCTTTGGCCCAACTTGCCCACACCAACCAACACACACAGGGGGGCACGGTGGCACAGCGGTAGAATTGCTGCTTTACAGCGCCAGAGACCCAGCTTCGATGCTGACTACGGGTGCTGTCCGTACTGAGTTTGTACGTTCTCCCCATGACCTGCGTGGGTTTTCTCCGGGAGCTCGGTTTCATCCCACACTCCAAAGTTTGTAGACTAATTGGCTTGTGAAAACTGTAAATTGTCCCTGGTGTGTATGTGTGCGGGGATCGCTGGTCGGCGCGGACATGGTGGGCCAAAGGGCCTGTTTCCGTGCTGTGTCTCTAAAACTGAAAAGATTAAAACTCAGTGGGGTGAGGCAGCATTTCTGGAGAACACAGATAGGCGCTGTTTCGGGCCGAGACCCTTCGTAGGAGCTTGTGTAGAAATTCACTGATGGTTTTGCCACAATTGCTGGCCGAGAATGCACATCAACAACAAGGGAAGAAATTATGATTTGCTTTCTGCACTAAACATTAATAGAATGACATCTAAAATAAGCACGTGATCTAAACACCAGAGGACTGCACTCTTCCACACAATGGAGGGGAGGAGGGAATAAAAACACTTGTGTTCACAGTTGTGTCACCAGCAGTTATCTCATCAGCACCACTTTGACACACGGCAGCCTGTGCCAATACAGAGGGATCATCTCACTCACCTACCTGCATTCACATGTGACTTGGCAGGATTGCTCATAGCCTCCCCTGCAGCATTAATGTGCTAAAGTGGCCCTCTTTTTATTCCAGCTGCTGAGAAAGATTTTATTTGGTTTTAGCAAACATCGGTTCACAATGTAACCCTTTCCCTCTCACCACTCACTAATGATAAAAGTGGTCTTGGTGGATGAGTTGGGCTGAAGGGACTGAATCCTATAACTCTATAGGAATGGTATTTCTATTAGATAAGGTGTTCATAAGTTTAAAATTTCTAGGAGCAGAAATAGGCCATTCGGCCCATTAAGTCTATTCCTCCATCCACTCATGGCTGATCTGTCTTTCCCTCTCCACCCCATTCTCCTCCCTTCGCCCTATCGCCCTTAATACACTTATGAATCAAATCAAGTTAAATCAAGACCCAATCCACTTGTCTCTTCGCATTCCCACACTGACCTTTCTGTCCTGGGCCTCCTCCATTGCCAAATTGGGGCTCAGGTCCACATATTCCGCTGCTGTAGCTTACAACCCAACGGTATGAACACGTGTAGCTGGGACATTGTTGGCTGGTGTGGGCAAGTTGGGCCGAAGGGTCTGTTTCTACACTGTATCACTCAATGACTCTTTGACTCTATCCATGTTCTCCTGAAGTGCTGCCAGACCCTCTCAGTTACTCCAGCATTTTGTATTTTTTTAATATACATAATAGCAATGTCAGAATTAAAAAGTATTAATTCAGTTATTGTTGAACTGAGGTAAATTTATGATGCATTTGATTTACAAGAATAGCCTTCGCTAAACAGTCTCTTCTATTGGTTAACTCTCCAATCTGCTTCTGCACCAGAACGCCCAGATTGTTTATGCATCTACACAAAGGTAACTCTAACCCTGTCCACCAGAGGGCCGTTCACTCTCTCCACCATTCAAATGGCAATTCCACCATGATGTGTTTGAAGAATGGTCCCGGCCCGAAACGTTACCTGTTCAAGTTGTCCAGAGATGCAGCCTCACCCACTGAGTGACTCCAGCACCTTGTGTCTTTTATTGAAAACCAGCACCTGCAGTTCCTTGCATATTTCAACCATTATTGCATTTTTAATTTGTGAGATTTTTTCTACAATATATATATAGACTGATCTTAAATAGTTCCTAAAATTCATGTGATAGGAGCAGAATTAGATCATTTGGCCCATCAAGTCTACTCTGTCATTCTATAATGTATTTCCTCTCTTTCCCTCTCAACCCCATTCTCCTGCCTTCTCAGCATAACTTCTGACACTCGTCCTCATCAAAGATCTATCTATATCTGCCTTAAAAATGTTCATTGACTTGGCCTCCATAGCTGTCTATGGCAATGAATTTTACAGATTCACCACTCTCTGACTAAAGAAAGACATAAAATATGATGTGCACCACAGTGCTGTTTATTCTAAAAACATGAATTAAAATTTCAACATCAGTATTCATATATTATCATTATTATATCATTAGTCAAAATACTAAGCAAAATACAAATTGCTTTGAAATATAGAAAGAAAGAACTACAGATGTAGGTCTGAAGAAGGGTCCCAACCTAAAACGTCACTCATCCTTTGTCTCCGGAGATGCTGCCTGATCAGTTGAGTTACTCCAGCACTTGTGTCTATCTTTGCTTTAAAATATACTCAGTAGCGCTAAACTCTAGAAAATCTTAGCACACAATTTCTGAATATAATTGAACTAAAATAAGCTGAGAGTGAGAATGATTTTGGAAGCACAATGAAAGTGTGAAATTTAAGATTGCTAGTTTGGAAATACATTTGTATCTCGTGGCCTTCAAACATAAAACACAGATGAAAGGACATAAAACAGAATAGTAGAGATTTTTACATCGATGCATAGTGAGATTGTAAATGCATAAGCCATGTCAGAATTGTATGAAAGTATTAATTCAATTATTATTGTACCGAGGTGAATTTAAGCGGCATTTGATTTACAAGAATAGCCTTCGCTGATCAGAAAGGTTCACATTTTAGAAACTGTTCTTCCTGATCTCAAAGCAACCCAAACCGATTTGTATCCAATCATTAACTTCCTTTGATGTTTAATCTTTATAGGAAACTCGGTGTTCAGTCAAGCTGTGAATCTGGAGGTCAGCGATCTTAGGAAATGTGTTTGAGGTTTGGCACTTTAAACCAGGCTCAAATTTCATAGTCTACAGGACTGCATTGAACCGACCAACCACCCCATCCCTCCCCCAAGTGGCGGAACAGCATGATGGCGCAGCGGTATGGGTACAGTGCCAGAGGTTCGATCCAGACTACGGGCGTTGTCAGTACAGAGTTTGTCGTTCTCCCCGTGACCTGCGAGGGTTTTCTCTGGGATCTCTGGTTTCCTCCCACACTCCAAAGATGGACAGGTTTATAGGCTAATTTTATTGATATGGTTGTAAATTGTCCCTAGTGTGTGTAGGATAGTGCTAATGTGTGGTGATCGCTGGTTGGTGCGGACTCAGTGAGCCGAAGGGCTGGTTTTTCCATGCTGCTTCTCTGACAAAAAAATACTTAAAGCAGGTTCTTCAAAGCTCTGGACACTATTACTATCTCCTCAAAAGTGAACCAACATCAATAGCATATTAACAAGGTTAATATTTCCATAATCTTGAAAAAAACATTGAAGTCATACTTCTACAATGGTGGAGAGAGACATGGTGGAGAGAGTCACTGGCTTTAAGTTCCTGGGAATAAACATCTCCCAGGACCTCAAATGGCAAATGAACACCGTCACTCTCGTGAAGAAGTCACAGCAGCGGCTGTATTTCCTGAGGTCTCTGCGGAGAGCAAACGTCTCACAGCCGCTGCTGCTGTCCTTCTACCGATGCGCCGTGGAAAGTATCCTCTCCTATGGCATCCTGGTGTGGTTTGCTAGCTGCACTGTGGCTGAGAGGAGGGCGCTGCAGAGAGTTATAAAAACTGCGCAGAGTATTACAAACGCTCAACTGCCCTCCTTGGATGATATATATAGGGCCCGATGCTTGCGCTGGGCCACAAACATCAAGCAGGACACATCCCACCCAGCCAACCACCTTTTCACTCTGCTACCCTCTGGGAGGCGTTTCAGGTCTCTGAAGGCTCGCACCGGTAGACTAAAAAATAGTTTCTACCAATGTGCGATAAAAGAACTTAATTCCAACAGAGAATGCTGGGGAAGCAAAATGTAATTCCAAGAAATGCAACATTCTTTTAAAATTCTTTTTAAATACTTATTTATTATTTTTACTAATAAGTGTACATATGTGTCAATGGTTGTCGTGTTTGTATTTTTTAACCGGAGGAGATGCAATGGAATTTCGTTGCACAGTATTGTGCAATGACAATAAACGTATTCATTCATTCATTCATTCATTCATTCATTCATTCATTCATTCATTCATACAATGCGCTAAAAGATGATTTTAATACATCAAATTTCAAAAAGTCCCCAAGTGGGAGGGGGGGGGGCACACTCTGTTGCTCCACTCCTTCGCTGGGTACCGCCAAGGCCAGTAATCATATGATCGCTCAGCCCCTCCCCCCCCCCACTTTCAAAAACGCTCCACGGCCCCTGGTTCAGACGGAGTGCACTGCCAGATGTGAGCGGGGAACTGAGGCCAGTTGTCCATGATGTCTGGATCGCAATGCTCGATGCTTCGTGTTTTGGAGTTGGCTAATGTTAGGGATTTGTTATTAGCCTGATTTGTAATTAGTTGACAAAACCTTAATTTATTTATCCGGAATATCCAGGGGGATGGGATAAGTGTAATATTAAAATGACATGCAAGGTGTCAGGCTGTCTGTCACAACATACAGCCCAGATAACACATTATTTCCTTCAGTTAAATAGTGGGAAGGTAGCACTATTGTCATTTGCCACTCAACTATTATGTTTGTTTACCTCACCTACTATTTCTAACCCCCCCCACCCCACCCCACCCCCCCCATTGAATAGAAATGTCCCCAATCTCGGTGTTTTGTTAATTGAACATGTACATGGACAACCTCAAGGAGTGTAATCAGATGGAAACTGATTCAGATACGACGTTTAAGAGCTTTTTCAAAGAAGGGACATATTTTAAAGGGGTGACAGAGATACTTGCAGGGGAATGTGTGAGGAGGTTATTATTTGTCTTTAGTTTTAGCTTGAACCAGGACATCTGAAGGTTCAAAGTTTAATATAGTAATTGTGCTGATACTGACTCCAACCAACTATGTAATGAATATCATCCATTCCGGAGGATTTAGTTTTCTGACGCCATTTAAACTTCACTTGGATTTCAATCACTTCAATGTAAAAGTAATTGGGAATGGGGAGCATTGAAACAAAAAGTTGCCCTCGGTACATATTAACTGTAATATAATAATGTATGCATGTTGGTGGGTGCAATCAAAACAAAGATCATTTTATCATTGTTGTGTTATGAATACCACAGAAAATGTTATGTACTCTCAAGATCACGTTAAATAGAATATTATTGCTTAAAAATATAGTTATTGGACTTTGCATTTCGGAAAAGTCCAAGCTGAGAGGAAGACAGCAAAATACTGAAAATATTGGGGGTGAAAATGACTTCAGGACAGTTTGTTAGGAAAATGAAGGAAATGGTAACAGAATACTTATTCAGCTGAGTGAGTGTCAAAATAGTTGCACATTTCCTATCTTTATTGTCATGTCTCTTCAGAAAAAAGAAAAACGTACATGTTTTGCGTGCTAGAAATCCACTATCGTCATGGTAATTTTAGTGTATGACATGCAACACAACCTGTGTTGGAAAGAACTGCAGATGCTGGTTTAAATCGTCGACACAAAATGCTGGAGTAATGATGGAGGCAGCATCTGTGGAGAGAAGGAATGGGTGACGTTTCGGGTCGAGACCCTTACTCCAGCATTTTATGTCCATGCAACACAACCTTTCGAGCACATTTGTCGAATCACATTAGTGTAACCTCATTTATTCAGCAGTTTTCGACGACGACTGCAGCAGGCATTTACCAAATTAACAAATGTTTTGTTGGTTGAACCACAGCCAAGTGCCAGTAATAGATAAACAAATACTTTCATTGCTGAGCTAAGAAAAGGACAGAAATATTTATCTCGATCGCATTTAATGTCACTAGGGATTTTACCCCGAGCACAAAATCTACCCCAGTAATGCAAAGAATTTGGTTTTGTGTCCTAGATTAGGGTACGATTTCATGTAAAGACATTATCTTTGGACACATTCTTCTGTTTCCTGTGTCTCTTGGCAGAAGAAACAAGTCTTTCATTCCTCCACAATAAACCAGACTACTTCCTAAAAGGTTGTTTTTTTTAACGTTAGCCCATTAAACTTTTGCACTTTCTACAGCATTCACTCTGCCAACATGTTCGCTCGTCTAATACATCAATTGGGTTATATTTCGTTTTTAGTTTAGAGAAACAGGCCCCACGGCCCACCGGGTCCGCGCCGACCAGCGATCGCCGCACATTGACACTATCCTAGGGACGTCAGATGGCACAATGGGCTAAGTGTTCGGCTGGCGACCGGAAGGTGGCCGGTTCGAATCCCGCTTGGAGTGCATACTGTCGTTGTGTCCTTGGGCAAGACACTTCACCCACCTTTGCCTGTGTGTGAATGTGTGTGAATGTGTGTGAGTGATTGGTGGTGGTCGGAGGGGCCGTAGGCGCAGATTGGCAGCCACGCTTCCGTCAGTCTGCCCCAGGGCAGCTGTGGCTACAGAAGTAGCTTACCACCACCGAGTGTGACTGAGGAGTGAATGAATAATGCGATGTAAAGCGCCTTGAGTATTAGAAAGGCGCTATATAAATCCCATCCATTATTCATTATTATTATCCTACACCCACTATGGACAATTTTTTTTTTTAACATTTACCAAGCCAATTAACCTACTAACCTGTACGTGTTTGGAGTGTGGGAGGAAACCGAAGATCTCGGAGAAAACTCACGCAGGTCACGGGGAGAACGTACAAAGTCCATACAGACAGCAGCCGCAGTCTGGATCGAACCCGGGTCTCCGGCGTTGCATTCGCTGTAAGGCAGCAACTCCACCGCTGCGCCACCGTGACCATAATTATCTTATTAGTTTGTATAATTTTCACAGCAAAATCACCAAATGCACATCATATATGAACTGAAATATGCTCTTCCCCATTTCCATTGAATAAGGTGGCATGTGTCAGTAGGCACAAGAGACTGCAGATTAAATGTGTAGGTAGGAACTGCAGATGCTGGTTTACACTGAAGATGGACACAAAATGCTGGAGTAACTCTGCGGGGCAGGCAGCCTCTCTGGCGAGTAAGGAATGGGTGACGTTTTGGGTCGAGACCCGTCTTCAGTCACCCATTCCTTCTCTCCAGAGACGCTGTCTGTCCCGCTGAGTTACTCCAGCATTTTGTGTCCATCTTCAAGAGATTACAGGTAATGGAATCTGGAGCAAGAAGTAATCTGCTGGAGGAAAAAGGAAACTGCTGGAGGAACTCTGTGGATTTTTGCGGCATTTGTTTGGGGAAAGGAGTGGACGACGTTTCAAGTCGAAGCCCTGCATACAGTATAACCCCATTGCATGTCACACTGTCAGGCAATAGTACTCAGGCTAATACAAATTATTGAATTTATTAATACCTAGGAAAATCATACAGAAATTCAAAACTTATAAAATGCAGTGGCATAATAGCATCTTACTTAAACATAAAATGTTTCAAATGAACATAATTTCAGTGACTTCTATAAAAAAACACGCACGCACAACATGCTGGAGTAACTCAGCGCGTCAGGTAGCATCTCTGTAGGTTGTGGATAGGCGTCAGGCACCCGAAACATCACCTATCCACATCCTCAGAGTTGCTGTCTGACCTGCTGGCCAACTCCACAACTTTGTTTTTTTGTAAAGCAGCATCTGCACTTCTTTCACAAACTGTTTTTGACAAAATCATTTGGAAGTCAAAGAAGCGAATAGATCTAAAGGCACAGAGGTGGCGCAGCGGTAGAGTTGCTGCCATACAGCACTGGAGACCCAGGTTCAATCCTGACTAGGGGTGCTGTCTGTACGGAGTTTGTACGTTCTCCCTGTGACTGTGTGGGTTTTGTCCGGGTACTCCGGTTTCCTCCCACTCCAAAGACGTGCAGGTTTGTTGGATAATTGGCTTTGGTAAAATTGTAAATAGGATAGTGCTAATGTACAGGGATTGCAGATCGCCAGGGACTCAGTGGGCCGAAGGGCCTGTTTCCATGCTGTATCTTTAAAGGCTAAAGTAAAATGTAGGATGGGTGATGGATACGTGTGTGAGAGAATTAATGCAGTGGTATAAGGAAACATGGATATAAACTGAGATATACTCTGCAACATCTGAATCAGCCACTTTAAATCTGGAACCACTTAAACCACGCAATAATGCAATTCACCAATACCATTTATTTCAAAGCTAAATTAAAGATTTAAAAAACTGACTACACTCATATTTCAACGCAAATTAATAACTTTGATGTTAATTTTAGTTTGAAATCAATCAAAAACAAGCTATTTGGAGATGCAATAAAAAGTGACTGCAGATGTTGGTTTATACCAAAGATAGACACAAAATGAGTAACTCAGCAGGACAAGTAGCATCTCTGGAGAAAATTAATAGGCGACGTTTCGGGTCAGAAGAGGGCTCCCGACTACAAGTTCACCCATGAATTTTGTCTAGAGATGCTGCCTGACCCCCAGCATTTTGTGTCGATCTATTTAGCAATGTTTTATTTAACGTGTACCTGTATTCAAAGTAGATTCAATGACAATAGCAGCAACTATATGGTAACAAGGTTTCAAGTTGTCAGCATTAACAAATAGCCCAAAAAACTATAGAGATTTTACATTTCACTCAGTTTGTTGCTCATATTGCATCTGTGGCAACGGATTTTACTCTCGAAAATAAACAGCGGTATGTATATGCTCAAATAAAATTGTTACAATCTTCAATAATCCCTGAAAATAATATTGAGCTGATACACTGAAGCATGGAAAATTATAGACCAAAGATGGATTTTATGGGACTTTTTATATCCTAAGCAGAATGCAACATAATTAACGCACACGTTTTAGCCTTGATTTTTTAATGCGTGTGGTACAGTGGTTAATACTACTGACTCATGGCTTCAGGGGTCCTGGGTTGATCCTGACGTCAGATATTGTCTCTGCAGAATCTGCACATCCTTTCCATGATCATGTGGCATTTCCTCTGTGGACCTCCAGTTTCCTCCCACAGCACACAGGTACTGTAATTGGCTCCAGCAACTCATCCCTTTGTGTAGGTAACCATCAGAAAAACAGTCAAATGGGTGGTCTGGGACGTCAGTGAGAGATTAGAAGATGAAGGGGGAACAGGGAAACAATGAGAGGGGGAATTGGATTCATGAGATTGTTCCTCGGGAAACTAGCACAGACTCGATGGGCTGAAAGGTCTTCTTGCTTAATATGAAACAAAATAAGTTACTTGCAAAAGAAGACAGGTACAAAAAGCTGGAGTAACTCAGCGGATCAGGCAGCATCTCTGGAGAGAAGGAATGGGTGACGTTTCAGGTTGAGACCCTTCTTCAGACTGAGTCAGGGGAGAGAGAAGTCTAGAGATATGGAGCAGTAAGGTGTGAAAATGACAGATCAAAGCAGACGATGATAAGGAAATGTAGAATGGTTCGTTGTTAACTCAGGGGAAAGTGGCAAGGAGGCTTTCAATCGGTACAACTAATCAGAAGGCCAGTGAAACCAAAGATCCTATAGCAAGCAAGATAGACCACTCCTTCTAAATGCAATGGGCTGACGTGTAGTACACAATGGACCCGAACGTGGGGCTTTTTTTCATCCATTTCAGTAACTGGACCCGACCCGACTCGCAGTGTAATCAACGTTGCGGGGGAACAGTTTGTGTTAATAAATTATAATTCTGAAAATGAGGAGAAGAATTTTACCAAATAACTTTTATTTTTACGAGGATGTTTCCGTAACCGGCTTCCGTCTCCGCACTAGTTATCTTTGCTCCGCTACGGGATCTTTGGTGCGGAGACGGAAGCCGGTTACGTATATGGGGCCGAAAATTACCCATGAATCTGCCCATGACCGTACTGCGTCTTTTTCGTCGAGTGGACTATCTTGCTCGCTATACGATCTTTGAGTAAAACCAGTCAGAGAACAGGTAGGGGAGGGACAGAGTGCGAGAGAAAGCAAGGGTGACAAACTTAGAGCAATCAAAATCCATATCGCTGGGTTGTAAGCCACCCAAGTGAAATGTGAGGTGCTCTTCCTCACATATAGGAGGTGGCAACACTACTGAGGCCAGGTTTTACTGTTCACTCTACAAAATCTATTAGAAGTTTTGCCTCCAAAATATTGCCAGATGCAGCAGGCTCTTCAACATGGTTTAAGGAATTTGCTTTAAAATTTCAGCACGAACAGAAAAAGCTGGAAACAATCAGCCGTTCGGGCAGCATGTGTGGAAAGGCTTAAACACTAATGTTTCAGGTCAGACACACTCTTAGTCAGAACTGGGGAAGAATTTTTGCCTCTATCCCAGTTCTGATGAAGGGTCACTGACATGACATTCAAACTCTGCTGCTCTTTCCACAGAGGCTGCCTGATTTGCCGCATTCTTCCGTTTCTTTTTTTTTAGGATTTTTTTTCAGATTTCTGGCATCTGCAGTTTAAAAAAAAATGTAATCTAAAACTTTCAAAGTGACTCAATTACACAGTAGTGGGTTTGCAGATACATGTAAGGGTCAACTAAGGAGAGCAACTATAAAACAGACAGTGAATAAATATAAGGACAGCAGATTTACTTCACTGCTGAAACATAAGTGAACCAGATAGGTTTGAACGGCAATCCAGTGGATGCTAATATTATATTACAGATTTATTTTTAATTAATTACTTTACTGAATTGAAATCCCCATCTGGCCTGAAGGGATTTGTTCCCCTGTCTCTAAATCACTGCTAAAGGCCCAGAATTTAATCTGTTGATCAGTTTAATAAAGCAGGCCTGTGTACTGCCAATTCAACAGTGGTAGGGGTTTGGGTGGTGCAGTGTTGAAGATACTACTTGTGATCTCAGAATCTTTCAGATTACATGTAGGTTTAATAGAAGTTTAGTTTTAGTTTAGAGATACAGTGTGGAAACAGGCCCTTCGTCCCACCGAGTCATCCCCATAAACCAACACTATCCTACACACTAGGGACAATTTACAATTTATAGAGAGGCTAATTAACCTGCATACCTGTACGTCTTTGGAGTGTGAGAGGAAATCGGAAGCACACGGAGAAAACCCACACGGTCACGGGGAGAACGTGCAGACTCCAGACAGACAGCACCCGTACTCGGGATCGAACCTGGGTCTCTGGTGCAGTAAGGCAGGAACTCTACCGCTGTGCCACCCTTGGTGATTGAAGTTTTACAATTAAAATTAGCTAAAAAGACTTCTGAAAATGTAGAATAATGAAAGGATTTATTCTAGATGTGTCTGTTTATTATCTATTTGGGGGCACACGAAACTAATGATGGATACTGCCAGTTTTGTAAGATATACTCACTCACTTTAACATATTTTGCAAACAAACTGCAAATCACATCCAGTGTAACTTATAGCCACAATATAAATAGTGAACTGTAGATGTTGGTTCACTATAAAAGAAGAAAACAAAGTGTTGGATTAACTCAGCAGGTCAGGCAGCATCTCTGGTGAACATGGTTAGGTGACGTTTCAAGATGGGACCCTTCCTCAGACTCACAAATCAGTCTGAAGAGTAGTCTGAAGAATGGTCTAGAACCAAAACGTCAATGACCCATGTCTCCAGAGATGCTGCCTGACCCGCTGATTACCCCAGCAGCTTGTGTCAGTTTAACTTGCAGCCCTGGTGTAACAATTGTTCAGTAACAAGTAAAGTTCCGGTGGTGTTCAAAAAACACAAATGTTTAAAATAAAATCAAAGATAAAAAAGAAACTGCTACTAGTGGAAACAAAGAACTGCAGATGCTGGTTGATGCACAAAGTACTGGAGTAACTTAGCAGATCAGGCAGCATGTATTTTATTTGCACAGTCTGAAGCAGGGTCCCGCCCTGAAACGTCACTGATCCATGTTCTCCAGAGATGCAGCCTGACCCGCTGAGTTACTCCAGCACTTTGTGTCCTGAACGGCTGATGAGAGATAGTGAGCATGTCAACATCAGGAGAGAGAGAGGGGAAGGTCAATGATTTGGTTTCAGATGCTTTCTCCTTTACAAATGCTGACGAGACTGCAGTATCTTTCCAGCTTCCAGTGTCACAACTCTACATGAACAATTGCTGTCAGCACAGATCTGCGGCTGAAAGAAAATAAACTACACACATTGTGAGCATGTAAAACAGATATCAGCCTGCCTGAGGCAGAGCAGTAACCTAATACTCAGGATTTACAGCCCGAGGTTTCTACATCTGAATCCTGAAATTGGATTATAAGCTTATAAGCATTCCACTTAACCAACATCTTGTACTGAATTTCAAACTGAGAACTGAATCAACTCACAAATCCAAACCCAATTTGCTGATTAGTTAGATACGCAACTGTATAATCAACCAATACTTTTAAATGAAAAATGCATGGAAGAAATCCTACATTTTCCAGTACTTGGCATTTTACGAGGGGGGATAGGAGGATCATATTGCACCACAATAATGAATATGGTTAACCATGTACCCAAGTGCTAATCATTGATGTGAAATAAATGTTGTCCAATAATTTAAAGCTACAATAACCTCAGTTTTTGTACAAATTAAAATAGTTGATTTGTAATCCCTACACATGCAGCAAGCAACCGCAAGGAATGAGGGACACATGTTTATTGAGAGATACACTAAAAGTCTGAAGAAGGGTTTCGGCCCGAAACGTTGCCTATTTCCTTCGCTCCATAGATGCTGCTGCACCCGCTGCGTTTCTCCAGCATTTTTGTGTACCCACCAGTCAGAGTGAGTCAGACCACAAATTGGAGGAACAGCACCTCATATTTCGCTTGGGTAGTTAACACCCCAACGGTATAGAAACATAGAAACATAGAAATTAGGTGCAGGAGTAGGCCATTCGGCCCTTCGAGCCTGCACCGCCATTCAATATGATCATGGCTGATCATCCAACTCAGTATCCCGTACCTGCCTTCTCTCCATACCCTCTGATCCCCTTAGCCACAAGGGCTAAGTATGAACATTGACCTCCAATTTCAGGTAGTCCTTGCTTTCTCCCTCCTTCCCCTCCCCTTCCCAGCTCTTCCACAGCCTACTGTTTCTGCCCCTTCCTTTCTTCTTCCCGCCTCCCCCACCCCCACATCAGTCTGAAGAAGGGTCTCGACCCGAAACGTCACCCATTCCTTCGCTCCATAGATGCTGCCTCCCCCGCTGTGGTTTCTCCAGCATTTTTGTCTACCTTCGATTTTTCCAGCATCTGCAGTTCTTTCTTAAACATACCACGTCGCATGTCTTTATGGGATGTGGGTGGAAACCGGAGCATCCAGAGGAGCCCACACTGTCACAGGAGCAACGTGCTAACACCACACAGTCAGCACCCGAGGTCAGAATTGAACCCAGTTCTCTGGTATTGTAAGGCAGTGGTTCTACACTCATAGAGTGATACAGTGTGGAAACAGGTCCTTCGGCCCAACTCGCCCACACCCACCAATATACCTTATTTAGAATAATTGATAATCTATAGGTTTTTTTTGAGTTGTTGTTGCATCCAAAGCCACAGCAGGTAAGATTCTCCATGTTCCAGTTCATATCCAGTGCAAATGACAAATAAAATACTTGCTCAATGGCTGAGAATTAGTGTAAGATGAGAATAGGTGAATTCAATGTAGAACATAGAAATAAGAAGAGTTATGAAAATATATGATGAATAACAAGGGGCAAAGGAAAAGCAAGTGAATACTATTAAAATTTTATTTAATTAAAAACTAAAATAAAGATGGGGGTTAATATCGAAGGAACAAACTTGGATTGGATATTTTAATTTTGGTTTAGTTTAGAGATACATGGCCCCATTGGAGCACTGTGTTCGTGCCGACCAGCGATCCCCACATTGTAATACTATCCCACACACACTTCAGCGGTAGAGAGGTTAATAAGCAGTCATTAACACAACACTCAAAAATATTCTCAGGACTTGAAAAGACGATTCAACTTTCGGTGAAGAGTTTAGTTTGTATTTAACTGTGCAAGTACAAGCAAAGTTGTAACGTTCAATAAAGTAAAAATGTAACTCAGGCAGCAAGAGGACCTAATGCCAATGCAGTGTCATGTATCAGTTCTGCATTCAATCATAGGTACACAAAAATGCTGGAGAAACTCAGCAGGTGCAGCAGCAACTATGGAGCGAAGGAAATAGGCAACGTTTCGGGCCAAAACCCTTCTTCAGAAGTAACTCAGAAGTCCCGCTGAGTTTCTCCAGCATTTTTGTGTACCTTCGGAGTCTGAAGAAGGGTTTTGGCCCGAAACGTCGCCTATTTCCTTCGCTCCATAGATGCTGCTGCACCCGCTGAGTTTCTCCAGCATTTTTGTGTACCTTCGATTTTCCATCAACTGCAGTTCCTTCTTAAAAACTGCATTAAATCATATTTGTAGCATTGGAACATAAATGACTGAGGGTGTCATTGATTATACAGCTTTACATTATTTGATTCATTCAACTCTGCAACTTTCAAAATTAGCTACATCATTATTTTAAGACAAGGAAACTAATCCAATCAAGCAGTCAAAGAAACTAAGAACTACGATTTGCTTTGAAGTCTGTGAAGAACTGCAAGGTCCTAAACAGGTGTTAATCTGTTTTTTTCACACCTTTACACAACAGTCTTTTTACAGGAACAGCAAACTCATGATGTACTCAAAACCTGTTGTATAAACTGAGTTTGTGCTATTTGGAAACTGTTAAAATGATCTAATGGTTTCTCCTTTTAGGGCAATTGGTTTAAAATAAACTCTGCATTTATTTGATGAGCTTATGAGCCATCCTGATCTGCCTGTGCAAGAATGTTCAAAGGATCTCCATTCATGAGAACAGCAGCTTTCAAGCAATCCTGTATATGGGTGCATATAATATATTTGAAAGGACACAAAGTGCTGGAGTAACTCAGTGGGTCAGTCAGTATCTCTGGAGAACATAAATAGGTGACGTTTTGGGTTGGGACTCTGGGCGCCGCATAATTTGTTGTCTTTGTCAGCGCCGTACCCCGTTCCTGCTTTACCCCAGTTGTGTACATTGAGCCTCAAGGGGCGGTGGAGGCAGGTTCTCTGGATGCTTTCAAGAGAGAGCTAGATAGGGCTCTTAAAAATAGCGGAGTCAGGGGATATGGGGAGAAGGCAGGAACGGGGTACTGATTGGGGATGATCAGCCATGATCACATTGAATGGTGGTGCTAGCTCGAAGGGCCGAATGGCCTACTCCTGCACCGATTGTCTATTGTCTAAACAAAGAATCTCACTGTGCCTGATCACATGTGACAATAAAGTATTCCTATTCCTATTCTTCGGTCAGAAGGAGGGTCCCAATCTGAAACGTCACCTATCTATGGTCTCTAGAGATGCTGCCTGACCCACTGAGTTACTCCAGCACTTTGTGTCATTTTCTGTAAGCCAGCATCTACGGTTCCTTGTTCCTTTGTTAATTAATTACCATTCGATTAATACCGCATGTGTAGAATGGGATTATAATGGGATCTATTATGGGATTATTGTGCTGCCATGGAACACAGAATATAATTTCAGTAGCAAATACTTAGGAACGCTAGAAAGCACAACAAAGTCACCCAATACACTCCAGAATCCATCTTGTGCCCATGGACACATTGAAGGTGATATATATATAACATACAGGGAAATAGACACAAAATGCTGAAGTAACTCAGCGGGACAGTGCCCTATGATGCACTTGTTTGGAACCACTAGCTGACCAATGTTTGCAATGCAGTCCCCTTGTATTGAGCTTGGTCTGATCATTCCTTGGTGATATTTCAATTTTAAAAATCATAAAAAATGTATACAACTTAATCCTGTTTTCTGCCTGTCCCTCCATTCTATGCTTTAACATATTTCTGAACCAACTGCTGCATTCTTAACTAGGCAAGAAAGAAAACACACAGAGTACTTGTGAAAAATCCTTCACAGAACAAACTGTTCGGTTTAATAGTGGCATATTTAAAAAAAATGTATTTGAGGACAGATGTGTCGAAACATGTGACATTAAACTTTTATTTTGCAAACTGCTCTTATTTTATCATATTGACTTATTTAATACAAGAAAGGAGGAGGCTATTCTGCCAATCAGATCCATGCTAGCTCCCAGCAGAACTAATTATTTCATTAATATTGGTTACTGAATGTTCCACCTGACATTGGACTCGAAGGGGAATCAGTGGGAAGTTCATACGTTCCTAAGTTATATGAGCAGAATTCGGCCATTCGGCCCATCAAGTCTACTCCGCCATTCAATTATGGGTGATCTATCTTTCCCTCTCAACCCTATTCTCCTGCCTTCTTCCCATAACCCCGTACTAATCAAGATTCTATCAATCTCCGCCTTAAAAATATTAATTGACTTGGCTATCTACAGCCTTCTGTGGCAATGAATTCTACAGCTTAACCACCCTCTTCCTCCTCATCTCCTTTCTAAAGGATTTTGATGCACTGTTGTTGGATGCATGCAACACTGGAGAATGGTCAGAAAGACAGTACAAAACTTCCATGCTTGCATGCACTGGTGCAAGAGAACAGAAATGTCCCATGATTTACATGGCCAAATGTCTCTCAGTTAACCATGGAACTGATGACTATTTTTCTCTACAGAAGTGCAGGCCTTCACATTGTCCTAAAGAATACACTAAAGTTGAAGAGTTTGTAATATTTGTAATATTTGTAATATTTTGTTCCTTACAAATTCAGATAAAATATTTCTGGGGAGAGAAAAAACAACATAGTTGCCAGAACATTCTTCGAGAAAAATGTGAAGCGTTAAGATGCATCGTGATGAATTAATATTAATATTTAGGTTCAAGTCGTTCTCTTTACATGTACGTGTTAGCTCGCACTGACAGGTTGCACATCATTTGCATGATGTTTAAAAATTATGTTTCACAAAATCAGCATTACAAAGAAAGAGAAAAATGTCCAAAGTAAAATAAAGCCTCGCAAAGTTGGGTTAAATGACTTTACAAGGGAGATTACAGTGGCCCTTGAAATTCAGACCCACTGCCTTGGTTTCCCAATGCTCTGTCATCTGAAAATGGATACGTTAGTGGGATTGGGCTGGAATTGGGACCATTTCCGTGACGAATCACTCCTCTCCAAATCCGGAAACAGGCATATTTCATACTTATGCACGAATGATTTCCGCATCAGTCATATATGTTATGGGAACATTCCCTAGGCAACATACATTTGGTACATACATTGTGGAGGTAGGTCCAGCACCCTGTTCAGAGATTGATCAATATTGAGTTCCAATACTTCAAACCACACTGATTCACCACTTCCCAAATTGACTGAAAGGTACAGCAGGAGTGGCACAATGGGAGAGTTGCTGCCTTACAGTACCAGAGAACCAGTTTCCGTTCCCTCACTAATGAGCCTGTCCCACTTGTACAATTTTTCAGGCGACTGCCAGCGGCGGGAGAACTATCTGAGTGAATTTCACACGGTGCAAAGCCAATGTGATAGAGACGCACGCTGCGATGAACAGGAAGGTTGGCGCTGTAATTAAGATGGTGAAAGCACAGTGTACGGTAAGTCCTTTAAAAGAGGGGGGGGGGGAGGAGAAGGAGGAGAAGGAGGGAGAGGGAGTGGAGACAACATTTAAGAAGCCAGAGATACACGGCTGTGAAGCTCGGCGGACATTTAACATTACCGGTCGGTTATCCTTGGTTCTGAAAACTACTGCTTACATTTTTTTCCCCCAATGAGCCAATGAAATTCACCGGTCAGCACTGGCTACAACCTACGAGAACCTATGATAACCATCAACCTCCTGACAACCCACTAGGACCTCCTGGCGACCAACCTACGGCACGAGAATTCTCGCTACTCTCCATGGAGGCTTCATTCTAGTCGCCACTAATTGTATGCGGCGACCATAATGAGGCCGCAACTAGTTCCCAGAATGCGGGAACTCCTCACGACCATGAAGGCGACTCCCCGGCAACCGCCCGGCAACCGCCCGCGAACATGTGGCCACCGCATAGTCTCCTGCAGTCGCTTAAAAAGTCGCCTAAGTGGGACAGGCCCATTAGGCTACTGTCTGTACAGAGTTTGTACATTCTCCCTGTGACCACTTGGGTTTTCTCGGGTGCTCCGGTATCCTCCCACACTCCAAAGACGTACAGGGTTGTAGGATGTGAATGTGGATCACATGGAAGTAGTGTGCACATGGTCCCACACATCAGTTTTTCTCTTTGGTGAACATAGAAACTCATCATACGAAAAACATAGCAAGATCAGCCCATTATTCAATCAATTTGCCCAAGGATGTATTTCCATCAAGTTCTGCTTTTATTTCAGATTCCCACCATTGACAATGTTTGCCTTTGGTTGATATTGGTAACTTCTAGTTTTGTTTCTCTCCCCCACTTGCGAGATATGCTCTGTGTCTATTCTATTTAAATATTTTATAGTTACAGGTTCACTGTCGATTTCATGGCAACTGCTGATCTGGCGCCTATTTTAATTCGCAAATAGACACAACATGCTGGAGTAACTCAGCGGGACAGGCCACATCTCTGAAGAGAAGGAATGGGTGACCTTTCAAGACCCTTCTTCAGACCTATTTTAATCCAGTCAAAATTAAGAGAGCACACTTGAAATCCTCCATGGAAGCCCCCCTGAAAAAGTGGTGCCTAGGCTGGGTGAGATGGCCGATCGCGACCTCATCGGGACTACCACAGCTGATCAGCAGGTTAGAGTTTGCCAGATTAACAAAGAGAAATCTGTCAACATTACATTTAAAGTTTTAATTGTTACTTTATACATCAATTGTTATACGGTACTTGAATCAGAAGAGGCAGCAACTGAAGTAGGGCACCTACCCATGTTCTCCAGAGAGCTACCTGACCCCTTAGATGACTCCAGCACCATGTATACTTTAGTGTAAACCAGCACCTGCCGATTCTTGTGTAGGAACGAACTGCAGATGCTGGTTTACACTGAACATAGACACAAGATGCTGGAGTAACTCGACTGGACAGGCAGCATCTCTGGAGAAAAGGAATAGGTGACGTTTTTGTGAAAGGAACTGAGAGTAGGGAAGAACGTCTTTGCAAGAGGCAGGGTGGGAGGAAAAGCAATCCGGATTGCTGTGGGAGTCGGTAGGTTTATAGTGGATGTCAGTCGATAGTCTGTCTCTTGTGATGGAGGCAGAGGTATCATGAAAGGGGAGAGAGGCGTCAGAGATAGTCTTGGTACATTAGTGGTGAAGTTGATGAAATTAGTGGTGAAGTTGATGAAATTAGTGGTGAAGTTGATGAAATTAGTGGTGAAGTTGATGAAATTAGTGGTGAAGTTGATGAAATTAGTGGTGAAGTTGATGAAATTAGTGGTGAAGTTCTGCACAGGTGCAGGAGGCAGCGCCGACGAGCCGTCAATGTAGCGGAGAAAATGTTGGGGGATCGAAGGGCCGAATGGCCTACTCCTGCACCTATTTTCTATGTTTCTATGATTGATGTAAGTCTGAAACAAGGGCTGTCCAGGCGTATCTAGGGCCCATGCGAGTGCCCATGGCTACACCACAGGAAAAAGGGGAGAGTGTTCTAATTGTTTAAAGCTCTTCATCCAAACAGACCTGACCACATTTTGTACAAATGATGGGAAGAGCAGCACTGATGTACTCAGCAACTTGGTACTGAATGCCATTCCCAGCCTTAGGTTGAAAGCATGGCTTACGCAATGGATAAAAATATCTCCAGAGTTAAAACTGAGGATTTCCCAGAGTTAACGCTAATTCCGTACACTGGGAACATTTTGTTTAACATGGTGGCATAAGCTCAGAAATTCCCCAGAGTCGGAAATACACGACAGCACTGTCTGAGTTCTGCACGGTGTTTCTGCCAAGTTAAGGACTCTGTAATGTGGCCAAAAATGTAACAATGACATGGTCAATGGGGCTGTAAGGCCACCAGCTCCAACCCTAAGGCAGCTATCTCCCTGATAATGTCAGGAAACAGCTATAGGCAACAGGTTCTAACTTCAGATGACCAGGTTTCACCGATGGCAACCAAAAACACTGAAAATTCTTCCCACCTGAAGATCAATATCCATAACCCATTGGAGTTTAGACTTCAGAGTTACAGAACGGAAAGAGGACCTTCAGCCCACCCAGTCTGTGCCGACAAGCAGTCACTCCGTACTCCATCTTTTACTTCATGGATTCCAGCTCCATGTCCAGACATCCCAGTTCGGACCCAACCCGGACTACAGGTTCCGATAGGCGATCAGCCATCTTTCACAACAAGTTCGCATTCCGTGCCCTGAGTTCTATCCCGTTACCACAACTTACAAACCTGCACATCTTTGGGATGTGGGTTGAAACCGGAGCACCCGAAAACTCACGGTCACAGGGAGAGTGTACAAACTCCCAAACAGACAGCAACCATAGTCAGGATCATGTCTCTATCACTTTGCCATCTCAGCTTTATCCCTGATTTTGAATGAAGCATCAGTGAAAGATGCCACACCAGTTTAATGCCCAAGAGTTACTAACGTTTCAATGGTTAAACCATGAGGTTTCATTCAGAGTCAGCAAGAGTCATCACCTCATTATATGAGGTGCTGATGGTTTTCGTAGAAACATAGAAAAATAGGTGCAGGTGTAGGCCATTCGGCCCTTCGAGCCAGCACCGCCATTCCATATGATCATGGCTGATCATCTAAAATCAGTACCCCGTTCCTGCTTTTCCCCCATATCCCTTTGTTCCATTAGACCAAAGAGCTAAATCTAACTCTCGCTTGAAAACATCCAGTGAATTGGCCTCCACTGCTTTCTGTGGCAGAGAATTCCACAGATTCACAACTCTCTGGGTGAAAAGGTTTTTCCTCATCTCAGTCCTAAATGGCCGACCCCATATTCTTAAACTGTGACCCCGGGTTCTGGGCTCCCACCAATCTTTCCATCAATTCCCATCCGTTTCCAGGAGGGGGACTTTGCTACTCAGCAAATGCTATCAAAATAGTATCTGTAGCCGGTAACTATAGTTGTGTACACTGAATCTCAGCATTGGAATGTTAATTATGCCATAGGCATGTTTTCATCAATAGTTCTGAAGAAATGGAATAGATATATACCTTTAAACACCTTTATGCTACTCAAACACTGGAGTTCCTTTTCCATCCCTATGCAAGAAAGGCTTGCAGAAAATTATATTGTTGACAAACTTTAGGGGAATATTAATTCCCAAATGTCTTCTAACTATATATTGAACTAGTGAGGTGCCGTACACCAATGTGTGTCAACTTCAGAAATCAATACTTTTCACCCCAACAAAAAGATCCAGTATAAAGTGAGCAACAGTCTCCACTTAGTCAAATACATAAGGCAGGCAGTCTGAAGAAGGGTCTCGACCCGAAACGTCACCCACTCCTTCTCTCCAGAGAGCTGCCTGACCCACTGAGTTACTCCAGTATTCTGTGTCTATATTCACTTAGACATAACAGGTCACTCCCAGCACCTCCACGACTAGTCAATAGCACATCATGAAAAGGGCAGAGGTTTGATGCCTCGTATATTTTTAGAGTTTTCCAGCATGAACTTAAAAGGTAGTAAATTCTTTACATTCTCGAGCAAAAGTGAACAATTTTGTACAGTCCTCTACAAAGCCAAATTAAACCAACTGGGTCACGCGTAGACAATTCTAATCTTAAAGTACGGCCCCCACGGCTGGGGGCTTTGGAGATATCCAATACTCATGACCTCTGTCAGCTGCTCCTTGACTTGATGAAAAAAAAATCAAAGGTTATATCCAGAGGGCCTACATTTTTAACACATTAAACTTCAGTGTGAAAACGAAACAACACACGCACGTCACAGCCCAATTGCAAAAGATGGATAGTATGTGATATATTAAGCATTGTAACTGGCAAATTAAATCAGGGCAGCACAGTGGAGCAACGGTAGAGTTGCTGCCTTACAGTGCCAGAGACCCAGGTTCGATCCTGACTACGGGTGCTGTCTGTACGGAGTTTGTACATTCTACCTGTGACCGAGTGGGGTTTTATTCAAGTGTTCCGGTTTCCTCCCACATTCCAAAGATGGGATGTTTGAAGGTTGATTGGCTTCTGTATATCTCCCCTAGTGTGTAGGGAACGAAGCTGGGATAACATGGAACTAGTGCACGGGTGATAGTTGGTCGTCGTGGACTTGGTCGGTCGATGGGCTACTTCCACACTGTGCCTCTAAAATAAAAGCCCTAGATTCTGTCAGAATCATTGTTCAACAATATATTCACTGTTCCTTATGCCTATTGGAATCAGCGACTTCAGGTGAGGAATAATATCCAAAATGGCAATACCCAGTAGTTGGGGCAAGGACTTGTATTAGCTTTAGCCGATACGTTGTTCTCTTTGTTCCGCCTACACTAAATGCTGTGAAGCAGCTCTATTACATGGGCATAATGAGCCAAGCACACCACATATATATTAGACTAGTAGATCTAGGAGTAAGTATCCTGCTTGCCCTATTATCTTGAGTTCCAGATTCCCTGCTTCTGTTGGTGAGTCATATTTAACTTACACTCAGCAACATCGTAGATGTAGAGTTATACAGCATGGAAACAGGCCTTTCAACACACTGTGTCAATACCGACCAAGTTGGCATACTGGGCTAGTCACACCTGTCTGCATTTGGCCCATATATCCTCAAACCATCCCTAGACATATATCTGTCCAAATGTCTTTCAAAAGTCATAACTGTTTCCGCTTCTAAGGAGTGATGGGTGCAAAGGCAAGTTTAACTAACGACACAAAATGCTGGAGTAACTCAGCGGGACAGGCAGCATCTCTGGAGAGAAGGAATATGTGATGTTTGGGGTCGAGACCCTTCTTCAGGCTAATGACAGACGCGTAGTTACAGCAAATTGCAGCCCAAAGTGCCTATTTTGTTTAGTGCAACTATGTGGACTTTTATAACCTCTTCATGTCCATGATGTCCAAAACAGGACGTAGTTAGTCAGAGACCAATGTGGGTCAATGTGGAAAATCCAAGTCTCAAACAATAGGCCACAGTCACAGAAAATATGGATTTATGGTTAAGCTAAAGACACATTCAACTTTATGAGTCCCCTGTTGCGATCTGCTTTGATCTCAGAGGCAATGTCAGCTGGGTTGAAGGACAGGGCATGTTTTTCTGAATCTTCTAATTATATCCTCTTAGAAAAGGACCTCAGAAGGCACTAGAGTTTTGTTCCTCCCAGCGAAAGACGAATCAGGTCACCGTGTAGGCCTGTGTATGTCAGGTCCGAGGCACAGCACCTGTTCCCGTGCTGATTTTAAAATAAAATGTCTTGCTTTCTGTGCCTGATTTATATATAGCCGGGACTGAACATGGAAATGTGCCTGGCACCGTAGTCAGCCATGAATGGATGGTAAATGTTACCAGGGTCTAATGCAGCACAAAAAATAAACACAGACATGGTTTCAACCCTCCATTCACGGGGATCGCTTTCTAAAACATGCCCTTGTAAACTTACCGCAGCAAACGCACAGGAGGATATCTCCATTACAAAAACACAATTCTGCCCACATTATTTCACACTTCACTGAAAGAATTGGCAGGAAGTTTTGCATTTCAATAACAGGGTTCCCGGAAGGTGGAAAGTGCACTCATTTCCCCAGTGTTACGGGTTTTTTTTCCTGGTTCCATCATAAGTCATATGCTGAGAATTTAAAGCCCATTCACTGGGGTGCATTTATCAGGTTGAAGAAAGCATTGTGCGTCAGTCACTGGGAAATTCAGTCGTGTACCTTTCCTTCACACACTTCACCATGGGTCAGCCTAAATAAATCAATTTGTTCTATATCTCTATCACCCTTTCCCCTGACTCTAGTCTGAAGAAGGGTCTCGACCCGCAACGTCAACCATTCCTTCTCTCCAGAGATGCTGCCTGTCCCGCTGAGTTACTCCAGCATTTTGTGTCTATCTTTGAAATCCTGGGGATTGCAGGGGAAGGCAGGGATCGAAGACTGGAAGGGAGATGGAATGCTGACACTAATCAATGCAGAGTGGGTGGGGAAAGATTGAATCGATTGAAAGACATAGCATGGAAACAGGTCCATCAGTCAACAGAGTCCATACTGATCATCGATCACCTGTTCACATTAGTACCACGTAATCCCACTTTCTCATCAACTCCCTACACATTACAAGATATTTACAGGGGGACAATTAATGGACAATGGACAATACAATTAACCTACAAACCTGCTCGTCTTTGGGACGTGGGAGGAATCCGGAGCACACGAGGAAACCTACATGCTCACAGGGAGAACGTGCAAACTCCACACAGAGAGGACCCAAAGTCAGGATTGAACCAGGGTCTCTGGTGCTGTGAGAGTGCGCTGCCCATTTACAAATAATTGTTGATCAGTAAGAAGGCCAGGGTGACTGTTACTACTGGTAATCTGATGTTGGATGGGTAAGAATATCAGTTGATAGTTACGGAGCTCTATAATTGAGGGGGCATCAGTTAATGAGGTTACGGGTTCAGTATTAGGGGTTGGCTTGTCAGGGGGAACTGTTTGGAAGTGATTTGTGATTAATAGCTAGTGGGGATTATGTCCAGCATTTTAGTGTAGGTAGTGTTTTATTGGGATGCATGACAGCATGGTTTCAGAACATCTCCGTCCAAGACCACAAGAAATTGCAGAGAATTGTGGATGCATCCTAGATCATTACACAAACCAACCTCCCTTGCATTGACTCCATCTACACTTCACCCAGCCACCAGCATCATCAAGAGTGAGTCTCACCCCAGTCACTCCCTCTTCTCCCCTCTCCCATCAGGTAAGAGGTACAGAAGTGTGAAAACGCACACCTTTAGATTCAGGGACATTTTCTTCCCAGCTGTTATCAGGCAACTGAACCATCAACTAGAGGCAACAACTAGAGAGCGGTCCTGAGCTACTATCAACCTCACTGGAGACCCTCGGACTATCTCGGACTCTATTGGACCTTATCTTGCACCAAGTTTTATTCCCTTTATCGTGTACACTGTGGAATGTCTGGATTGTAATCATGTACAGTCTCTCCACTGACTGGTTAGCATGCAACACAGGCTTTTCACTGTACCTCAGTACACGTGACAATAAACTAAACTAAACTACATGTGTAGGGAGGAACTGGAGCAATATGTGTTTTGATTTCAAAAATCATTCTTGAGCCAACAATATTTTTGCTAAGTAAAGTGTTGAGGTATAGTTTAACATCTTCATTACTGTTGCTGGAGGACAGGTGCAGGATTCCCACAGGGTTAATTTGCAGGTTGAGTTGGCGGTAAGGAAGGCAAATGCAAAGTTAGCATTCATTTTGAGGGGATTAGAATAGAAAATCAAGGATGAAATGCTGAGGCTTTATAATGTACTGGCATGGTCACACTTGGAGTATTATGGCCAGTTGGGCCTCACATCTGAGGAAGGATGTGTTGGCATTGCAGATGGTCCAGATAAAGTTTACGGTTGGGTTAACATATGAGGAGCTTCTGAAGGCTCTGGGACTGTACTTGGTGGAGTTTAAAAGAATGAGGGGGACATCTCATCGAATCCTACCAGATAATGAAAGGCATGGATAGAGTGGATGTGGAGAGGATGTTTCCAGTAGGAATACTTTATTGTCACATGTGACTAGGCACAGTGAGATTATTTTCTTGCATAAACAATGTATACAAATAGTGGCCACCTACGACACAGCATGCCGGCTCCCCCTTTTGTCCCCCACCCCACCACCACCAGTTCCCCCCCGCCGGGTCCCCATTGTCTTTTGCCCCCCCCCCCCACATTGTCCATTGTTCTCCCCCCCATCTCCCTCAAGGTGATCCCCCCACAGTGTGTCCATTGTTCTTCCCTGCCCCCCTGTAGTGAGAGAGTTTAGGACTAGAGAGCACAGCCTCAGAATAAAAGGACAAACCATTAGCATGGAGATGAGAATGTATTTTATAGCCAAAGGGTGGCAAATTTATGGAATTCATTGCCACAGATGGAGGTGGAGACATCACTGGGTACTTTTATAGCAGAGATTGCTAGATTCTTGATTACTAAAGGTGTCACACGTTACGGGGAGAAGGCAGGAGAATGGGAAAAATAGATCAGCCATTATTGAATGGCAGAGTAGACTCGATGGGCCGAATGGCCTAATTTGCTTCTATGTCTGATATGACCATGTTATTTTTTTGTTCAGGCTTTGACGGAGTATTGCATGGCTGGTGACAGATCTCCTTTCCACACCCTTTACTTCTGATGTAGTTCCTCTCCTATTCTGCACACAAGAAATGAGTCAGCTTCCTACAATTGTACACTAATGTGGAAACTGTCGCTGGAACAAACCAAACTGCACTGAATCATGATCACCTCAGGTTCCTGGTCAAACAAGCGTTCAATGTAAACTTGTTTATAATTTAACCGTCAGAGTCTGGAATTAATCGGGAGAAGGAGAGGCTGGGGGGGGGGGGGGGGGGGGGGGGGGGGGGGTATGGATGGTAATGTTGGTGGACACTAATTAGAGGAGATGAATAAATTGTTTTAATTCGTTATTGCTTTGGTAATATTAAGCTGAAACGGTGGCCAAAATAATACATCAATCTGCAATGTACAATAAGAGATAATAAGAATCACAAATTGTCGCAAGTCATTGGCTTTCTGAAAAAATCATCTTGCCAATAACAATCCGTGCATCGTTTAAGAAATTGGGTGTTAACTGTGCCAAAGAAAGTTAGAAATGCTTATAACAGCATACATGCAGTTTTAATATCCTGTAAGAGCTTCATTCAGTAACAATTAGGAGAAGGTTCGCGGGTAGAATTGTCCAAATCAAGGTGTTGGTGGAGTGGGCCGCTGGAGGCCCAGCAGGAGCATGGGGCTAGATTAGATCGGGGGCTGCTCCAAGCGGCCGAGTTTGTGGATCGGACATGGTCTGAAGCAGTACATAGTGGTGGAGGAGGGCATCAACAATATCACCTAGCCAGGCCTACCCTGCAACTAAAGCCCAGTGCCACTGCCATGACAACGGGCCTTGCATCACTTGGTCAACCTCCATATTTGACAGATATTCCCCTTTATTCTTTACAGCTCCCATTTCTCACTTGTCCAGTTGTGAAGAGTTAATGACCTGAAACATTATCTCGGATTCTCCCTCTTCACACACTATCTGAGCTGCCAAGTATGTCCAATGCTTTCTTTTTATTTCAGAATTCAAGCATCAGCAGCTATTTTGATTATCAAAAGATATATTTGATTTAATTTATTCTGGCATCCTGGATTAATCCAGAGGAAAATATATTGTTATACAACGTAAAAGTTCAACAAATCTTTCTTGTCAGACACTTATACGGTGCGTAACCTTTCGATCTATTATGCATGGTGGCTCAGCAGTAGAGTAGCTGCCTCATAGTGACAGATACCCCTGTTCCATCCTGACTACAGGTGCTGTCTGTACAGAGTTTGTACGTTCTTCCTGTGACCATGTGGTTTTCTCCAGGTGTTCCAGTTTCCTCCCACATAGCACGAATGTGCAGGTTTGAGGTTAATTGGCTTCTGTAAATTGTCCCTAGTGTCTAGGATAGTACTAGTGGACGAGTGACCATTGGTCGGTGTGGACTCATTGGGCTGAAGGGCCTGTTTCCCTGCTGTATCTCCAAACTACAGAATATCTTAGACAGCTGCTGGAGGGAGGGGGTGGAAGAGAATGAAACACATTTTTAACATTGATCCATAATCAGAGACCCACACCATCCTGGCCACACACTCATCTCCCTGCTACCTTCAGGTAGAAGGTACAGGAGCCTGAAGACTGCAACAACCAGGTTCAGGAATAGCTACTTCCCCACAGCCATCAGGCTATTAAACCTGGCTCGGATTATTGGAGACCTGCTATTTGCACTTTATCAGTTTATTTGTTTATGTGTGTATATATGTATTATTGTGGTATATGGACACACTGATCTGTTTTTGTAGTAAATGCCTACTATGTTCTGTGTGCTAAGCAAAGCAAGAATTTCTTTGTCCTATCAGGGACACATGACAATATACTCACTTGAACTAATCCGTCCATTTCCTTAGGAAAATTATCAATATCATTTAGATTGCAATCGATTAATCTGAGCAGGATATCATGTGAACATTACCACCCTCTTCCTGCCCTACTTCAGCATAGTTCAGGGCACATGAAATACCGTGCTGTGTTCTAAGGCATGTGCTAAGGTGCTAGATCAATACAGGTCTACTTGTTCTCATTTGTTCTTTTACATTTGCCAAGTTGAATCTGCATCTGGTGCAGCCCCTAGTAAACTTTAGCGAAGTCAGGCACTTGTGTTCCTGCTGTTACCAAGTGATTTTTTATTTATGTGCTTCAATAGAGCTTTTGTTTAAATCAGCCATTAATTACAACACTTGACCTGCAGTCTTGTGGAGGGAATTAATGACCAATGACCATTTTGCCCATCACCATGGTGAAAATGGCCACAAACTAAATTGTTAAAGGTACATCCACATATTTATTATTTAAACTACACAACAACATATTAACATATCATGATATGGTTCAATTTAATATTGTTCTTTGTGCTTTCAGTTCTGAATGATGCCAGGATTAGAGGGTATTAGATACGAGAGAGATTGGACAAACTTGGATTGTTCTCTCTGGAATGACAGAGGTTGCAGGGAGACCTGATAGAAGTGTATAAAACTATGAGAAGGTCTGTAAGAAAGAACTGCAGATGCTGGTTTAAATCGAGGGTAGACACAAAATGCTGGAGTAACTCAGCTGGTGAGGTATCATCTATGGAGAGAAGGAATGGGCGACGTTTCTGGTCGAGACCCTTCTTCAGACTATGAGAGGGAATAGATAGTCAGAACCTTTGTCCCTGGATGTGAATGCTATAGACTAGCGGACATAAGGTGACATGAGCAAAGTTTAAAAGAGATTTTCACTCAGAGAGTGGTGAATCTCTGGAACTCTCTGCCACAGAAGGTAGTTGAGGCCAGTTCATTGGCTATATTTAAGAGGGAGTTAGATGTGGCCCTTGTGGCTAAAGGGATCAGGGGGTATGGAGAGAAGGCAGGTACAGGATACTGAGTTGGATGATCAGCCATGATCATATTGAATGGCGGTGCAGGCTCGAAGGGCCGAATGGCCTACTCCTGCACCTATTTTCTATGTTTCTATGAGATGTGTGGGGCAGGTCTTTTTTACACAGGTGAGTGCCTACAACACGCTTCTAAGGGTGGTGTTTGAGGCAGATACAAACGTGGCATTTAAGAGACTTTTTGGATAGGTATATATATTTATGCAAGGAATGGAGGGATATGTATTATGGGCAGACAGATAAGAGTTGGTCTTGTATCATGTACAGAATGGACATTATGGGTTAAAGGGCCTGGTCATGTTCTATGCAATTCAGTGGATGTTTAGACTATTAAATATTAAGATGTAATTATTATACCATTGGTGCCCAATATTAATACTAGATGCGATGTGTCTTGGATCGAATCAAGAGTTGGAATATTTCCTGTAACTGGATCCCACTTCAGTGAGAGAGATGAGCCATGAATCACAATGTCAGTCCTGAAGGTGACCTAAACTTATAAGGAGAAACAAGGCTCATGGTGGAAGTACACAGCTGGAGCCCGGATGCCATGACCACAGTTCAAATCCTGAATATGACGAGGCCAACTATAAATGTATGAATCAACTGCAACTGAAGAGTCTGGGTGGCATGAAGGTGCAACGGTAGAGCTGTTGCCTAAAGGGCCTGTCCCACTTTCACGACCTAATTCACGACCTTGTTTACTCGTGGACATTTTTCTTCATGTTGAAAAAACGCCCCGACCTACTTGATGCCACGAGTACCTACGACTAGCATCACGACCTGCTATGACCTACCTACGACCTCCTATCACCTCGTGACGACCATGCTGCGAGTACGAGTCAAGGACAAACTCGGCAGAGGTCGTGAGTTAAGTTGTGAAAGTGGGACAGGCCCTTTACACAGTCGGAGACCCGGGTTCCATCCTGACTACGGGTGCTGTCTGTACGGAGTTTAAACGTGAGAACCCGGAGAAAACCCACGCAGGTCACGGGGAGAACATACAAACTCCATACAGACAGCACCCGTGGTTAGGATTCTGATCCTATGCCTAATGAACTTTCCATGTTCCACTCGCGATAAAATCATTTGTAATCATATAATTCTGTAAAAAGTTCAATATGTGGTTCAATTCCTGGGCGTTATGACTATGTGAATTAATTATACGGCAAAGGTCAACTTTGTGAGAGGTTACAGAGTTTTGGGGTTATTTTTACATCTGTATTTGGTTTGTCAGAGACACATTCAATGAAAATTACTAACTGGATAATGGCAAGACTGTCTGTTTACCCATTCTACACGAATATACATAATAATATTTTGCTCACTTCCATTGGTACCAGGGCAGAACAAAAAGGCAGGGTTTTGTTCTTCATTTGTTTAACAAAAAAACCCTATTTTCCCTCTGGTTTGTGCTACTGGACTCTGTAAAGTTAGTTTCATTATAACTATCCTCACAGGGCACAAAATATAAAGGCCAATTGTTTGACGGTTTTACAAGATCACAAAAGTTTTTCACTGTACCTCAGTGAAAGCTAAACTAAACTAAGATGAGTGGAAAAAAGATGACAAAAAGTCTTTCAAGGGTAACTTTGTCAAAAGCATTTACTCAGTAAATGACTCATCTAAATATTTGGACACCAACCTTAACATTTAAGATGAAAAATCACAAAGAACATTGCACAACTGTGCCGTGTGTACCAAACATTGATAGGAGCTGGTAAAAGAAAATCTAACACCAATCTGTGACTCAACTTGTTTTCTGATGAACCTTCCCAGTTTTGCTTTATAAAAAACCCTGGCATGGGCCGGCTTCATTGTTCTGCAGGGAACATTATTTCCTAATGAGATTGCGGTTGGTGGTTTTAATCCAGAATTTCAAAAAATAATCAGTAATGTCCAGCAATTTGACACCACAGCGAGTGGAAGCTACTTGGGGCTAGTTCACGAAGGTGAAATTGAAAGAGAAAAGAACAAAATGAAAGAGAAGCAGGAAGTTTTACACGGGAGAGGGAGGAGCAGATGGAGAGGGCTTATGACAGTGATTATGGTAATTAATGCCCATAGTGTATCGGATGAAGATGACAGCAAAGCAGTGGAGAAGTCAGACTGGTCAGAGAACTGGGAAGGGGGAGGGATGGAGAGAGAGGGAAAGCAAGGGAAACTTGAAGTTACAGAAGTTAATATTCATACTGCTGGGGTGTAAGCTGGGTCTCGACCCGAAACTTCTATCCAGAAATGCTGCCTGTCCCGCTGAGTTACTACAGCATTTTGTGTCTACCACAAGTCTATATAGAATGGAAACATGCCCTTTGGCCCAACCTATCCATGCCAACCAAGATGGGTATCTGGATTAGCCCAACCTGCCTGCATTTGACCCATACATCTTTAAACCCTTTCCTTACATCTGTCCAAATGTCTTCTGGAAGTCAGAATTCCGTAGCTTCCTCTGGCAGCTCACCCCAGATATGAAGAAACTTCAGTGAAAAAGGTTGCCTCTGAGGTCCACGTTTATTCTCTCCCTCTCACATTAAGACTTGGATTTTTGGCAGTAATTAAGAAAGAATCAATTGACACTGATAGAGAGGATGAAGAAATGGATTTGTTCTCCTTGTTTGATTATTGGATTCCACATAATGCCCTGCCATATCGAATAAGATTCGCACAATTCAAAAACAAATCTTTGAACTAGGCGACATCAAAGTAGCGTATCTTTTGGGTCACCCACTGGTAACTGTAGCCTCTCCAAAGAATATAATATAACGTGCACTCCACCCACTTGCTTTGTGCAACTTATCCATTAGTTGAAAGCTATTTCACAGCTGAACAATCACAAGCACATCAGTGCCTCTCTTATATAAAGGAAATGTAACACTTTGGAGTTATAAATCAGGTTGTATATTTCTTCCTTCTTTACCAACCACCTACATTAGAAATGCTATTTATATTACTCTCAAAGGAAATGTATTTAATTTACTAAGAAATTAAGACAACTGGTAAGACAAACTCCAATTTCTGCCTTCATAAATTGGAGGTTATATTCCTAACCTGACTTCAACACATTTGTTTTATTTTGCACTCCTGTGTAATCCGACATGGCGTAGGACCACTGAAGATAGATACAAAATGCTGGAGTAACTCAGCAGCATCTCTGGAGAGAAGGAATGGGTGACGTTTCGGGTTGAGACCCTTCTTCAGACTGGAACTTACTGAACTTCAGACTTCAGATCCAAAACGTCACCCATTCTTTCTCTCCAGAGATGCTTCCTGTCCCACTGAGTTACCCCAGCATTTTGTGTTTATCTTCTATGGTGAGGGACCGCTCGACAACAGCTGAGCAGTGATGTTCTTCCTATTTCAGTCATTGCAAGATTCCATGGTCCTACCAGTGGGTGGTTACAGAGTCCATCCAAGAATCAGTAACCTTGCAAATCAGTACGGCAGTCAAGTACACAGGACCCTAATCGTCATCTCAGGCCAACACCAGCCCAAATATGGGCACAACACCAACCTGCACAGACAATGCCCACTTGTGAGGAGGCAACTGGTTTAGTGAACAAACACTCAACCAGGCACCATGAAACCAAGAAGTATTCACAAGGAATTGCAGATGCTGGTTTACAAAAAAAGACACAAAGTGCTGGAGTAACTCAACAGGCCAGGCAGCAACTCTGGAGAACTCAAGTCAGCATCCTTCTTCAATCTGGGTCTTTGCCACTCCTGGATCACCATTTGCATTATCAGAGCAGCCTCATTCCACTCTAAATTATGGCCCGCCATCCAACGCTGTTTGACCCGTCCACTCCTCAACTGCTAATCGGGCGGCCCACTGGTGCAATGGTGCAGATGCCGCATCACAGCACCAGAGACCCAGGTTCGATCCTGACAATGGGCACTGTCTGTGCAGAGTTTGTACATTCTCCCTGTGACCACGTGGGTTTTCTCTGGGTGATCTGGTTTCATGCAGGTTTATAGGTTAATTGGACTCTATACACTGTAAGGTGTGGAAGCAGAAATGGAATCACATGAAACCAGTGTGCGGGTGATCGATGGTCTTCATGGACTTGGTGGGCCGAAGGGCCTGTTTCCATGCTGAATCTCTAACTGGCTTGTCAAGGCAATTGGCTGTGGTCACCATGATTGTTGAAAGTGGTTAGTGCGTACCCGTCCAGTATATACTGTTTAATGACAACCTAGCCTTCATTTGCCAATGTGTTCAGTAATGTCACCTCTTCCAAGGATGTAAGAAAGTGTTCAGAAGATGCTATAATTACACTTAACATAGAAACATAGACATAGAAACATAGAAATTAGGTGCAGGAGTAGGCCATTCGGCCCTTCGAGCCTGCACCGCCATTCAATATGATCATGGCTGATCATCCAACTCAGTATCCCATACCTGCCTTCTCTCCATACCCTCTGATCCCCTTAGCCACAAGGGCCACATCTAACTCCCTCTTAAATATAGCCAATGAACTGGCCTCGACTACCCTCTGTGGCAGGGAGTTCCAGAGATTCACCACTCTCTGTGTGAAAAAAGTTCTTCTCATCTCGGTTTTAAAGGATTTCCCCCTTATCCTTAAGCTGTGACCCCTTGTCCTGGACTTCCCCAACATCGGGAGCAATCTTCCTGCATCTAGCCTGTCCAACCCCTTAAGAATTTTGTAAGTTTCTATAAGATCCCCTCTCAATCTCCTAAATTCTAGAGAGTATAAACCAAGTCTATCCAGTCTTTCTTCATAAGACAGTCCTGACATCCCAGGAATTAGTCTGGTGAACCTTCTCTGCACTCCCTCTATGGCAATAATGTCCTTCCTCAGATTTGGAGACCAAAACTGTACGCAATACTCCAGGTGTGGTCTCACCAAGACCCTGTACAACTGCAGTAGAACCTCCCTGCTCCTATACTCAAATCCTTTTGCTATGAAGGTAGGAGGTATTTGATTTAAAAGAGATCTTAGGGCTAAGATTGCCTTTGTATACAGAGAGTGGTTGATATCTGGAATACGCTACCTGAGGAGGCGATGAGACAAGTACTGCTACTAGCTTTATGAGGGATAAACAAGGTATAGAAAGATGTGGTACTCCAGACAGGTGAGATTAGTATAGGTGTGTAAAAAGGTCAGCACGGATGTGGTGGGCTGAAGGGCCTCTTTCTGTGCCACATAATTCCATGGCTGGATGACATTCATCACATGGAGAGTGAATGCGTTGATATTTTGTGTTCCACTGAGAACTTCAGCAGAAGTTAAGACTCGTGATGTGCGTGTCGGTGGGAAATAGCAAAACCCCAGCAGAACTGGGGCACGGATCAGGAATGTACGGAAATTAAAATGATCACAATCACATCTGTCCATTTGATTATATTTCCTTCTGCAGAAACTTTGATTCATTTATCATAGTCACTGGAAATTTTGCTTGCTCAAGGATTAATGCAAAATTAACATTTTGCAAGTTTCGAGTTGCAGGTCTAATCATTTCTCAGTTTTCATTGAATCTTTACGGTGAGATCAGACATTCATCAAGGGCCTTAATGACAGCATTAGCACGACCAAGACTGCAGTGGTGGAAGGAGAAGGGGAATGTTGGTGGCTGTGAACAGTTCATAAACTCACCTCCCACACTCTGGGAAACGCCCTCAAGCCTAGGAAGCGAGGCATGGCAACCTCGTCACACAGAAGCAGAGGGCGGCTGCAGGAGGCGATGGTCGGCGCGTTTGTGGTGGTCGTGGGTGGTGTTGATGGTGGTGTTGGTGGTGGTGGTGGTGTTGGTGGTGGTGGTGATGTTGGTGGTGATGGTGGTGGTGGTGGTGGTGGTGATGGTGGTGGTGGTGTTGGTGGTGGTGGTGTTGGTGGTGGTGGTGATGTTGGTGGTGATGGTGGTGGTGGTGGTGGTGGTGGTGGTGGTGGTGGTGGTGGTGGTGTTAGTGATGGTGGTGGTGGTGGTGGTGGTGATGGTGATGTTGGTGGTGGTGGTGGTGGTGGTGATGTTGGTGGTGGTGGTGGTGGTGGTGGTGATGTTGGTGTTGGTGGTGTTGGTGGTGTTGATGGTGATGGTGTTGGCCCTGCAGCAGCCGTGCGTGCGAGCGGATTGACACGGTCTGGGGCAGCAGTGGTTGGAACGACAGCTTCGCGCTGGGCCAGGCCCACCCCCTACTTCACCGATCTAGTGCTGCCAGGACACTGGTTATTCAGTGAGAATAGAAGAATTTGCATATCTCCTTGGGCCAAAATCTGGATTTTCTGAGATTTCAAAGTTGCAAGATGGCACCAGATTCTCCGCGCGCTATTGCAGGAGAGGTTCTGATGTACTCATGTACAGTAGGATTTTATTGGATAGCATGCAGAGCTAGCATTTCACTGTATCTCTGTACAAAACCTTGACAGTGTACACCACCAGACTCAGGAACAGCTTCTTCCCCTCCATTGTCAGGCTTCTGAATGGTCCTTCCATAAGCTACAATAATGTGTGATTCACCTCCATCCCACCACAGATATTGGACTTTGTCTGTGGAACTGATGCACTACAATGCCGAGAACTATATTCTGCACTCTGCATCTTCCCCTTTGCTCCACCTATTGTAATCGAATGCGGCTTGATTGTATTTATGCGTTGTATTATGTTTAGATGGCTTGTTAAACAAATCTTCTCACAGTACCTTGGTACACGTGACAATAATAAATCTGAAGCTAATCCTAAAGCTAAATGAGAATAAATAAATGAACTAACTAAAATACAAAACAACTTTTTAGGTGAAATCTAGTTTCCAATGTACCGTCATATTCCCTTACCTTTTGTAAGTGTCTTAGTTCCACAGAAGCCCTCCATCTGAAGTTAAGAACACATAGAATGAGAGCTTAGATGGCCACGTCAATGGCAACATGAGTTGTGATACAACATGGACTACATACAGTAGTCACAAATTCTTAGTTATCTTCAGTAAGATAAGCTTGTTTTTGCTCAGTTTTCCTTGCCCCCCCCCATGCTTCATGAAACAAAGGGAGTTTAGAATCATACAGGCAGCACAGTTGGGGTCCCCATTACTATCAGGCTATTAAACACTACAAACTCCAAATAATTAAACTCTGAACTAATCTGGGAACATTGGTTTTGTCTTTTTGCACTATTATTGTTTGTTCTTTTTTGTGTATGAATGCATATATATATATATATATATATATACACTGAACTTTTGTTTTTATTATTATATTGTTTACAGAGTACCATGTCTACATATCTGTTGTGCTGCTGCAAGTAAGAATGTAATTGTTCTGTCCACGATATATGATAAAAAAAACTCTTGACTTGAAACAGATATTTATCCTTATCTCACCCTTCAGCACCGCAAGATTCTTCAGATCAGGTTTAGATTCTAGTTTATTGATATTGTGACATGTACCAATCTACAGTGAAAAGCTATGTAGTGCATGCAACCCACTTGAATACAACCAAGCCAAACACAGGAACAATAGCTAATGCAAAGGGCTCTGGTTCTAGAAGCAGAATATAGCACAACAGTTCCAGAGACATTTAGTGTAAAAAGGAACTGCAGATGCTGGTAAACACCAAAGATAGACACAAAATGCCGGAGTAACTCAGCGGGCCAGGTAACATCTCTGGAGAAAAAGGATGGGTGACTTTTCAGATCGCTCTGAAGAAGGAACCCAACCCAAAACGTCACCCATCCATTTTCTCCAGAGATACTGCCTGACCTGCTGAGTTACTCCAGCATTTTGTGTCTATCTCCAGAGACCTTTAGTTTAGTTTATTAGTTTAGAGATACAGCGTGGAAACAGGCCCTTCGGCCCACCGAGTCTGTGCCGACCGAATGATCACCCATTCGCTAGTTCTGTCCCACACACTAGACAATTCATAGAAGCCAATTTACCTACAAACTCACACATCTTTGTTCAAATCGGAGAGACTTTCTGGTTTTTGTACCATCCTCTCTGTTTTTAGGTTCCAGGGCCCAGCGTTCCTTAAATATAATTCTACCGACACTCTGCTTGTAGTTTGATGATTTAGCGTGGGTATCAGTGTCACTCATCACTGTGGATTATACTCTGAGCTTCAACTGCAAACCTAGAGTCCGGGGGTAAAAAGGTCAGTGGATGAAATGGAACTTCATGACACAGGGGAGAATTACTCTCCACTTCCCCCAAAGAGTCTTTAAGTAAAGAAAACAATTTATCCGGTGGGAGATTTGTTTAGCTGTTCTACAACAGCTGTGGTTCAAGGCAGATCCGTACAGGGCCACAAACACGACCGTATAACATCTCTGGTGGAACACATACTCAGCAAAATGACCACATTCATGCAAGGGCCGCATTGCAGTTGTCAGTAAGAGAACCCAGAGTTTATTGTCTTGCAGTCTAAGGCCTGATCTTCTGCGCCACAAATCCACTGATCACTTCCCCCCCCCACCAGCTGTGCTGTTGGTTCCATCTTAGCCACCGCATGGCGATTCATTCAGCTATCATGCTGCAACTGTCAGCCAAGGCAGATTTATTTGAAGCCACATAGACTTTTGTAGACGTTTACAGATACAGTGAGAAAACAGGCCATCTGGCCCACCGCGTCTGTGCCAGCCAGCGATCACCCCGTACACTAACACTATCCTACACGCAAGAGACCATATCACTATTTTACCAAAGGCAATTAACCTACGAACCTGTATATCTTGGAGTGTGGGAGGAAACCGGAGCACCCGGAGAAAACCCACACGGTCACAGGCACAGGTAGAACCACCGGGTGGCGCCAGCAATGGCTGCCTCGCCAACAGTCTGTCTGTCCTTTCCTTCTTTGTGTTTTAATTGTATGTGTTAAATGTATGGTTTTTAGTGTTCTTTAACTTGTTTTTTGTGGGGGGTGGGGGGGAGGGGGGGGGGGGGGCGAGTTGGGGAAACTTTTTCCAATCTCTTACCTGGACAGGTGGGGTGGCGGTAAAAGATGCCTACGCTGATTTAGACTGATCCTATGCTGAAGACCAAGTCTACAACCAGAATACATATGGACTGTAGACAAAAGTGCTGGAGAAACTCAGCGGGTGCAGCAGCATCTATGGAGCGAAGGAAATAGGCAACGTTTCAGGCCGAAACTATTTCCTTCGCTCCATAGATGCTGCCGCACCCGCTGAGTTTCTCCAGCACTTTTGTCTATCTTCGATTTTCCAGCATCTGCAGTTCCTTCTTAAATACATATGGACTGCGCAGTGGTGCAGCTGGTAGAGCTGCCACCTCACAGCGCTAGAGTCCTGGGTTCGATCCTCACCTCGGATGTTGTCTGTGTGGAGTTTGCACGTTCTCCCTGTGACCATGTATTGGTTTCCTCCCAGATCCCCAAAATGGGTGAGTTTTTAGATTAAATGGTCCTGGTGTGTGGAGAGTGGAAGAGAACAGGTGAGACCATAGAGTTAGTGTGAACGGGTGATTGATGGACTCATTAGGCCAAAGGGCCTGTTGCCGTGTTGTATCACTAAACTAAACTAAAATGAAACATGTGGATTACTGCCAGGAGCTCATGTTTCCCCCACATGCCCCAGAGGTGCTGGCAGAATAATTACATATTGTAAATTGCTCCTTAATAATTCATCTTTTAATTGTTGCAATAAAATAGGAGTTGATGAACATGCAAGAGGGATTACTTCATGGGGAACAGGCAAATAAGGAGAGGGAGAATGATGGGATTCCTCTGCTGGGAGCTAGCATAGACCTGCTGGGCTGAATGGCCTTCTGTATTGTGATAAGTAAGTACACCTAGGAAAGTCCTGCCATCAGTGCTGAAGGAACAGGGATCGATGGATTGCCATGATTACAGACTGTGTCGACAAATGTAACACTACTTTGGAACATAGAACATGGGAAAATAAGCGTAAAAACAGGCCCTTTGGCCCATAATAATTGTGCTGAACATGGCGTCAAGTAACACACGATCCATACGACACTTCTAGCATATCCATGTGCCTGTCTAAAAGCCTCACAAATGCCTTTATTTTATCTAACTCCACCACCACCCTGGCATCATGTTCAAGGCACTCACCACTCTCTGTGTATGAGGACCATTTAATGGCTCTGGGCCTGCACTCGCTGGAGTTTAGAAAGACGAGGGGGGGATCTCATTGAAACCTGAATAATGAAAAACATAGATGGCGTGAATGTGGAGAGGAAGTTTCCAGTAGTGGGAGGGCCCAGGATCGGAGGGCACAGCCTCAGAATAAAAGGATGTATCTTTAGAATGGAGATGAGGAGGAATTTCTTTAGTCAGAGAGTGGTGAGTCTGTGAAATTCATTGCGCCAGATAGTTGTGGGGGCCAAGTCATTGGATGTTCTTAAAATGGAGATTGATAGGTTAATGTGTAGAAAAGAACTGCAGATGTTGGTTTATACTGAAGATAGACACGCTGAAGTAACTCACCGGGTCAGGCAGCATCTCTGGAGTAGAAGGATAGGTGACGTTTCGGGCCAGGGCTTGTTCAGACAGATTCTTGATTAGTAAGGGCATCAAAGGTCATGGGGAGATTGCAGGAAAATTGGGTAGAGACTCAATGGGCCAAATGGCCTAATTCTGCATCTATATCTTATGATCATCTGAAAAGTTGACAGGACATACATCTCCTATGTTCCCGATGTTGGGGGAGTCCAGAACCAGGGGTCACAGTTTAAGAATAAGGGGGAGGTCATTTAGGACTGAGATGAGGAAAAATGTTTTCACCCAGAGAGTTGTGAATCTGTGGATTTCTCTGCCACAGAAGGCAGTGGAGGCCAATTCACTGGATATTTTCAAGAGAGAGTTGGATATAGCTCTTAGTGCTAATGGAATCAAGGGATATGGGGGAAATGCAGGAACAGGGTATTGATTTTGGATGATCAGCCATGATCATATTGAATGGTGGTGCTGGCTCGAAGGGCTGAATGGCCTACTCCTGCACCTATTGTCTATGTTTCTATGTTCCCGTTAAACTTTGGTTGCAAAGTGGTGTCTATCAAGAACATATTAGACAAAAATCCGTCATGGAGGAGATGCTTTCTTAGCCTCGCCACACAGGTCACAGCTAGTTGTGCTTGCTTACGTGGTTGAGCTGTGTGCAGTGTTTATTCTAATAGGATTAGAGAGTATCTATAGCTGAAGTAAAATAATACACCATGGGATAGATCTGTACACATGACAGTAAGAGTAATGACTCACTTAAGAGGTTTTGTTTTGCCACTATTTTTCCATAAATAAATATGAAGAACATGTGCAGCTGCTGCACCTGATTGAGAATGGCTGTCTTTACATTGGAAAAAAATCTAGTTCCGCCGTGACAATGTGCAAAGTAGGTCAGAGGGTTCTCAGGAGGGGAGTAACGGAATGGGGAAAGGGAGAAGAGGAGAAAGCTCAGTGGGAGCGAGGGGAACAAAATCTGGATGGAAAGTACGGAGGATTTGAAGGAAATATCATCAGCAGAGAACAGAGCTTGGACAAGAGAGACAAGCATTTAACACAGGTAGCAATGCTCAGGGGGAATGCGATGGAGGGTCTTTGTGTCTGATAGCTTTCAACGAGTGACCATCACCATGGTAATATTATCTCCATGAGGTAGCGGAGTTATAGCAGACGGTACACAAATTATATTTAAAGTTGGAAGGCTGGAATTGATGGTAAAGAGGTAAATTATTTATTTTAACTAAACTTTGAAATATTGCGTTTAAGAGACTTTTGGATTGGCACATGGATATGCAGTGAATGGAGGGATATGGATTATGAGCAGGTAGATAATGGTTGCTCTTGGCATCGTGTTTAGCAAAGATATTGTGGGCCGAAGGGCCTGTTCCTGTGCTGTACAGCTCTATATACAGCTCAGGGGCAGTGGCGTGCTGGCAAAGCTGCTGCATCACTGCGCCATACACCCGGGTTCGATCCTGACCTCGTGTGCTGTCTGTGTGGAGTTTGCACGTTCTCCTTGTGACCGGGTGGGTTTCCTCTTGGTGCTCGGGTTTCCTCCCACAACCACACAGACTTGTTGGATTCAAACCTCCCTCCACATGAACTCCCCTTCCCTTAATTCCATCCTATCGCCCTTGTCCAGTCTCTTCTGACCCACATCCAAGACACCTCACGTCCTTCAGCTAGGAGTCCCAACTCAAAATGTCACCTGTCCATGTTCTCCGGAGATGCTGCCTGACCTGCTGTAACCAGAACTTTGTGCCCTACTTTGTAAACCAGCATCTGCAGTTCCCCGTTTCTACATTTCAATTGCACAAGATGCCAGCCATTCCTCATTGCAGTAAACATTCTGTTCACAAACACAGTGTCTTGCTAATGCAGAGGTGCTCACCAAATAGGGAGGCAAGGTCAAAATCTGCTGTTGCTACCTAAAATAATTCTGTGGCAAGGATCGCAATGAAAGGACGTACCTTTAGAAAGATGAGGAGGAATTCCTTTAGTCAGAGGGTGGTGAAACTGTGTAATTCGTTGCCACAGACAGCTGTGGAGGCCAAGTCATTGGATATTTTTAATGCGGATACTTGATTTGTGAGGGTGTCAGGGGTTATGGGGAGAAGGCAGGAGAATGGGTCAGAGAGGGAAAGATAGATCAGCCACGAATGAATGGGCCGAATAACTTAATTCTGCTCTTATGACATGAACATGAACATGAGAGCAAATGTAGCTTTGAACTCCACGGTGGGATCAGCACTGGCAAGAGTGTGAGAAAAGATCTTCTCACGGGATCTTATGGATGTCTGCCTTTGGATTCTCCAAGCCAATGTTAATCTGTGACATCTCCCGGAGTAGACTCTCTGCTTATGGGCATGTCTTTGCCCCTATACCGAGATCCCCAACTCACTCACATCTCCAGGAGTGTCACCATTGAGGCTGCCATGGAGTGAGTGTCTCAGCAGCTAAATGCTGGAGAAAGCATCTTGGTCACGTGTAGCACCCACCACAGGCTTTGGAAAATTCCCGAGTAGCCTGCAGCTCCTTCTGAAGGTTCCCAACCAGGTCTCCAGTGTTTGTGGACCATCCAGTCATAGAATCATTCCAGGTCCATTGGCCCCAACTTGCCCACATCATAGGATTTAACATCATAGAGCAGGAAAAGCAGCTAACTTGTGCAATATTCTTCAGATTCGAAGTTATAACATGAAGCTATCTGCTCCAATGAACACAGGCACAAGCTAGAGACATGTGTTTGAATATAGACATAATTTGGTGTATTACTGACACCAGGAAAACATCAAGTGTAGCATCCTGTGAATATTGCCCAGAGTTGCATTGTCCAATTTTGCAGCTGAGGCAATTTCTCTCAGAAATGTTCTCAGCACTATGTAATGGGGTTAACCACGCCATCTAATTAAGTATAGTTTAGTTTAGAGATACAGCGCTGAAATAGGCCCTTCAGCGACCAGCGGTTCCCGCACACAATAACACTCTCCTACACACACTAGTGACAACTTTACAATTTTCCAAGCCAGTTAACCTACAAACCTTTATGTCTTTGGAGTGTGGAAAAAAACCCACGCAGGTCACAGGGAGAATGTACAACCTCCGTACAGACAGCACCCGTAGTCATGATCGAATCCGGTCCCTGGCGCAGTAAGGCAGCAGCTCTACCTGCTGCACCACCGTACAACAATACAATACACCATACATCTAACTTTGAGACATTTGTTCACCAAACCACCCAGCGGTGTGATTAAAACCAACACGTTTGCGCAGTAAAACCTAATATTATTAATTCAATGTTGATATTTCTTAATGGTATAAAATTGGCACAAAAATCTTAAATCATAAAAAGGAAACTAGTATTGTAATTTTATGATAAGGTAGAGGTTTCAAAATTGTGTCCATTGATAAGGACCACACACAAAACAAGTTATGTAAAAGTACCAACTAGACAGTTACATTTGTGGTAATGTCATTAACTATGCGTTTTCACACCTCACCTTCATCTATACACTATTGACAGTGCGACCAGAAATAAGGTGCAAAAGTCGGTACATTTTCAAAGCTTCTACATTCTAAACTCTCCCGTTTCAAGTGAGCCATTGGAATCACAAATCCAATCTGGCCGTGCGTGTAAATCCACTACGGACTGTTTCAAATAAATAAGAAATGAGACAAAGTGGTCACATTTGAACCTAACAGCTAATTAATTTGGAGCACTATCGTTTCTTCTCTCAGTGTTGCCAGCATCTAATGTAACAAGTACATCCTTTGGTTATTCTTCCTATTTGGCAATTAGATACAGTCTTGAAACAGACCCTTTGACCCAGCATGTCCGCGCCTGCCAGCACACCGCACACTAGCATTATCCTACACACTAGGGGCAATTTACAATTTCACCAAGCCAATTAGCCTACAAACCTGCATGTCTTTGGAGTTTGGAAGGAAACCGGGGCTCCTGGAGAAAACCAGCACAGGTAACAGGGAGAACATACAAATTTTGTACAGACAGCACCCGTAGCCAGGATCGAACCCAGATCTCTGGCGCTATAAGGCAGCAATTCTACTCCTGCACCACCAAGCCGCCCACATCTTAAGAATATAGAACACAGAATAGTACAGCACAGGATTAGGCCATTTGGCCCGTTATGTCCGTGCCGAACATGTTGCAAAGATACACATTTATCTGCCTGCACATAACCCATCTCCATGCCTTGAATATCCATGCACCGATCCTAAACTCCCTTAAACGTCACAGTTGTATCTGTATCCATCACCACCCCTGGAAGCTTGTTTCAGGCCCCCACCAACCTCTGTGTAAAGAACTTGCCCCTCACATCTAAACTGTGCTCCACTCATCTTAAAGCTATGCCCTCCAGTAATTGATATTTCAATTCTGTTATTATTTTCCAAGCTACAGTCAGGTAGGTGACAAAATGATAAAGATCACAGATAGCGAGGCCAATCGATGCAAAAATAAAATGAGCAAGTAAACAGTTCTTTGACATTGGTCTCTTTGATAGTCTCATGAGATGATGATTTTTAAAATCCTAGTTCTAATACATTATTACCACAGCTGTGCACATTAAATATTTGCTAGAATACCGGAGGTGAAATCAGAATGTTGCAGATCATATTCTGCTTGGGTAGCTAAAGACCCAACGATATGGACATCAGGTAACCTAACTCCCCCGCCCTTCCCTTTCTCCCCCACACACCTCTTTCTTCCACCCCACCCGCTCCTGACGTACTTGTTTCTCCCTTTCCCCTCACTCTCCACCTACATCCCTTCCTCTGGCTTCACAATTTGCAGCTTTACACTTTAGAGATCCAGAGCGGAAACAGGCCCTTCGGCCCACCGAGTCCGCACCTACCAACAATCACCCCATACACTAAATGACACACACAGGGGACAATTTTACAACTTACCAAAGTCAATTAACCTACAAACCCGCGCGTCTTCGGAGTGTGGGAGGAAACCGAAGTACCCGGAGAAAACCATGCGGTCACGGAGAAAGTGCAAACTCTGTACAGACAGCATCCGTAATCAGAATTGAACCTGTGTCTCTGGCGCTGTAAGGCAGCAACTCTACCGTTACGCCAGCATGCCACCACTCTTCCATCCTTTTGTCTCACGCCTTTGTTTTTCATCTCTGGCCTTTGTCCAACCATCTGCCTGTCAAACTCTCCCTCACCTATGTTCACCTATTACCTGTGTTGAAAGGAACTGCAGATGCTGGTTTACACCGAAGATAGACGCAAAATGCTGGAGTAACTCAGTCGGGCGTTTCGGGTCTGAAGAAGGGTCTCGACCCGAAACGTCACCCATTCCTTTCTCTACAGCGATGCTGCCAGTCCCACTGAATTACTCCAACATTTTGAGTCTATCTTCACCTATTACCTAACACCCCTTGTCCTGCCCTTCCTCTCAGATCCATGCACTAGAGATGCTGCCTAACCTACTGAGTTACTCCAGCACCTTGAGTCTTTTATTTTGTGATATCAGAGGAGCCGAGATCATGTGGTAATTCCAGAAGCGGTGGGAGAAACAAGGTTATGGTGTGTCCCCGAGCTCCCATCCTGACTGAACGCAGGAAGTGCTAAAAATAGGCAGCAGATCAGGTGGCATCTGTGCAGGCGTACAGCGTTAGTGCTCGTGGGTAATGGCCTCCATTCAGATGCAGCATGCGTTACTGCCAGACCACTTTAGTCTGATGGAGCTGAAGGATTTATGAAACATCAAGAACAACAGTGAAATAAGCTTGTTAGAGACCTGCAATAATAAAACGTTCATTCATTTAATGCTCCCAGTAAAGAAATAGCTTCATGTCAAGGCCAGTCTCCTAAACAGCACCACCTTTAGTGAAGATAGACACATATTGCTGCAGTAACTCAGCGGGACAGGCAGCATCTCTGGAGAGCAGGAATGGGTGATGTTTCGGGTCTGAAGAAGGATTTTGACCCGAAACATCACCAATTCATTCTCTCCAGAGATGCTGCCTGTCCCGCTGAGTTACTCCAGCATTTTGGCTCTGTCTTCGATGTAAACTGATCTGCAGTTCACTCCACCTTCAGTGATACGTGTCCTGAACTGTATACATAAATGAACTACATTGTACCTCAGTACATGTGACAATAAAGTATAATTGAACCACTGAATTTGACGTTAATTTTAATTATCGGGAGAGGCAATTGCTGCAGTTCCCATTCCCTGTCACCCAACTGTTTGTTTTTTTTTTTTTTTTTTTTTTTTTTTTTTTTTTTTTTTTTTTTTTTTTTTTTTTTTTTTTTTTCTTAATTAATGGTTAAGATTTATATATCTTTGGTATTGTATTTGTAAACTTCTCATAGTTGCAGTCTCTAAAATCAAGAACACTTCAGGGTCAATTTTTACAGTAAAAGGAAATACAGGTTTATGAGTATTTAATTTCAACTGCAGAGAATTTGTACATTGTATATAAAAAGGCACAAAACTTAAATTGAAATAGCAAAGACTGAAGAAGGGACCAAATGTAATCATCAACTCATCAGCATTACTGATCTTTATTCCAGCAATTCACTTTTGATTTACTTAATACCTGCATCAACTCATAACACAATGCTCCAGTTCATTGAGCCGCTGCCTCACAGCATCAGACACACAGGTTCAAACCCGACCTCTGGTGCTGTCCGTGTGAAGTGTGCACATTAATTCTATGGTCGCATGGGTTTCCCCCACATCCTACAGACTTGTTGATTAGTAGGTTAGTTGCCCCAAGTATGTGATGAGTGGTAGAACAATGAGAGAACTGATGAGAGTGCGGGTGGAATCAAATATGGACTAGTGTAAATGACAGGTTGATGGTCAAACTGGCCAATGGGACTGAATGGCCTGTGTGTAGCACCATCAACCAGCCATTTGTATCTCTCTGACTATTTACACACACATGGAAAACAAAACAGTGCAATACCCCCTCATGGAAGACTTAGTCTAAAGCAAGCAAGTGCATGCTTATAGCTATTCCCAATATCAGTTTAATACACTGAGTATCAATGCATGATGAAAAATCATATCCCATTAATATAATTTGTACATTATGATTCTTGGGCCTGGTGTGCATGTGGATGCTATTGTTCTCTGAACAATTAACATTGAAAGAAAAAGCAAACTAAAAGGGGCCAGGCAGTCATAGAGTCCGACAGCATGGAAACAAGCCCTTCAGCTCAACTTGCCCAGGCCCACCAAGATGCCCCATCTACGCTGGACCCAACCACCCGAGTTTGGCCCATATCCCTCTAAACCTTTCTTATTCATGTACCTGTACAAATATCTTTTTTTTTTTTTTTTTTCTTTTTTCTTTTTCTTTTTTATAGAAAGCGAGAAAAAGAGAGGGTAGAAAGTTACAAATAAAAGAGGAAGCAAAAAAAAAACAAAAAAAAACACAACAGAAAAACAAGGAAGGTGGAATGGGTTACCTGTGATACATCAATGGAGATAGGTTCGTAGGTTATAAAGTATAGAGTATAGTTTTTCATCTGTTCCTGAGTTCAAGTTTCAGCTGGGTCCTCGTGCTGTGCCAGTCTATCCCTTCAGATAGTTAATGAATGGAGCCCAAATTTTATGGAAAAGATCTTGTTTGTCCATTAAGACAAGTCTAATTCTTTCTAAGTATAGGGTCTCCGACATTTCCGTAATCCACATTTTGATTGTGGGGGTTGTAGGGCCTTTCCAAAATTTTAATATTAATTTTTTTCCGGTTATTATACTGTAATTGAGGAAGTTTCTTTGGTTTGTTGTGAGTGTTAAGCTTTGTTCTGATATTCCAAGTATTATTAATTTTGTGTCTGGGTCCAATTTTGTATTAATAACTTTTGAAGTTATTTCAAAAATATCTGTCCAGAAATGTTTAAGTTTTATACAGTTTGCAAAAGTATGTGTTAAATTAGCCTCTAAATGTAGACATTTATCACAAATAGGAGAGATTTGTGGGAAAATTCTATTTAGTTTTATTTTAGAGAAGTGTAGTCTATGTAAGACCTTGAATTGTATTAAAATATGTCTGGCATTTAATGAACATTGATGTATTTGTTGTAAACTTTCGTCCCACATATCTTTCGTGATAGGATGACCTATTTCAATTTCCCATTTGTATCTATGTAGTTCGGTCGGTGGTACCTCGTTATTTAGTAGGGTGTTATAAATATAAGCTATTAGTTTTTCAGTATTAGGATGCTTGTTCAGACACTCATCAAGAATTTCTGATTCCCTATTCTTGTAAACTTGTGTATTAGATTTAACATAATCTCTAATTTGTAAATATCTGAAAAAATTATTTGAGTGCAGTCCATAATTCAGTTGTAACTCTTGAAATGAAAGAAAAGTACCTTTCCCATAAAGATGTCCTATATTTTTGATTCCATGATTTTTCCATTGTGTGAAACCTTTGTCCATAAAGGATGATTTGAACAAAGGATTATTTACAATGGGAAGGCAGAGTGGTATATTATTCAATTTTAAATCTTTTTTTATTTGTTTCCAAATTCGTATTCCACTATGTATTATGGGGTTTTCTTTATAGGTTTTTTTGTGCTGTTTTGTGGGGGCAAATATGATCGGTCCAATTTCAAAAGGTAGACAGTCTTCCTTTTCCATCATTAGCCAATCTGGTTGTTGGTCCATTTCTTCCAGCCAAAAATTCATGTTTTTAATATGGACTGCCCAAAAATAAAATAAGAAATTTGGCAAAGCCAGACCTCCATTTATCTTTGATTTACATAAGTGTTTTTTACTTATTCTATGATTCTTATAATCCCAGACAAAACCTGTAACAATGGTGTCGACTTTTTTGAAAAAAGTTTTTGGGATATATATCGGAATTAATTGAAGTAGGTACAGTAGTTGCGGTAAAAAAATCATTTTTATAGCATTAATTCTCCCAAGCATTGAAATGGGGAGTGTTTTCCAGTATTGAATATTCTTATGTAGTTTATTCAGTAAGGGTGGGAAATTTAGTTTAAATAAAGAGGTATATGTCTTAGTTACCCAGATTCCTAAGTATTTAAATTTATCTTTAACTATTTTAAAAGGGGATTGTTGTATTGTATGTAAATTAAATTTTGTTATTGGCATGATTTCGCTTTTATTCCAATTGATTCTATATCCCGAAAACTGACCAAATTGAGTTATTAGATTTAATAGGTTTGGAATACTAGTTTCTAATTTTGTAATATATATTAGTATATCATCTGCATATAAGGAGATTTTATTCCTTGTGTCTCTAGTATTGTATCCAAATATTCCTGGATGGTTTCTAACGCTTTCTGCTTGGGGTTCAATTGCAAGAGCAAATAATAGTGGGGATAGTGAACATCCTTGTCTACAGCCTCTAGAGAGATTAAATTTAGTTGATAACATTTTGTTTGTTAATATTCTAGCTGTTGGGTTAGAATATAACAATTTAACCCATGTACAGTACTTCTCTCCTAGTTGAAATTTTTCCATCACCGAAAATAAATATGGCCATTCTACCTGGTCAAATGCTTTTTCAGCATCTAACGAGATAATTGCTAGCTCTGCGTTGGGGATTCTATTGGAGTATATAATATTAAATAATCTTCTCAGATTAAAAAATGAATACCGTTTGGGGATAAACCCTGTTTGGTCACCCAACTGTTTGGCACCGCATTTATCTTTCTGATAGAAAATTTACAATTAGTACATTATCTCCATTCTCAATCTTTCTTTAAAGTGCAGGTATTTACTGCTTTCTGTGCAAACATTGAACACCAGATAGTACAGATAGGACAATAAAGGTATTCAATTCAATACAGCACAGGAACAGGCCCCAAGTCCCACAATGTCCGTGCCAAACCTGATGCCTGGATAAACTAATCTCATCTGCCTGCACATGATCCCTATCCATCTATTCCCGGCACATCCATCTGCCTATCCAAAACCCTCTTAAATGCCACTTTTGCATCTGCCTACCACCACCACCACCCCTAGCAGTGTGTTCGTTCCAGCCACCCACCAACCTCTGTGTCCAGAACTTGCCCCACACACCTCCCCTCACCTTAACGCTTTGCCCTCCAGTCTTTGACATTTCCATCCTGGGAAAATATTTCTGACTGCCTTTGCCTCACATCATTTTAAACACTGATATCGGGTCTTCCTTCAACCGTTGGCATTCCAGAGAAAATAATCCAAGTTTGGGATCACAAATCCATTCTTAATAATAATAATTAAAAAGCAAGTAGCTGTTAAAATCTGCCTGCTATTAGTTTTCCACACCGATAAACAACTTATTTTAGGACAAAGTCACTGTCCTGGGACTTGTCGACAAATGTTAGTGAAGACAGTTAGGGTGGCTCATTGGTAGAGTGGTTGCCTTAGTGCACCAGTGACCCAGGTTCGATCCTGACTACGGGTGTTGTCTGTATAGAGTTTGCACATTCTCCCTGTGATCACATGGGTTTCTCCAGGTGCTCCAGTTTCCTCCCACACCTGCATGGACTCGGTGGGCCGAAGGGTCTGTTTCTGCACTGTTTCTCTAAAGTTTAAAGTTTATAGAAGCATTTATTTCATTTCAGCATCTCCTTAGTTTTGTTGGACAAATTGCCCAAAATGCCAATCTCTGTGTAACTGACCAAGGCTGAGATCTGTGCAGAATGCAGCCAGGCCATCTCATGGGAATAGCAATCCTACAGGAGATTGTACCATCTGTGTTTGTTGCTCGGCCTAAAACAGGAATTCTGAACTGGATAGTCCTGTTGGTCCTTTATTGTAGTATAGGTATTTACTGTTTGTTTGATTCACAAATCCATTTACTATGTAGTAGAAAATCATGTTTAAAGGTGTAGTTTTTTTTTAACGCATTCCACAGATTTTCTCTGGAGCTACACACCAACATTTCTATCCCTAATTTGGAAGTTCCCTTTGACGTGGCACAGTGGTGCAGCCCCAGAGACCTGGGTTCGATCCTGACTACGGGTGTTGTCTGTATAAAGTTTGTACGTTCACCCTGTGAGCGTGTAGAATGTCTCCCGGTGCTCGCATTTCCTCCCACGTACACGTTTGTAGGTTTAATTGTAAATTGATCCTAGTGTGTAGGGTAGTGCTGGTGTACGGGGCGATTGCTTGTCATCGCGGACTCGATGGGCCGAATGGCCTGTTTCTGCACTGTATCTCTAAAGTCTACAATTTTCTGGATAAACAGTTCCTTTCTTTACTGGTGAAAGAATATGCCCATCACTCAACTCACAGACTCAACTTAACTCCTAGTTTTCAAAGGAACTTAAGTAGTCACCTGACATACACATTTATGAAATTAACAGTCAGGTTTTCTTCAATTCAATAGTTTTCATTTTACACGCATCTAACCTATAATTAAGAATGTAATAATATGTATTAGGCTGCAGGAGTCACCCCAGGAATGCATTGAGCCATATGCTCCTTCATTCATAAGGTCACAATGTTCAGAATAAAAGGATGAACCTTTAGAAAGGAGATGAGAAGGAATTTATTAGGTCAGAGGGTGGTGAATGTGTGGAATTCATTGCCACATACAGCTATGGAGACCAAGTCATTGGGTATTATTAAGGCAGAGATTGACAGATTCTTGATTAGACGGGTGTAAGGGGTTGGGGGGAGGGCAGGAGAATGGTGTTGAGAGGGAAAGATAGATCAGCCATGATTGAATGGCGGAGTAGATGTGATGGGCCGAATGGACTAATTCTACACCTATGACATGAACTTAAGAACTTATATTCTGATCTTGGCCTCATCTCCAATTTCCTCCCCAATGATCCCCCAGAAACAACAAACCTATCGCCCCTTTCAATGTATGCTATAGCACTCCAATTCGCACACACAATTCCAGGGATTCACAATTCTTAGAGACAAAATCTTTCCTCAACTTTGTCTTGAAAGAGTGATCTGTTACTATGAGAATGCATCAACTTGTTCTGGATTTCCCACAAAAGGAGATATCATCTCGGTATTTAGTTTATTGGGACCAGTCAGAATGTTAAGGGCCTGTCCCACTTACGCGACCTTTACAGGCGACTGCGTCATAGGTCGCCAACATTTTCAACATGTTGAAAATTCAGCGGCGACCAGAAAGATGCCACGACTCTTTGGAGACCTCTCATGACCATAGGCTGTATGGTCGTGAGAGGTCTCCTAGGGTCATGCGAGGTCTCCAAAGAGTTGTAGCATCTTTCTGCTCGCCGCTGAATTTTCACCCCAGATTCTACTAAACTTTAATGTGTAAAGGCACAACCTGATGTACTTTCTTCATCAGACAACTCTTCATCTCAGGATAGACTGGAGTAAATCAGAGCGACAAGCAGCATCTCTGGAGAGAAGGAATGGGTGACATTTTGGGTTGAAACACTTCTTCAGAATCTATGAAACCTAACCCATTCCTTCTCTCCAGAGATGCTACTTGTCCCGCTGAGTTACTCCAGCATTTTGTGTCAATCTTTGGTGTAAACCAGAATCTGCAGTTCCTTCCTACATTCTTCATCCCAGGAATTAACCTAGAGACTCTCCTCTGAAGTAACTACTATGTGTAAAGGCATCTCTCTTTAAACAAGGAAACTGCGCACAGATTGTGATGATCAAAAATAAATGGCAGCTGTTGTAAATCTGAAATAAAAACAGTCTGCTGGTCAGGCAGCAGCTTTGGAAAGAAAAACAGTGTTATCCTTTAAGGACACAAAGTGCTGGATATCTCAGCGGGTCAGGCAGCATCTTTGGAGGACATGGGTAGGTTGGAAAGCAGTGACAGGACCGATCAAAGTCAGTACTGATCATAAGAAGGGAAAATCACGCTTAACTAACCTTCTGGAATTTTTTGAGGATATTACAAGTATAATGGATAAGGGAGAGCCAGTGGATGTGGTGTATCTGGACTTTCAAAAAGCCTTTGACAAGGTCCCACACAAGAGATTAGTGTGCAGAATTAGAGCACATGGTATTAGGTGTAGGGCATTGACATGGATTGGCAGACAGAAAGCTAAGAGTAGGGATTAACAGGTCCTTTTCAGAATGGCAGGCAGTGATCTGTGGGGTGTCGCAAGGCTCAGTGCTGGATCCTCAGTTATTTACAATATATATTAATCATTTGGACGAGGGAATTAAATGTAACATCTCCAAGTTTGTGGATGACACAAAGCTAGGTAGCAGTCCGAGCTGTGAGGAGTTTGCTATGCGGCTGCAGGGTGACTTGGATAGGTTGGGTGAGTGGGCAGAGGCATGGCAGATGCAGTATAATGTGAATAAATATGAGGTTATCCACTTTGGTGGCAAGAACAGGAAGGCAGATTATTATCTGAATGGTGTCAGATTAGGAAAAGGTGAGGAGCAACGAGACCTGGGTGTGCTTATACATCAGCCACTGAAAGTAAGCATGCAGGTACAGCAGGCAGTGAAGAAAGCGAATGACATGTTGGCCTTCATTGCGAGAGGATTTGAGTTTAGGAGCAGGGAGGTCCTACGGCAGTTGTACAGGGTCCTGTGAGACTGCACCTGGAGTATTGTGTGCAATTTTGGTCTCCTAATTTGAAGAAGGACATTATTGCTATTGAGGGAGTGTCATAAGTACATCAGGTTAATTCCCAGGATGGCTGGATGACATATTTTGAAAGAATGGGTCGACTGGGCTTGTATTCACTGGAATTTAGAAGGATGAGAGGGTATCTTATAGACGCATATAAAATCTTAAGAGATTGGACGCGCTAGATGCTGGAAAAATGTTGGGGGAGTCCAGAACCAGGGGTTACAGTTTAAGAATAAGGAGAGGCCATTTAGGACTGAGATGAGGAAAAACCTTTTCACCCAGAGAGTTGTGAATCTGTGCAATTCTCTGCCACAGAAGGCAATGGAGGCCAATTCACGGGATGTTTTCAAGATGGAGTTAGATTTAGCTCTTATGACTAAAGGAATCAAGGGATATGGGGAAAAAGCAGGAATGTGGTACTGATTTTAGATGATCAGCCATGATCATATTGAATGGAGGCGCTGGCTCGAAGGGCCGAATTCACTTATTTTTCTATGTTTCTATGCGACTTTTCAGGACTTCTTCAGACAAGGGTCAGGGTTTGAAACGTCACCTATCCATGTTTTCCAGAAATGCTGCCTGATCTGCTGAGTTACTCCAACACTTTGGCCTGTTGCGTATTCCCCAGCAATGCAGTTCTTCGTTTCTACAGTGTTAACCTTTCTGGTTTGATATTTTCCCCAGCCCTGACAGAAAGCCTTTGACCTGAAACTTTACCTACATTTCTCATTCTATGGAGGTTGCCGAGTGTTATACTCGTACAGCGTGGAAACAGGCCCTTCGGCCCAACTTGCCCACAACGCCCGACTTGCCCCCTCTACACTACTCCTACTTGCCTATGTTTGGCCCATATCCCTCTAAACTTATCCTATCCATTTTAAACATTGGGATGGTACCTGCCTCAACAACCTCCTCTTGCAGCTCGTTGCCCCTCAGGTTCGTATTAAATCTTTCACCTCTCCCCTTCTCACCTTAAATCCATGTCCTCTGGCTACATCTCCCGTCCAACCATTCCATTTAATTTCCAAATTACTTGCAGTACTTGCACAATAACATTCTACTTTGTTGGGGGGGGGGGACGGGGGGGGGGGGGGGGGGGGGGGGGGGGACATTCCCTTCGCTCTGCGGAACTGGATTCTTTCACATTTTTGCACATTGTGCCCCATCTGCTAAAAAGACTTTTCCACTTCCTCAACCAGTCTCCGTCCTTCATTGGGTGGGGTGGGCCTCACAGCTTGCTTTAGCATTTTTTGTTAGTTCAGCAAATTTGGGTCCAGTACATCTGTTTTTCTACCTGCCATTAAAGTCGACAATAAATAGTCAAGAAGTCAAGACCTACTGCTGATTCCCATGGTACCCGTCTAGTTTGCTAATCTGAAGATGAATCACTTCATTCCAGCTTGCTGGATTTAGCTCAGTGGCTTTTAATGTTTTTCACAGCAAAGACAGATGTAAAATATTTTATGAATGTTTCTATCATATTAATCACCCCCATGTCATTCTAGCTGCTCTCTTCTTTTTTACAGTATATACAAGCAGATACTGTCCATCCGTTTTTATATTTCTTTTCCTGTCAATCTCCAAACCTCCCTTCTCCCTTGCTTTTAGTGCCTCCCAATTGTCCAGCCTAACACCAATCTTGGCAAGGGGCCAGACCCAAAATTGTCCATTCTGTCCCCAGATGCTGCCTGACCCACTGAGTTCCAGCAGCAACGTTGTATATTAATCCTTTTTAATCCGATATCATCCTTAACCAAATATTTTATCATGGATGAATCATCCGTTTTCTTTCACCACTAACTTGAATAATCTATGTTGAGAACTGGAGAATAGTTAATTAAATTGACTGCCACACATATCTATCGCCTTACCTTTATATCTCTCTCCCCCCCCCCCCCCCCCCCCCCCTCATCTCTTTAAGCAACTTTGTATCATACACATGGAATTGCCTTCATTTTCTTTAAAACACTAGTTTCAGGCCAAAGTTCTCTCAAGTTTTGATCACTCTTCCCCAGAGGATTCTTTCCAATGAATTGATTAATGAATCTTGTTTAATGACATGTATCCAGAACAATAATTGCCAGCTCCCTGGTTAGAGTCGTACAGCATCGAAACAGGCCCTTTGGCCCAACTTGCCTATGCTGGCCAACATCCCCTCATTCACAATAGTTCCACCTGGCCCATAACCTTCTAAACTTATCCTATTCATGTATCCTATCCATGAGTTGGTTCTATAATATATTATTCCAAGAAACTCTCCCAAACACATTTTGTTATGAAATGTGATAACCACCACAGGTCTCTCCTTAAAGCTAAACACTAAGTCCCAAAATAACTCAATTGATCAGGCAGCATCTATGGAGGGAATGGATAGCCAACGTTTCGGGTCGGGACCCTTCTTCAGACTGATCCATTCTCTCCTCAGATGCTTCCTGACTCATTGAGTTCCTCCAGCACTTTGTGTTTTGCTCAAGATTTCAGCATCTGCAGTTCCTTGGGTCTCCAATTAAAGCATATTAACTGCGGATGTTGGACTTTTTCTCTGGAACTGCAATGCTGCAAAACTATACTCTGCACTAGTTAAGACACAAAATGCTGGAGTAACTCGGCAGGTCAGGCAGCATCCCTGGAGAGAAAGCATGGGTGACGTTTGGCTTGAGTGCATTCATGTATAGTGTTATGTGATTTGATTTGATAGCATGCAAAATGAAGTTTTTGTTCTGTACCTCGGTACACGTGACAATAATAAGCCGAAACCTAAAGATTGCTCTCATTACAGATATGGTGCCTTTAGCTTTAAGCACTGCATGCCATGTCGCTGACAGAAGATATTTCCTGTCAATGAACTCCGCAGATGGATCTGTGGTAATTGTTTCTCTGTACACTGATGAGCTGAGTGTGCTGTAGCCTGTGGCAGAGATGTCTACATGCTGCTGTATAATGTCAGTGCAGAATGACCAAGGGTGAATGATGCAGGCCGACAAGGAAGCCTCCTTCTCTACTTGTGTCAGAACACATCAGCACAAATGCTAAGTCTCTCTGAAGGAAGAGTGGCAGGATTTTTTTCATTTTCCTTACTCTGCCCTTGACCAGATAGACTACAGAACAACATTGCACAGGAACAGGCCCTACGGCACACAACATGTAGAGACAAAGAACTGCAGATGCTGGTTTATGCCAAAGATAGACACAAAGTGCTGGAGTAACTCGGCAGATCTAGCAGCATCCCTGGAGAAAAAGGATGGGTGACATTTCAGGTCTGGGACAACTTCTTCAGACTTCTCCAGTCTCAGACTTTTTTAGACTCACAAACCAGTCTGAAGATCAATCTGCAGACGGGTCTTGAACCAAAATGTCACCTATCCTTTTTCGCTACAGATGCTGCCTGACCTGTTGAGTTACTCCAGCACTTGGTGTCTACCATTGGGCCAACAATGTCTGTGCCGAATATAATGCCAAGAAGATCTGATCTCCTCTGCCAGCACGATCCATACCCCTCCATTCCCTGCATGTCCACATGCCTATCTGAAAGCCTTTTAAATGCCGCTACTGTATCTGCCTCTCCAACACTACCCCTGCCAGCGCGTTCTGTGCACCTGCCACACTTGTGTCACAAAAAACGTGTCCTGCACATCTCCTTTAACCCTTGCCCTTCTCACCTTAAAGCGATGCCCTCTAGACTTTGACATTTCCACTCTGGGGAAAAAGACCCAAGTGTCTACTTGATCTATGCCTCTCATAATTGTATCAATTTCTATCAGGTTGCCACTCAACCTCTGAAGTGCCAGATAAACTAAACCGAGTTTGGGTTAGAAAGTGAAGCAATCCATCAACGTGGGGCTCAAGCTATTTCACCATTTTAGAACCATACCCATGTAGTTTCCGGTAATATGGTTTGTGGTCCTCACCCTGCACACCACACAATCACATCTCACAATATTTGACACTAATTGAATGCAGAATCCACCATAAAGAGTGGAAATGAAGAATGCAAACCCATAGCTCTCTTAACTAACATGGAATTTCCCACAATAGTGAAGGTGAATAGGCCTGAATCTTGTACTTGGCAGCAAAACAATAGAATTCAATCAGCAATCTCAATAAAAGTTGCCCACATATATCTGGTGATCTCTGTACCATGGATGTTCTCTTTCCCAATGTTATTCTACCTTAATTTACAGGGCGGCACGGTGGTACAGTGGTAGAGTTGCTGCCTTACAATGCAAGAGACCTGGGTTCAATCATGACTACGGGTGCTGTCTGTATGGAGTTTGCACGTTCTCCCCATGACCTGTGTGGGTTTTCTCCGGGTGCTCCGATTTCCTCCAACACTCCAAAGATATACAGGTTTGTAGGTCAATTGGCTTGGTGAAACTGTAAATTGTCCCTAGTGTGTGTAGGATAGTGTTAGTGAGCAGGGATCGCTTGTCCCCGCGGTGGGCCAAAGGGCCTGTTTTCTGCGCTGTATCTCTAAACTAAACTACGGAAATTATGTATCAAAGTGCAATAAAGATTTGGTCTATCTTATTTGCATCGGCACAAGTGCTTTGTAAAACCCAGGACTCAATAGATAATATAATAAACTACGACAAAAACTCAATAAAGAAAATATCCCAATAAAGTGCAAAACAAAACCCTAGTGCAAGTTAAGACCGTTCATACGGTGAAGTTTGATTGTAATTTTTTGCAGGGTATTCACTAAAAAATGAAGAGCGTCGGTGTTTACATTTAATCATCGTTGTGCTTTATCCTTTCTCAAAGGCTGCTTTTAGCAATTGCTTTATCATTTACTGGTATTAATTTTAGGTTCTAAAATGTCAAAATCATTTTAGTCATCAGCAGCTCTGGCGATTCCCCCCCAATCGTTGCTTGGAATCCTGGAGATTTGTGCATCAGTAACAATTGTGGGGAGTTTTGAGACCCAGTTTACTTGACAGCAATATAGTCATTTTGTGTCTGTGTGTGGATGAAATTAATTACGTCCACTGCACTTACACAGTATTGCATGAGTAGTTACTTGTTAAATCAAGCCAGAGGAAACAGAAGGGGCCACAGTTGTCAAATTGACTACTGTGTGTGGAACTGTTCTGTCAATTGGCTAAAAAACATTCCTGCTGGGCTGATCACTTGCTATTATTGTCAACTGGATAAATGGCAATTGTTGTTAATAAATCCATATTTACTTTTGAACAGACTTGGGTCATGCCATCTCCTTGCCCAGCCTTATCATTTATTTTCTTACCAACTGCTCAGTTGTGCCATTTGAATTTAAGTTCATAGGTAGATAAGTCATTGGAGCAGAAATAGACATTTTGCCCATCAAGTCCACTCCACCATTCAATCATGACTGATTTATCTTTCTCTCTCAATCCCATTCTACTACCTTCTCTCCATTATGGGCCTGTTCCACTTGGGCGACCTAATCTGTGAGTCCAGAAGAGTGCCTACGACCTTCAAGCTCGAGGGCACTCGCCTGGAAAGCCTCGAGCTGGATCGACCGTCCGCACACACACACACACACCGAGAAAGGTGGGGGCCAGGGAAAGCGGAGGAGCACTGTCTGCGCGATGAAGAGGAAGGTAAACGGCTGCCACAGTTATGGTAAGTCCTTTAGAGAGCGTGGAGGGGAGGAGGGGGGAGGGAAGGGGGAGGGAAGGGGGAGGGAAGGGGGGGAGACACTTTTAAAAACTATAATAAAGTTTAGCGGGCATTTAACCTACCGGTCAGTCTTTCTTGGTCCTGAAAACTCCAATGAGCCAATTAATATGCCCGGTCAATGAAGGAGATTGCCTACGGCTGCCCTCGACTGCCTGTAAGTAAATAGCGACCCCACTCCACTGCACTACGAGTTCAAAAGACCCATGCCGACCAAATTTTACTCGCAGAAAAATTTTCAATATACTGAAAATATTCCCGCGAGCTAGCTGAGGCCGCGAGTATGCTGGAACTTCCCTCGAGCATGAAGGAGAGTTCCAGCGACCTCATAGGACCTTGTAGGAACACATGTCGACCATGCTGCGAGTTTGAGTCCACGGCAAACTCTTCTAAACTCACAGATTAGGTCGCCCAAGTGGGACAGGCCCTTAACTCTTGACATCATTACCAATCAATCAAGTATCAGGCAACCTCTGCCTTAAAAATACCCACTGACTATGCCAAGGACTTGAATTAGCAAGGCAGGCAAGAATATGATTATCTAGAGTTGTATAAAATGGTGATCTTATGAAGATGAGAAGACATTTCTTTAGACACATGGTGGTGAATCTGTGGAACTTATTGCCACAGGCAGCTGAGGAGGCCAAGTCATTGGATATTTTTAAAGCAGAGACTGATAGGTTCTCAATTAGTAAAGGTGTCAAAAATTATGGCGAGGAGCCAGGAGAATGGAGGTAAGTGGGAGAAATTGATCAGCCATGATCAAATGTCAATGCCAAAGATCAACTATCAATTCTCCACCTACATCTAATGAAGTTACCTGAGAAGTTAACATTTTTTATTTTCAGGTCATAACTAACCTGGTGGCCATACAAAAAAATAATTGCAAGCCAGCTCTCATTAAGGTCATAGAGTTCTGTAAATTCAGTAGGTATTGCTGCAGTGAACCTGATATTTTAATTGTTGACTTGAATGGTCTAGTGTCCTCAATGTTCTGGAAACATGTAACCTGATAAACGGAAGACTTCAGTAGATTACCGTAGAGTAAAATAAGTGTTCGGCTCGGACTTGAAGGGCCGAGATGGCCTGTTTTCCATGCTGTAATTGTTATATGGTTATATGTTATAGTGAAATAGTACTAAATAGTATAACTAGTTTAAGTGAAAACAATATACAAGGCAATTTCACATTGTGGTCAGGTTCAAATTTGCACTAGAGTAGAGTTCTGAATTTTGTACTTGGGCATCTCTGAAGCGCTTGTCTCAATATTCAGATCAAAACAAGGATATCTGCATTGTCCATGTTTCCCAAGCCTGCGTGAACCCACGTCTACCCATATCCTGCCCCTTATTCTCCCTCTTCCCACCCATATCCCTCCCTCTGGTTTTGCATTTCATTCCTCTTCTCTCTGCACCTGTCACTTTTTTGTCTTCTTTTCACCTCCAGCCTTTGTCACTGACTCCACCCATCTGTCAGCCAAACCGTTCCTCACCTGTATCCACCTATCAATCGGCAGGCATTTTCTCAGCCCTATCCCCCACTTTCCAACTTTCTCCCCTTTACTACTGTCAGTCCCAAACCAAAACATTGCCTATTCATTCCCTCCACAGATATAGTGGCACAGTAGTAGAATTACTGCATTACAGCACCAGAGACCCGGGTTTGATCCAGACTATGGGTGCTGTCTGTACGGAGTTTGTACATTCTCCCTGTGACTATGTGAGGTTTTCTCCGGGTGCTCCGGTTTCCTTCCACTCTCCAAGGACATACAGGCTTGTAGGTTAATTGGCTTTGGTAAAAATTGTAAATTGTCCCTAGTGTGTAAGATAGTGCTGGAGTACGGGATGATCGCTGGTCTGCGCGGATTCGGTGGAACGAAGGTCCTTTTTCTGCGTTGCATCTCTAAAGTATAAAATAAAAGTCTAAAGATGTTGCCCACGCCTCTGATTTCCTCCAGTACTTTGTGTTTTTCTCAAGAATCTAGCATCTGCAGTTCATTATGTCTCTCAACATCTACTGTTGGAACTGGTAAAAAAGTTGAATCTGTGATATGACCAGGGATGCATTAGTGAATTGTTTACAATGTAATATCCTGCATTATGCAGATTTGGCCTGTTTTCGGCAGATGACTAATCAAATTGCTATGTTCACATTTCATTATTGGAAATTGTTCTTGGTGCAACTAAATGCTCCTGTCAGATTTAGCACTGCAGCTCCATGGGTTTTACATCTCAGCTCCAAACATCAAACCCCACTGATGCACCACTTCCCAAATTGATTGAAAGTTTCAGCAGGAGTGGCACAGCGGTAGAGTTGCTGCCTTACAGCATCAGAGGCCCAGGTCCAATCCTGACTAGGGGTGCTGTCTGTAAGGAGTTTGTACCTTCTCCCTGTGACTGCGTGAGTTTCCTCCCACTCTCCAAAGACATTCAGGTCTGTAACTTAATTGCCTTCTATAAATTATAAATTGTCCCCAGTGTGTAGGATAGTGCAAGTGTACGGGGTGATCGGTGGCCAGTGCGGACTTGGTGGATCGGTGGCCAGCGCGGAAGGTGGGCCGACAAGGCTGTTTCAAAGCTGTAAAGTAAAGTAAACAAATGGAAACAAACCCTTCAGCCCACCAAGTCCACGCAGACCATTGCTCACCCATTCACACAAGTTCAATGTTAACCGCTCCCTACACAGTGGGGGCAAATTACACAGGACAATTAACCTACAAACCCACGCGTCTTTGGGATGAGAGAGGAAACCGGAGCATCTGGAGGAAACCCATGGAGCCCACAGGAAGAACGTGCAAACTCCACAAAGACAGCACTCGAGCTTAGGATTGACCTCAGGTCTCTGGCACTGTGAGGCAGCAGCTCTAACAGCTGTGACACTGTGCCGACCACAGTTGCCAGAGATTATTCTGTTTAGTTATTAATCCTATTAAACACATTTTACAAACAGGAGATGTGGGCCATTTTAGAATAGTCAGCATGCCCTTGCATATTAATTATCAGTCAAGATCTAATGTCTACATTTAATTCCCAGCAAGAAATGCCATGGGAAATTGATTAATGCACAAATCCTCACACAAAAAAAGAGTTACGAATAAAAGGGCATATTCATGGGCTTCCTAGTGTGGAATCCCAAGAAGCAAGGACATTTGCCATTACAAGAAAAGCAAAGGTGTTGGAATAACTCAGTGGGTCAGACAGCATCTCTGGAGAACATGGACAAGCAACGTTATGGATCAGGGACCTTCTTCAGATCGTAGTAGGGGGGAGAAAGCTGGAAGAGATGTGGGGTGAAATGAAGCCAGGCAAGTAGTAGGTGGATTAAATGTGTAGGAAGGAACTGCAGACGCTGGTTGAGAAGGAACTGCAGATGCTGGTTGAGAAGGAACTGCAGATGCTGGTTGAGAAGGAACTGCAGATGCTAGTTGAGAAGGAACTGCAGATGCTGGTTGAGAAGGAACTGCAGATGCTGGTTGAGAAGGAACTGCAGATGCTGGTTGAGAAGGAACTGCAGATGGTGTATACGGGGGTGGGATTGATTGGCAGATGGGTGGACAAAGGCCAGAGGTGAAAAAGCGACAAAAGGTTGTGAGATAAAGTGGAAAGAAGTGTGAATTGTGAGGCCAGAGGAAAGGATGAAGGTGGAAGGGGAAAGGAGTGCAAGACAGTGGGAGAAATGTGCTCACATCCATGTGAGGATTTTCAATGTGCCATGGCAGACTGCTGAAGAAAGCCAAAATAACAAAATTGCCACTTTAACTAGGTCGCAGATATCCCAATTGGTTTATGCAAAGTGTGGTGAACAGTACTAGTTCCCCAAAATAAATATTATTGTACACAGCCACAACCCTTCAGGAACAAAGAATCCGAGTCTAATTAAATGATTCTCTCCAGCATTTTACAACCGTTTATAGGTCACAGACTAAACATCGATGTAATGTATAGTGAAACCTCGTCAATAAAGTCTCTCACAGCTAATACACATTGATACATCTTGCCGTTCCACTACAATGCAATGGGGCACTCATATAGTCTCATTTGAAAGACCATTTTGCACGTGACTGTCAATGATATGCAGGGAATGTGTGAAATAAACGTACAAGTTATTTTAAAAATAACATGTACTCTGCTCTCAGCTCATGACGGCAGAGATTGGCGCAGCACAGTGGCGCAGCGGTAGAGTTGCTGCCTTACAGCACCAGATACCGGGGTTCAATCCTGACTACGGGTGCTGTCTGCGCTGACCAGCGATCACCCATAACTATCACTATCCTAAATACTAGGGATCATTTATAATTTTTACCGAAGTTAACCTACAAACCTGTACGTCTTTGGAATGTGGTCGGATACCGGAGCACCCGGAGAAAACCCACATGGTAGAAGTCTGAAGAAGGGTCTCGATCCGAAATGTCACCCATTCCTTCTCTCCAGAGATGCTGCCTGTCCCGCTGAGTTTCTCGAGTATTTTATGTCTAACCTCTATATATTCTACACCTATACATGCGCTAAAAAGGACACAAAGTGCTGGAGTAACTCAGCGGGTCAGGCAGCATCTCTGGAGAACATGGATAAGTGACATTTCGGGTCGGGACCCTTCTTCAGACTGAGGGAGTACATACACATTCTATACCATCCATTTAGAATAATCAGCGCACAAGTTTCACTTACATTAGAAAAACAGAAACAACACAAAAATAACACCGTCAAGAACCTCCAGTGTAATTTACCGTTCCCTTATACATATGTGTCATGTGAATAGAACAGTATGAACACAGTAAAGGTAGACAAAGGTGCTGGAGAAACTCAGCGGGTGCAGCAGCATCTAAGGAGCGAAGGAAATAGGCAACGTTTAGGCCCGAAACGTCGCCTATTTCCTTCGCTCCTTAGATGCTGCTGCACCCGCTGAGTTTCTCCAGCACCTTTGTCTACCTTCGATTTTCCAGCATCTGCAGTTCCTTCTTAAACATGAACACAGTAAACATGTGGGCATTTGAAACATTTTGACATTCCATTCTCTAATATGGTATCCATATGGTTCCCTCCTCATTTGTTTGATTGGAATGGGATTAAGGGAGGGTTAGGCTTAATTTTTCTACATCAGTCAATTGAGTCATAGAGCTACATATAATGACACAAGGCCATTTGCCCCACCTTGTCCATGCCAACCAAGTTGACATACTGGGCTAGTCCCATTTGTTTGCATAGCCCTCTAGAAACTTCCTATCCACACATCTACCCAAATGACTTTTGAAAGTCGTAGTTGTGTTTGCATTTATATGCCTTGTGATTTCACCAATGGTGCAAAGATGCAGATGCTTTGAAAAGTCCATCCCTAATTAACAAAAGATAACGGTTGCCTTTTGAAACTCAGACGTGGTTACTGCAATTCCGCATGTGGAAGGATATTCCTGGTATCTGCATGGTGCCAGAGGAGGAAATGGTAAGTCGGGATTGTGAGAGTAACCTTGGAGCGTGGATCATGATCTTTATGGCACAGGTTTATGGATTAAAAGGTAATGCCAACATAGTGAGTTGCTGGACATCCTGAGACAGAATGCACTGCTCCTAACATGCAGCAGAGTAGTGAAGGCAAATATTCTCAGTCCAGAGGCAATGAAAGGAAGAACTTTACATTCAAAAGGTAGACATAAAGTGCTGGCGTAACTCATCAGTTCAGGCAGCATCTCTGGAGGACATGGATAGGTGACTTTTCAGGTCAGGACCTTTCTTCAAACTGCTCAAGTTTCCTCCCACATTCCAAAGACATGCAGATTTGTAGGTTAATTGGCTTCTGTAAATTCCCCCCCCGTGTGTGGTGGGATAGCGTACAACTAGTGTACGGGGTGTTCGATGGTTGATGTGGACATGGTGGGCCACAGGGCTCGTTTCCACACTGTATCTCGAAACTAAACTAAACATATCTATACATTTATCCCAGCTAAAAATGGTCCTGCTCACGTCCCAACCTACAGATTGGGAAGGTTTACCAATGAACACATAACATGACTTGTATACCAGGCGCAGTAAAGCCAATTATAGTCGGAGTACTGATAGCTACCATGTTCTGATTTCTGGACCATCTTTGGCCATCTCACAAAGCCACGAGTTTTGAACAATTGCTCAAAGGTAAAATAAGTTTCATCATCCAATTGGTCTGTGACACTGAAGACGGGGAACATATGTGAGCATTAAAGCCCCCCAAAAAAGGGGAAATTCTGACCTGATGAAAATTTACTGCGCCATGGTTGACTTATAATAGAGTAAGAGGATCTGCTTTGTTGCAAATGACTGGAGTAAAAATAAATTGTGCCCGAGGATTGGCTGCTCTGTTAGCTGAACAATGCAGGAGTGAATTTTTCATCAAAAACATTGATGCATTGACCCAACCAGCACAAATGCTCGGCTGTAATGTTGAAAGATCGACTGCCGTTGGCATGACATCATCTCTTTCCATGAATTTAATTATAGATTATTGGAAATTTAAATAAAAGTTATTGATTTAAAGTGTGGGACTATGATGAAATGTCTTGGGCATGTGGTGTTGTAAATAATTCATCCATAATGCAACGACATGAATTGTTTTTCACACATTGTTGTCTACATGTGCACATCGGGCCAGAAAGTACAAGGGATAAAATCATCGATGTGTTTTCTCTCTCCCCATCCATTTAAATTGCCAACCCTCCTATTTGTGTCTTATTGACCATGAGATCAAAAGAAACATCCAATTAAACTTAAACAAGAAGATACATAAGATATGGCGGAATAGACTTGATGGGCCAAATGGCCTAATTCTACTCCTATTCCTTATGACCTTATAACAATGGCACCCTTAACCATAAAACTCAGCTTCATCGTAAACACAAGGAACTGCAGATGTCTGTGTACCCCAAAAAAAGACACAAAGTGCTGGAGTAATTCAACGGGCCAGGCAGCATATGTGGGGAACATGGATAGTGAATGCCCCGAGTTGGCCCCCCTTCCCCAGCTTGCGGAAGAATCCTGACATAGAGTGTCACTATCGTGTTCTCCGGGGATGCTGCATGGCCCGCTGAGTTACTCCAGCACTTTGCGGATTTTTTATAAACTCAATTTCATTTCATAACAACATTGGATAACTTGGATTTCATAATCTTACTGAAAATCATTTCTTCAGTTTATTCACTATGGTATTCTCACACAGCACAAATTCCCTGAACAGCTCGTAAATTAATTCACATTTATTAATATTTTACAAGCCACGCGGAGTTTTGCTTTATTTCTTATGTAAAATGCATCAAAGGCATTTCCTTTTATTAGGCTTCCTTTTGTTCCATCAAATGCACTGAGGTATTCTTGTGCCTTAAATATATAATGAACATAGTTCAGTTTGAACCCAGTGTGTTTAACCCAGAGTATCCGGTATTACAGCACCAGAGACCCAGGTGCTGTCTGTATGGAGTTTGTACGTTCTCCCTGTAAACTGCGTGGGTTTTCTCCGAGACCTTCAGTTTCCTCCCACACTCCAAAGATGTGCAGGTTTGTAAGTTAATTGGCTTGGTATGAATGTAAAATTGTTCCTTGTGTGTGTAGGGTAGTGTTAAGTGCGGGGATGGCTGGTTGGCACAGACTCGGTGGGCCGAAGGGCCTGTTTTCGCACTGTATCTCTAAACTAAACTAAACTGGCCTGGAGTATAATCTGGCAGGCGGCCAAGGTGGCCATTAGTAGGGGAGAAGGGATAGAATAAGGAAGAAGAAATGGAAGGAACTTATAGGGTACCATTCATGGTCTATAATCCCCAAATCACTTAAAAGAGATGATATGCAATTTATATTCGGTAAAACAAGAAGGCAGCCAATTCACACGCAGCAATGTTCCCACCAACAAATGGGAACAAATTAAATTAGATCATCCCCTGCATCAGTTTAGCATAACATGTGTGTCAGGGGAGAATGTTTTGTCTTTGCAAAATACCATTTGCTCGATAGGGAATATTCTTTGTCCACTTCCAATTTCTTATGCAACGCAACACGCATCTGGATAACAAACTAAAACTTAACTAAACAATTTCTACTCTCTGGATTCAAATCCAGATTCATGACCTTCTGAGCAAGAGGTGACATTTCCATAGCCAAGCATGGCTGACTTGGATTGTTTGTTTACTGTAGTTAAGTTTATTGTCACGTGTACCGAGGTACAGTGAAAAGCTTTTGTTCCATGCTAACCAGTCAGTAGAAAGACTATACACGTTTACAATCAAGCCATCCACTGTGTACAGATAAGGGATAACGGGAATAAATAGCGTTTAGTGCAGATAAAGTCCAGTAAAGTCCGATTAAACATAGTCCGAGGGTTTCCGATGAGGTAGATCGATAGTAATTCGGGACGGCTCTCTAGTTGTTGATAGGATGGTTCAGTTACCTGATAACAGCAGGGAAGAATCTGGAGGTGTGCGTTTTCACACTACTATACCTCTTCCCTGATGGGTGAGGGGAGAAGAGGTTTGATTTGAGATTAGATTAAAGAGCATAGTTAAAGTACGACATGCTTGGAGGAGAGGTTTAAAACAGTTGAGCGAATGTAATGCCCGATTGCAGATCCACTTCTGTGATTAACACACAAAGAGCCGGCTGTCAGTTTTAGTACTCGGGGTAGCTATGGAGCACATGACGGGCCTGGGTACTATTACTGATGAAGGTGGGGAGTATGAATGGCCGGTATGATCATGTCTGAATGATATGTAGTTCAGTAGCTGGTCTTCTCGATGAGGCTGTACAGGCAGTACTCCCTGTCCCGATGTCCACTGAGATAAAGGCAGCTAAAATGCCAAATTTATTTCAGCATTTTACTAATCAACCTATTTTCATCTGTTGTGACATTTGCAAAGCTTCACCACAATAGTTTTTAATTTGGAAATATTTTTGAGTATATTTGCCAAACGTTAGAAAAGTAAGTCTTTCAATTTTGGTGTAATTATATATTGTTTAAAGTGCTACATTCTGAAGATGGGTGCAATTAGGATCAGCAGGTCATTGTTACATTTAGATACGCCAGAAATGTAGACACTATAGCAGCTAATGTGTTAGTTAAAAAATGTATCTTCACTGCCAAAGTATTAGTGAGCTTTGCTGATCCCTTGATTAAAATGTTGGGAAATAATAGTTAGCTTGTCCACCTACAGAAGTCATGTGTGGGACTTCCTGTTGATGCGGAAACCGGAGCTACGTTATAGCTTGAATATTTTGTATTTGTTTCAAGCTCCCTGTAAACTGATGCTGTTCATTTATAATTATAGCTTTGGGGCACGAGCGCTAAAGTAACAATGATGAGATGTGACGGTTATAATCCATCATGTTAATTCAGTAAAATGAATTAGTGGACCAGATTGCTCAGAGAGCAGACAGGCTCACTACAGTGCGTATGTATGGCTGTGGGCTGTGGACATCCACACAGCGCAGGAGTACACAATGTGCTGGAGATCAGATGGTGTGTCATCTCATCTCCTGTCCCAGCACTCGGCAGGGCAGATACTCCAGTGGAAGCCCCATAACGTGCTGAGCAGACCAGCTTGATGCAGCTTGACTGACCTCACCTATAACTGGCACAACTCGTGTAGTCACATACATTCTAATATGGTCAGCAACTATCACTAAGAAAGGTAAGAGTGGGCAAGTGGTCTTTGTTTTAGAATCATACTGCATGCTTGCCCGCTAGATGACCTAACTACACTTGTCCCACCTTCCTGTGTTTGGCCCATATCCCTCTAAACCTTTCCTATCCATTTACCTGTACAAGTGTCTTTTAAATGTTGTGACAGTACCTGGGTCAAGTGGCCCAACTTTCCCATGCCGACCAACATGTACCATCTACACTAGTCCCACCTGCCTGCGTTTGGCCCATATTCCGTCTGGGGTCCTTGCGCCCTTATGGCATCAACATTGAATTCCCCCAATTTGGCTAGCCTGTGCTGTCCCCTCCCCTTCCTTCACCCTCTAGCTGTCTCCTCCACCCTCCATCCGCCCGCCCTCGGGCTCCTCCTCCTCCCTTTTTCCTTCTTTCTTTCCCCACCCCCCATCAGTCTGAAGAAGGGTTTCGGCCCGAAACGTCGCCTATTTCCTTCGCTCCATAGATGCTGCTGCACCCGCTGAGTTCCTCCAGCAATTTTGTGTACCTCCTTAGGCTGCTGGTTCCAGATACCCACCACCCTTTGTATGAAAAAGTTGCCCCTCAGGAATCTATTAAATCTTTCTCCTCTCACCTTAAACCCATGGCCTCTGGTTCTTGATTCTCCTGCACTGCATTTACCCTGCCTAATCTGCTCATTCTCTGTACACCTCTATAAGATCACCCCTCATCCTCCTGCACCCCAAGGAATAGAGTCCCAGCCTGCTCATCCTCTCCCTAGAGCTCAGGCCCTTCAGTTCTGGCAACATCCTCGTAAATCTTCTCTGCACCCTTTCCAGCTTAACAACATATTTTCTATAACAGGGTGACCAAAACTGAACATGATACTCCAAATGTGGCCTCACCAATGTCTTACTGTTGGAAGCCCATCAAGGTGATCAGTGGAAGAGCATGTCCACCATCTCCTAGCCACAAGCCTCGCAATTTCTAATTTATCCGGGAAGATTGTTCATTAATTAAGGGTAGCGTAGTGAATTTAATAGCAATGGTCTAACAGCTAGGGTTCTGGATCCAGAGACATAAGTTCAAATCCTGCCTTTGCAGCGTAGAAATCTAAATACAATAAAACAGTCTGGGATTAAAGTAAACATTCTCAGTAACAACAACCTTGATTGTAGTTAAACATCAAACTGATTTATTATTGTCAATCAGAGAAGAAAATCTACCAACCTTCCTCATTCTGGGCTGTAGGTGACTCCAGACTCACCCATCTGATTAACTCCCAATCACTCCCAGAGTTTAATACCAACTAGGGATCCACAATTGATGCTGGTATCTATTTCTACCGAATGAATGCAAAAATCTATAACTAAAAATGGTTCTGTCTGGTACCTGACCCTGAGGAAGCCTCTGCGGTGAAATATTGGCACTGGGAGATTTGATCTCTGACAATACAACTGCCTTCCCAGGGCAGCCCGGTGGCGCAGCTGGTGGACTCACTGCTTCCCTGTTTCACAGACCCAGGTTCGATCCTGACCCTGGGTGCTGACTGTGTGGAGTTTGCACGCTCTCCCTGTGATCGCGTGGGTTTCCTCTGGGTGCTCCGGTTTCCTCCCACATCCCATAGACGCGCGAGCATGTAGGTTAATTGGCCTCTGTAAGTTGTCCCTAGTGGGTGCAAAAATATTCTAACATAGAACTAGTCAGCATGGACTCGGTTGGCCAAAATGCCCATTTCTATGCTGTATCTTTTAATCAAATTTTCATGATTCCAGTCAAGCAATATTTTCCCTTTGACACCAGTTCACTTCAGTTTTATCTTTCCCACTGAGTTACTCCGGCATTTTATGTCTACCTTCGATTTAAACCAGCATCTGGAGTTCTTTCCTACACACTTCAGTTTTATCATGACTTATTGATTCCCCTCTTAATCAATCTTGATATCAAGGGCAGACACACTCAACTTACATCTCGTATACAACTCCTTGGTTCAACTCAGGCGCAGGAATTTGTAGAATTCGTTAGTGGAGGCTGTAATTGGGTATTTTTAAAGTGGAGATTATCAGGTTCTTGATTGTTAATGGTGAAATAGGAAGAAGGCAGGAGAATAGGATTGAGATTGAAAGATAAAATCAGTCATGATTGAATGGCAGAGTAGACTCGATGGGCCGAATGGTCTAATTCTGCTCCTATAACCTGTGAATGTACATAATGTGATGACATGCTTCAGTCTCCACATTCCGTGATGCCTCACCTTTAGTTCCCATTGGAAGTAAGAAGAGGAGTCGGCCTGTAATTTAAAACTGAGCGATGTAGAAATGTATTTGGAATTCTGTCCCAGCAGGTGGTGGTTGTTGAATAATTTGAAAACATTTCAAGTAAACTTGAATGAATATTTGATGGATCAAGGAAGAAAGAACTGGTACAAATGAGGAGCAGAGGCCTGCATTGACCTGCCTGCCATGGTTATATTAAAACTGCAGGGCAGGCTTGCGAGACCATTACGGGCTGCTTTTGCTCCTGTTTTCCTGCCCTCTTGTGTTCTATATGGGCTACATAGTTATCCATTCTGTAATTATTTTCTCGGCGAAAAGGATGTTCATTGGTAGAAAATTTTAAGTGGAGAGCAGTTACATGAAATTATCGTTCACAAGTTCTAAGAGCAGAATTCAGCCATTTGGCCCATCTAGTCTGGCATTTATTCACGACTGATCGATATTTCCCTATCAACCCCAGTCTTCTGCCTTCCCCCCGTAACCCCTTACACTAATATTAATCAAGAACCTTAACAATATCCATTGACTTGGCCTCCACATCTGCGGCAATGAATTCCACAGAATCATCACCATGTGACTAAATACATTTCTTTGCATCTCCCTTTTAAAGGTACATCCTTTTATTCTGAGGCTATGGCCTCTGGTCCTAGACTCTCCCACTTGTGGAAACATCCTCTCCACTTCACCCTGTCGAAGCCTTATCACTTTTAAATACAGATCAGAAAATTTTAGCAAAGATTTTATCAAGAAGATTAAGCAAATATATTAGTAAATTGATAAACCCTGATCAAACGGGGTTTATACCTAAAAGATACTCATTTAATAATCTGAGACGTCTGTTTAATATAATGTACTCGCATAAAGTAGAGGAAGAAGATATATCAATTATTTCTTTGGATGCAGAGAAAGCATTTGATCAGGTAGAGTGGCAATACTTATATAAAGTACTACAAAAATTTAATATGGGAGAGAATTTTATAAGATGGGTAAAATTATTATATGATAAACCGATGGCAAGAATTTTAACTAATAACATGTTATCTCAAAAATTTCAACTATCAAGGGGTAATAGGCAGGGATGTGCACTATCACCCCTGCTATTTGCCCTTATGATAGAACCCCTGGCTGAAAGTATAAGAATTCATCCGAATATTCAGGGCTATAATACCAGAGACTCAAAGAATAAAATCTCATTATATGCAGACGATATACTTTTATATATTACAAAGTCACAAACGAGCATACCAAATTTATTAAACTTAATAGAGGAATTTGGGTCTTTTTCTGGATATAGAATAAACTGGAATAAAAGTGAAATCATGACATTAAAACCTCAAGAACCTACACACTTACTGAAGTTCCCCTTTAAAATCGCAACAGAAAAATTTAAATATTTGGGTATTCAGATTACTAGAAAATATAAAGCATTATTCAATGCTAATTTCATGCCTTTATTAAATAAACTTAATACGTTGATTAAATTTTGGAAAACACTTCCCTTATCATTATTAGGTAGAATAAATGCAATAAAAATGATCTTCCTACCACAATTACTATACCTATTTCAATCTATACCGGTATATATACCAAAATACTTTTTTTTTAAATTAGACTCTAATATTACTAATTATATTTGGGACTATAGATCACATAGAATCACAAAAAAACACTTATGTAAACCAAAAGAGGTCGGGGGACTTTCACTTCCGAATTTTATGTATTATTACTGGGCAGTGCATATTAAGAATATGATTTATTGGTTGGATAGTGCTACCCAACAGACAGAATGGATAAAAATGGAGAAGGGGATTGCCATCCTAGTAATATAGGAACGATCCTCTTCTCCCCAAAAAAACTGAATAACACAATATATAAGAAGAACCCAATTATATATGGTACAATAAGAATTTGGAAACAAATAAAATTATCTTTAAAATTAAGAAATCTATCACTGTTAATGCCAATAGCGAATAACCCTTTATTTAAACCATCTCTTATTGATAAGACATATAACCAATGGGAAAGTCTCGGAATTAGAAGGATCGGGGATATGTATGAAATGGGAAACTTACTATCATTCCAACAATTACAATTAAAATTTAAATTGAAAAACAACCAATATTTTAAATATCTTCAGATTTGCGATTTTGTGAAAAAATATATACAAGGATATCAAAAAGTAACTCCTGACTTATTGGAAGAGGCAATGAATATTGAAGCTGACTCACAAAAATTAATATCATATTTATATAATAGTATTCTAAATATAGACCTACCATCGACAGAGGTACTTAGAGAAGAGTGGGAACGGGAACTAATGATAAAAATTACGAAGGTTAAATGGGAAAAATACCTGATATATATTCACAAATGTTCAATTAATGTAAGACATAATTTAATTCAATTTAAAATTGTACATAGATTATATTACTCAAAAACAAGATTGAACAAATTTTATCCAAATATATCCGCCACTTGTGATAAATGTCTAGCCCAAAAGGCAACTATAACACACTCCTTAGTCTCCTGCATAAAACTTTATAGATTTTGGAATGATATTTTTGAAATATTTACAAAATTATTCAAGACAAGAATGGAACCTAATACTGAAATGATTATATTTGGCGTAATGGAAGATGGGAATAAATTGAACACATCTCAAAATCTATTCCTTAACTATGGTTTAATAATAGCAAAAAAATTAATTCTTAAATTTTGGAAGGGTACATCAATACCAACGCTTAAAATGTGGATTGCAAGTATGTTGGACACCGCTCATCTTGAGGAAATGCGATTCCTCCTAATGGATAAATCAGACCAATTCATAACGAGTTGGTCTCCATTCGTCGTTTTTTTGGAATCATATGGTGCAACACAATTGTAAAAAATAACTGTTTCAGGACTGGACGAGGGTTGGTCAAGACTATAAATAATGATCTCCTCTTTTTTTCTTTTCTTCTCTCTATTCTCTCTCTCAACTTTTTTCATTTACTCGTTTTCTTTTTTCACACACTATATATTTCACATCTTTCTATCCTTTACTATCTAACTTCTTTTTCTTATTCTAATCTTTTTTCAGTGTAACAAAAAAAAAAAAAAGAAGTTGTACATAAAATGTATTATGAAAATATATATTAGGCACTTTGGTGCCATATGACTGTACTTACTTCTAATAAAATAAAATATTAAAAAAAAGAAAAGGATGTTCATTGGTAGAAAATTTTAAGTGGAGAGCAGTTACATGAAATTATCGTTCACAAGTTCTAAGAGCAGAATTCACTTGTGGAAACATCCTCTCCACTTCACCCTGTCGAAGCCTTTCACTATTCGGTAAGTTTCAATTAGGTCCTCCCTCATCCTTCTAAACTCCAGCGAGTACAGGCCCAGTGCCGTCAAAAGCTCATCATATGTTAACCCAATTATACCTGTGATCATTCTCGTAAACCTCCTCTGGACCTTCTCCAACGGCAGCACATCCACCCTCAGATAATGGGGCCCAAATATACGATTCATATTCCTCTCCCAATTAAATTAGAGCATCTTTGAATTTTGATAATTGTCACCTTTGTTTCAATTAGAACATAGAGCAGTACAGGACAGGAACAGGCCCTTCAGTTCATAATATCCGTGTGGTACATGATGTCAAGTTAAACTAATCTCCTCTGTCTGCATGTCCATATCCTCCTTTCCTTTCATATCCACGTGCCTAACTAAAAGCTTCTTGGATGCTACCATTGTACCTATCTCCAGCATCATCCAGGCACCCACCAATCTCTGTAAAAAAACACAATTTGCCCGGCACATTTCCTTTAAACGTTGCCCAAAATTGCACAAAAGCAAACTCGATTATGTTTTGAAAAACACATCTCCTTAATTGTCACCAATGATCAATCAGGGTGTGAAATACACAGTTGAGAGATGTGAACACTGCTTTTATTGTGGGCATTGTTCAGAAATCTCTCACAAATCATCGTATGTGTGGCGTGCTATGTGAACACTACGTTAATATTGCAGCTGTCCAGCTTTTCTGTTTGTCAGCTGCTTTCCACACGTCAACTAGAATGTTGCTTCTCTTAAAACATGTGGAAGATGTTAGAAAGCAGGATCCTAGGACTTGGAAATAGCATGAAGGTCCCGACCTGAACTGCCATCTATCTATAACATCCAGAGACGAGTTGCTCCAGCATTCTGTGCTTTCCTTTAAGCAGAACAACAGTCAGGTGCTGATCAACATGTATACACTCTGCAAGAAATGGATCTTTATATTACAGGGTGAAGCTAGCAGGGCTGATATAACAATACTGAGCCGGTAGGGTAGAGGTCATATGAAGTTCAGTCCTACAGTAAACCAAAAATCAATTCATCAGTAAAAATAGCTGTGGATAAGATGTTATTGTGACTCACTTCAAGAGATGAAAGTCTTTCCTATAGATGTTGAAAGTATATTTATTTAGAAAATAGTACCTTTTATATAGCCTTGCCACGATACAACGCAATAAAATCAACCGAATCCTGCATTCATTTACATTTACACATCTATTGACTGCTTGATGCACAGCCTCATATTGAACTGGTGATGAACTAATCTGTGGGAAGTACGATGCAAGTATGTTTTACCCTTACGGCAAACAAAGCTGAAGGAAGTTGAAGTCAGACAATCTGCATAGTTTAGTATAGAGATGCAGCACGGAAGCTGGCCATTCGGCCCATCTAGTACACACCAACCCGCACATTAACACTATCCAACACCAGGGACAATTTACATTTATACCAAGCCAATTAACCTACAAACCTGTACATCTTTGGAGTGTGGGAGGAAACCGAAGATCTCAGAGAAAACCCACGCAGGTCACAGGTCAGGCAAGCACCTGTAGCCAGGATCGAACCTAGCTCTCTTGCGCTGTAAGGAAGCAACTGTACCACTGCACCACCGTGCCACCACAGTCACAAACTCCTTGTAATGGAAGCGTTGAGCTATGCTGCACGACAACTGGCCCTTAGGTTCAAATCATCCATGCCGATCAAGTTGCCTAACTGCGCAAGTCCCACTTACTACAGTTCACAAAATTGCTTCAAACCTGTCCTATGTACCTGTCCAAGTGTCTTTTGAATGTTGGCTTTGCACCATTTACCTCACTAGAAACCCTCGAACTATCTTTAATCAGACTTTACTGGACTTTATCTTACATTAAACGTTATTCCCTTTATCCTGTATCTGTACACTATGGACAGCTTGATTGTAATCATGTATAGTCTTCCCGCTGACTGGATAGCATGCGACAAAAAGCGTTTCACTGTACCTCAGTACACATAACGATAAACTAAACTAACTAACTAACTACCTGCCTCTTCCGCTTCCATTGGCAAATTGTTCCATAAATGCACCACACTCTGTGTGGACGAGTTATCCCCTGGGCCTCTCTTTATCTTTCAAATAAATACAATGCAATTTAACAAATAAATGAAAAAAAACCCATTGTGTTTTGAACGACCAGAATCGTGATTCCGATTCTATCGAGCATGACTAAAATGTAACTAAAGAGATGAAATATCTGGGATCAGTTTTCCTGCAAACTGCGTTCGGCTACTAAATAAAATTCAATAACTCTCATCGTTTAAACTCGATTAAAATTTTCAATATCTACTTCATTAAAGAAGTGTTAGTTTTACAGTGAATATTTAAGAAAGCAAACACTCCTACCGTTCATTTGGAATTATTTAAAAAAGTAATCACTAATCAATGCTCCTTTAACTGGCCTGATGTGAGAGAATGTACCATCAACGTTCACCATGAACGCCAACATTTCACGGAAAGCTACTGATTGAGACCAAAAAAGCAATGATTGTATGTGTAAATACTCCCTCGTGTAAATTAAAGCACATAGTAACCCAGGCTATCCGCAATACATTGGATAGCAACAAACTATTGCAATTATCACAGGTTATTGACTTACTTATTCCATTGAGAACTGTTGAAATATTCTTTGTAGTATTATTCTATGCCATCCAGTTGATTCAATTAACATCAATGAAAGCAAACCTTGAGAGAGGAGGGCACCCAGAGGCCAACATTCTTGCAATTGCAGCTCCACCAGTCAAAGTTAATTCATCCTCCTGTCAAACTTATATTTAAAATGCCATTTCTGTCCTGATTGTTTGCCCTGTACCATAAACAAAAATCTGTTCTTCAGTTCAAGGCTTTCAATGTGAGCTGATGATTGAATCTGACATGATCCCCAATACTCAATTGACAATCTACGAGGATGACAGACTGAGGTTCGTGAGGCCATGTAACATTCCAAAGCATCCATAACAACTTCTAATAGCAGCCCAGGATGGATGATAACACATTCACAGGAAGAAGTGCGTGGCCCTCATGCAATGGTGGGCCCTGCAGAAGTGGGGTCCAGATCTGCCGTTCCATACCTGATGAAACCAGTCCAAACCTCGACCTGACCATGACTCGGTCTGTGAGCGTTTTATATGCTGTGGCCCACATTACCATAAGGAAGTCCGTTCCCTGAATAACAATGTGCACCGGGTATTATTCTTTACTGTGATTCTGAAGCTGACTTGATATCGACTGGCAGATATGTCAAGAACAGGGGACCAAAACACAACATTCATTTGTTCGGGGGCAAATAAATCTGTCAGCAAGAATGATATTTTCAAAATATCAGTACATCAGAGCTAATTGTACTGGGAAACAAATAACAGGCTTTCATGCTGTGATTCCACAATGTTACCCAATGTTACCCAGTTTCGCTGTTTACAGCTGCAATATTATACAGGAAATACCAAAAGCATTTTTTTAAAGAAAAAAAAAGACTTTAAAAGGCAAACAAGCCCCCTGCGATTTCTACCCAAAAACCACAGTGCACACCACTCTGTTGAACTAATAAGTACACTTCAGTTTGACGTATTTTAAGCCAGGGTTTTATTGAGGTTTCCTTAAATATTATTCGAGACTTTTCACTGTGCTGGCAGGGAGAATGATTGACCCAGATGATCTAACCCTGAGAATAGAATCATTACTGCACAACAAGCAGGCCATTTAGCCCACTCAACCTGCACAAGCTCACGACAAGACCAATCTGTCAGTCTTTAGACATGTTTACACTTTTAAAGATACAGCGCGGAAACAGGCCCTTCGGCCGACCAAGTCCATGGGCACCCCGTACACTAGCGCTATCCGACACACTCAGGACCAATTTACAATTTACAGAAGCCAGTTTTTTTTTATTTTTTATATTTTATTTTATTAGAAGTAAGTACAGTCATATGGCACCAAAGTGCCTAATATATATTTTCATAATACATTTTATGTACAACTTCTTTTTTTTTTTTTTGTTACACTGAAAAAAGATTAGAATAAGAAAAAGAAGTTAGATAGTAAAGGATAGAAAGATGTGAAATATATAGTGTGTGAAAAAAGAAAACGAGTAAATGAAGAAAGTTGAGAGAGAGAATAGAGAAAAGAAAAGAAAATAAAAAAAGAAAAGGAGATCATTATTTATAGTCTTGACCAACCCTCGTCCAGTCCTGAAACAGAAGCCAGTTAACCTACAAACCTGCACATCATTGGACCTGGAGGGAAACCACGCAGTCATGGGGAAGAACGTACAAACTCCGTATGGACAACACACGTAGTCAGAATCAAAGCCGGGTCTCTGGTGCTATAAGGCAGCAACTCTTCTTTCTCCGGGTGCTCTGCTTTCCTTCCACGTGCCAAAGACGTGTGATTTTGTAGGTTAATTGGCCTCTGTAAATTGCCCCTGGTGTGCGGAGAGTGGATGAAAAAGTGGGATATAGCACCAGTGTGAATGGGTGAGCGATGGTCGGCGTGGACTCGATGGGCTGAAGGGCCTGTTTCTATGCTGATTCTTTCAATCAATGAATCAATCAATCAAAAACTGACACCAGAAGAAGCCGTCAAGCAGCAATATGGAGAAACTCAGCGGGTGCAGCAGCATCTATGGAGCGAAGGAGATAGGCAGCGTTTCGGGCCGAAACCCTTCTTCAGACTTCAAAGTATTTTATCGCTGACTGGTTCTCCAGGCACATGTATTCACACAATTTAAAAAAGACTGAAAATGTGGTTGAGATACACATAAACCAATTTGTTAGTTAATTTAGTTTAGTTTAGTTCATTGTCACGTGTACCGAGGTACAATGAAAAGCTTTTGTTGCGTGCTAACCAGTCAGAGAAAAGACAATACATAATCACAACGAGCCATTCACAGTGTACAGATACATGATAAAGGGAATAACGTTTAGTGCAAAATAAAGTCCAGTAAAGTCCGATCAAAAATAGTCCAAGGGTCTCCAATGAGACAGAGAGTAACTCAGAACTGCTCTCTAGTTGTTGGTGGGATGGCTCAGTTGCCTGATATCAGCTGATATGGTTTCTCAAGAGATGCTGCAATATTTATTGAAATGACCACCTTAATTAATAATAAACACCTCACATTCATTTGTAGGAACCATTTTTAACCAGGTAATTTAACAACTCATTAACAGCCTAGTTCCATTAATAGTTTCTTGGTCTTGTCTGTGAAACAAATGATGAATGCAAACATCCACTTCAATGCTATTACTATGTGAGGTATGCAATCACATAATTAAATACTGTCAGTGCTTGCACACCATTAACGTTCAGACCACTTACATGTGCGGTTCACAATGTACAATGTACCCAAGTGAGTATTAAAGGCTAATCCCAAACGATTGTAACAACAAAGAGAAAGGTTACAGTGAAACCATATACTTTAGACCTTAGAGATACAGTGTTGAAACAAGCCCTTCCGCCCACCAAGTCCATGCCAACCAGCTTTCACTCAGCTTAATAGTACTTTTCCTGCACTCTAGGGCCAACTCTCGGGCCAACATTTGCAATTTTGCCGAAGCCAATTAACCTACAAACCCTTGTGCTTAAGAAGGAACTGCAGATGCTGGAAAATCGAAGGTACACAAAAATGCTGGAGAAACTCAGCGGGTGCATCAGCATCTATGGAGCGAAGGGAATTATTCACACCGACTACTGACCACACCGACTATTGATGCACCCGCTGAGTTTCTCCAGCATTTTTGTGTACCTAACCTACAAACCCCGTGTCTTTGGTGTGTGGGAGAAAACCAGAGCACCCAGACAAAACCCATGCTGTCACAAGGGGAATGTACAAAGTCCACATAGACAGCACCTACAGTCAGGAGCGAACCCAGGTCTCTGGCGCTGTAAGGCCGCAACTCTACCGCTGCACCACTGTGCCACTAGACTAACCTAACATGGCAATGTCGTGGCTCATCTGTCAGATATAATGTCAAAATCAACCGGCACTCGACATTACTGCAAATAGATGCAGAAGTATAGATCAGGAAGCCAATGTTTAATATTAAGCATGCTTGAGTACTCAAGATTCTGCATCTGCAGTCTCTTAGGTCTCTTTGAATAAACATTTAATAGTCTTAACTAAAGCCACACTCACTATCTTAACCAGCTGCCAAGCGTGGGGTGTGTCTGAATATTTAAGATTTTTTTTTAATATACTAAAACTAAAACATGTATATTTTTAAACACATATATCCAAAAATCCATTTTTTACAAGCTTCAGACTGTTGCCAAATTATTTATTATTTACTTGCCTGTTCAATGATTGATTGATTGCTTGATTGAATGATACAACAAGAAAACAGGCCCTACAGACTGTGTCCACACCGACTATTGATCACCTGTTCACAATAGTTCTATGTCACTCCACCTCTGCATCCACTCCCTGCACACTAGGTACAATATTGACCAATCAACCAACTAAACCTGCAGGTCTTTGGGAAGTGGGGGGATACCAGAGCACCTGGAGGAAACCTATACTGTCACAGGAAGAATATTCAAACTCCATACAGACAGCACCCGAGGTCAGGATCGAACCCGTGTCTCTGGCGCTGTGAGGAAGCAGCTCTACCCGCTGCACCGCCAAGTTACTTCCATTCAGCAGATAAAACTGCAAAAGTTACAATGACAACTTAGTTTGTTATTAGCACTGTAAATCTCAGTCCTTTAATTGATCTGCCATTTATTTGTTCAGTACACTTATTATATTTTATAAAACTGGTAAAAACATGAATTTGTGGCCATTTATACAGACTAACGAGCTGCCATTGGATAATTAAATTCAGAAGTCCAGTGTACATACTTCATTCCTACAAATGGCAGATTAGTTTCCATCTCTCTCTCTCTCCACTTTGAGTAATAGTTCGTTCTGACTATCAGTTTTATGTGGTTTGATGGCAGTAATTACAATACCATGGGCTTTGGGTTACCAGATGGAGGGATCTGTGTGTATTTTCCTACTTATCAGGGCCGGTCTTAGGAGGTGTGGGGCCCAATTGGGAACAATTGGTGAGCCCACGTTGCATCGTATAAAGGATGCCGTTACTAAAAGCGGCACTAGCACAGAGCGCGGGGGCCCCCTTAGACGTGGGGCCCACTTGGGACCAATGGGTCCAATTGGCTTAAGGCTGGCCCTGCTACCTATGGTCATAATTGACTTGTGGACATCTGTAAAAACAGTACTTGCTGGTTACCTGGGCTCATACTGTACATTTTCAGAATTTTCTGCATTTTTAAGCAAATGTTTATTCCTGTATAAACATTAAATTGTACAATGAAAATATGCTCAGTGTTATGTACCTCTTTCCAACAGATCATATGCCTCACTTGCTCCAGTAAACTGGTGGAATGAAGGGCAACCAGATTACAACTATAACCTGTGATATTTGATCATATATATGTTTTCTTTTAAACATATGGCAATCTCACACTGACTACATTTCTCGCCACTAAAATACTACATTCACATTTACTATGCAATTTTGAGCACATGTTCACCTATAATTTTACACACAACTAATTGCTCAATGTCCACACACCTCCAGATTCAGAGACATTTTCTTCCCAGCTGTAATCAGGCAACTGAATCATCCAATTAACAACTAGAGAGCAGTCCTGAGCTATTATCTACCTCATTGGCGACCCTCAGATTATCTTTAATTGGACTTTATTGGACCTTATCCTGCACTAAACATTATTCCCTTCATCATGTATCTGTACACTGTGGGCGGTTCAATTGTAATCGTGTATTGTCTTTCCACTGAATGGTTAGCACACAACAAGTGTAATCGTGTATTGTCTTTCCACTGAATGGTTAGCCCACAACAAGTGTAATCGTGTATTGTCTTTCCACTGAATGGTTAGCACACAACAATTGTAATCGTGTATTGTCTTTCCATTGAATGGTTAGCACACAACAAGTGTAATCGTGTATTGTCTTTCCATTGAATGGTTAGCACACAACAAGTGTAATCGTGTATTGTCTTTCCACTGAATGGTTAGCACACAACAAGTGTAATCGTGTATTGTCTTTCCACTGAATGGTTAGCCCACAACTAAGGCTTTTCACTGTACCTCGGTACACATGACAATAAAATAAATTAACTAAACTTACTAAATATGAACATATAAATTTGATGCAAACTCATGATTTTTTCATTCAGACGGCATTTCTTGAATGAAATGAGCTGCCAGAGGAAGTTATAGAAGCGGATACAATTATGACTTTTAAAAGACATCTGGACAGGAGAGGTTTAGAGGGCAATGGGCCAAATTCAGGCAATTGGAACATGCCCAATATAGTCAGCATGCACACGATGGGCCTAAGGGTCTGTTTCTGTGCTGTACAGCTCTATGGCTCCACGATATCATGATTAAGTTGCACAAAAATGCATGTACATATTTTCAGGACTTTATTTATTACTGCAAATTCAAATATGTCAAGGAATGTGACTCCACCCAGAAATGGACTTTCCCAGACTTAAGCCCTGGTCCCAGCCCAAAGAACACATGTTAATGAAACTACCTAACCAGTTAATCCAGCTCACACTCAACAATGGATGTTGCATTTACCACATGTTACATTTTTGGAAAACACCCAGCAACTACTGAGCATAGCAACTTGGTTCATTCTCATACCAACTGAAAAAAAGATTCTGGACTTTCCTTTATGTCATGTAATAATTCCATCGATGCCCCCACCCGTCCCATTTATTTACTTTGTTTCAACTAAACTCTGAACGTGATGTTTTTCTTCATCCATAAACTATCAACTTCATTCAAGTCATGATGAATGGGCGGCAGAGTGGCGCAGCGGGTAGAGCTGCTGCCTCACGGTGGCAGAGACCCAGATTCAACCTTGACCTCGGGTTTTGTCTGTGTGGAGTTTGCACGTTCGTTGTCTAATGCATTTCGTTGTCTCTGTACTGTACACTGACAATGACAATTAAAATTGAATCTGAATCTGAATCTCCCTGTGACCACGTGGGCGGTCTTCCGAGTGTTCCCGATTTCCTCCCATATCCCAAAGATGTGCGGATTTGTAGCTTAATTGGCCCCTCTGTAAATTGCCCCCTAATGTGCAGGGAAATGGATGAAAAAGTGGGATAACATATAACTAGCATGAACTAGAATGATCGATGGTTGGTTTGGAGTCGGTCGGCCTGTTTCCATGGTGTTTCTCTACACTTTAAAGGACAGGCTGCCGAAACACATCTACCCAAACTATTCCTCTCATGAGTTTGTACACCTCTATAAGATCACCCCTCATCCCCCTGTGCTCCAAGGAATACAGACCCACGTTTGAGTACAGAACTTGACTTGACTTGAGAAACAAATGCTCCACACACAATGTTTGCAATTGTGGTTTTGTCTGCTCTTCATCAGATATTCTACAAACCACTCGATGAGGTTTGAACATACAAACTGATATAAGTTATTCAATTCAGTAACCAAATACCCCAAATTTAAATATTTCAGATATTTGCTTAGATATAAATAATTTAAACTGCATGGGGCACATGACGTTCTGACAGTCAGCCACTTTCAGGCAGTACCAAAAATGGTTCGGCTCCTTAAATATCTGCTTTGCCATTTTTAGAAAGTGCTGGGAGACCCTGGAGCTCAGGGCGTGACTCTGTCGGTTCCTTATTATCTTTAATCATTTCAATGCACGTGGCCTAACAAGAATCGAACTGTGTAGTCACTGGAGTGTCAACATTGCTAGCTCAACAAAGCAAAAGGGAGAGCACTTTAATGTGCCTGGAAAAGGAAATGGAAGGGCAGAGGGAGACGAGGAGAACAGATTAATTGATAATTTAAAAGACTATCCAAAAAACGAAGAAATCAGGTGCTATTGCAGGCCTCACTGAGGTCAAATGAGTGGCACGGCAGCAGAGCCAATTGCGTAGAAATATGAATGACTAGCATGTAGGTTTCTGTGTCATATTTAATACATGTCTACACCAGTGCAGCAACTTCACGGCTCCCAATACTTCTCATCTATCAAGGGGTGGCACAGTGGTGCAGCGGTAGAGTTGCTGCCTTACAGCACCAGAGACCCGGGTTCGATCCTGACTGCGTGGAGTTTGTACGTTCACCCTGTGACCATGTGGGGTTTCTCTGGGTGCTCTGGTTTCCTCCTGCACCCCAAAGACGTACAGGTTTGTAGGTTGATTGGCTTCTGTAAATTGTAAATTGTTCCCTAGTGTGCGGGGTAGTGCTGGTGTACGTAGGGGTGATCGTTGGTCGGCGTGGAATCAGTGGGTCGAAGTACCTGTTTACTCGGTATATCTCTAAAGTCTCAAGTAAAGAGCAGTTGTGGGTGACACCAACGGCATCGCCAGACCAGGCTGACCCCTACATAACCAAGCCAGTATGTGATGATGATGAGGGAGGGCACAGGACAAGCAGGCAGAAGCCATCACTCTCACCGTGAAAACATACAAACTTCATAACCAGCTAGCAACAGCAATATATTAATGAAGTTTAGTTTAGTTTATTGTTACATATACAACTCCTCCCCCTTCTTTCCCCTTCAGTCGTGGGGTAGACTGACTCCCCCCAACACCCCCAATCCTGAACATCCACTAGTCACATTAATCTCATGTTTCATGAATCGTGTTGTGTTTTATGACTGTTGGAAGTCCAATTTCCCACCTGGGTTACATAAAGTTCCATCGTATTGTACAGAGGCACAGCGAATGTGCTATCCAGTCAGCGGAAGGACTATACATGAATACCTCAGACCGCCCACTGTGTACAGAAACACGATAAAGGGAATAACGTTTAGTGCAAGATAAAGTCCAGATAATCCGAGGGTCTCCAATGAGGTAGATGGTAGCTCAGGACATCTCTCTAATTGGTGATAGGATGGTTCAGTTGCCTGATAACGACTGGGAAGAAACTGTCCCTGAATCTGGAGGTGTGCGTTTTCACACTTCTATACCTCTTGCCTGATGGGAGAGGGGAGAAGAGGCAGTGTCCAGGGTAAGACTCGTCCTTGATTTTGCTGGTGGCCTTGGCAAGGCAGTAGTGAAGTGTAGAATTAACAAACCTTCAGTAATCAATAGATTCCAGTAACGAAAAGAAGGGTCTTTAATTCCTCACAATAAATCTATATTTACACCACGATGATTGCAATCTGGTACTTATATATGTGTGGCTATATACAGTATGATTTTACTGAACTGTATGCAAAACAAAGTGGTTTGCTGCATTTAGATACATGTGGCAATAAACTAGCCACATGTATCTAAATAGATATAAGCAAATCAAGAAAATATGGTCATAAAAAGCTGGAGTAACTCAGTGGTTCAGGCAGAATCTCTGTCCTCCAGAGATGCCACATGACACACTGGGTTACTCAGTGTTTTGTGCCCATCTTGTGTATAAACCAGCATCTGCAGCTCCTTCCAACACAAGAAAATATAGTATGGATTTGGAACTAACAAGACTACCGGGCCAAACTGTGCCTGGAAAACATAGCAGTAAATTCAAGTGGAAGAATAAAAAAGACACAAAATACTGGAGTAACTCAGCGGGTCAGGCAGCATCTGTAGAGGGCATTTTGGGTCCAGGTTGGGAAGAATAAAGACTTGTTTCAAGTTTTGGTCGCTGTATAAGCAGAAGTGTCATCTGGTCTGGATGAGATGATGCTCTCTAGGCCACTGAAGTAAGGGTTTAGATTGATGAACTTGTGCCTAAAATTATGTCAAGGAATTTAGGTCACATGGATCTGGGAAGTGCCTGTTCCTGGTTACTCCCAGAAGAAGCATTCTTTGGCAGTGACGGTTCAAAGATCTCAGCCCTGTTCTGGGAACCTAACCCAGGTGGATGCTTAAACCCTGCTATTTGTGGCCTCATTCACTCCCACAATTACACAGCATCCACTCACTTTGCTGACCCTTCATCACTCAAATCCTCAGCACCAAGTGCTCACTATCATCAGCATGGTGGAGCAGCGGTAGAATTGCAGCCTGACAGCACCACAGAGACCCGGCTTCCATCCTGACTACAGGTACAGTGTCGGCGAAAGTGGAATTTGTACCTTCTCCCTGTGACACCATGGGTTTCCTCCAGGTGGTCCGCTTTCCTCTCACGTCCCAAAAGCACACAGGTTGGTACGTTGGCCACTCTGAACTCCCCCAGTGTGCAGGGAGTGGATCAGTAAATGGGATAACATAGAACTAGTGTGAACTGGTGATCGGTGGTTAGTATGGATTTGGTGGGCCGAATGGCCTGTTTCCCTGCTGACCGACCGACCGACCGACCGACCGACCGACCGACCGACCGACCGACCGACCGACCGACCGACCGACCGACCGACCGACCGACCGACCGACCCATCAATCAATCAATCAATCAATCAATCAATCAATCAATCAATCAATCAATCAATCAATCAATCAATCAATCAAGCTACCCACCCACCCCCAACCCACAAACCTGCAGGGTCCAATAGGGGCAATTTACCATTTTACCAAGCCAATTAGCCGACAAGCCTGTACATAGAAACATAGAAAATAGGTGCAGGAGTAGGCCATTCGGCCCTTCGAGCCTGCACTGCCATTCAATATGATCATGGCTGATCATCCAACTCAGTATCCCGTACCTGCCTTCTCTCCATACCCCCTGATCCCTTTAGCCACAAGGGCCACATGTAACTCCCTCTTAAATATAGCCAATGAACTAGCCTCAACTACCCTCTGTGGCAGAGAGTTCCAGAGATTCACCACTCTCTGTGTGAAAAAGTTTCTTCTCATCTCGGTCCTAAAGGATTTCCCCCTTATCCTTAAGCTGTACGTCTTTGAAATGCTGGAGGAAACCAGAGCACGCAAGTCACGGAGAGAACGTACAAACTCCGTACAGACAACACCCATAGTCAGGATCGAACCTGGAACTCTGGCGCTGTAAGGCAGCAACCCTACCACTGCACAACTTGGTAGTGAGCACCACTGGGCATTGCAGGAGAACATTGGGCTCTGCCCTTAGACTCTGTCATTCTGCCCTTCTCTCTCCCCTTCTTCCATGAGGGATGGAAATAATCAGTGATTTGATGAGGCACCTGCTGGATTTTTGCAGATAAAGATTGTACATTGAAATGTTTGACTACGTTGCAATATGGTGGGATGCCCAGCACATCCCTGCAGTTTGTTGGCCTTGTGTAAGTAAAACGCAAGCCCAAATACTGAGCGATCCTTGCAGCCCATGTCCTCCTCTAAGGCGACCGATCACGGCAACTGTTCCTGTGGACAAACCCATGCAGAATGATTTCTAGATCGGCGTTTGCAAATAATGAACATTTTACAACAGATGCCATTTTTCGTGCCTACTTTGAAGAAGGTTTGCTCCATTTTGTAATTGTTTTTTTAGTGAGTAAGCAAGCCCACCAGCGACACTGTGTTTGGGCACCATGCCACTGTGCTTGTAAACCAGTGAACTCAAAATAAAATGACCTTTCAAATTAATTCTCCTTAGGCCATGTGCAATGAAATGATTAAAGATAATTGACAGCAGATGTCCCAGCAGTGCCCATTCTACTGCTACACCACCCTTAGTAGTGAGATAGACATTCTGCCCTTCCCTCTCCACTTCTCTTCTTTTCCCATGAGCAATGGAAAATAATCAGTAATTCAATGCAGGATTTTTGCAGAGAATGCAGAGGAATTTTATTTCAGTGGGTTAAATCAACTTTGAATAAAGATGAATGCTAGCAATAATGATCATACCCAAATGTAGTTTATTTTAGAGATACAGCGCGGAAACATATCCTTCAGCCCAGCTTTGACCAGCGATCCACGCACACCAACACTATCCTACACACACAAGGGACAATCTACATTATACCAAGTCAATTAACCTACAAACCTGTACGTCTTTAGAGTGTGGGAGGAAACCGGAGATTGCAGAAAAACCCCACGCAGGGCACGGGGAGAATTTACAGACAGGCACGAGTAGTCAGGATCAAACCCGGTTCTCTTGTTCTGTAAGGCAGCAGCTCTACTGTGGCACCACCATGCCGCCCAAATATTACATGAAAAATATGAATCATTAGTGTATTTAATACAGAGAATCTACCATCCTTATGTGATTCCAGATCTACTGTGTTATTAAGCAAGGAACCTCGCATGCTTTAGTTTAGAGATACAGCATGGAAACAAGACCTTCAGCCCACCAAGTCCACGCTGAACATCAATAAACAGTACACTAGCTCTATGTCCTACATACTAGGGACAATTTACAGAAGCCAATTAGCTTACAAACCTGCACGTCTTTGGAATGGGGGAGTACCCAGAGAAAATCCAAGCGGTCACAGAGAGATCGTGCAAACTCTGCACAGACAGCACCCATGGTCAGGATTCAACCAGGGTCTTCGGCGCTGTTCTGACAGTAGCTCTACCTCTGTGCCACGCAGGTTTACAAAAATGATACAAAGTGCGGGAGTAACTCAGCGGGTCAGGCAGCATCTCTGGAGAACATGGATAGGTGATTGTGTTTGAGGTGAAGACCCTTCTTCAGACTGAGGGTAGCGTGGGGGAGGGGGGGGGGGTGTAGGCAAAGAAAGCTGGAGGAGAGGGGGTACAGGACAAAGCCTGGCAGGTAATGGCCACCTGGCTACCTGGCCTGACTGTAGCTGAAAAACAGGTGAGGGGAGTTTTGATAGGCAGATGGTTTGACAAAGGCCAGACATAAAATGTCAGATGGTCTCCGAGAAAAAGATTGAGGAGTTGCGAATTATGAAAGAAGAGGAATGAATATAAGTGAAAGGGGATGGGTGTGGGGAAGAAATAGGTACATGTCCAGGTGGGGTAGTGGGGTGACAGGAGGAGAAACACACTGTAGTGTATTTACTCTTGTCACATTTACATGGTGCAGTGAAAATGTTTGCTTTGCATGCTATCTTGTCAAATCAGACAATGGATACATGCATACAATCTAGCCAATCTCAAGTGTATTAGGCAGAGTGAGAAGATAGACACAGTGTGCACAATATCATTCTCAGCATTGTAGCATAACAGTTCCAGAGAAAATGTCCAATGTCGACAATGAGGTGGGTTGAGAATTGTAGGAACTGTACCCTAACTTATGGAAGGACAGTTCAGAATCTTGATTACAGAGAGGAGGAAGCTGTTCCTGAGTCAGGTTGTGCGTGCTTTCAAGTTCTGTATCTCCTGCTAGATGCGGGTGGGGAGAAAAAGGAATAACCAGAGTGTGAAAGGTCCATTGATTATTTTGTCTGCTTTCCCGAGGCAACGTGAAGTGCAGATGGAGTCGATGGCGGGGAGTCTGGTGTGTGTGTGTGTGTGTGTGATGGTCTGGGATACATCCACAACTCTCTGCAATTTCTTGCGGAATGGGATAGAGGCATCCCCAAACCAAGCTGTGATGTAACCCGATGGTATGCTTTCTATGGTGCATCTGCAAAAGATTGTCAGAGTCATTAAAGACTCAGTCTCGTGAGGAAATCCTTCATTTCAGGAAACAGTTAATTCTCACTCTTAACTACCTTCCAAAATGGCCTATCAGCTCAATGGCAATTACAGATGGAATCAGATGAATCAAAATTTTCATCTGATTCCATTATTTTGTCACAGGGCATGTCAATATTAGCACTTGAAGATGTTATTAACAACAATTTCTTACAATGATCATACATCGCCACGTAGAAAATGGCCATAGAAGTGCAAGATATATCTTTATTTAAAAAACCATGTCTGCATGCAATTTTACCACCATTCATTATTAAGTACATGTTTAAAAAAGAACTGCAGATGCTGGAAAAATCGAAGGTAGACAAAAATGCTGGAGAAACTCAGCGGGTGAGGCAGCATCTATGGAGCGAAGGAATGGGTGACGTTTAGGGTCGAGACCCTTCTTCAGACTGACATTCTTAGTTAAAGGTGCACGTTGACACTATTTTTCTTGAAGAAAGCTTGGGGCTTGTGTGTTATTTATTTTAGTTTGTACATTGCCCCACATCATTCAGCACTAACACTGAATCTACAGCTTGACTCATTGTTACATAATTAATATGCTTTTGGTGGGATATCTGGTTCATGCCACCACATCCTTGTGTAATAAATCGTGACCATGCCAATGACATCCCCATCCTTCAAATTCATATTAAAAAATGTTGTATTTTAAGGCACCCAATGTCTTCGACTCCAATTTCCTTGGTAAAATATTCCCAGCAGGTACCAATTTACCAGTAAAGAAATTTGCCGTGATGTTGGTTCTAAGTCTCTTTCTCACTTATCCATTTATGTCGTCAGATGACAATGCTCTGTGGTAAAGTGTGTACATTTTAATGTTCTGAAATCAGATTCCAACCATCAAATGGATTTACAGGAGTGACTGCCTCATAAGGGCAGCCAGCATCATCAGAGACCCACACCATCCTGGCCGCACTCTCATTTCACTCCTGCCAGTGGGAAGAAGATGCAGGAGTCTGAAAACTGTAACGTCCAGGTTCAGGAACAGCTTCTTCCCTACAACCATCAGGCTACTGAACACTACAACCTACAAATAAGCTCTGTAAACTGTACTGCCTTGTAATTTTTAGGAAATTAACACATATACAGAAAGATATGAGTCTGAAGTAGGGTGCCGACATGAAACGTAGCTTATCCATGTTCTCCAGAAATGCTGCCTGACCTGCAGAGTTACTCCAGCACTTTGTCTCCTTCTTAGCGCATGTATAGGTGTAGAATATATAGAGGTTAGACACAAAATACTGGAGTAACTCATCGGGACAGGCAGCATCTCTGGGGAGAGGGAATGGGTGACATTTCGGGTCGAGACCCTTCTTCAGACATCAGACCACGTGGGTTTTCTCCGGGTGCTCCGGTATCCGACCACATTCCAAAGACGTACAGGTTTGTAGGTTAACTAGCTTCGGTAAAAATCATAAATGATCCCTAGTGTTTAGGATAGTGATAGTGTATGGGTGATCGCTGGTCAGCACAGACTCGATGGGCTGAAGAGCCTGTTTCCATGCTGTAATACTAAAGTCTAAAGAGGTGAGATGGGCACAGTTTAGAGGAGAGGTGCCTGGGACAAACTGCCAGGAGTGGCGGTAGAGGCAGATGGGATAGTAGTGTTGAAGAGACTTTTACATAGGCAAACTAAGATGCAGAGAATGGAGGGATATGAATCACGTGCAGGCGGTGGAGATTAGTCTATCTTGGCATCGTGGCTGGCACAGACATTGTGGGCAGAATGGCCTGTTCTGTGCTGCGCTGTTCTATGGTCTTGGCCAGTATGGGCAGATTGTGATGAAAGTGCATGTTTCCATGCGGTATGAGGAGATTGCATACATCTCTGGGTGCAACCTTGCCCTGGTTGGGTCTTCGATAACAAATGCACCAGTTATGTTGACAATGCTATCCCCCATTTAGAGGACATGAAGCGGGCAGGCGGAGAGATTACCTTGCACACCTTCTTTGGGCCGCCCCTGTCATCAATGATGGATCACGCCTTGCACCGAGCTTGTGAATTGTGTGGCTGCGGAGATGAACTGTTGCCAATGAGAGCAACTGTCAGCTGTGAATGTGGGACCTGTCGCGATGTGAGGGTGTGGTGGAATATGAATGTCAGGAATGGGTTGTGGTTAATAGAGATAGTTGGTAGTTGAATGTCGAGGTGTTAACTAGTGAGCCGTTATATCCAGTGGTACAGTTTGCGGGGCAAGTCTTTGTGCATCAGTTCTTTGGGAATGGCTTCTGTTATAACAGTCTCAGTGACTTGCCTAAATGGTCTCTTATTCCCTGTAAACCTTGTCTCCACATCACCATGATCCCACTATATTTTACAACAACCAAGTTTAACCCGTTCTCTCCCATCTTACACCAAAAAACCTTTGGCAAATGACACTCCATTCCACATTCACTTCCACCCTGACTTGCACACGTACTGCGTTTCCCCTTTAAGAGGCAAAGGTTGCCTACAAATAATGCAGATTAGTTTTAGCCGGTGTTAAACCACTCATTGAATTAGGCTGCCTCCAGAAGCAATGAGCCTTGGGTGCAATAGGTCAGCACCGGCTAAACGCCACAATTATTTCAATTAAAAGCCAGCACAAAGTTTGCATGGTGCCTCACCTGGGTCAGACAGGTATGGATTCAGCATCCAGTGCAGTTCAGTCGGCCTTCTACATGGCTGGGCACACAAATTACTCATCACAACACTGAATGCTACAAAGCAATTTGAAAGCAATTACAGCAACAGCTTCAAGAGGGCTTATTATAAAACAACTGGAATTTGCAAGGGGTTCAATTTAATAGCCTGGTACAAGAAGAGTAAGTTGAATTTACAGCTGACCTTTCTCCAGTTGCATCTGGCCAAATGGAGTTTAGAGAAACTATTCACTCAATAGTCCAAATCACTTTTGCACTTCAATTCAGCTTCTTGATTCAACACATCAGCAGAACAGGTCCTATTGATCTGAAACGACCTCCTTACTTTAGATAAACACAAAGTGCTGGAGTAACTGGCCAACAATGGTCCATTATGGAAATGGTCCTTCCTTGGTCATCTGGTGCTGGCCCTGTTTTGTGCTGGCCTTCTCTTACCACCAGTTCCCTCCCCTCTGCTTTCAGTCTGAGGAAGGGTCCCGACCCTAAATGTCACCCATCCATTTGCTGCAGAGATGCTGCCTGACCCGTTGAGTCACATAAGGCAAGTCAGACCCTTCTGTAAACAAGAGTTCTTCAAATCACTCACCATTTGTATTTGTTTCATTACGTGCATATAGGTCTCCTTATTTAAGGAAGGATGTATATGTATTGTATATTCTAGCTTTTTTAATATATTTCACATGTTCCCACATTATACTCCATGTTCGAGATCCCTGCCCACTAACTTAATATATCAATATCCCCTTGTGGGCTCCATATGTCCTCTTTACATCCTAGTTGCCTACCTGTCACTGTGTCATCAGCAAATTTAGCAACCCTGCCATCTGTCATTTAGTCTAAGTGATATATTTATTTTGTAAAAGCTGAGCCGCAAGCACCAATCGCTGGGGTACAGCACTCGTTACATTTACAGCTGGAAAGAGCCTATTTGTGTTTACTCTCTGATTACCATTAGCCAGCCACACAAATTACACACAACTCTCATCACACAAGTTTAAGAGAGGGGTTTCGCCTTGTTGAAGGAAATGTAATAGTATTTAACAGAATAGCAAGCTGTCACGGCTGAGAAATCTCTGGCCCTATAATCTGATTTTACAAGTGTGGTCTAATTCTCTCTGGAGAACACTTGCAAACTGGAAGTGATGTCAAATACTTCATTACTCTTACCTCATTAATGATTTTAAAAAGTTACTTGATGGTCCTACTTAATGCCATACCCCAATTCTTATTTTACTCTTTGTAAAAAGAATCCACAAACCTGTCTTCATTGATGGGTTGATGGTGGAGATGGTCAAGATACCCATGTTCCTGGGCGAACACTTCTCTGAGGATCTGCACTCAGCCCAGAACAATGATACAATCATAAGGAAGCCCATCAACAACTCCACGTCTTCAGAAAGTTGCAGAGATTTGCTATGTCAACAAATGCTATTTTGACCTTCCACACGTGTACAGTGGCGAGCAAATTGACTGGTTGCATCACAGTCTGGTTCGGCCCAGGAGCGAACACAGAGAATGGTAGACACTGCCCGATCCATCACAAGTTCTGACCTCTCCACCATCGAAGGCATCCATAGCAAGCATTGGCTCAGAAGGGTCGCCTGTATCATTAAAGACCCACACCATCTTGGTCACACTCTCGTTTCCTACAGCCATTGGGAAAAGGTACAGGAGTCTGAAAACCGTGACCATCAGGTTCAAGGTAATCTGCTTCCCATCAACCATCAGGCTCTTGAACACACAAGATGGAGAACATTACTAACCTCACACACAACACGAACCTCAAATATGAATGATGGAATGATGGAATGTCTTTAGTTGCGTCAGGACGTTGGGGTTTTATTGCGGACTCGGGAGCTGCGGGAGGCGGCTGATCGGGAGGTCCGGGCCGCTGAGGAGGAGGATGTTCACCGTCGGGGATCGGCGTCGGCGTTCCACCAGCCCGGCGTGAGGGCCTGAACATCGGGCCATTCGGGGCTGCGGGTGCTAGGAAGGCCTCGACCACGAGTGAACATCTGGGAAGAACGGAGGGGAGGCTGGCTGGACTATGGTGCCTTCTTCACCTTGGTGCCACTGTGTTATGTTGTGTCGTGGACTTTCAGTGTTTGTGCTTTTTTTTAAATTCTATTTTATTTTTAATATGTTTTATTATTTATTAATATTTATTTATTTGTATGATACTGACTGTAAGGGAAATTCATTTTGTTGTCTCTAACTGAGACAATGACAATAAATTTGAATACAATACAATACAATACATGTATTGTTATTAATTTATCGGGGTTTTTTTTCTGTTTATTCTATATTATCTGTATTGCATATACCAGCCTGTTCTGCTGCTGCAAGTAAGAATTTCATTGTTCCGTTGTCAGTACATATGACAATTCAACACTCTTGACTCCTGGTTCTCCTGAAGTGTATTACATAATTATTTTCTCCGGGGTAAACTTTCAATTTGATTGGCCCATCATTCTGCAGCTTCAGTGGCACATTGCTGTTATGCTGCTGCTATTGAGGGAGTGCAGCGTAGGTTTACAAGGTTAATTCCCAGGATGGCGGGACTGTCATATGCTGAGAGAATGGAGCAGTTGGGCTTGTACACTCTGGAGTTTAGAAGGATGAGAGGAGATCTCATTGAAACATATAAGATTGTTAAGGGCTTGGACACGCTAGAGGCAGGAAACATGTTCCCGATGTTGGGGGAGTCCAGAACCAGGGGCCACAGTTTAAGAATAAGGAGTAAGCCATTTAGAACAGAGACGAGGAAACACTTTTTCTCACAGAGAGTGGTGAGTCTGTGGAATTCTGTTTCTCAGAGGGCGGTGGAGGCAGGTTCTCTGGATGCTTTCAAGAGAGAGCTCGATAGGGCTCTTAAAAATAACTGAGTCAGGGGATATGGGGAGAAGGCAGGAACGGGGTACTGATTGGGGATGATCAGCCATGATCACATTGAATGGCTCTAAGGGCCAAATGGCCGACTCCTGCACCTATTGTCTATTGTCTATTGAACGTTGATCAAAAATTGCTATCTTAGAAGCAGCAAAAGCTTTCCGAGTCACTTAGCGTTAAGCCAGCAACATGATCTGTCCCTTTCCTGCCAACTGCAAATCCTATTCTCTCAGAAATTCTTGATAGGATAAGGCAATTTTCACTTATTAGAAACAGAACTAATCTGGAAAGGTAGCTGGAGCATATAATCAAGGCCAGGTTTTCAATACACAGCTTGTTGGGTTAGTTATGTATGCCCCTTGCTGCTATTGCTGAACGGTTTGCAAACTGAAACTAGGCAGGAATCAACCTATTTATCAAATTGAGTTTAATTTTGACGGCAGTTCCAGTTATTCTTTGAGTCATATTATTCAGAGGTCTCAGGAACAAGGCTACATTCCAGGCCATTCCCAGTTAAATTGGAGGACCCAAATGGAGGCACAACTGCATTGCGGTAAAAGGTAAAAGAGAAAACAAGAAATCCAGTGCAATTGCCACAGACATGAAAACCAACCAAGCTACCTATTCCTAATCCTAATTCTGATTGCAGTCTTTAGACTTTAGAGATACAGCGCGGAAACAGGCCCTTCGGCCCACCAAATCCGTGTACACCAACCTACACACACTGCTGACAATTTTACAACTTACCAAAGCTAATCAACCACCAAACCTGCACATCTTTGGAGTATGGGAAGAAACCGGAGCTCCTGGAGAAAACCCAGGTGGTCACAGGGAGAACATACAAACTTTGTACAGACAGCACCTGTATCCGAGCCTGGGTCACTGGTGCTGTGAGGCAGCAACTCTACCACTGCACCACTGTGTCATCCAGTCATAAAACAAGGAATGGTACAAAACAGGAACGAGCCCTGTCGGCCACAATGTCTGTGCTGAGCAAAATGTCAAGTTAGATCAATCTCCTCTGCCTGCTCGTGACCCATATCCGTCCGTTCTCTGCATATCCACCTGCCTTTCTAAAATCCATTGAAAAGCTCCTGTTGTATCTGCTCTACTAACAGCCCTGGCAGCATGTTCCAGGTAACCACTCTTCGTGTATAAAAACCACATCTTGTCCTGCACATCCCCTTTAAACGTTGCCTCTCCCAGCTTAAAGCTATGCCTCTAGTCTTTGGCATTTACTCCCTGGGGGAACGTTTCTGTCTATCTACTATGTTTTCATAATTTCATTTGCCAAGGACTTTTGCCTCTCATATTTTCTTTTGCATGGAAGAATGCCAATTGGCCCATTGAGTGTTGGCAGCGCTCAGAGCCTTCCCCACAATCCCTTTCCTCCACTTCTTTGTCTTTGCCTATTTAGTTTAGTTTAGTTTAGAGATAAACCTTCGGCCCATCGACCAGCGATCCCCGCACATTAACACTATCCTACGTACACTGAGCCAAGCCAATTAACCTACAAACCTGTACGTCGTTGGAGTGTGGGTGGAAATCGAAGATCTCGGGGAAAACCCACGTGGCCACGGGGAGAACGTATAAACCAAAGATCAAATCCGCTCTATGATCTCTGGTATATATTCCATCCAGACAGCACCCGTAATCAGGATTGACCACGGGTCTCTGACACTGAAAGGCAGCAACTCTACCGCTGCGCCACCGAGCCGCATATGCCTCACACATGCCCAGACACCACTTCACTTCTCCTACCAGCTACCTACACCAGATATAATATAGAGTAGTCAATTACCTATCAACATACATTTGTGGAAGGAAATTGGAACACCCCAGAGAGCCCGCATCATGACACCCATAGGAAACCCATACAGTCACAGAAAGAACGTGCAAACCTCACATGGACAGTAGCACTGAAGGTCAGGATTGAATCCAGATTGCTATGAGGCAGTACTGCTTAATGTCCTTACACACCGACGTACAGTGACAGATCAATGACATGCACACAGAGGGTGGAACACACAATGAAAGATAGTGGGAATAAACATAAATTCTGTCTTGAATGTCCACAATAAGATTTTGATTTTGGCCATTGCTGGTCCACCACCGATGTTCTGGCCTTTCTGGAATATCAATGTTGCTGGACCAACAGAGGTCACAGCCTCTGAGAGGACTCGGGTGGTAGCGGAACGGTCCACCTTGGCCGCGAGGGGCCAAGATACCAGCCTCGGACATTGGCTGCGGGCGTCGGCTATGGGAACGGATCGAGCTGGGATGAAGTTCAAGAGCCCCGGCCACACGGGGCAAAGTCGACCCGCCAATCGGAAGTCTGGCTACAAGTCCCGATGATGTTTAGATCGGCCTCCTCACCTGGCCAAGGCACCACATTTTCAGGGGGACTTCCAGGGGACTTTCAAGTGCGCTCTCATAGTTTTGTCCGGATTAAAAGAGGTGCCAGACCACCAGTGGTGGACCTGTATATAAAATTCCAAAGTTCTAACTTTTCTTAAATCGTCTCGTATACCTTAAGTATTCAGTGTATCCAGAAACTCAATACCTGGAATTTTTCAAACAGCTGTGGTACATTTCACAAATCCAATATTAATTGCTGTTGGAAACTACCTTTGACCAAAGTCATCTCCCGACCATATACGCTGCTGGCAAATTCATTTCACTTGTGAGAATGTGACAAATAAAACCGTATTGTATTGTATTGGATAACTTGTAAACTGAACAACATTTGAAAATAAAGACCACCAACAACAAAGATTTAACATAGCAAGCCGAGAGTTAGCGTCATTCCTGTCTATTCAGACTGTCTATTCCTCTCATAATGTTATATACTTCTATCATTGTCTCCCCTCAACCTGCAGCGTACCAGAGAAAACATTCCAAACCTGCCAACCGCTCCTTGCTAAAACACTTGAATCCTGACATAATTCTGGAAAACACCCTCTGCACCCTTTCCAAAGCCTCCACATTCCTTCCTATATTGGGGTGAGCAGAACTGCGCACAATACTACAAAAGCAGCAACGTCCTATAAAGCTTCATCATGGCTTCCTAGCTCTTATACTCAATGCCTTGACCAATGAAGGCTAGCATACCATATGCCTTCGTTACCACTGTCTTGTTATTCATTTCCAAACATCTACTCAGTCGTGTGCTACAGATAGGGCCTTGATATACTTTCCTGTGGCACTCAATCCACTCTACAAATTACTAATACACGAAAGCTTAGTCTGTTACGTATGAGAACAAGTGACGGTCTAAGGTAAGCAGAGACATTAAGACATATGTCCAACAACTATAAGTTCATGTTATAGGAGCAGAATTAGGCCATTCAGCCCATCAACTGTACTCCACCAATTAATTCTGGCTGACCTATCTTTCCCTCTCAACACCATTCCCCTGCCTTCTCCTTATACTCCTGATGCCCATACTAATCAAGAATATATTAATGTCTGCCTTAAAATATCCATTGACTTGGCTTCCACAACTTTCTGTGGCAATGAATTCCACCGATTCACCACCCAGAGACTAAAACAAGTCCTCATCATTTCCTTTCTAAAGGTATGTCCTTTTATTCTGAGGCTCTGCCCTCTGGTTCTAGACTCTCCCACTAATGGACACATTCTCTCCACCTCCACTCTATCCAAGCCTTTCACTAGCTGGTAAATTTCAATGAGGTACCCCCTCATCCTTCCAAACTGCAGCGAGTACAGGCCCAGTGCCGTCATATGATGATCTTATACCCAATGATTCCCGGGATGATTCCCGTCAACTATAATGTTGTTCTAATGTTTCCTTACTTTGGAAAATATTATATAAGTAGCAATATGAGTAGGAAAGAACTGCAGATGCTGATTTACACCAAAGATAGAAACAAAATGCTGGAGTAACTCAGCGGAACAGGAGAAAAGGAATGGGTAACGTTTTGGGTCAAGACCCTTCTAGAGGCCTTGTAGGAATCAGTGATAGTACACCAAATGAGACTAGATTTGCTTTGCTAATAACTTAGGAAATGGAGTCTCTCCTGAGGACCTAATAAAGGGATCGTCATCTTGTGTCATGGATGACAAACTTTAATTGATTGAAAGATACAGCTTTCGACCCACCGAGTCCACACCGATCATTGATCCTTTCACACTAGTTCTATGTTATCCCACTTTCACATTCACTCCCTACACAATACAGAGGCCAATTAACATACAAACCTGCACAACTTTGGGATGTGGGAGGAAACCAGAGCACCAGGAGGAAACCCACATGGCCACAGGGAGAACTGGCAGCACACAAGGTCAGAATCGAACTGGGGTCTTTGGCGCTGTGAGGCATCTGCTCTACCGGCTATACTCAAAACTATCCTTACTTTCAAATATTTGGTTCAATGAGTTCTTCAGAAGGCCACAAGACAATCAGCCACAATTTGTTGCTCCTTTGGCATTGTCTGGCCAGGGAGGGTACCTACCAGTTGTGACACAAAGTAAGATGAACCCCCTGGTCTGATACATGTTGAGTGGTGCTGGATGGTTTGTTCCCTCCAAACCCCAATCCCTGCAGGGTCACAGAACCAACTCAGACAAGCCCAACATACTTGTGAGGCAAACATCTGAGCTGCCACCCAATTCTCTGAACGTACATCTTTTTGAGCAAGAGGATTCAATACCATCACAGACAGTCACACGGTGGCGCAGCTGGTAGACCAGGTTCTATCCCGACCTCGGGTGCTTTCTGTGCGGAGTTTGCACGTCATCGCTGCGACACCATGTGATTCGGGAGGCCCCGACCACGGGTGAACATCAAAGAGGAAGATGGCAGGACTTTGGTGCCTTCCCTCACAGTGGGAAACTTTGATTCCGCTACGTGGGGATGTTTATGTTAAAGTCTAGCGTGTGTTGTGTTCTTGTTTGTTCGTATGGCTGTATGGTGACCCCGAATTTCACTGTACCAATTGGTGCCTGTGACAATAAATGTCTCTTGAATCTCCCTCTTGATTCATCCACATGCCCCGGTTTCCTCCCACATCCCAAAGACGTTGGGGGTTGTAGGTTAATCGGCCTCTGTAAATTGCCCCTAGTGTGTAGGGAGTGGAAGAGGAAGTGGGATAACAGAACTAGTGTGAAGGGGTGATTGATGGTCGGTGTGGATTCGGTGGGCCGAAGGGCCTCTTCCAATGCAATTCAACACAGCACAAACACAAGCCCTTTGGCCAAATTGTTTGGGCTTTGATTATTGGCCTCAGATGTTCCTGCTACTTAAGTCGTATCTTAACACCCTGCTCCTCAGTCCTCTATTCCATTGTTTACCATCCACTAAAGTAAGCTTCATATTAAATGTGTCAATGTTAATGTGTAAACCTCAATATCACTGTCCCTTGTCAGATTGTCAGGCTGGTTCAAACATAGCAGCCTCAGTCTTTACTTGAATTTTGTTTTGAGTGAAATATCAAGGCACAGTGGGGCAGCGGTAGAGATGCTTCCCTACAGCACTAGAGACCCGGGTTCGATCCATTCTACGGGTGCTGTCTGTGTGGAGTTTGCACGTTCTCCCTGCGACCGCGTAGGTTTCCTCCGGGTGTTCCGGTTTCAACCCACAACCGTGCGGGTTTGAAGGTTAATTGCCCTCTGTGCATTGCCCCTTGAGTGGAGGACAATGAACTAGGGTGGATGGGTGATCGATAGTCAGCATGGACTCGGTGGGCCGAAGGGCCTGTTTCCGCAGTCATTCTAAACTAAACATCACCAACTAAAGAGATTTTCTTTGATGAAAACTCTAAATAGAAATTACTTTGTACTCGATTTGATTTGATTTTAATATTGGCAAAATAACAATTTACATTCAAATTTCCAACACTCCTGGGGGACACGGCGCTGTGGTACTGCTTGCTATGCCCGTAGCCGTTGCCATGGCAAGACAGCAGAAAGCAAACACGTCGTCAAAAAACCCCCCCATCGGTCTCAATATTCAATAGTACGGTTTAAATGGGAGACTGGATGCAAGTGAAACCCCTGTTCTGGGTAACCATAGAAAGTGGGGGTGATTTCTTAGATGCACACAATTTACCTGCCACCTCTTCATATGGCAATGTCTTGTTTAAAAAAACTGGTATTATGTAACATTTAAGAAATAGAGATCTAGAGAAAGAGACCGTCAGTTGTCAGTGATTAGTAAAAGGGTGTCAGGGGTTATGGGGAGAAGGCAAGAGAATTGGATTAGGTGGGAAAGATAGATCAACCACGATTGAAAGGGCCGAATGGCCTAATTATGCTGCAATCACTAATGAAGGTTCAGTTGGGATGATGAGTATTAGCTCCGCTTCTAACATTACATTGTAAAGTATTTCAGTACTGCAGGTCAGTTGCTACACCGTTGTCGAGCATATGTTGCCAAACAGACAGATGATTGTGTCTTGTCTCCGCTATAGACAGCAAGCAGCACGTTACATGCATCCATCCTAACATTCTATTTGAATGTACATGTATCATCTGTGGACCTGGTGCAGTGGATGAATGCGTTCATTGTGCAGGGCTATAGGACGGGGGTGAATCAGTCAGATAGATGTGTGTCCCTGCCTGTGACATTAACAATATCCGCTGGGGCCGGAGCGGCAGACAGGGTCTCTCTCTCTCTCACCCGGGGTTTAATCCCTAGGCTGGCGGCTTGCTACACAACTCAGCTACACCAATGAATTGGTATTCATTTGGCAAAACGGCAGCAACGACTTTGCTCCTCGGGTGGAGGGAAGAAACACAAACCAAGTCAAGCGTGGGCAAAAAAACGGAAAGAAAATGCCGCAAACGCCTTGTTTGTGCTTGTTTTTGTGTTAGTGCCGGCACCTTCTCACCCTTAAACATGGCCTCATGTCATCTTGTGTGCGGGGGGAACAGCTCAGGGTCGCTGCCTTCATTTATTTATTTTTCAATTTTCGACAGCAAACCTCTCGCTCTTTTCCAGCAGATTCACCTAAATATGGCATCGTCTCTCCTTAGCGCTTCCAATGCGTAAGGTGTGTCAGTGTTTTTACATCAGTAACGGTCCCATCTGGTGCTGGGGGGCCGAGACTTCACACCGCAAACCTGCCGGTCGCCACCTTAAACCCCCCGTTACAGACCCTGACCTTTAATGACCTGCGATGCTTGGGATTTCATTCATTTTCCGTCTGAAGGAGCGATCAAGAGGTGGGAGAGGATGAGGTGGAGGGGAGGGGAGGTGGAGGGGTGGAGTGGGGAGAGGGAGGGAGGGGGAGAGGGAGGGAGGGAGGGGGAAAGGATAAGCGAGGGGGAGTAGGATGGAGTGGAAGGAAAGGGAGAGATGGTGGAACGGGAGTGAGGAAGATATGGACGGAGGAGGGAGGGTGAAAGGGTGAGGGTGAGGAGGAGATAGAGTAGGAGGAGAGGGAGTGAGGAGAGGGAGCGGGGGAGGAAGGAAGGTGGGGGGTGGGGGGAGTGAGAGGGGGCACATTCCCAAATGTAGGCAAAACATTCCCACTAAACGGGGAGCCAGTTGCTCCCTGCCTCTGTTGACACTTTCGTTTTCCCACCCAAGCCTCCTGCGCCCAGTGTTCGGGCTCCTGCTTCATTTAAAGGGACGGAACAGGAGCCGCAGCAAGAGAGAGAGAGAGGAGGAGGAGAAGGCTGGGGTGGGGGTGAATGAGAGGGGGTGCAGTCTCTGCATTCCTCAGCAAAACAACCCCCCCCCCCCCTCTCTCTCTCTCTGCAGCGCACATTTGCACAGCGCTGAACACCCACGTTCATTGTAATGAATCATTGAACACAACCCGACGGACATGTACATGTATTATACGATGCATTGCAATGCCGCACCCAGACCAACCTGCCCACTGTCTGGTTGGCGAGCTGTCGCATCCGATTGAATTGCTTCTTCATCATTTACTGGGGAAGGCGCCGGTGCAATGAAACACACACAAACATTTCATTGATTAAAACCCCGTGCAAGCTGATCGCTGCCACTGTAATCCCGCCGCTCAGTCTACGTGGAGACTGGCATTTTCTTCTGTCTTTCTCCCTGTCGTTATTGATCCTCCGACCCGGTGACAGCAGCAACGGCGGCGACAGCTCCGGCTTCCCCACCACCGCCTGGACCATATTCCACCCCAGTGCAGACTAGCCCTGCGCATGCGGACCCGCCGCCCGCATTCTGGGATGTGTAGTCCCATAGACTCCACTCATGTCACATATCACAGCATAGCCTAGCCTAGCATAGCCTAGCATAGCCTATCACAGCCTAGCCTAGCCTAGCCTAGCCTAGCATAGCCCAGCCTAGCATAGCATAGCATATCACAGCCTAGCCTAGCCTAGCCTAGCCCAGCCTAGCATAGCCTAGCATATCACAGCATAGCATAGCCTAGCATAGCCTAGCATAGCATAGCATAGCATAGCATAGCCTAGCATAGCCTAGCATAGCATATCACAGCATAGCATAGCATAGCCTAGCATAGCCTAGCATAGCCTAGCCTAGCATAGCATATCACAGCATAGCATAGCATAGCCTAGCCTAGCCTAGCCTAGCATAGCATAGCCCAGCCTAGCATAGCCTAGCCTAGCCTAGCATAGCATATCACAGCCTAGCATAGCCTAGCCTAGCATAGCCTAGCCTAGCCTAGCCTAGCCTAGCACAGCCTAGCATAGCCTAGCATAGGCATAGCATAGTCTCCTGTCATATCACATGACATGCCATATCATATCAAAGCCTCAATCACATTCATGTCACACACACATATCACATATCGCATCATGCCTTCTACTATATCAAGTCAAGTCAAGTTTATTCGTCACATACACATACGAGATGTGCAGTGAAATGAAAAGTGGCAATGCTCGAGGACTTTGTGCAAAAAACAAACAAACAAACTACAAACAGAATGGAACAGAATCACATATTTTTTTACATATTACATATTGTGGGCGGAAGGAAAAAGGGGAAAAAAACAGCAATTTTTTAAAAAACTGTAAAATGGTTCAGTAATGTTGGTCCCTGGTAAGGTAGGAGTTTACAGTCCTAATGGCCTCTGGGAAGAAACTCCTTCTCAACCATATCGTATATCACATTTCATATTACATCATATCATAGCCTCCTATCATATCACATGACATGCCATATATCATATCATATCAAAGCCTCAATCACATTCACAGACACACATCACATATTATAACATGCCATATCATAGCCTTCTATCACAGTCAGATACACATATCACATGTCATATCATAGACTCCTATCAGTCATAGACATATCATATCATATTATGTCATTTCATATCATAGACTCTTATCATTGGGTCAGAGAGCCTCAAGGAACTGCAAGTGCTGGTTTACCAAAAAAAAGTGCAGGGTGCTGGACTAACTTAGCCGGCCAGGATAACATCTGTGAAGTCCCAGTCACGTGGCACAGGAGAACGAGTGGGGGCAGGAAACTGAGAGCAAGTAGGTAGAGAAGATGGAGGGAGAGGGGGAGAGTGCAAAGGGGGAGGGGGAGGAGAGAGAGAGAGGGAAAGGAGAGAGGGAGAAGGAAAATGGGGAGGATGGGAAAAGGGGAAGGACAGGGAAAGGGGGAGGACAGGGAAAGGGGGAGGAGAGGAAGGGGAGGAAAGAGAGGGATGTGGGGGAGGGAGGAGAGAAAGTGGGGGGGGGGGGGGGGAGGAGATGGACATCCATGCCAACAAAGATAATAATAATAATAATAATGGATGGGATTTATATAGCGCCTTTCTAATACTCAAGGCGCTTTACATCGCATTATTCATTCACTCCTCAGTCACACTCGGTGGTGGTAAGCTACTTCTGTAGCCACAGCTGCCCTGGGGCAGACTGACGGAAGCGTGGCTGCCAATCTGTGCCTATGGCCCCTCCGACCACCACCAATCACTCACACACATTCACACACATTCACACACAGGCAAAGGTGGGTGAAGTGTCTTGCCCAAGGACACAACGACAGTATGCACTCCAAGCGGGATTCGAACCGGCTACCTTCCGGTTGCCAGCCGAACACTTAGCTCATTGCACCCCATCTATTCTCGTCCCACCTGCCTGTGTTTAGTTTAGTTTAGTTTATTAATTGTCACCATGTACAAGGTACAGAGACTGGTTCACAATTCTCATAAAAGACTGAATTCACCCAATTTATTCACATCGTGATTATATACATCTCTAAAAAGATCACCCCTCAGCCTCCTGAGCTCCAATGAATAACGTCCTAGCCTGCACAACCTCTCCCTGTACCACAGGCCCTCATGTCCTGGCAACATCCTCGTAAATCTTCCCTGTACTGCACTCTTTCCAGCTGGAGACAAGAGGTGACGATTGAACTACAAATCCCAGAGTGCTCTGGTGCACCATACATCAGCTGAGCAAGAGACTGGGGAGCTCAGTGTTATGTACTGTAGCTGGTGACCAGCAGTAAAAATCTATAATAAAATAATAACCAGCAAGGCAAGAATCATCATTCTGTCAACGGTGAAACTATGATATAGAATTGGCAACAAATATATAAAATGCTACGAAAGAGTGGTATCTGTGTAGGAAAACCAGAGTAACTCAACGGGACATGCAGCCTCTCTGGAGAGAAGGAATGGGTGATGTTTCGGGTCGAGACCCTTCTTTAGGCTACTTAGAGAAAAGGGAAAGGAGAGATATAGATGATGGTGTAGAGAGATAAAGAACAATGAATGAAAGATATGCAAAAAAGTAATGATGATAATGGAAACAAACAAGGGGTCACAGTTTAAAGAAAAGGGGGAAATCTTTTAGGACCGAGATGAGAAAAACATTTTTCACACAGAGAGTGGTGAATCTCTGGAATTCTCTGCCACAGAAGGTAGTTGAGGCCAGTTCATTGGCTATATTTAAGAGGGAGCTAGATGTTGGCCCTTGTGGCTAAAGGGATCAGGGGGTATGGAGAGAAGGCAGGTACAGGATACTGAGTTGGATGAAATGCCATGATCATATTGAATGGCGGTGCAGGCTCGAAGGGCTGAATGGCCTACTCCTGCACCTATTTTCTATGTTTCTATGTTTTCTATGAAACAGGCCATTGTTAGCTGTTTGTTAGGTAACACAAAACGTCATCCATTCCTTCTCTCCAGAGATGCTGCCTGTCCCGCTGAGTTACTCCAGCTTTTTGTGTCTATCTTCGGTTTAAACCAGCATCTGCAGTTCTTTCCTACCTATTAATTTAGTTTAGAGATACAACATGAAAAACAGGCCATTCGGTCCACCAAGTCAATGCCATCCATTGAACACCAGTTCACACTAGTTCTATGTTATCCCACTTTCTCATTCACTTCCTACACAGGCCCTTCAGCCCACTGAGTCCGTGCTGACCAGTGATCACCCCGTACACTCGCACAATCCTACACACTAGGGACAATTTAATAACTTATCAAAGCAAATTAATCTACAAACCCGCACGTCCTTATATATAATATTGTATATATTCGGAGCACCTGGAGGAAACCCACGAGATCACAGGGAGAACATGCAAACTCCACACAGACAGCACCCGAGGTCAAGATCGAACCTGGGTCGCTGGCACTGTGAGGCTACATCTCTACCAGCTATACCAATATGCCGTCATGAGAGATATCATAATAGAAAATGCTAGAAATATGTAGGAGGTCAGACAACACTAGTGGGGATTGAAGTCATGATGAATCTGTCAATCTGCATCAGTCTGAGGAACAGTTCTGACCTGAAACATCAAATGTCCATTCCCTCTACAAATGCTGTCTGAGCCCTGATTTCCTCCAGCACATGATTTTTGTTCAAGATATCAGCCTCTGGAATTTCTTGTCTCCATATCAGTTTGATTATCTTTCATCAGAATGGAAAAAATGTATAGACCTAGCATGTTTTGACCAAGTGTAGGAGTAAGAGTTGAGGAGGAAGCATAAGGAGGAATGAACAAGAGGGATAGTTTTTAAGACCCATGAGCGAAATGCCACTCTGTGCATTTGTATTTTTCGATTTGAACTCTCAAGATACTTTTGTTAGTTAGATAAAACACAGAAAGTGCAGTAAACACTGAGCAAGTCAGGCAACATCACCCAGGGAAGAAACAAAGTTAACATTTCAGCTTAATATTTTTTGTCAGAATTAATAAATGTTAAGCAAGTTTTAAGAGTTGAAAATGGATCAGAAGGATAGAACAATAGGGGAAGATCTAAGATAGCGTGGAAGGTCATATTTATTACATAACATAAGGGACCATGGTGAGAAGTACAAAGAGTATTAATGAGACAAATATAATATACTTGTTACCATTCCATTATAATTTGTATATTTGGAATTAAAGACTGGATGTACTGTTCACTAGATTAGTGAAGGGGTTTAATATACGACAGATGAAATTGAACTAAGAAAGAACTGGAGGAAAACTTGGATTAACTATATGAGCTAAAAGTGTTGATGAAATATGAATAAATTTCGATTAGTGTAGAGACTCATTTCCGAATCTTTGTGGATAGTTGAACCAGATGATAGTGCAAAGTAGGAAATATGCATCGGAAAGGTTTAGAGAGACAAATCAGGGCAAATGGGGCGTGTTTAGACAGGCATCTTTGTCGGCATGGATGAGTTGGGCTGAAGGGCCTGAAACTGTGCTATATGGCCCTTTAACTCTCTACAGCACCGAGGTTAGGATCGACCCCATGGTCTCTGGTGATGGAGCAGCTGTGCCAATGTGCTGGCCAAAGATAATGGCCTGTTTTTGCTGGAGCCTTGCACTAATATCGATAATGATAATAATGATGTGGTATGTTTCTGTCTTAGAATGTCAAATCCTGTTGTACAGAGTTGGCCACAGTTCAGGAGGGCAACAGCTCCTTGGTTAGTGTGCTGTGTGAAGATGGTCCATGACTGTGACCAACAGAGGAGAGATAGTAGGACATCTGCACTGTGGGTCTTCTGTTTGCTTTGGTCTGTGATGTCCATCACTGTGCCATCGTCCCCACTAGTTACACTGGCTCAGTACACTATTTAATTGGCTCGGAAACCAATCATGGAACTTGTGCTGAAGGGACTCTAGAACTGATCCACACTTTACATCTGGGTAAACCAACTACTGGGTAGCCATGGTACCACTGCCAGGGCGTTACCTCATTCTCCCTCGAGCAAGTTAATTTGCTTTCTCACAAGTTACAAGTTCTCACCTGTAGCCTATTCAGATGTTTAGATTCACACAAACCAACCTCCCTTCCATTGATTCCATTTACACCTCATGCTGCCTCGGCAGGGCCACCAACATAATCAAGGGCGAGTCTCATCCCAGCCACACCTCCAGATTCAGGGGCAGTTTCTTCCCAGCTGTTACTGAACTGAACCATCCTAGAGAGGAGAACCAAAACAGTCCTGGGCTACCATCTACCTCATTAGAGTCCCTCGGACTATCTTTGATTGGACTTATCTTGCACTAAACTTTATTCACATTATTCCCTTCGTCATTTATATCTGAACACTGTGGATGGTTCAATTGTATTCATGTATTGTCTTTCCGCTGACTGGTTATCATGCAACTGTACCTCGTTACGCGTAGCAATAAACAAAACTAGCTCGGAGTAGCTCTTAGCTTGCAAAAGTTAACACGCCCTGGGAAACAACTTTGATGAGCAGGCTAAACCAGTCGAGGTGAACTGAAGAACCTCCTACCTTCAGTAAGGTTTGGAAACTACCTTTGTGTCTGGCATCTGGGCAGAGAGCCCACTGCAATGGTGCATTTACACTGAGCCTGAATTAAATGCATGCTATTAATTATGCATTGTATTAATTACTGCATTTGCACCACTTTGTTGACCCTCGTGAAGATTTAATCTAAATCAATGATTATCACTATTTTTCTGCACTGAAGCCTGTTTTTATACTGCTTCCAAATGATGATGGGCCATTCACTTGTCATTATGAATGCTAACTTATTCACAGATTCCAATTTTTTTTCTTTTAAATTACTTTGAAATTATGACGGAAATATGTCTGACCTCTTAAAGCTCATATACAGTATCCTTCCAGATTTCTGAGAGTAACGATTTCCAAGACAAGGACATGCCAAAGACGATGGCCTCAAAAGTTCATATTCATTCGTTCATAAGTGATAGGAGGAGAATGAGGACATTCGGCCCATCAAGTCTACTCCGCCATTCAACCATGGCTGATCTATCTCCTCCTCCTAACCCCATTCTCCTGCCCTCTCCCCATAATCCCTGACATCTGTACTAATCAAGAATTTATCTATCTCTGCCTTAAAAAAGACCCATTGACTTGGCCTCCACATGATTCCTGAAACTTAAGCAACAACATGGTTTTGTTCCAACTAAGAATAAATATCCATGAAACACCAGAGAATAGGTTTCACCAACTGGAACAAACTTATTGCTCTTTCTACAGTTCAAACTGAATTAGCTACAGGACACATCAGACTGATCTTGCTGGTGAAATAACAATGATTCTAATCGTGAGAACTGCCATTCATTGACAAGTGGTGCAACAGCTACAGGAGAGGGGGCAGATGCTCAGTGGAAAGGAAATCTTGTTTGCAGTAATCCACTCCAAACATAATTGCTCATATTCTATGTCGCTCTTCTAGGGAGATGCTAACTGCATTTCGTTGTCTCTGTACTGTACACTGCACAATGACAATTAAGTTTGAATCTTATCTGAATCTGAATCTGAATGTATTAAAAATCAACTATAGATGCTGGTTTATGCAACAGATGGATACAAAATGATGGAGTAACTCAACGGGTCAGACAGAATCTCTGGAGAAATTGGATAGATGATGTTTTGGGTCGGGACCCATCTTCAGACTGATTGTATGGGTGAGGTGGTGGGGTGGGGGGTGGGGGGGAAGGGAATGGAAACAAGAAAACAAAGACAAATCATGGCCGGCAACAGATGACCTCAGGCAGTGAGGGTCCCTGATGGCCTGATTGTTGGCTGGGGGCGGTGAGATTGCAAGTGGGATACATCATTGCGAACTGTGGAATACTCCAAATATAGCTATACCGATCTAACGTCTCACCATCTGCCCTGCAACGGCATGCATCAAATGTCACAAAGTTACTGTGTTTGAACGGTAGTTACAAAGAAAAGCCACAACAGTTATTTAAGGAATGAACTGCAGATGCTGGTTTACACCAAAGATAGACACAAAATGCAGGTGTGACTCAGCGGGTCAGGCAGCATCTCTGGAGAAAAGGAATTGGTGACATTTCAGGTCAAGACCTTTCTTCAGACTGAAAGTCAGGGCAGAGGGAAACTAAAGAAAAGAAAAGGTTCAAAGAACAAATGAACGAAAAATATGCAAAAGGACAAATCAAATCAAGGAAAGGTGGAGCCCACAATGGTTCATTGTTGGCTGTGGAGAAGCTGATCATGAATGAAACTAAGCTGGATTACAATGAAACTAGTAGGACGACTAGGGTGGGGAAGGGACAGAGAGAGAGAGGGAATGTAAGAGTTACTTGAAGTTAGAGAAATCAATATTCATATTGCTGGGGTGTAAGCTGCCCAAGTGAAATATGAGGGGCTGTTCCTCCAATTTGCTTTTGGCCTCACTGACAGAAAGGTCACTATGGGAATGGGAAGGGGTGTTAAAAGTGTTTGGCAACCGGGAGATGTAAGGCTAGTAATTAATACCTTTTAATCAAATCCCTGGCACTGAACATTGAAGAATATCGTGTTTGTTTAGTTTATTCCTTTTTTAAGATGTTTTAAAATGCCAAATTGAAGACTTAATTATTTCCCTTCTTGTCTATTTTTCACTTTTTGTTTATCCAACTATGGTTTTCCTCTTTTTATTTCTGCTCCTGTACCTGACTGAGTTCTCCATCTTTCATTCACCTATTTCATTGACTCCATCTAAACTTCACTCTGTTTCGGCAAGGCCACCAGCACGATCAAGGGCGAATCTCACCCCGATCGCTCCCTCTTCTCCCCTCTTATCAGGCAAGAGGTACAGAAGTGTGAAAAGGCTGAAATCTGCAACATCCAGGTTCAGGGACAGCTTCTTCCCCACAGCCATCAGGCTATTAAACACAACTTCAAACAAACTCTGAAGTATAACAGCCTATTGCATTTATCGGTTTATTTATGTGTGTATATGTATATTCTATATGGACACACTGATCTGATCTGTATTTATGCCTACAATATTCTGTTGTGCTGCAGCAAGCAAGGATTTCATTGTCTTATTTGGGACACATGACAATAAACTCTCTTGACTAATACAAAACAAAAAGCTTTTCTCTGTACCTCGGTGCATGTGACAATAAACTAAACTAAACTAAACTAAACCATTTTTCTTAATCCTTCTGGAACTTAATTCCTAATCTTTCATTTGGAACAGTGCACAATGGTAGATTTGCTGCCTTACAGCACCAGAGAACTGGGTTCGATCCTGACCATGGGTGGTATCTGTACGGAGTGTGTACGTTCTCCCCGTGACCACATGGGTTTTCCAGGGTGCTCCGTTTTCATCCCACACTCCAAAGATGTACAAATTTGTAGGTTAATTGGCTTTGGTAAAAATTGTAAGTTGTGCCAATTGTGTAGGATAGTATTATTGTACACAGATCGCTGATCGGCGTGGACTCGGTGGATCGAGGGGCCTGTTTCCGCGCTGTATCTCTAAACTAAACTAAAGCCAACATGATTTTACGGGTGTCGAGCACATGGGTGCGGATGACATGGGTGTAGAACACTGCAGCGGTGCCAGGTTTTGGCTGACACAAAACAAGTGAGCTGTGATCTGCAGATCATTTTCCAGGTTCAAATCAGGAGAGACCTCATGGAATTGCAACAAACTCTTCCCCACCAGAATGGGGAAGAGGTCAATACTCCAATTGTACTCTTGGCATCAATCCTGTGCTCTTGATTTGCTGCTGTCTCCGGCAATTCCAGACTGTCCCGATTTGGACCTTACGCAACCCTGAGTGAATGGTCTGGCACTACAGAGGAACACCTTTTCTCAGCTACCCAATATTGTTCAATAACGCTCTGAATCATTCCATTGACACTGAAGCTCTGGCCCATGCTGTGATCATCTCTGGATTCATTTGCATCAATGATTTCCTGGGTGTTGTCCCATCCAATGTCTTTCAGGAAATTCCCCTCATCTGAAACATTGTCACCAATGTTATGAATGGTGCCCGGGTGTCCCTGGAGAGGGAGCACGCATTGTTCCATGGTACCTTGAACACTTTCTGGGGCCGCTGGGTACTACAGGCGCTTGACTGTGTGTTAGACGAGAGTAATAATGTTTTAACTTGAAACTTTGCTTCCATGTATATTCTTTTTTTTTGCCTCGACAGTTCTCTAGAGTAGTGTATTAGCTGTTTTAGTTGCTTTTTACATGCAATAAACTTGCTTTTGTAAATACAAAACGGCATGTATGAAAGGTTGTCCTTGTTTGTCGCCCACAGGACATAACCTCTCCAGCCAATAATTCATCACCAATCTAAGCTGCATCGTTCTTATAGGGATGGAAGAAGTCATCAAACTCATTTGTTTGTAACATGCTCATTGAACCATGTGCAATCCACAAGGCGGGAGGGTGGTGGAATACTCTCCATTCCTCTGGCTGGAGGGAGTTCCACCAACAGTCACCAAGCTCAGCACCAATCAGAATGTAACAGTTTGCCTGGTTTGGATCCCCATTCAGACAGCGCCCGGAGTCAGGATCAAACCCAGGTCTCTGTAGCTGTGAGGCAGCAACTCTACTGCTGAGCCATCGTTAACCTCAACTCAGTTAATCATGATCTACATTGGCTTCCATTCCTTAATATCTTCCTTCCTGGCCTCATTTGTTTATTACTTAGATCTCTATATAATCCTACTTCATGAAACCATCACCCCCCCCCTCCCCCCACCCTCCCCCCTCCCATCCTCCTCTCCCCACCCCTCACTATCCCACCCCCAACCCTCCCTCCATACACACATAGTTATAGCCCTCAGTCTCTGGTGCTGTGAGGCAGCAACTATACCAGATATGCCAAGGTGGTGCCCATGCATCTCTTCAACAAAATTCCTGATTCATTTAATTGAACTTTTCCCTTGGGATTAAAACTCCAGTCACTGAATCAATGGTTTAGAACACGAGCTACTCATACACTAACTTAATTACTACACTACCTTTCCACTCGGAAATTCCGATGTCTAAGATTTCAACTGCAAGGCACAGAGTGTTGGCACCAAAGTACCATAATATAACGAGCCATGGGGAGCGTGTTAAATTGTGGAAGATGTTCACTTTGTTGGAGAGCTCTTGGTTTGTATACATTAACTTTGAAATAAATGACCAGTGGTCCAGTTGTCAATCTAAACTCACCATTGGCCACAAGAGGGTTTAGAATGCACGAGAATGCTGTCAAACCAACCAAGTGAATATATGATGCTTCATAAAATAGAAAAATGTTTTAACCATCGCAAGTCTCATAAAATGAATTAAGCATGATGTACCAACGTTTTAAAAGGAATCATGCGTTTCCAGAAGGAATATGGGTCAAACCTCTATTTGTACAAAACAAAACTCTTTCCGATTCATAAATTCTGCAGTAGTCTACACCTCATTTATTTCCAATGCATAGACTGTCCATATTTTGACAGATCTGCTTTAACCGATGGCCATCATAACCAGCAGAGCCTTCGTGCTCAGGATTACTCAAGAAGGCGATTGTGTGGTCCAATTACAGTGTACATGTCACATTCCTTCAGATTTAAAGTGCTGCAGCTCCCACTACATTCAAAGTGAATGGATGTTAGATTTAATAAGAAGCAATTGTGAAACAAGTCATGGAAGCATAACAACCCTTATATTGGCCAATATTTATGAGTGAACACAATACATGACATCTTATGGGGGAAGGAACAACACTTGCTCAGCTAAAACCATTTGTTACTGGAGTTAAAAATGGCTACTGGTTTTAAGTTTGATACTTTCTTGTTAACCATATGGCAAGGTTAGAAAGAGTTTTATCCCTGAGATTGTGATAGGAATAGACTCTCACTTCAGCTCTATTTTTGAATGCAAAGAAATCTTCTAAAGGATTGCTACGTGAATGATAGAAGCTTTATTTATGTTGGTGACACGAGTTTTAACCCAGTGGATTTGGACAGGTACAAGAAATAGCAAATGGGAAATATAAAAAACATCAATAAACTGAACGATGTGTACTTGTGCGTTTCCTTTGATCAGTCTGAAGAAGGGTCCCGACCTGAAATGTCACCTAGCCATGCTCTCCAGAGATGCTGCCTGACCCGCTGAGTTACTCCAGCACTTTGTGAACATTTGTAGTATACTGCTAGGATACTCCTGCTTTTATGCAACAAAATCTAATTGGTGCCACCTATTTAATGGTGTCCTCCACGAACAACACCAAAAGAACATGCTGTGATATTGGTGGTGACCGAATAATTAGAAGTGGAGGCTTATCATATCTGAGGTAATCACCTCCATATAGCTGCCATTTCAGGAAGTCTCGGAGAGGACCCGATCTTGAGATCAAGTAAACTAAAATTATTTCTGTATTTACAATGGTATCAAATTTTTGATTTTTGTTTTTGGACTGAATTCTGTTTTTAATTTGTGTTTCTGTGATGTCTTTATTATTTATTTTATTCTGATTATATGTTTATATTTCCTGTTAACCTATGTAAGGTGTCCTTGAGATGTCTGAAAGGCGCCCAATAAATAAAATATATTATTATTATTATTACTAGTCTAAATTGGCTCTGATTTCGTTTAGATTAATTTAGTTTAAACAGAGAAAAACTTTTGTGTTGTGTGCTTTCCAGTCAAAGAAAAGATGATGCATAATTACAATCAAGCCATTCGCAGTGTACAGATAGTGGATAAAGGATACAACTTTGTTGTGTAACGTCTGATAAAGTCTGATTAAAGATCGTTTTAATGTCTCTAATGAGGTAGATGGGAGGTCAGAACCACACTTTAGCTGTTGAGAGTATGGGGCAGTTGCCTGATAACAACTGGGAAGAAACTGCCCCTGAATCTGGCAGTCTGTGTTTTCACCCTTCTGCACATCTTGCCTGATGAGAGAGGGGAGAATTATGGGCAAACTAGGTGAGACTGCTCCTTGATTATGCTGGTGGCTTTGCATGACAGTGTGAAGTATAGATGGAGTCAATGGACGGGAGGTTGGTTTGTGTGACGGTCTGGGCTAATTCCACAACTCTGCAATTTCTTGTGGCCTTTGATGCAGCTGTTCCCAAACCATGCTCTGATGCTTCCTGATAAAATGTTTCCTACGGCACATCTGTAGAATATATACGAGTATTTATATGTCACAGAGCATGGAAACAGGCCCTTCGGCCCAACTTACCAATTCCGGCCAACATGCCCCATCTAAACGAGTCCCACCTGCCTGCATATGGCCCATATACCACTAAACCTGTCCAATCCATCTACTTGTCCAAATGCTACCCCCAAACCCCCAAATATAATAATTTTATGATGATAATTTTCTTTTTAAGGGATTCTGTGAAACCCCTTTGTCACCAATCTGAAGAAGGGTTTCGACCCGAAACGACACCCATTCCTTCTCTCCGGAGATGTTGCCTGTCCCGTTGAGTTACTCCAACAATTTGTGCCTATCTTGTGTGTGTGTAATATATATATATATATATATATATATATATATATATATATATATATATATATATATACACAACAACGTTTAATATACGCAGCAACGTTTAATGACACAAGCGATCAGATTATCTCTGGTGGAATTGATGACGGCATTAAGGTTTGGGACCTCCGACAAAACAAGTTAATTTGTACCATGGGTGGTCATACAGACTCGGTGACAGGTAAAAGAGAACGTCACCAACCTCGCTTACTGCATCCTTGATGTCGTGGAGAAGATTCGAAGGGTTGGAGAACAGTACCACGACCATAATCCCCCTGGAGGATGGTGGCCTTTCAGGATGTTTGGAGGCTGCTGGACAACAGGGGTGCACTGGGGACTGACCATTGGGACAATCTTTTTGGCAATAATATTACGACGTTGTATGTGTGGATTGGCATCACATGGACTTTAGTACCGGATGTGACGGTAACCAGACTGTTCAAGGGGTGGAATGTTATACGAAGAATTTTGCCTGAACACTGTGGCCGGTAACGCTATATTTGGAACCCATAGCGCTGCAGCCAACAGCTCTTTGTTTAAATCCCCACATGCTAAGCTGACAGCGCTCTGTGTAAACGTTTGCGCGCCAAACCGTTAGCGCTGTGTGTATTACATTTACGCATCAGTCTACGTCGGGTTGAGTCGCGATCAGTGCCGTGGATGGAGGCAGAGAGAGAGATAGAGAGAGGTGAGCTGCTGTATACCAAGCCAAGTATTGTTTTTGTTCTCTCTCTTGCCAATAAAACATTTGTAATTAAACAGATGAGTGAGCCTTTTTCTGTTCTATTAGTCAGATCCTTGAACCTGTTCTCTTGTAACAGTGTGTAGGATAAATGTTCACTGGTCAGCATGGACTCGTTGGACTGAAGAGTCTGTTTCCCTGCTGTATCTCTAAACTAAACTGAGTCTATAATGCAACAAATAATAATGTTTATTTCAAAACCATAAAACAGCGTGGACAGTGGAACAGAATATTCAGTTGAATAACATTGACAAATAGATTAATTTCAGCACATGGTGTAACTAATCACCTAAATTAAATAGTGAAACCATGTTGAAAAAGTAACCTCAATGCAGGGCATAGGATCCATCTGTAATTGTGCATCTGGTAGATATTTACTACAAATGTTATTAATGAGGCAAATACAGAATGATTGATATTGTTAACAGGGATTCTCAACTGAATCAAAGGGGCGTGGAGAAATCCCAATCAAATTATCCTTTCAATTTCAAGTTACAAAATTAAAGGCAAACATAATCAAGTTATGGTTGATTGATATCATTAGACTGAAACTTAAAATAGCTGGTGGGTTTTTATATAACTAATTAAAACTATTTATATGTTTAAATAGCTTAGCAATAATTTAGTTACCATGTCAAAAAACATTATTTTTATTATAGGTTCACTGTTTAAAAATATCACTGTGTTTTCCACGATATCCCATCAACTAGGAAATCTGAATATGGGCATTTTTTGAAATTTTGAAATTAGTGGAAACTTGGAGACTCGGTGGAACATTTTTCTGCACAGTTGATGTTTAAACAAATTTGTTTTGGTTTTTACAAAATCTTGCCTCTGGTTTGTTATGAGCTGCCTTGGGTTTAAATGAGCAGCCAGGATGTTTCTTCACGGAGGGCCACCACTGGCACCCAGCTGTTTGCAAATTAATGAAGAGATGCTGTGACATATCCAAATTTGTTGTTTAATCCCAGCCAAGTAATTCAATGGCAAGGGAGACACAGTCCAGGAAATATGTAGATCAGTTGTATGAATGAGCAAAAAGGGTGAGGGGAAGCGAGGGGGGAATGTTTTTGAAACCTACCGAATAATGAAAAGCCCAGATAGAGCGGATTCGGTGAGGATGGTTCCAGCAGTTGGAGGATCTGTGACGGTATAAGGCAGCAACTCTACCGCTGTGTCATGTGCCATCCCACAGTGGGGCACAGTGTCCCCCCCCCACATATATATGGGTAAAGATTGGGGATTTGGAATTGAGGTTAGGATAATTGCTTTTTTCCAGCTGATTGCAACCCACAGAACCGATTTCAACTGGTTTAGGACATTCAGTCATCATATGTATCAAGATTGAGACTGAGGAATTATTGGGCATGAAAGAGATCATAGGACAATGGCATATGGTGGAAAAGGTCATACGTGACAGGAGCAGAATTAGGCCATTCGACCCATCAATACTCCGCCATTCAATCATGGCTGATTTATCTCTCCCTCCTAACCCCACCCCCCCGCCTTCTCCCCGTAACCCTTGACACCCGTACTAATGAAGAATCTATCTATTTCTGGCTGAACGAAATATCCATTGACTTGGCCTCCACAGCCTCCTGTGGCAAAGAATTCCACAGATTCATTAAGAGATACCAAAGGGAAAGTATACCTGAGGTTCCATATGGCTTACTCCTATATGTTTTGATCTTAAAGGAGTTTAGTTTATAATTTGTGCTGCATCGATTCATAACCAGAACATTTCTTACAAATATCGGAACCAGGGCTGGCGTCCAAACCGGGATCAATCCTGTTAGTATTCCAAGAAGTTATGCAGATGAAATTGCCATCAACATCATTGTTAATTGAAAACACGTGGTTTCAAAGATTTAAGACTCTTAATTAAACGCTTCCCAAAATGCAAAATACAGAACAATATTTAATTCATAAACATTACTCTTGCACATAGTGATAGCTATTAATTATTATTCATTTTTAATTTACATTCATTTCTGTTTACAACACCACAATTCTCAAATAGTTGCCTTGTTTATTAATTGTCTTTGCAGCTATTTTCTGCAAAGATTGCTTGTAAAATGTGAGCATGATATAGATACGTTCAAATTTGTGGTAAGCCTGTTAAACATGTACAAACCATTTGACTCGTGTTAATACATTGCAGCTGGAACCTAACTTTCCCTTCCACTGGCATGAGCAATGACTTAGCTTAAAGAAAAGGACAGCTCTACTCACTCTGGAAGAAGACCAACTACATTAAAATCAATGCCATTTGGCAGACATGGTCTGCAAAGACCTCACTGGTGATAACATCAGAATGTAGACTCTTTATTAAAATCATATGTTTAATGAAAGTGTTTTTTTCAAGTTACACCAAAGGACAACATTTTCCTCTTCTTGCATCATCATTAGTTTAGTTTTGTTCAGTTTAGTTTAAAGATACATCGCAGAAACAGGCCCTTTGGCCCACCAAGTCTGCGCCGACCAGCTATCACCCATACACTAGTTCTATCCTACACTCTAGGGACAATTTACAGAAGCTAATTAATCTACAAATCTCCACATCTTTGAAATGTGGGACGAGACTGGAGCACCCGGAGAAAACCCGGTCACAAGGAGAACGTACAAACTCCGTACCAACAGCACCTGTAGCCAGGATCGAACCCGCAGCTCTGGCGCTGTAATGCAGCAGCTCTACCACTGTGCTGCCCGTAATGCAGCAGATCTACCACTGAACCACAATAAAGGCCAGAAAATGTTTCAGCAATGCTGATAGATAGATCAATTGTCACCTGGTCAACGTTGTAATGCTGCTGTGGGATCTTCCACATCCCCTGGCCATTCAGAAGTATCAGTTTAACATTCCATTTTAAAGTAGCAGCTAAAAACTGTATTAATGTTTGTACTTTGATCCATGATAATGTTATTACCAAGCCACTTGGAACTTTTTTTTCTCTGATATAAGTGAGATGTTGCTTTTAACAACAGTGCAGCTGCTTTTTAAAAGGATTCAACTTGTACATAACCAATTAATTCTTCTGATTGTCTCTGGTGATTGAAATGACCTTTTCTACAACATCTGGCCCACAGCACAGGGTCAACCTCTGACTGGTGGCTGTTTGAAAGAACTTGCCCACTGTTCACCCAATGGTTCTGCCTCAAAGATAGCCTGCAATGAGATTGGGTCATCTGGAGAGCAGCAACTGGCATTCAAGTTGCCTAGAACAAGGTGGCCTAGAACAAGCCTGCTGGCTTTTCCCAAGCTCCAAAAGATAGATTCAGTTGTCACCTAATTATTTATTTTCCTACTGAAAAACGCCAGGGGTATTTTCTTTAATTTTCATTATGTGCAAAGTTTATAGTTTTAAACTTTTCTGAAAAGTATTTGAAGGTACTTTATGTTAAAATTTAATTTACTTGCTACTGTCCATAAATAAATAACATTTAAATACGCAACAATGAAAATGGTAGAGACTCAGGAAATTTCGGATGATAGAATCCCGAGCAAAACACAAAGTGCCGGAGGCACTCAGTGGGTCAGGCAACGTTTGGGGAGGGATTGGACAGGCAATGTTTCAGGACATGACCCTTCTTCAGACAGCTATTTTTGTAACTTCCAACCTTTGAATGTTACATCGAGCTTGACAATCAATTCCTCATTATAACGTCCCAAAGTGTGATTCACAGAGTTGTGGTTTCCATACAATGATTCATTAAACTACCACTTTGTTAAGGTCAAAAGATGAGCTTTTGAAAATAATATCTTAACTATATTCTCAGCGACTTTGCAATAGCTGTTCGGTCGTGATTTGCCTTTGATACCACTGAAATTCTATTCACGAAGTGATTGATTTTCAATGGATTATTAATGACAAAATTTCAAAACAGTATCGTTGCATAATGAAAGACCTGGGGTGAAGATTGTTATTGATTAACATGCATCATTAGAGTTATGTTGTTAGAGTTGGGACTAGAAAATAAATTAGATTATTGGTAAATCTGCAATATATTAGCATTGAATAAGCGAGGGCCTACTATAACAGAAATATACAGAGAAAATACACAGCATTTTCATTTTTTGAATGTTTAGTTTAGTTTAGTTTAGTTTTGAAGCACCACCTGCCCAACGAGTCCATGTCAACCATCAATCACCCATTCACAGTCGTTCTATGTTATTCCACTTTCTCATCCATTCCCTTCAAATTAGGGGCAATTATTTACAGGCACCATGTTTTTTGGCGTCATTTTAAACTCCACGCTATAGTTCTCATGAGCGGCGCCTGATCCTAGCAAGTCCCAGGCGGCTGTTGGCCTCCAGACATCTCCTTCCTTGGACTCCATGTCCCTCTCCTTGCCTGTCCCTGGGGACGCCTCCCGCATACGAACACTTGAAAAACTTTGCATCTTTCCAACACATTTTGAATTGAAATAATTTGGAAATTTACCTTGTAGTGCAGAGAACCAGTCTAGTGAGTGATGTTCTGTACATTTTCTGAGGATGCATGTTACAAAGCTTTCTTTTTCAAGTGGTACTAATAGAGGTTACTCTGTGACGATGTTGTTCTTAAAATAATAATGAAACTATTGATAAAATGGAAGTACAAACGCTTATTTTCACACTACAAAAGACAACTTGACGCATTGTATCATTTGTAGGGTAAACCACTGCCAGTTGTCCACAAGCCAATTGCTTGAATAATATTTATACCTTGAAATATTAGAACATGCAGTTCTCTAAAATCCTTCTTTGGTGCAGGCCTGTTCCGAAAAGAGTGCTCCACTGTAGCTGGAAAATTGAGGACCAGACGACATAAGTTTAAGATGAAGGAGAAAAGGTTTAATAGGAATCTGAGGGGTAACTTTATCATACAAAGGGTGGGAATATGGAATGAGCTGCCGGAGGAGGTAGTTGAGGCAGGGACTATCGCACCATTTACGAAAAGAATTAGATAGGTGCATGGATATGATAGGCCCTTCACGAGCAAGGGCCAGCTTGGCAGCCTCCCCCTCCTGCAGGTAATTGGCCGGGAACTCTGAGCCAAGCGGCTCACAGACTTGCCAGCCACCTGCCACTAGGGTTGCCAACTGTCCCGTATTTCCCAGGATATCCTGCATATTGGGCTAAATTGGTTTGTCCCATACGGGACCGCCCTTGTCCTGTATTTGACTGCTACCACTCTGTAATCACAATCATCTCAGGGATGGTTGGGCTAACATACAATGAGCGTTTGTCGGCACTGGGCTTGTACTCTCTCGAGTTTAGAAGGATGAGGGGGTACCTCATTGAAATTTACCAAAGAGTGAAAGGCCTGGATAGAGTGGATGTGATGAAGATGTTTCCACTAACGGAATAGTCTGGGATCAGAGGCCACAGCCTCAGAATAAAAGGATTTTACCTTTAGAAAGGAGATGAGGAGTAATTTATTTAGTCAGAAGGTGGTGAAACCGTGGAATTCATTGCCACAGAAGGCTGTAGATTCCAAGACAAGGAAATCTTTTTGAGATGGAGATTGATAGATCGATCTGCTGCTGCCATGTGCAGTGGCAGGCAGAAGATAGGGAAGTAAGATAGGGCTGTTTGGTGAACTTTTGTAACTTTGTCGGTGTCAGGAACGTGGCAACACTTGTGTACAGCCTAGGTGAGGTTTGCTATTGTATATCATTTACCGGGTTGTATGCAAAACAAAGTATTTCACTGTACCGAGGTACATATGACTATAAAGTATTGTTCACTCATTGAGAAGCCAAACCAATTAAAAGTTAGCAGAATGAAAATTGTAGACAAAATGCTGGCAATCCTCTTGAAACAATTTTGTGCTTTTAGACAAATGTCTTTGATTCCATCATGGCCTGGTTCGGCAACTTGAATGCCCAGGAGTGGAGAAGACTGCAAAAAATGGTGAACACTGCCCAGCCCATCACGGGTTCTGACCTCCACACCATCCAGGATTTACAGGAGTCGGTAAGCCAGCATCATCAGAGACCCACACCACGCTCTCATTTCACTCCTGTCATCTGAAGATATGGGAGCCTGAAAACTGTAATGTTTAGGTTCTGGAGCAGCTTCTTCCATGCAGCCATCAGGCTGTGAAACACTACAACTGAACCAAAGATTATAGAGATGCTCTGAACTATGTAGAAACATAGAAACATAGAAATTAGGTGCAGGAGTAGGCCATTCGGCCCTTCGAGCCTGCACCGCCATTCAATATGATCATGGCTGATCATCCAACCCAGTATCCTGTACCTGCCTTCTCTCCATACCCTCTGATACCCTTAGCCACAAGGGCCACATCTAACTCCCTCTTAAATATAGCCAATGAACTGGCCTCGACTACCCTCTGTGGCAGAGAGTTCCAGAGATTCACCACTCTCTGTGTGAAAAAATTTCTTCTCATCTCGGTTTTAAAGGATTTCCCCCTTATCCTTAAGCTGTGACCCCTTGTCCTGGACTTCCCCAACATCGGGAGCAATCTTCCTGCATCTAGCCTGTCCAACCCCTTAAGAATTTTGTAAGTTTCTATAAGATCCCCTCTCAATCTCCTAAATTCTAGAGAGTATTTAGAATTTAGTATGTAGACTTGGGGGCAGTGGTTTTGTCATTTTGCACTATTATTGTTTGTTTAGTTTATATATATATATATATATATATACACACACACACACACACACACATAAAAGCAAACAAACAATTATATATATATGAGAGAACAAGGGGTCACAGTTTAAGGATAAGGGGGAAATCTTTTAGGACTGAGATGAGAAAGAAAATTTTCACACAGAGAGTGGTGAATCTCTGGAATTCTCTGCCACAGAAGGTAGTTGAGGCCAGTTCATTGGCTATATTTAAGAGGGAGTTAGATGTGGCCCTTGTGGCTAAAGGGATCAGGGGGTACGGAGAGAAGGCAGGTACAGGATACTGAGTTGGATGATCAGCCATGATCATATTGAATGGCGGTGCAGGCTCGAAGGGCCGAATGGCCTACTCCTGCACCTATTTTCTATGTTTCTATACATGTGTGTGCGTATATATAACAATGACATATATATATACACACACACACATATCGAACTTTTTGTTTTGCATTTATTTTCTTGTTTACAGTGTACTGTATTTACATATTCTGTTGTAAATAAGAATGTCATTGTTCTGCCTGTGACATATGACAATAAGACACATTGATTCTTGAATTCCATTTTCGTTTTCAATCAGCATCACCAATACATGTCACAAAAGCAACAATCTACTACATTCTGTATGATCATAAGCAACAGTGGCGAGCGTTTCTTCACAGCGCCGCTGGTGTAGTGGTATCATGCAAGATTCCCATTCTTGCGACCCGGGTTCGATTCCCGGGCGGCGCACTACATTTTACTTCAACGTTGAATCATCAAATTCGCTGTTCCATTTTATATAAGATCAGCGCTATACTTCCCCCGCAAGCCATTTTGTGATCCTGTACGAGCAAAATATTGCCGGATTTTAATTACAACCCAGCTCATGTTCTTTAAAAGCATCTAATTCACAGCTGCCCCACAACCAATGGCCACATTGCACCAGTGGACACGGCACAGACACACCGACAGCAAGGTCCCGGGGCTCAGCTCATTTAATGAGCACAGCAGATTGTGGAAGAAGGAACTGCAGATGTCGGTTTGCACCGAAGTCAGACACAAAAAGCTGGGTCAGACAGTATCTCTGGAGAGAAGGAATGGGTGAGATTGGGTCGAGACCCTTCATCAGACTCAAGTACGCATTCTGTGTCTTTCTTTGGTATAAACCAGCATCTGCAATTCCTTGGTGTTTGCACAGCTTAGTACTGGGGCAGAGGTGACCCGTCAACCTGCGCCATTCCTACGCCATTTATATTAAAACATAACCTGAAAAAAATGCTCGCCCTCATGTTCAAGGTCTCAATTGCTGCTTTACAAAAGAAAGCTAAACAGGGGGGTGGTCAATTGTGATCCGAGTACAGGGCAGGGCTCAGGCAATGGACCCACAGCTCCGACAGCAGACATAGTCAGAGATTGCAAGCACAGTGCCGGAGGCTCAGGCAGCATCTCTGGAGGACAAACTACTCAGCGGGTCATATTATCCACATTTGTGTAGGAAGGAACTGCAGATGTTGGTTTAAACCGAAGATAGGCACAAAATGTAACTCATCGGGTCAGGCAGCATCTCTGGAGAGAAGGAATGGGTGACGTTTCGGGTCGAGACCCTTCTTCAGAGTTACTCCCGCATGTTGTGTGTTTCTCCACACTTGCTGCCAGACTCTCTGAGCTACTCCAGCATTTTTATGTTTCCTTTTGTTAACCAGCATCTGCGGTTCCTTGTGCAGAACATTGGCCGTAACATTGTCCACGGGCACAAGGGCTGCAACGCGGGTGTTGCACAGCCAGGGAGCACTAGGGCAGCACGTCCAGCCGGCCGGCACATTCACCCGTCTGGCTGCAGAGTCGGGCCGGCACCAGCAACACTCACACCAAAGATACTCACACTGCAGCAGGCTCACTGCCCCCATCAGGCGGCCGGAGAGACTTCACCCCTCTGGATGTAATGTGCTGTAAAACATGCTCTGGCTTCTCAAGAGTGCTTTATTGCCATATGTCCCAGATAGAACAATGGAATTCTTACTTGCAGCAGCACAACAGAATATGTAAACATTGTACTCTGTAAACAATATAGTTAAGGAGAAGAAAGTTCAGTTCAAGAAAGAACTGCAGATGCTGGAAAAATCGAGGGTAGACAAAAATGCTGGAGAAACTCAGCGGGTGAGGGAAGCATCTATGGAGCGAAGGAATAGGTGACGTTTCGGGTCGAGACCATTCTTAAGAAAGTTCACTGTGTGTTAGTTAGTGTGTGTATGTCTGTATATATATATATTACACTAACACACACGGAACTACATATCTCTTCCACGTTACTTGATATCAAACAAATGCATATTAAAATATATACCAAACGTTAATTATTAATCGGTTAATAAATGTTTATTTAATAGCTCAATTTTACTATTTATTAAGGCTTTGTTCGCTTTGTTTTGCACAAATTGGGCTTTTCTTTATTTATTGAACTATTTTAATGGTTTAAAAAATAACCTATTATTCTTTATAAAAGATATTCTTCATAAAAATGAAGTTCAAAATATAAAGGGAAATGTGTTTATTATAGTAGCTATTGAGTACTATTGAGTACTATTGAGTAGCTATTGAGTACTATTGAGTAGCTATTGAGTACTATTGAGTACTATTGAGTAGCTATTGAGTACTATTGAGTACTATTGAGTACTATTATTTATAGAATCTTGAAGAGTTCCAGGTTGGTACAAGGAACTGCAGATGCTAGTTCACAAAAAAGATTGAAAGTTGTGGAGTAACTCAGCTGGTCAGGCAGCATCTCTGGAAAGTATGGGATCAATGATAATGACTCATAATGACCCTATGAATGAAATATGAAGCCAGAGGAACGATACATGTGGAAGTGGATGGGGGGAGGCGAAAAGGAGAAATGGGTGCTCATCCAGGGGAAATGGGGAATGGGGGGAGGGGGGTGGAGAGGATGTTTGTAGGTTAGTTACCTAGATGTGGAGAATTCCATTACCTGGATCAGAGGCGCTCAATACTTGATGATAAAGAATCATTGAATCATTGAATTGAGAATTCAATGTTCAATAGAAGATTGGGTGCTCGCTGAAGGGTGAACCACAAACAGTGAATCGAAAGATTGGTAAAGGCCCAAAACACCAAGAACGTGTCTATTTTTAAATGGTTGTGTGTTGCGGGCAAGCTTTGCATTTATTGTTCATCCATAATTGACTTTCAAAAGGTGGCATTAAGCACAGGTTACATAGCACTGGACTAGTTCGCTGGTGGCGAACATGCATTTACTCTCGTCTGATTTTAGTATGTTGTGAAACAAGAAGCCAATGAAGATCACCTGAATGGGAACTTGGGCAAATTCTTTCTGCTGCTCCACTATTTAATAGATTCACAACTGTGATTAGCCAGAGCATTGCAATTCAAAGTTTTATTTCACAATTCAAACCGATATAATTTGTCTCTGTCTTTTCATCGCTGACCTTTGTCCACCATCTCTGTTGATTCCAGGATTTCCATAACAGTGTAAGTTCCACATTCTATTTAGCAAAGAGGACTCTGATGAATCTTCTATTTCATCTCACTTGAACCATGGTGTTCAGCAGCTTTGTTCCATCAATGAAGATACCAACATGCCTGCAAGCAATTCATTTCACTTTTTAATCTCAGGATCTTGTAAAATTGAAGACAATTTTATTTTCAGTAATATTGTTTAAAATAAATATTAATCTTGGGATGGTTTCAGAACAGCAAAGATTTAGTTAGATTAATTTTGATGACATGGGACGGGGATTGAAGATCACCTGTGACCACCAGCCAGGGGAGGCACTGATGACGTAGGAGAGCATGGGGAAGAGTTGGGGATTGGGGATCAGCGATGACACTCCAGGTGAAGACATAGGAAGGTGTGGGGAAGGGACAGGGGTTTGGGGATCACCTGCGACAGCAGTGACAGGTGAGGAGGCAGTGTAGGCATGGAGGGGCGGAGCTTGAGAATTACCTCTGATGCTCCAGGTGAGGCAGTGACGCATGGGGCGGGGTTTTAGGAAAGGGCGGGGCTGTGGGCCAGGGAGGGCGGGGCCTGTGCGAGGGGCGGGGCCTGAGGATCGATCACCTGCGGCCGCTCCAGGTGACACAGGCGGTCACTGCGCCTGCGTAGCGTGGGTGGCGGAGCTTGGTTGCCGGGCAACGGGAAGAGATACACTGCGCTGCCGGGGATACAGTGAGAACCGCTCAACCGGCCGCTCGGCCGCCCGGACACATACTGTCCCTCCAGCACTGCCCGGACAGCTACTGACCCTCCAGCACCGCCCGGCCGGACACCTACTGACCCTCCAGCACCGCCCGGCCGGACACCTACTGTCCCTCCAGCACTGCCCGGGCAGCTACTGACCCTCCAGCACCGCCCGGCCGGACACCTACTGACCCTCCAGCACCGCCCGGCCGGACACCTACTGTCTGTCCATCCGCCACCCTCCACACTAAAGGGCTCCACACCTCCGGCACCAGTTCACTAAGCGGAGACATGTATGATGTGGACGCCCTGTGTGAAGCCAGCGAGTTCAACATCTCCACCAGCGACACGTACACCTGCCTTTCGGCCCGATGCTCGGAGAGACCGTGCGGCTCGTGTCAAACCTGCAACCTGGATAGGAAGCTGGTCTACACCAAGGAGTGGTTCATCCGCGCCGGTGACCTGTCCAAGCAGCATTTTTTAAAGGGGCTGATCCGGAGGATCGGCAGCAAGGACCTACTGCGGCAGGTGGACAGGCTCCTGGAGCCGGCCTTTGGCAAGGACTTCACCCACGCTCGCTCGTCTGCCAACCCCAGCCTCCCCGAGGACCTGCCCACGAACGGCTCGGACCGCAGCTTGAACAAGGCGGCTCTGCACCAGTATATCGTGCAGACGTGGGTATGGTTTGCAAAAAGCACATATTGGACAAAAGCGAACTACGTGCTGGGAGTACTCCAACTGTGTGATGCCAAGCTGCTTTTCCTCCTTGCTAACCTGATCCGCGCACTTATACTCAGCGAGCAGGCGCACGAATGCCCTCCAAGGAAAGGTTAGGAATAGCTCACATTCTCATTGAAATGTGCAAAATAACATTCACCTGTAAAGGCAACGAAACACGCCCTGTCTCCAACACTGAAGCACAGAAATGGTGAAATTAAGGCTGTGATAAACATATGCCTGAATAAAATAGAGTTTTGCAAGTTTATTAATGTTACCAGTTGTTATTTTCAAAGTAGGTACATTTTGTGTTCCCTCGTTTCTATGTATCTCCCTCCTTTTTCACCCTCCCAGCTGTTTCTGTGCCAGATTCCTTTGCTTGGATACAATTATTTGTAGTGCTTTCTACTTTCTTAAAGACTATTGTATACAATCACTTGATGAATGGAAAAGGCCGACTAGGAAAAGGGGAGATGCAGCGAGACCTGGGTGTCATGGTACACCAGTCATTGAAAGTGGGCATGCAGGTGCAGCAGGCAGTGAAGAAAGCGAATGGTATGTTAGCTTTCATAGCAAAAGGATTTGAGTATAGGAGCAGGGAGGTTCTACTGCAGTTGTACAGGGTCTTGGTGAGACCACACCTGGAGTATTGCGTACAGTTTTGGTCTCCAAATCTGAGGAAGGACATTATTGCCATAGAGGGAGTGCAGAGAAGGTTCACCAGACTGATTCCTGGGATGTCAGGACTGTCTTATGAAGAAAGACTGGATAGACTTGGTTTATACTCTCTAGAATTTAGGAGATTGAGAGGGGATCTTATAGAAACTTACAAAATTCTTAAGGGGTTGGACAGGCTAGATGCAGGAAGATTGCTCCCGATGTTGGGGAAGTCCAGGACAAGGGTTCACAGCTTAAGGATAAGGGGGAAATCCTTTAAAACCGAGATGAGAAGAACTTTTTTTCACACAGAGAGTGGTGAATCTCTGGAACTCCCTGCCACAGAGGGTAGTTGAGGCCAGTTCATTGGCTATATTTAAGAGGGAGTTAGATGTGGCCCTGGTGGCTAAGGGGATCAGAGGGTATGGAGAGAAGGCAGATACGGGATACTGAGTTGGATGATCAGCCATGATCATATTGAATGGCGGTGCAGGCTCGAAGGGCCGAATGGCCTACTCCTGCACCTAATTTCTATGTTTCTATGTTTCTATGTTGATGAAGAAATGTGATATATGTAACCTGCGTAGATTTTAAGTATTTAACAAAGTACCTCATTAACAATTGGTTATCTAATTTGAAGCTGAAGTAAGTAGGAAGGTCAGAGCCAGCGTGGATGACCCTAGAACCTGGGTCACAAAACTAAGTGAAGTACAAATGCGTTTGACACAAAACAGCATGTTATAAATGGCTGTTTTTCAGACTGAAGGATGGTAGACTTTTGAGTCAGTAATAGAACCACTTATTTTTTTTATCAATGAGGAGACTTCAGTATTGGAATGCAGTGTAATAATTCAAAATTAACTGGTGATATGAAACTTTGGACTGTGGCAAATTGTGAAGATGACACCAAACAAATTCAATATAGTATAAATTGGTTTGCAAAATGGGCAAATGTGTGGCAAACAGAATTTAACACAGAAGGGGGAGGTGCTCTAGTTTGGTAGAATGGATGGGCAGGGGTGATAAAGACTTCATAACACAGTTCTACAGAGAGTGCAGGACCAGAGGGTTTAGGGGTTCGTGTTGAGGTCATTTTCTTTGAATTACTTTCACAGGAGACTGAAGGAGATATGATATAGTACGAGATTTGTCAGTTTTAGAAAAGTAATTAACTTTAAAGAACTAGGACACATAATTATAGTCAAACAGCTCAAGAACAGGATCATTGGCCCAACTCATCTGTGCCGATCAAAATACCCCATCTAAGCTAGTTCCATTTGCCTAGGTTTGGCCCATATCCTTCTAAACCTTTCCTATCCATGTATCTGTCCAAATGTCCTTTAAATTGTGTTATTTTACCTATCTCAACTACTTGCTCTGACAACTAGGTCCACATGCCCTCCATCCTATGTGTGAAAAAAGGTACCCCTTAGGTTCCTATGAAATCTTTCACCTCTCAGCTTAAACCCATGCCCTCTAGTTCTTGATTCTGCTACCTAGGTAAAGGACTTTCATTTACACTATCTAGTCCCCTCATGATTTTATACATCTCTGCTAGATCACCCCTCAGCCTCCTGCTCTTCAAGAATAAAGTCTTTGTCTGCTCAACCTCTCCCATTAGCATAGGCCCTCGAGTCCTGGCATCCTTTTCTGGATGGCCACATCCTTTTGTGCATCCTTTCCAGCTTAATGTCACCTTTCCTCTGGCAAGATGGCCAAAACTGAATACAATACTCCAATTGTCAGTCTCTTAATAGGCAAAATCAAAATAGTTTATCAAAGACTTAAGCTTTTGGACAAAAAAAGATGTTCAGAATGAAGAATATTTTTTGAGTGGTAGTAAACTGAAACTCACTGACAAAAAGGCTGCAGGAGGCAGAAATGATTAATGATTTTAAAATAAAATTGAACACCCAGTTGAATGAAACGCATTTGCAGGTCTACAGGGATGGTGTGGGGATCTTTCTTTCATGAGTTGAAATGGACTCAGTGGGCCAAATGATTACCTCCTGAACTATAATGGGTCTATAACTGCACAGTCAACATGATTTCACTAAGAGGTTCTTTTAAGATTTCATGTGAATGATATTTAACACAAGTCTTCACAGGCAGAATTTTGGACATAAATTTCAGAGAGTAATGGTTGACCGAAGAAAGACTTGGCAATTGCTTAGCAAATTTCAAGTTAATAGGACAATCGTAATCAAGTGTGGGGTCAATGTGCAAATACAAAACAAATCGAGAGTAAATTTGCCACAAACAGAAATTGTGATGTTGATTCCACAATCTCCCACAAACAGCATTGTGACAACGACCTTCATATGAAGAAAGACTGGATAGACTCGGCTTGTACTCGCTGGAATTCAGAAGATTGAGGGGGGATCTTATAGAAACTTACAAAATTCTTAACGGGTTGGACAGGCTAGATGCAGGAAGATTATTCCCGATGTTGGGGAAGTCCAGAACTAGAGGTCACAGTTTAAGGATAAGAGGGAAGTCTTTTAGGATGAGATGAGAAAATCATTTTTTACACAGAGAGTGGTGAATCTGTGGAATTCTCTGCCACAGAAGGTAGTTGAGGCCAGTTCATTGGCTATATTTAAGAGGGAGTTAGATGTGGCCCTTGTGGCTAAAGAGATCAGGGGGTATGGAGAGAAGGCAGGGATGGGATACTGAGTTGGATGATCAGCCATGATCATATCGAATGGCGGTGCAGGCTCGAAGGGCCGAATGGCCTACTCCTGCACCTATTTTCTATGTTTCTATGTTTTCTATGACCTATTAATCTGTTCATAATGACGTTGGTTGCTCTATACACATGTTCCAGGTTTCTGGTTGCTGTATTAGTATAATCTATGTTTCTTTACTCAGAACTCCTCTCACTCAAATATACTCTCATGTTTTCCATTCTTCTTCAGTGGTTGAGTTTAGTTGTTAGAGTTTTGATTCTTATCAAATTTGGACACTGGAATCTATAGAGTTGATGTTGCAATTATTTCTGCTGATAAAACCACAAGCTCTTAAAATTTGGAGCTTCAACAACCTTCAGCATTTTGCATCTGGCCTATTAGCTTTAAATCTTATGGTAGCACAGCCATCCATTTCATGCCTTTAAACTTAATGTTTTTAGGAGATTTATAAAATAACCCTAATGCCAAAGAATTGAATTTTTCCTGCAGAACAAATATTGCTCCCCATATTTTGTTTTGAAAAAAAACTTGGTTGGAGGAAGTTTATAACATACATTTTAATTCCTTTACAGTAGATGATTGGGCAACAGGTTTGCGTATGTTATGTGCAATCAATATTTTGCACAGTTGTAACAAATGCTATATTAGCTACAAGAATATTATCTATGTGGTGTGAAGATAATTTATCTTAGATTCCACTCACTAAACAAATGAAGACCAATTGAACACATTGAAGACCCAATACAAAGATTTGAACATAATATCTAGTCTGACATTGATTAGTGCGGGTGTCAGGGGCTATGGGGAAGAGGCAATGAGAATGGTGTTGAGAGGGAAAGATGGATCAGCCATGATTGAACGGCGCAGTGGACTTAATGTGCTGAATGGTGTCATTCTGCTCCCATAACTTATGAACTTGTGACACTCTCATGTTATGTTGAGGAAATGCTCATTTTTCAGAAACACCATTCTTTGCAAAAGAAACATTCTCTGATATTATGTCAAAAGACCTGGGATGCTGGCCAATAAATATCCCTCAGCCAACGTTAGGAAAAATAAGATACGGTTGACATCAACACATTGTATTCTTTTGCTTAAAGAATGGCTGTTATATTTCCAACCTTACAATAATGACACCACAATAAATTCTGTAAAGTGTTTTGGGATGTTTTTAGGTCATGAAACCATTTAATAATTTCTAATGTAAAATATTTGAGCTGCTTTTTGTTTATTGAATAAGTATGTTAATAGATCATGAAGCCTAATACATTGGTATCTTGGGGTTAACTTGGACAACTCTTGCACCAGACAAGAGTAGGCAGCAAAGCTTAAACATGTCTTAACCCATCTGGGATCCGTCTATTTATGTTTCTAACAGAGGTGCGATGGGGGCAAATAAAACATCTCAGGGGGACAAGCTGATCATTTAAGTGTTACAATGAAGGGACGGGGTTCAATCTTACTATATAGAATCATTGATGCTACTATATTCCAAGATCAGAAAATAATTCTTCCCCAGTCCAGGATTAACAAGAGCATCCCCATTCCAACTTCAGGATCATGGACACCAACTTTCCACAATTATTGTATATCTGCCCAGACTCCCACTGCCACACCTGGATGTTTCCTGCAACACAGGGGTGGCCCAGTGGCACAACAGGTAGAGCTGCTGCTTCAGAGACCTGGGTTCGATCCTGACCATGGGTGCTGTCTGCGTGGAGTTTGCACATTTTCCTTGTGTCCGCGTGGGTTTCCTCCGGGCGCTCCAGTTTCCTTCCAGATCCCAAAGACGTGCGTTAATTGTAGGTTGGCCTCTGTAAAATTGCCCCCAATGTGTTGGGAGTGGCCAAGAAAGAGGGATAACATAGAACGTGTGTATTGGTGATCAATGGTCATTGTGGACTCGATGGGCGGAAGGGCTCGATCTTTCAATCATTCAGAGTTTAGTGGGAATGGGAAACAAACAGTTGATGTAAAGTGCGAATGCGATTATCACCATCACCCCCCCCCCCCCCCCTCCCCCCCCCTCGCACCTTTTCTCTCCCACTTAGAAATCGCAAGATAGTGATGATAGACTACATCTGCAAACTTGCACATTACAAACAATCCTTGTCTTTATGAGATAGGACTAGGAGAGTTCTGATATGTTTTGAGGTTGGGCAGTTAGGGAGTAAGGAAAAACAATTTCTAATATAAATCATCCCACATGTGACAAATGATAAATTGGATTAATAACAAACTCAAAGTATTCACATTGGGCAATAAATAAGCTTGAAATTTCTCATGAAATAATACCAAAATGTTTTTTATAGAGCAATAAAATCATCATACGTCTGACTTCTTCAAGGAGCATAATAATTTTGAAACTCTATTCTATAATCTTAATTCTTTAATGATTATTGAATTACATTTCTTGTTTCAGATCAGCGTATTGAGGCCATTGCAACACGGGACAACTTAAATTACAGATTTAAAATAGATGAACACCCAGAGCTCCAGAAGCTGATTGATATTTGGCCTGAATTTACAGTTGTGACTCCTGATATAATGCCCTCCAGCCTTTTCACTGAAACCACGCCAGTTGGTAAGAAAGTTGAAACTATGACATGTTAAAGTGAACCTTCATTTGTACAACACCACATTCCAGCTATTACGAAATTGGAATCATAGACTCCTCATTATATATTTTCTTCATTTAATAGAGCATAATTTTGCATTTAATAATGTTTAAAATCATTTCACCAAATTACAGAGGGAAAAGTAATAAAGTGAAGAATTGAAAATTAAGGTGGTTAAATATATATCTGTACCACAATTTGTAATTATTATCAAACTGTATACATATAATGCTGTACATCAGTGATTCCCAATCTGGGGCCATGGCAAATTTCAGGGGGGCCACATAAACATTTGGGGATTTAAGGGGCCACGGTTCACCATTTTCCGCTAATAATTTCAGGGGGGGGGGGGGGGCACGAAAAATTAAAGAGCCCAAGGGGGCCATGAACTAAAAAAGGTTGGGAACCACTGCTATACATGACAACAATCAAGTTAAACACGAAGGCTGCATAAGGGTCCTGACCCCGAAACATCACCTGTCTATGTTCTCTGGCAATGCTGTCCAACCTGCTGACTTACTCCAGCACTTTGTGTTTTTTTTGTTGTAAACCGGCATCTGCAGTTGCTTGTATCCACAAACACAAGTACAACAAAGTAGAGCGAAGAGGAAAATACCAGCGTGTAGAATTTGTTTCTTCAGTATTGTAGCATAACAGTTCCAGAGAAAAGTTCAATGTCTGCAATGAGGTAGGTTGGTAAATCGGGACTGTACCCGAGCTAATGGTAGGACCATACAGAAGTCTGATAAGAGGGGAAGAGCTGTTCCTGAGACTGGCTGGTGTTTCAGTGCTATGAATGTTGATTGGTTTCAATGTTACTGTGTGAGTCATCCTTACAACCTTTTATAAACTATAACAGCCTTATACATAGAAACATAGAAACATATATACAGCCAATAACAACCTTATAACAGAGCAGTGAGTAATGCCTCGGTTATCTTTGGTTATAACCAGCATCTGCAGTACCTTCATAAACATTTCTAATAAACCTGTATTGATTTCACAATAACTTACATACTGTAGTTATTTAGCGGATGAAGTAAGCTGGCGTTGCAACAATGATTCAATGGTCCCTTTCTGTTGTTGCATCTTTAGATCGTAAACGACGGGTAAAGAGTGGATCGAGAAAGAAGAAAAAGTTACAGTATGTACGCGAAGATGATCTCAGTAAAATCGAACCCCTGATTCCGATTACTGTAACAAATTCTTTCCAGGCAACTTCGGGGGTCAGTAATTATAAGGACTTCCTCCGCTGTCTACCGATACACCTGGCAAAATACATACTTGGTGAGCACTGATTTATTTTTTAGATAATGTCATGGTTGGGTTTTGGAAAACCTCTATACAGGATAGAAAAAAATAAGCTCTGCACTATTAACTTTTGTCTGGGGTGCTGCAACATCTTTAAGGTAAAATCCATTGTGTAACAGTGCAAGCATCAGATTACAATTATAATGCTTACACTTACAGGCGTAATCTCCTTAACCTGGTTCAAATAACCTTACATCTTGATGATGAGTGCAGATGGAAAAGCCAGATTGTTATGATACACACACTCATACCCAGCAAAAGTGCAGACCATGATTTCACAAGGGAACTCGGATCAATCCAAGAATCAATTATTTCTTGTTCATGTTCATTCCTTTAGGCTACGAATCAGATCAACGTCATAGTTTTTCTATTGGGTCCGTACATAGTAGAAACGAGGAACTACAGATGCTGGTTTATTACAAAGAAAGCCATAAAGTGCTGGCGTAACTCAGCGGGGGTGTCAGGCAGCATTTCTAAAGAACAAGGGTGGGTGATGCCTCAGATCAGACCATTCTTCAGTCTGAAGAAGAGTCCCGACCCAATGTATCACCCATCCTATTCCTCCAGAGATGCTGCCTGACACCGCCCGCTCAGTTGCTCCAGCACTTTGTGGCTATCTTGGGTCTGTACATATAATGGTTCCAAAGAGTGTTTATTATTTTTGAGATTTGTAAGTTGTAAAACCTGGTACTGGATTTCTAATGATGTGCTTGCACGATAAACTAAGATCAGGAACTTATTTTGATGTTTGCAGTTAACATAGCTTGTCCTGTTAAAAGCATTGTCTCGACTATGCTGAAATGAGGAATTGTGATATTTATATGATGGTGAAATCAGTCAGACAGCAGTTTGAGTAAATTTACAGTTTTGGAATGACTGCCTTTGGCCTCCAATCTGATAACACAATCCCCCACTACCACTGCTATACCGAACGGCTCAGAACAGTGTTCATTGTTACTGAGTTTTGGAACAAAAATAAGCCTTTTCTGGCATCTTCAGTCTGATTTTAATTCTTAAGGATAATATATTACACTTACTAGCTGAAAGTAAGAATGTAAGTACATAGTTGGACAATTTGGCCCCTTGTTACTGCCCTGTTAAACAGTACATCACAGCCTAAATGTTTTATCTCCATGTCACCCTCCTCGCTAACTATATCCTTTGATGTCCCTAATATCTAAAAATAAATTTCTGTCATCAATAAGCTTAGAGATTGGAGCCCAATAGGCCTCTTGGGTAAACAAATTCTAAAGATTTACTGACCTCTGTCAAGAGTGAAGAGATTTATGTACTGAGGAGCCAATCTCTTGAGGATGTGACCTTTTGTTGCAGGCACCTCAGCTTGGGAAATCAAAATTCAGATACATTTGAAAGGACCTCTTCCTTATTCATAATACGCGGGTGTGAGAGTGTTTGTGAGCCTGCCTGTCCAAACAGAGCTCTTACAAAAAGGGTGCAAGGCCACCAAATTCAAGTGCAGTTTCATACCACTTCAAGCAGGGTGCAAGACAACCAAATTGAAGTGCAGTTTCATACCATTTCAAGCAGGGTGCAAGGCCACCAAATTCAAATACAGTTTGATACCATTTCACGCAGGGTGCCAGGCCAACACATTCACATGCAGTTTCATACCATTTCAAACAGGATGAAACCACAAAATCCGCTATAAAACCGCACAAAACACCACATAAACACCACATTCACCGTTCAGTAGACATTCAGTGTGTTCAGTTGATTCACTGCTCAGACGGTCTCCCTTCCCCATCTTGCAGAGACTGAGCCACACCCACACTTCCTGGTTTTATATTCCCTCCCCCCTCCAACCAGAAGGGGCGTGGCCGTCATGGCGTGATTGACAGGAGAGAGATTCTCGACATTTTTTTAAACACTAATAACACTTTTATTTTTCATTGGTGGGAAGAATCCTCTGCACCTGATGAGCGGCGGGGTACTGAGTAAGATGGCCAAAAATCGCAGCCGTAAGTGGTAGCGTTTTATCTAAAATCAATATACAGTACAAACAGGAAGTTGTCAAGTCTCCACTTTTTGCAGTGTAGCATTTCAAAGCAGTTACTACACCAACAACAGCCGTAAGTGGCAGCGTTTTTTCAAAAATCATGAAGCAGAAAACAGGAAGTGGTCAAGATCTTACTTTTAGTAATATAGATGCCTTTTATTTTCATTCAAACAGACAAGGTTTGAACAAAATTTTATTCCTACAGTCTTAACGTTACAAAAAAAAAACCCAAGACACACACTTAACACAATTTACACAAACATCCATCACAGTGAATCTCCAACGCCTCCTCACTGTGATGGAAGGCAAAAGTCTTATCTCTTCCCTTTGTTTGTTCTCCCGCGGCCCAGCAGTCCAACTGCAGCGTCGAGGCGACTGGGGCTCACGATGTTAAAGCCCCTGGTGGGCGATGGTAAGTTCCGTGGTTGTTTAAGCCGTGCTGGGCGATGTTAGGCCCCGCTCTCATTTATACCCCGTGATTCTGGCGGGAGAAGTTGCCGTTGCGGGAGCTCCGAAAAGCGGTCTCCCACCAGGAACCGGCGAGCTCCTGATGTTCCTGTCCACCGGGCCTGCGGCCGGAGCCTCCGAAGCTCTGAAGTCGGGTCGCACCCGCTCGCCACCACAGCTCTTCGCATTCCGAAGTCGGCCAGCTCCGCGATGGCGAGTCCGCAGGCTCCGCGACAGGAGCCCTCAGGTTGGTCCGGTTGGAGGCCGCCGCTGGCTCCACGATGTTAGGCCCAACGACACCGGAGACGCAACAAGGAAAAGTCGGGTCCCCATACAGGGAAGAGATTAAACAGTTTCCCCCACCCCCCACATATACACAGCTAAAAAATAATAAAAACTAGAATCAAAAACATACATTTAACGGGACAAAAATGTAAAAAAAGACAGACGGACTGCAGTCAAGCCGCGGCCGTGAGGTGCTGCCACACTCCAGCATGTAAGCATGTCATATTAATCATCTGTGCCAGTTCCCCTGAGGAACTTTGGATTTAATATGTTAATTGTATTTTTCTTTCTACAGATGCTTCCTGACTGGTTACTGAGAGTTTCCAGTGTTTTCTGTTTTACTTTCAGATTTCCAACATTCGCCGTTTTTGTAAAATCTATATATTCTGTGCCATCTTTATTCCTTACAATGTCTGTGGACATTCACTCAATCGTATCACAGGCAGAAACTCATAACTTTGGTTGGCTAGCCAAATGACAGTGAAGCAGCCAAGCTGCAAACATTGCCAGTGTTAACTTCCCAATTGGCAGGTCACACAGAGATTCTCATTGTGTTTTATTACTTTGTGCAGTTGAGTTAAATATGTGAATCACAGTAAGCAAAAAGCAGAATCTAACTGGGAAAATGACGAAAACTGATTCAGATCCAACTAGATGTTTTTTTGGCTTTTTCTGTATCCTGCCTGTACCCAAATGAGTATTGATTTTTTTACACACTCTTCACTGCATTGACCAGAAATGGATACAATACTCTGGCTGTTGCGAAATTTACAGAAGAGGCATCAATACGCCACCACCGGCTGTGTGATTACGTTTAATATATTTTAGTTTAGTTTAGAGATATAGTGCAAAAAGAGGCCCTTCAGCCCACCACGTCGGATCCGACCAGTGATCACCCCATATACTAGTACTATCCTACACACTAGCGACAATGTACAATTTTACTAAAGCCAATCTATCTTCTATATAAAACTCTCGTGCCATCCGTCCGGCTGCCGTCCGGCTGCCTTTCTGCCTTTTGATTCGTGCCCGATACTCGCAGATGTCCAATCGGAATGGCCCATGCTCGCAGATGTCCAATCGGAATGGATCCATTTACATGTACGGCTGCCGGCTGCATTTCTTCCTTTGATTCCTTGCCACGCCGGATCCAGACGCTCAATCTCCGAGATCTTTTCCATTTCGGTAGAGATTTCGCTTTTCTTTCTAAGTAACCGCTCCTTATTACATTTCGTCGTGTTTAAGTACACGTTTTTAATCACATCCTTCCCCCCCCCCCCCCCCCCCCCCCAGTATTTCACAAATAAACTGGCTTCTCACCCATACAAGCAGCCATTTCAGCTTCCAACACACTTCGAGACAAAGTTGCAAGACAGGAACACTCTGGACTTTTCACTGCTGCAGCAGGCAGGGGAGGTGCAATTGGATTTTTTTTTTAAATCCACTGCTGAGGGAGGCAGGGGAGTGCTGGAATCTTACAAAACTGCTGCCGTTACACCAATCTTAAAGAAACCTGGTCTTGATCCCTCCTCTCTCATTAACTACCGCCCAATCTCAAACCTCCCCTTCCTTTCAAAAACCCTGGAGCGTATCGTTGCGTCGCAACTTCATTCCCACCTCCTTGCGTGTAACCTACTTGAACCCCTCCAATCTGGCTTTCGCCCCCTCCATAGCACAGAAACTGCTCTCCTCAAAGTCCTCAACGACCTCCTCACCTCTGCTGACACTGGTTCCCTCAACATCCTCATCCTCCTCGACCTGAGCGCAGCCTTCGATACAGTGAACCATAACATCCTGCTCACCAGACTCAAGGACCTCGGCATTGAAGGCTCTGCACTCAGCTGGCTCCGTTCCTACCTTTCCAACAGATCCCACTTCATCTCTCTCCACAACCACACCTCTGCTACAGCCGCAGTCACTCAAGGCGTTCCCCAAGGCTCCGTACTCGGCCCCCTCCTCTTCATCATCTACATCCTCCCCCTTGGTCAGATACTCCGCCACTTCAATCTGGACTTCCACTGTTACGCTGATGACACCCAGATTTACCTTGGCACCAAATCCCCCCACAACCCCCCCCTCTCCCATATCAACTCCTGTTTGTCAGCTATAAAAACCTGGATGCAACATAATTTCCTCAAACTCAACAGCGATAAGACAGAATTCCTCCTCATAGGCTCCAAAGCCACACTCAGCAAAATCAATAACCCCACTCTCACCATCGACGGCACCACTGTCTCCCCATCTCCCCAGGCCCGCAACCTTGGCGTGATCTTTGATTCCACCCTCTCCCTTGAGCCTCACATCCGCCATGTCATTAAAACCTCCTTCTTTCATCTCTGCAACATCGCCAAACTCAGACCCTCTCTCACACCGCCTGCTGCTGAAAGACTCATCCATGCCTTCATCTCCTCCCGACTGGACTATTGCAACTCACTTCTCCTTGGCATCAGCTCCACCTACATCAACCGACTCCAACTGGTCCAGAACGCAGCCGCCCGACTCATCACCCACACCAAATCCTGGCATCACATCACTCCAGTCCTCAAAAAACTTCACTGGCTTCCCATCTCCCACCGGATCACCTACAAAATCCTGGTCCTCACCTACAAAGCCCTCCACCATCTGGCCCCCACATATCTCACAGACCTCTTCTCCCCCTACCAACCCTCACGGTCCCTCAGATCCACATCAGCCGGTCTCCTCTCCATCCACAAGTCCAACCTCCGCAGTTTTGGGGACAGAGCCTTCTCCAGGGCAGCTCCCAGGCTCTGGAACTCCCTCCCCCAACTGATCCGCAATTCCGTGTCCCTCCCCATCTTCCAGTCCCGCCTCAAGACCCATCTCTTCACCTCTGCCTATCCTTAGCCCCACGTCCCCGTCCCTTTTCATCTGTGCATTAATTGCCTCATGCTGTGTTTTGTATTGAATTCTGTCTTTACTTTGTGTACTAGTCATGTCTCTACTTTTTATTTCATTCCCCTTACATGTTTTTCCTATACATGCTCAATTTTTGTAAGGTGTCCTTGAGACTCTTGAAAGGCGCCCATAAATAAAATGTATTATTATTATTATTATTATTACATTTGGGGACGGCTTCAGTTCCATTGGAGGAGACGGGTGCATGGTGGAATATTGGCTTGGGGGATCACACCATTGGGGAAACAGACCCAACGGGTCTGCACTTGGTCTAGTTAACCTATAAACCTGTATGTCTTTGGAGTGTGAGAGGAAACTGGAGCACCCAGAGAAAACCCACATGGTCACAGAGAGAATGTACAAACTCCATACAGACAGCACCCATAGTCAGGATTGAACCTGGGTCTCAGGCACTATAAGTCACCAACTCTACCGCTGCGCCACAGTGCCGCCGTTGTGTGCCAAAGTTAAACTTGCTTGAATCAGATATTGATTTGTTACAGAACTATCAAGACAGTGAAAAAAATTAATTGTAAAGTTTTCTCTCAGCAAAATGGTTTGCTTTACAAATTATTTTTAAAAATAGCGCAAGGCAGCACCATAGTGTTTGGCCTGTTGCATCAACTTGTTTTTAGTTGAAGGAGGGAGAGAATAATAACTCATCAGAAGTTCATAATAAAAATCTTTTAAAATCTTTTTACTTTACATCAAGAAGAATTTGTGTTCACTGAAAATATGTTGTTTACAGGATGTAGCAGTCTCTAAATGTAGTTTAGTTTAGTTTAGAGATACAGTGCGGGACCATTCCTTCCTGCCCACCAAGTCTGCACTGACCAGCAATCCCCGCACACTATTGCACTACACACTACGGACAATTTATAATTTTACTGAAGCCAATTAAAGTTATTAAATTAATTTTACTGAAGCCAATTAAACCAAAAAAAGTAGGGCCTTTTCATGTTACCTATCACCTCCTTTTTATGATCCTTTAACATTATGATATGATCCACTGACTAACATGTTCCATAAACATGTTTTGTAGTTAGTTCAACTCTTTGAATGTGAGCATTCTTCCAAATGGTAGATTTATTTACTCTTTATATTATGCATGCATAATTTCTTCAAAGCAGAATATATCTTTTAGGGCATACTATGTAAATATTTCTTATCTTGCCAATAGCTTCAATGACTGAGGCCTCACGTTTCAGAATATTTAATGCACACAGGATCTATTTTTTTTAACCACCAGTCCCTGATCTTCCACTTCAAATCTGTTTAATCAGCATTAATTCAAATGATCTCCAGTAGAATATACATTTCCCTTCACTGTTTCTCTAACAAACCAATCTACTGCAATGCGGTTACAGGTAATGGTCATGTTATGAACCACCATCTAGGATACTAGATGTTATCAATATAATTGAAAGTGGTTTTGTTTACAGCAGATTGGTCACTTGAAATCATTCTTCACCCATGCATCGGCAGTGAGGATAAATAGATTCAAAAAGTTTAAGTCAAAATGAAAACAGAAGAATGGTGACTGGGGTGCATATGTGCCCAAATATAACTAACTATTATTCGCAGATACCAATTTAATTTCTACTAAAATTCTACTATATTAATCTAATTTCTTCTAGCAGTCATTTTCATAATCACAATAATTAAATTTTATGGTTTCATAAGTTCATAAGCTATAGGAGCAGAATTATGCCATTCGGCCCATCAAGTTTACTCCACGATTCAATCATGGCTGATCTATCTGTTCTTCTCAACCCATTCTCCTGCCTTCTCCCCACAGCCGCTGATCAATTTACAGGATATTCAGATTCATCAATTCCATCCCCTGCAAATATTCTTAATAAATCATTCATTTCTATTAGGTTTTCTAGACGATGCAAGTCTCCAAAGTTGCTTGTTCGTATCACAACATTGGCAGTATTTGGCAAAGGAGGTGACTAGGGACATGTTGGCCCTGCAGTGCATTTTTGACGAAGTCTTAAAGTTGCAGGTATTTAATTCAAAATTCTTAAAGTATATTTATTTATACCACATTAAAATTACAACCACCTGACAGATTATATTTTGTCATGAAATTCCGCTTTATGTGTCACACAGAGTGAATGGGAATCCTTCTGGTGATGAAATCCTCCAAAAAGGAATAAAATCACTAGATACTGCATCATCTATTTGTCACGAGGCATCTTGAGATTGCTCACCAGTTTGTAGAGTGCTCCTAACAAGACCTTAAACACTTGACACTTTTTTAAAAATGTGCCAAAATACACAAATATTGTGAGCTGCATATTTTATTCTGGTTAGTGATAAAGAATAAGTATCAACTTAATCAGGATTGTTTAATTCGGAACCTCTTGTAAGAAATTGCCATCCAACTGAAAAATTCTTATCTCCATTATTTAAAAAACCATAATGGTTATTATACTTGGATCTGCCTGTGTCAAGATTGCAAACTTTCACTGAAAGTAGGCTGACATATTGACACCAATTAGCTGGCTTATGCTTATTGCCGATTTGTTGCATTTTGTCTGGCACCATGCCACTTCCAGGTCATAAAGTTTAGAAGCAATAAAAATAGTTTTGGATCACAAGTGGAGAACAGTGGAGAAAGGGATAGTTGTAGAGGGTCTGTGGTCTGACCTCCCGATGGTGCCATTTAATTCATCATCCACTTTCCAGTAAGCACATCCTTTCACAAAGCTCTCATGCACTAACACCCGTAACAGGAGCTACAAAAAGCACATCTTGGGCGCACAGCAATATTTCACCCAGAATGGCAGGTTGCCGATGGGCATTAGGCTGGGAGCAGGTACACTGGGGCTCTGCTTCTATCCCATCTCCTCTGGACCAACAATATGCTTTTGGCCAGTGCAAACCTCTCCTTTTCTGCGGAAGCCAAAAGTTATTGGGACAGAAATAGAAAATAAACTGCAGTTGGTGTAAATCTGAATTAATTAATACAAAAATGCTGAAAATACTCAGCAGGTCAGGCAGTATCTGTGGAGAGAGAAACCAGCTAACATTTCAGTACAATGACCTTATATCAGTTCATGAGATGAATGATCATTATCAACCTGAATTATCAACTCTATTTCACCGCCCCCAAATGTTAGCTGATCTGCTGATTTCTTTCAGCATAATTTTATAATATATACAGCAATTATTTTAAGTTGTGTTTACTACTGCAGGTTGTGGTAGATCTACCAGACCCAGCTGGCAATGTAAATAGGCCAGTTTTGGTGAAGGTGAATTTACACAAAATTCCACATAAAATTGAGACAGATTATGCCTCTTTGGAATTATGGTACAAAAGTAGGAAGATAAAGGAGAAATCGATATGTAACACCAACTGACATTTTATATTCTTGGAATACAATTCTTGGTTCAGTCAACCATGGTAACAGAATATCAAAATAATTATCCTTTGGAAGTAAATTGGATTGAGGGACGCAGACTAATGGAACATACCATTGTTTGTTCTGGCATCATGGTTTGAATGCAACAAAGACACAATCGAGGTATAGAAACAAGCCCTTTTGCCCATGGCATTCAGGCCATCTACACTAATCCAATTTGCATGTCATAGGTTCATATACTTCTATTATTTTCTTATAGAAGTGTAGAAAGTGCCGGTCTGAAAGTCTCGTAAGCATAGTGATTGAATCTTAATCCACTACTTCCTCTGGCATTGCGTTCGAAATATCAGCTACTCTCTGTCTGTAATGAAAATCTGTAATACGTCCTTTAAAACCCCTTCCTCTCACCTTAAACTTGGTTTTGATACCCCTACCAGAGCAAGAAGATTCTATCTCCTCCATCTATATCTCTTATAATTATCTAAATCTCTATCGGGTCATCCCTCAGCCTCCTGTGCTCCAGGGACCACAAACCAATCCTATCCAAACTCTCCCATAAGACTTCCAATCCAGACAACATCCTGGTGAATCTCTGCTGCACTCTCTCTTGGAAAACCACATTCATCCAAAACTGGGGTGACTGGAACTGCACGTAAAACTCAAGTTTGGTCCAATCAGTGTTTTGTAGAGTTCAACACAATGTCTCATCTTTTATATGCTATCCCCTGAACTATGAAGGCAGGCATGCAACATTCCTTCTTCACCACCCGATCTACCTGCTTTGTGCATTCAAGGAATAATGGAGTTGAACGCCAAGGTCTCTCTATTCATTAACATGAGCGTTTAAAGGCACTGGGTCTCCACTCGCTGGAGTTTAGATGGACGAGGGGGGACCTCATTGAAACTTACCAAAGGCCTGGATTGAGTGAATATGGAGAGAATGTTTCCACTAGTGGGAGAGTCTCGGAACTGAAGCCATAACCTCGGAATAAAAGAACGTATCTTTAGAAAGGAGATGAGGAGAAATGTCTTTAGTCAGAGGGTGATGAATCTGTGGAATTCATTGCCACATATGGCTGTGGAGGTCAAATCAATGGATATTTTTACAACGGAAATTGACAGATTCGTGATTTGTAAGGAGAATGGGTTTGAGAGAGAAAGATAGATCAGCCATGATTGAATAGTAGAGTAGACTTGACAGCCGAATGGCCTAATTCTGCTCCTATAACATGAACTATTCCTTGGTATCATGCCATTACTGTATATACTGTATATGTTCCATCCCTATCTCAATTCCTAAAATGCATCAGCTCACATTTACCAGGATTAAACTCCATCTGCCAATGCTCTGCCCAACTTTCCACCTGACCTGTACAATGCTATAGCTTTAAACAATCTTTCTCACTATCCACAATACCACCTTACACGAAACTAGATGTCCTGTTGTTGCCTTATGTGATATAGGTTTTGGTGAATTTATTCTGTTGGTCCTCAGCACAAACTTTCACACAGATAAACCATTTATTCAATTGGACAATAATCCACTTTAGTCTACGTCAGAATATGAGAGAAAAGGAACCAAAAGCACTCTTAAGCCTTAAATCCTATTCAAGATCACCACCAGATTACACGAACTCCACTTTTATATATCCTGCAAATTCCCTCTGTGTCCACTCTCTGTGTCCAAAAATAGCAATCAATCTCATCCTTGAATAAACACATTGACTGATTATTCAAAGCCCTCGAGAGAAAAATGTACAACCCTGGGAACCTGAAAAATATCCTATGTCTGAGTCCAAAATGGCAGACATCTTATCCTGAATTCATGACGCACTCCCGTCTCCCCCCCCCCCCCCCCCCCCCCCCCCCCCCCCACCCCCGCCCTCCCCACTCCTTTCCACAGTCCCAGTTCCCAACTCTCTAGCCAGGAGAAACAGTCTCTCAGCACTGATTCTCTTAAATCTTCCAAACATGTTTTGTCCTTCAGTAAATCACCTTTCATTTTTCCAAATGCATAAGGATATTGGCCCAACCCAACAGCCTATTCCATTATTAAAATGGAAAGGGAGTGTGCACTCTTTGCAGCAAGACAACTTTGCTAACTTTTAAATTATTTTCTTTGTCTGGCTATAACTTGATACCAATATTAAGTACATTAGGTATTACAATAAGTTCCCACTTTATAGATAGCTTTCAACCTAATGAACTTTATTTGATATATATACAGTATATATATATAAACATATTTTGGGGCCTATTTTCAAAATTAAACTGCAGAAATGTTATACATTTTTCCATATTTTCTTGTAAAGGCAACAATTTTCTAGAAGTAATTTCTAGAAAAGAGGCGTAAAATTAGATTAGGGGTCTAATCTTCAAAGAAGAACGATAGTAGAGGAAGGAACAAAAGGACTTTGCCCATCCTTGACAATCTGGTGATGATAAGATGCTGTTGCACAGTTTTAGTTGGAAAAATGAATACCCATTGTAAGGGGTGTTGTATTCCTTGGAAATGTTGCTATACCTTGTTGGTGGAGACCAGATCTGTCTACCCAACTTAGCCGAATTTCCCAGACTGCACTGAATATACCACCCATGGTTTTTCCCCTTCGAGATAGCTTTGAAAATGGGCTCCATCCCTGATACACTTTCTGTTTTTGACGCTATTGTCTTTGCCATAAATATAATGAAAGCAATTAGCTATCGCTGCCAAAAAGAAAACAGTGGATGGTATAAAGAAAAAAATGAGAGAGAAGGTCCCGAGAGCAAAGAGTAAAGGACTGAAAAGCAGGAAAAAAAAAGGGAGAAAAAAGGAAACAGATTTAGAAATATGCATCAGGCAACTTGAAAATAAAGAAGTACACCTAAAAAAGAGAAAGCAGAAGAAAACAGAAAAAAGAGGACCAGAGGTATTTATCAGAACTAGTTGTAAGAATATAAATGATCGTATTATATCAATATAGATAAGAGTGTTCCATTTAGCAGCATTGAAGCCATTTTTGACAGGTAACATTATCGAATAACCTTGGAGCCATTGAAATTATAGAACATTTGCACCACTGAGGTCTATTTGGCCCATTGGGTCTGGGCTGCTTGATAGAGCTATCCAGCCCAGCCTACAATGAACACCAAGCACAGCAGCTCACTGCTCTTCAAGTAAATGTCCTATTTGTTTTAACAGACTATCTATATCCTCCTGTAATTGCTTTTAACCTATTTTTTTAGAAATTAGCCTTGTGCTTGACAACATCATGAAATGAGACAGGGCTAGTTATTTGTCTGTGACTGTGTAACACATTTGGACTCAATCATCTTCACCATGGCAGTTTGGCAATACTTTAAGTGATAATAGACAATAGACAATAGACAATAGAAAATAGGTGCAGGAGTAGGCCATTCGGCCCTTCGAGTCAGCACCACCATTCAATGTGATAGACAATAGACAATAGGCAGTAGGTGCAGGAGTAGGCTATTCGGCCCTTCGAGCCAGCACCGCCATTCAATGTGATCATATATGATCATCCAAAATCAGTACCCCGTTCCTGCCTTTTCCCCATATCCCCTGACTCCGCTATCTTTAAGAGCCCTATCCAGCTCTCTCTCTTGAAAGCATAAGAGGAGTGTAGAAAGCTAAATGTGTTTCTCCGCAAGTACAAACTGTACTCAAGTATTCAATGGAATCTGAAACTCTAATGTTTGTCATGGAACCCATGAAATGTTTAGAAATTATTTATGTTTCTGTGAAATGCGCCTCCATTTCAAGACTACCTGTCTGAATTAAGTCATGGTTCTAATGTTATGCCACATGTTGAGCAGAGAGGGAGCAAGTTGTACAGAACAATTAATGGCAGAACCTTTCTCTCCACTCCTTTGTCACATCACACACACTTATAATTTTAGTCTAGATAATTACACCTAATAATGCACATTGCAAACTGAAAATACTGGGAATATAGATACTCAGAGTAGAACTCAATATATTACTTTATAAGCAGCACTAGGGCATTGGTAGTTGTAAATCTGCTAAATGGAAAATTCTACAATTATTAATCAGAAATAAAGCAATAGATTATAGAGAATCGATGTTTGTTTTCTGGAAATTTTCTTGGATTAATTTTGATAAATTTGGAAAAAAATAAAATTGAAAAACACCCAGAAATGTAGGTAAAATGTAAGACAGAGAGGCAAGGAACTGCAGATGCTGGAATCTTGAGCACAAAAAACAATTGCTGGAGGAACTCAGTGTGTTATAGGCAGCATCTGTGGAGGGATTAGACAGATGACGTTTCGGATCGGCTCCCTGGATCCCAACCCTAACGACTTCTGCTCATTTCCTCCACAATTGCTGCCTGGGCCCCTGAGTTCCTCCCTCCGGCACTTTGTATTTTCATTAGCATTTAAGACTGAGACATAGGTAAATAGGTGATTTATGAACCCTGTGACGAATGCTGGTTCACTCTAATCTGAGATTATTTTACAGTTAATCAGTCAGATCTATAATTGAATTGTTTTTGAAGTGATTATTTGCAGTTTAGTTTAATTTAGTTTAGAGATACAGCAAGAAAACAGGCCCTTCGATCCACCGTGTCCGCACTGACCAGTGATCCCCGCACATTAACACTATCCTACACACGCAAGGGACAATTTACACTTATACCAAGCCAATTAACCTACAAACCTGTACATCTTTTGCGTGTGGGTTGAAAACGAAGATCTCGGAGAAAACCCACGTAGGTCACGGGGAGAAAGTACAAACTCCATACGCCAACACCCATAGTCGGGATCAAACCCAGATCTCTGGCGCTGCAAGCGCTGTAAGGCAGGAACTCTACCGCTGCACCATCGTACCGCACTGCAAAGTTCTGCAGACTTAAGGGCCTGTCCCACGAGCATACGTCTCCATGCGGCAAGCGCGACCAAACCAGAAGGGGGGGACGCGCGGAGGTCGAGTGAGTGACATGAAGTCTGAGTGAAGTCCGTGGGAATTTCGCGCGTGACATACGGTGACGAGGCGGTGCGTACGGCGTCAAGGTGGCTGCGGGAAGGCCGTTGCCGCGCGGAATTTTTGAATGGTCAGTTTTTCGGAGCCCCGCGCGATGTCAGGACCAACTCTGCACATATCCATACAGCTCCGGTGATCGAAGTGGGACCGGCCCCGCGAGGCCGTACGGCTCAAGCGACCACGTTAGGTTGCGCTTGCCGCATGGAGTCGCATGCTCGTGGGACAGGCCCTTTACATAATGAGATATAGCATCGTTTTGAGATTGGAGGATTAATCAAATTAGAAGTGATTCCTCATCCTTGAAAAGACAAGTTTCGCCAATAAATAAAATGTCCGTAAATTACACAAGAAGGTAACATAACTCCCCGTAGTTCAAATATTGAATTAAAATACAGGAGCCATAAAATAAAATAAAATATTATTTAAAAAAATTACATGACAGTAGTAATACTTTTTTGCAATCAAGATATGGAGCTCTTTTGAGAGATTTCAATATGATGTGCTGAGCAACATACATGTGCAATTATAGTTTTTGAACAGCACAGAAGAAAATCAATGAACATTGACATTTTCAAATTACGCAAAATTTGAATATAGCAATTTTATGAACTGTCATGCTAATTTTGTACTTTAGTGTTAGTCCACTGCTTTTAAATCATGGTGATTTCTTTCAAATTATCTTGAGTGAGATCATTTCATAATACAGCCACCCCCAATCTAAGCTCGCAAAGGGATTCCAAGGGAGAATCACCACTAAATATGACACGAAAAATGAAAATAGTATGCAAAAGAAAGATTTGGGTCATGATTTGTCAATTTTAATATTGCAATGGAGAACTGATGTTGAGGGACTGTTGATGAAAACCATTTCACTGGTTTTATTGAGTGTCTTGCCATTCCCACACTGACTGTCGAGATCATTGCTTCAGAACTGAATGGCTTCTCAAACTGTGATAAGATGAGGGACTAAATACACTGAAGTTGTACTCCGAGTTCCTAGTCGTTGGTTGCAATATCACCATGGATCGCATTGTGGAGTGGGGACAAATGAACCACTAAATACATTTTCATGTGTGCATTACCAGTTATCAGTGAAATTTATGCGAAAGTCTGAAAATATAAAGAAAGGCCAGTTGAGGGAGAATACGGTTTTTGAGCTTGTTTCCCCAGGTGCTGTTAATAATAAGATATGTTTCTAACTGTGTATTTGCTTTGCAGGAAATAGTACCTCAGAATATAAATGTTGAGTATGCAAAAATGTGCCAAATTCCAGTACCAAGAGTAGATGAACATGGATTCACTTTACCAACAAAGACATTTGATAAAAAGGTATGTGTTAAAACAAAAGAGCAATTCTGTGCATTTGGCTACATTTATACTATAATTAAATAAGATTCTGATGGCTGTGGTTTTTTCCCCCTAAAAGAACCTTTATTCAGAATAAAAAATCTATATAAAACAAAAACTGTGCAAAAGCTCTTCAGCGTCCATACATTCGTTAGAGTCATATTCAGTAGTGTTCGCATCTATCTTTAAACAAAACACTTTTGCCACTCATGTGGCTCCCTGGGGTGATATCCCTTCCCTAGTTTGAGGGGCATCCCCACCGGATTCTGACCCCCGAATGTCCAGCAGTGGAAGAACACTAGCCTGTGGTCCTCCCCCACAGAGCCTTGGCGTTGGCTGCACCAAGCTTCAATGCGTCCTTCAACACGTACTCCCCGCAATCTGGAGCGGGCCAGTCGGCAAATTTCCCTTAAGGACATCTCATTCTTCTGGGAGGCCACCGAGTTTTGACTGACCAAAGGGTGTCTTTCCCCGTGTTGAAGATCTTTTGACAGCACTTGATGTCCATCTCCAATTGTGTCCCTGGGAACAGCTTGTAAACCGCAGAGTCCTCTGTTACAGAGGTGTGTGGGATGAACCGTGACAATGTCCCTCGCAATATTCTCCAGACTCCTTTTGCAAATCCACACTCTGCGAAGAGGTGGGCAACCGTCTCCTCTCCGTAGCAGCCGTCCCGAGGGCAGCGTGCGCTGGTAGTGAGGTTCAGACGGTGTAGGAAGGATCTGACTGGGAGGGCTCTCCTCACCGCCAGCCAAGCCAGGTCTTGGTGCTTGTTGGTTAGTTCTGGCGATGAGGCATTTCACCAGACAAGCTGGGCAGTCTACTCAGGGAACCACGCCACTGGATCCATCGAGTCCTTTCCCTGCATTGAGTTACTCCAGCACGTTGCGTCTATGTCCGGTATAAACATAGACGTGTGGTTCCTTCCTACACGTTGTATTTTATTGTTACCATTTCTCTTCCTTTCGATTTCAATGCCTCAAATGTTAGTCAGGTTGGAAAACCAGCAGACTATTAATCCACAAATTGACAAATAAGCAGGTCTTTTATTTTATTTGCAATCCCAAACCATGTACATAGGTCACCATCTAGTGGTGAATCATAGCAGTGGTTTAACATTGGATTCAAACCCAAGACGAGGGCATGAGTCCATGGATCTGGAAACGTTAGCATTGCAACCTGAGAACGTATCAGAAAGTTCGCAGGTCAATGCCCAGTGGGGTATTCTCGAAGAATATGAGGGATTTTGCCCGCAAGTTCCCAACCACATGCAGTGTCTGGAGGCAGAGTGCCAACTTTCCAGTTGCCCAACATTTACACTGGGGATAGACACAAAGTGCTGGAGTAAGTCAGCGGGTCAGGCAGCATCTCCAGAGAGAAAGGATAGGTGACGATTCAGGTCGGGACCTTTCTTCACAATGAAGAAGATGTGAAGGAGGGTCCAGACCCGAAACATCACATATCCTTTTTCACCAGAGATGCTGCCTGACCCGCTGAATTACTCCAGCACGTTTTGTCTATCTTTGGTATAAACCAGCATCTACAGGTCCTTGTTTCTACCTTTACACAGGAGAGTTTGCCTGTTGAAGCCCTGCTATGTTAGACCTTTGTTTAGCTTTGCTGCCTCCATTCATCACAATGGAGAAGTACATTTCTGAAGAATACAGTTATGTTTTGGACCTCTCTGCCGGTCTCCACTTCTACAACTGTTGAATAGTAACCCTGAAGCACCATTTGACAATTCCGATACCCACTACTGCGTCCACACATCTTTTCCATTTTACTAACCCTGAGATCCTCCAGACACCAGGCTCCGTCCGCCACAACAACTTGCATTTATGCAGCATCTTTAATAACTTTGAAAAATCCACGGCAGTTCCCGAGTATAAATGTATAAATGTTGTAAACATAATTTAACTGTGTTCACAGTCTCTATAAATGCTTATTTTACACATGAAGCTGTGATTCCACCCATCCCCACTCCATCATTTCTCATGATAAATCCCGCTTTCAAGTGGAAATGTTATAACCAAGTGTAAGACATAGGAGCAGAATGAGGCCATTCAGCCCATCAAGTCTGCTGTGGGGATGTAGGGAGTCGTCTTTGTTCACCACCTCTAATTGGTCACTAGCTGGACTTATTTTCACACATTCAGTTCTACAAGATTAACATTTTTTTTTAAATACAAGTTATATTGGGTATTCTTATATTTACATAATATATTTCTTATATTCCAAATGCAGCTGAAATTCATGAGGAAAACAAAAGCTGCTAATCAAAAATAGCACCAAAACTCTTTTAATGCTTACCATGTAGTTGGGGAAAACATGTTACTAATAAGTATAGATGAACGGTGGCCCAGTGGTAGAGTTGCTGCCTTACAGTGTTAGAGACCTGGGTTCAATCCTGATTATGGGTGATGTCTGTACAGAGTTTGTACATTTTCCCTGTGACCGTGTGGGTTTTCTCCGGGTGCCTCTGTTTTCACACACACTCCAAAGACGTACAGGTTTGTAGGTTAATTGGCTTCGGTAAAAATGGTAAATTATCGCTAGTGTGTAGGATAGTGCTAGTGTGTGGGGATTGCTGGTCGGTGCGGACTCAGTGGGCCGAAGGGCCTGTTTCCGTGCTGTATTTCTAAAACTGATCTAAAACAGGGTAGCTAAAGCACCCGAAATGTCACCCATTCCTTCTCTCCAGAGGTGCTGCCTGTCCCGCTGAGATACTCCAGCATTTTGTGTCTACCATAGCTAAAGCAATGCCTGTTTAATTAAAAAATATATAACGCGTAGTGTTCATTCTGCTCCTTGAAGAAGCAAAGTAGTGGAAGTCAGAGTGGGATCTGGTGTTCATATTGAAATCCCTGATTGAGGGACAGGGGAATATTCTTGGCCATGCATGTTTGGCTACAAGTTGTGGCAATGAATATTCCCCCAAATTCTGCAATGACTTCCAGCAGTGTTTGGATGAAGTGAGCACTTCCCCTGTAAGAGGTACTGATATGACTTCAGTCAATGGCAATTGCATTCAGCTTTGATTGAATTGATGGAAAACAGGCCATTTCAGTCCACCAACTCCACTCTAACCATCGGTGACCCGTTCACACCTAGTTCCATGTTATCCACTTTCACATCTGCTCCTGACACACTAGTGGCAATTTACAGAGGCCAATTAATCTACAACCACGCATGTCTTGGGGATGTGGGAGGAAACCGGAGCACCTGGAATAAACCCATATCATCAGAGGGAGAACGTGCAAACTCATGCACATGAGGACAGGGTCGAACATGTCTCTCTGGCGCTGTGAGGCAGCTACTCTAGCAGCGGCACTATGTGGCCCTATTGTGCCAGCTGAGACCGAAATTACTCCACATCATTACGTATTAAAACACAAAACACTACAGCTGGTGCTTGCATGAGGTGTGAAAACAGATTCCTAGTGTGATGTGAGCATCATTGGAACAAACAGGTACATTTTTCATTGCTAGTGAAGAAGCTCCAGGTCATGCACTTCTTATACTCCACAACAGATATGATCAATATGCAAAACCATGGTAGTGAGCAAATAGCTTGGAGAAGCTACCTTTTGTTATTGCATACATAGCCCACAGGTTTATCATCCACTGTATGTGCAGTGAACTCCAACATTATTGCTAACGGCTACTGTACCGTATTTAGTAAGTCATCAGACTCACTGCCACATCAAAGATAGACACAAAATGCTGTAGTAACTCAGCAGGACAGGCAGCATCTCTGGAGAGAAGGAATGGGTGACGTTTCAGGACGAGATCATTCTTCAGACTGAGAGTCGGGAGAGTCTAGAGATGACCAGCGAGAGAGGGTGTTAGAAACATAGAAACATAGAAATTAGGTGCAGGAGTAGGCCATTCGGCCCTTCGAGCCTGCACCGCCATTCAATATGATCATGGCTGATCATCCAACTCAGTATCCCGTACCTGCCTTCTCTCCATACCCTCTGATCCCCTTAGCCACAAGGGCCACATCTAACTCCCTCTTAAATATAGCCAATGAACTGGCCTCGACTACCCTCTGTGGCAGGGAGTTCCAGAGATTCACCACTCTCTGTGTGAAAAAAGTTCTTCTCATCTCGGTTTTAAAGGATTTCCCCCTTATCCTTAAGCTGTGACCCCTTGTCCTGGACTTCCCCAACATCGGGAGCAATCTTCCTGCATCTAGCCTGTCCAACCCCTTAAGAATTTTGTAAGTTTCTATAAGATCCCCTCTCAATCTCCTAAATTCTAGAGAGTATAAACCAAGTCTATCCAGTCTTTCTTCATAAGACAGTCCTGACATCCCAGGAATCAGTCTGGTGAACCTTCTCTGCACTCCCTCTATGGCAATAATGTCCTTCCTCAGATATGGAGACCAAAACTGTACGCAATACTCCAGGTGTGGTCTCACCAAGACCCTGTACAACTGCAGTAGAACCTCCCTGCTCCTATACTCAAATCCTTTTGCTATGAAAGCTAACATACCATTTGCTTTCTTCACTGCCTGCTGCACCTGCATGCCCACTTTCAATGACTGGTGTACCATGACACCCAGGTCTCGCTGCATCTCCCCTTTTCCTAGTCAGCCACCATTTAGATAATAGTCTGCTTTCCTGTTTTTGCCACCAAAATGGATAACCTCACATTTATCCACATTATACTGCATCTGCCAAACATTTGCCCACTCACCCAGCCTATCCAAGTCACCTTGCAGTCTCCTAGCATCCTCCTCACAGCTAACACTGCCCCCCAGCTTAGTGTCATCCGCAAACTTGGAGATATTGCCTTCAATTCCCTCATCCAGATCATTAACTCTCGTTGGAGAGGGACCTTCTTCAAAGTAGGCATATCTTGAGTATAACCAGCATCTGCAGTTTCTTCCTACACACTCACCCCTATATAACCATATAACAATTACAGCACGGAAACAGGCCATCTCGGCCCTACAAGTCCGTTCCGAACAACTTTTTCCCCTTAGTCCCACCTGCCTGCACTCATACCATAACCCTCCATTCCCTTCTCATCCATATGCCTATCCAATTTATTTTTAAATGATACCAACGAACCTGCCGCCACCACTTCCACTGGAAGCTCATTCCACACCGCTACCACTCTCTGAGTAAAGAAGTTCCCCCTCATGTTACCCCTAAACTTCTGTCCCTTAATTCTGAAGTCATGTCCTCTTGTTTGAATCTTCCCTATTCTCAAAGGGAAAAGCTTGATCCACATCAACTCTGTCTATCCCTCTCATCATTTTAAAGACCTCTATCAAGTCCCCCCTTAACCTTCTGCGCTCCAGAGAATAAAGACCTAACTTATTCAACCTATCTCTGTAACTTAGTTGTTGAAACCCAGGCAACATTCTAGAAAATCTCCTCTGTACTCTCTCTATTTTGTTGACATCCTTCCTATAATTGGGCGACCAAAATTGTACACCATACTCCAGATTTGGTCTCACCAATGCCTTGTACAATTTTAACATTACACCCCTATATCACTCCCAACAGCTGATGTGCAGATCTTGAAGAAGACTTACCATCTATGTTCCTGATCGGTGCTGACTCGGTGGGCCGAAGGGCCTGTTTCCTTACTATAACTATAAACTAAACTAAACTAAATAGATTAAAATAAAGGCCTGGTTCTTGTCATCGTGATTTTATTTACACTGACAATTCCTCTTGTCAAAAACTCAAGTGATACCTAATATTAAACATTTTGTTAAATATGCTACTGTATTTACTTTTACAGGTTGGATTAGGAGTCGCATATACTGATATCCACACTGAGTTGATACAAATGGAGGAGAGAAATATCTACTGTGGTCCTTATAATATAAAAATCATCAAACAGCTGTATGTGAATCGTGTAATGACTGCATGAAACATTAACATCTTCCTTTAATTTATGCTTTTGCTGATAATTTTTGTGAAAATTCTGAGAAATATTGCGCTATTGTGAACATGTCACACGAGGAAATACAGTGCAAGTTGACTCACTGAATCCAGCTGCAAAACTGCATTGTCCAACAGTTTTATGTTGATAACGAAAGGGATTATGAATGGTGAAATGAGCAGGACCACCGTGGTGGGGGAGGGACGGAGAGAGTTGGAATGCAAGGGTTACTTGAAATTACAGATATCAATATTCATGCCGCTGGGCTATAAACTGCACGAGCAAAATATGAGGTGCTGTTCCTCCAATTTGCCTGTGGCCTCACTCTGACAGTGGAGGAGGCCCAGGACAGGAAGGTCAGTGTGGGAATGAGAAGGGAGTAAAAGTGTTTGGCAACCGGGAGATCGCTCCGGTTTGTCTCCAGTTAAACAAAATAGAGACAACAAAGAAACATAGAAAATAGGTGCAGGAGTAGGCCATTCGGCCCTTCTAGCCTGCACCGCCATTCAATATGATCATGGCTGATCATCCAACTCAGTATCCTGTACCTGCCTTCTCTCCATACCCCCTGATACCTTTAGCCACAAGGGCCACATCTAACTCCCTCTTAAATATAGCCAATGAACTGGCCTCAACTACATTCTGTATCATCTGTTATGCCACCATAGTAGAAATCATTTGTTTCATCCATTCTATTGCTTCGATTCCCGTCCCTATCATTTTGTTGCTAATTTCCCTTCTAGCATCTCCTCCAAGATTTACTGTTTGAGAATAATATTCAGTGCCTCAAAGCTGTTCCCCTATTCAGCCAGATTGTAGCTGTTTTAGTAGTACTATGTCTATCTCTTTGTTCCATGAACCTCAACATCCTTTCATATTGAATCTAGCAATCTCACCTCTAAAATATTCAACGGGCAAATCTTTTGGTAAAGCCAGGAGGTTGAAAGAAAGGGAAAGTTTAACGCCAGGTTTCGTGGTGAGAGACACACAAGTGACCACAGATGCTGGTTTACCAAAGGCACAAAGTGCTGGAGTAACTCCATGGATCAGACAGTTTTATCTCTGGAGAACGTGAATAGGTAATGCTTTGGGTTAAGGCCGTTCTTCAGACTTGCTCAAGATGGATTAAGTCTGGACTCAAACCTGAAACGTCACCGACCCATGTTCTCCACAAATGCTGCCTGACCTGTTCAGTTGTCTGAAGAAGTGTTTTGACCCCATACTTTTTCTCCAGAGATGCTGCCTAACCCGCTGAGTTACTTCAGCACTTTGTGCCTATCTTTGTGAAGGAAGTGCTTTCAGACATTTTGAACCAACAATCTCCTATTTTAAAGCTTGACATGTTCTGGACTCTCCATCAACCTATTACATTCTTAACATGTCAACTTTACAATTATTGACTCAAACTCATATCTTATTGTGAATCAGTCGGAGACCTTTGGTCCATGCTGGTAACTGGTGGAGAAATCACTTTAGCCCCACTCCTGCTCTCCTTATTCCCCCTCACCCCTGCGGCTTATCCTCTCCCGTTGTCTCCTGTTCCTGCTGCCTTTATCCTTCTCTCAGAGGTAATTTGGTGTCGTCACGTCACCTATCCGCGCATCTTTATGATGTGGCAGGAAAACAGTGAATAAGTGGAAACCCATGCAGTTATGGAGAGGACAAGCAAACTCCGCACAGACAGCATTGAAGGTCAGGGGATCATTAGAAGCACATGGATGGAAATAAGGTCCCTGGCCTACTGTGATCTTAATTGAAATTAGATTGCATGAAGATGAGTGACACTCATGGGTAAGCAAAGGAAAAGAAAATAACAACAAACTGAAATAAAAAACAATGACGAATTAAGTTCAATCAGGATTAGGGCGACACGGTGGTGCTGCGGTAGAGTTGCTGCCTTACAGTGCCAGGGTTCGATCCTGACTATGGGCACTGTCTGTATGGAGTTTGCACGTTTTCCCCGTGACCTACGTGGGTTTTCTCTGGGTGCTCCAGTTTCCTCCCACACTCCAAAAACGTTTTGGTTTGTAAGGTATTTGGCTTGGTAAAATTGTAAATTGTCCCTAGTGTGTGTAGGATAGTCTTAGCCTGCAGGGATCGGTGGTCGGCGCGGACTCGGTGGGTCAAATGGCCCGTTTCTGTGCTATATCTCTAAACTAAACTAAACTAAATAATATCAATAGAAAGGGGCTGCAGTTGCTGGTTTGGGCCAGTGATCAATTGGACCTGTCTCTGATCATTTAGGGTGGATCCCAGCAGGGTAATCCACTACTGTGGTGGACAGCTGATAGCCTATGGTTCATCAGACAGGAAAATAAGATTTTTGGATATCGGTCATTCCACGGACATCAAACGTGTGATACAAGGGCACGCTGGAAGCATCAAGGCACTCGTTCTAAGCGAGGACCAAAACTTTGTTATTAGCGGAAGCTTTGACCTCAGTATCAGGTGAGAGCCAAATTATTTAGTTGCACATTTCTTAGCAAATCATTTATTTCTTAATACAACGTTTATTAAGAAAAATATCTTTTTGTTGATTGTTTATTTTAGACGGTGGAACCTGACCACGGGCTATTGTATGACCATCTACCGTGGCCACATGGGAGTTATTACCTCTCTTGTTATGTACAAGGACAAGCTTGCATCAGGGGCAATGGATTGTCTGACCAAAGGTTAGCCAAACTGCAGGTATACTTTTACCCCAACCCACCTGGGAAGGGAAGGGGGGCATGGCAGAGGGTATGACTCCACTCTTCCATCTTGCCCAACTTTCTGCTGACTGTTGTGGCGAGTACAAATGATAGAGGATGCCAAACAAATAGTGCAACATCGGTTCAACGATGCTTTTGTGTGACAGAGATCCAACGGGTCCCACTTAGTCTGGTAACACTCTAAAGATCATCTTTTCTTCTCCGCCAATCCAGTGAATAATGTCCTAGCCTGCCCAACCTCTCCTTACAGCTCAGGCCTAGTCCTGGCAACATCCTCATAAATCTTCTCTTCACTCTTTCCGGCTTAACAACATCTTGCCTATAGCAGGGTGATCTAAACTGAGCACAATACTCAGTTATTTTTAAGCTGTTTATGAATTCAGCTCATTTGCAGTACATGGTTCATATCATATCTTCAGTTTTCAGTGAACACCACACTAGATATGTCCTTGCTTTCCTGCAAGATTCATCACCATCCCCTTTTTGTCTTGCATCTAACCTCTTTCCTTTAATCTCCAGCTATCAACTCTGGTCTTCCTACTTTTCTACTTGCCTCTCTATTTGATACCTTCCAGTTTTGGTGAAAGGCAACTGTTTAAAATGTAAATTCCAGTTCTCTCCATTTTATGCAAACACTCCTCCCCCCTCCATTAAAAGTTGGTTAACCAGTTCCACAGTTGCACCGACGTTTCCCTCTTGGGATCACACCATCCCCAATCAACCATCGGCCTTTCTGAACCACCCTGCCTGAGGCCATCTGTTGCCGGCCCTGATTCGTCCTGGCCTTTTCTTGCTTCCAGTTCCTCCCCACCACAATCAGTCTGAAGAAGGGTCCCGACCCGAAACATCACCAATCCATCGTCTCCTGAGATACTGCCTGAGCCACTGAGTTACGCCAGCATTTTGTATCTATCTCTCCATGTACATTGCCTGACCTGTAGGGTATTTCCAGCAGTTTTTGTTCTATTTCAGATTCTTAACATTTGCTTTTGTGTTTTACTTGAACTGAATCCACAAGAGATTATTTATGAAATAATAATTAGATCGTCTATATTTTATCCATTCTGTTGAACTTATTTGAGCATTTTTATCTGAGCTGGCAATGCTTGCGAATAACTTGGATGGTTGACTAAGTACCGAAAATGGAGAATTTAGCAACATAGTCTCTGAAGGTTCCTGACCCGAAACATCACCTGTCCATGTTGCCTAGAGATAGACACAAAGTGCTGGAGTAACTCAACAATCCCCATTTATTGTTTTATTCGAGTCTTATTAGAAATGCATCTTAATGGGCCCGTCCCACTTATGCGATTTTTCAAGATGTTGAAAATCCAGCGGCGACCAGAACAAGGTACGACTCTTTGGGCGACTACTCACGACCATACAGGCTTCACCCCGCGATATGTCACCAGGTTGTCGCCTGTATAGTTGTGAGTAGTCTCTCAGTCACCCAGAGACGTAGCGTCTTTCTGGTCGCCGCTGAATTTTCAACATGTTGACAATTTTCGGCGACCTATGACAGGTGCCGGCAGTCGCCAAAAAAGTTGCGTAAGTGGGACAGGCCCATAACTTTCCCATTCAGTTCTCCAGAGTTATGGATCTCGTCAATCTATTATCTAATTTACTGCACATTCAAATCTAACCTGTCACATAATGTGTTCTTCAAGGTTTCAAGGTCAGTTTATTGTCACATGTACCAATTAAGGTACAGTGAACTTGGAGAGACCATACAGCCGTAACTAAGTGAGAAGCAACAAGACACACAACATAACATAACATATACATCCATCACAGTGGATTCCACATTCCTCACTGTGATGGCAGGCAAGAAAGTTCAATCTTCTTCCTCTTTGTTCTCCCGCGGTGTTATAGTCCAACAGACGCCTGCGGCTTGGAGCGCCCGTCAGTCTCCAGGAAAGGCCGCCAACACCACGATGTTAGGGGACGCAGTGGGGACGGAGATACGATACGGAAAAACATCGCATCTCCGTCGAGATAAGAGATTGCATCCCAACCCCCAACCCGCCACCCCCTGCCACTAAGGAACACTAAAACATACTTTTTTAACACATACTAAAAATAACAAACATAAGAAAGGACATGCATTCAATGTATTATTTTGATTTAATTGGTTATATTTTCAATGATAAATCTTTCACCAGGGTAGTTTTAGTCAATGTGATGTTCTATTTTGGATAGTGTCCCAATGGTAGTGTTTGATTGCAGTTCCAACATTTTTTATAGACAGTTTTGCATTCACTGTTTTGTTGAACCACCAGTTTGGGACGTAGAAAACGGAAAATGTATCACCACCCTCAAGCATGAGAAACCAATTCGCTCTGTGGTAATGAGCGAGAAGACTGTGATATGCGGATGTGAGGGTGGAGTTGTCCACGTGTGGACCCTAGAACCTACTTCATTGGTCAAGGTATTCGAGGAAGAATAGATCAATTTCTTCTTCAATGGCCTGTCATCCCTACGAAGGATGCATTATGCTACTAGAAACTTGGGGAACATTTGGGTGGCACTGCGGCACAGTACCAGAGTTGCTGCCTTACTGCATCAGAGAGCCAGGTTCGATCCTGACTGTGGATGCTGCTTGTACACAGTTTATACGTACTCCCTGGGACTGCCTGGGTTTTCTCCAGGTGCTCTGGTTCCCTCCCACATTCCAAAGACATGCAGGTTTGTAGGTTAATTGGCTTCTGTAACTTGTCCCTATTGTGTAGGACAGATCTAGTGTAGGGGTGATTGCTGGTTGGTGTGGACTTGGTGGGCCGAAGGGACTGTTTCCATGCTGTATCTCTAAAGTCTAAAGTAAAGTCTAACGAAGTTGGGACATTATGTTTCAGTTGTACAAGACATTGGTGCGGCTGCATTTGAGTATTATGTTCAGTTTTGCTCACCCTGCTATAGGAACGATGAGTTTAAACTGGAAAGAGAGCAGAGAAGGTTTATGACGGTGATTCCAGGACTCGAGGGCCTGAGCTATAAGGAGAGATCGGGCAGGCTAGGGCTTTATTCCTTGGAGTGCAGGAGGCTGAGGGGTGATCTTATAGAGGTGTATAAAATCATGGCGGAACGGTAAGGTTAATGCACCTTTTCCCAGGATAATCAAGAACCAGAGGACATGGGTTTAAGGTAGAGGCTCAAGATTTAATAGGACCCTGAGCAGCAACGTTTTCATCTAGAGGGTGGTAGGTATATGGAACAAACTGTTAGACCAATTTGAGGAAGGGACAATACCAACTTTTAAAAGGCACTTGGATTGGTACATGACTAGGAAAGGTTTGATGGGATATGGGCCTAACTTGAGCAAATGGGAGTAGCTTGGATGCGGTGTTTTGATCAGCAAGGACGAGTTAGGCCAAAGGGCCTGTTTCTGTGCTGTCTGATTCTGCGATTCTAGTATGCTCAATGTAGCTTTGCCAAGTGACACACGGTTTAAATCAATTATTGATCACTCTTGTAAGGTTGGCGAGGTCACCATATCTTGTTTGTTGGCACACCCTGCTTTTCAGGTCCTGTCTGGTCACCAAGGTCCTGTCAGATGTTTGTCTTTCGACCAGTGGCACTTGGTCAGTGGAAGTGAGGATGCAAATGTGAAAGCCTGGAGCATGATTGGAAAATTTAATATATGTTTAAAGACATTCAAACATCCAAGGTGAGTAGCTTGATCAAATTAAAGACTTAAGCAATGCATAATTAATTCAAAACGTCCAACGCTGAAATTGAGCTCCATCAGAAATAATGAAAAATAATTGACAATTTTCACAGCACGTTATGTGTTAGATTAAGTATCTTTTTTAAAATTTTACAACAGTTTGACCAGTGATTAATTGTTTTTTTTTCATCTTAGTTCCAGAAACTTGTTTGCCCCTCATGTTCCTAATTTTCCTTCTCACCTTCAACCTATGTCCTCCAGTTTTTTATTCCACTCCCTGGGAATAAATACTGTGCAACACAGTTGGTCGAGCTGCTGCCTCACAGCGCCAGAGACCCAGGTTTGTTCCTGTTGTCTGCGTGGAGTTTGCACGTTCTCCCTGTGACCGTGTGGGTTTCCTCCGGGTGCTCCGGTTTCCTTCCACATCCCAAAGATTGGTTTGTAGGTCACTTGGCCTCTGTAAATTGCCCCTACTGTGGGAAAGTGGGATAATATAGACTTAGTGTGAACTGGTGATTGATGGCCAGCATGGACTCAGTGTGCCAAAGGACCTGTTTACATGCTGTATCTCTGAACCTAACGAAACATCCATCCTGCCTATTCCCCTCATGGGGCATGGAAACTTGCTTGCCTTCCATTTCTGTGGCGTTCTCAAAAGGGGTTTCAAAAAGCACCTTTTAAAGATTATGAAATGTGTTGGGAAACAAACGTTGCCTTGCTCCCTCACACAGCACATTTATCAGTGTTGGCAGAACAAGGACTTACAGCTAAGAGCTCATCCGCCAACCTTTATAGGTGCAGTGGAGGAAGTTGGATATGGTGGAGAAGAAGGCCAATGATAATTAGGGCTGCACAGTGGCGCAGCGGTCAGAGCTGATGCCTCACAGCGCCAATCCTAACCTCGCTATTGTCTGTGTGGAGTTTGCATGTTATCTCCGTGTGACCGCATGGGCATCCTACGAGTGCTTCGGTTTCCTCCCACATCCCAAAGATCAGCGGGTTTATGGGATAATTGGCCGCTGTAAACTGCCCCGAGTGTGCAGAGAGAGGATGAGAAAGTGGGATAACATAGAACTGATCAGGTTATTGCTAGTCAGCATGGATTTTTGAATCAATGCTGTATCTTTGAATCAATAAATATATCTGCAGCCAGCATACTGTGGGCAGTGACATATATTAACAGGTGTGGATTGATAGAATCCAAAGGGTGGGATGCTGTTGATAGCATTTGGAGGAATTTTATGCATGAAAAAAGTGCTAGGGAGAACAAAATTCCTGCTAAAAACGGAGACAATTTCTCTGACATCTCCCAAATATGCCTGGAAAATATTTCCACACTAAATTCGTTGGATCTTGCAACAGTGCCACAGCAGTGTGTTCGTGTTGCAATTATGCATAGGAATTCCTAACCTGCAGATTTTTCTTCCCCTGTCAAACTGATCTTGCATCAAGAGACTCGAAACAACATTGATCCATGTTCGCCAGAGATGCTGCCTGTCCTGCCGAGTTACTCCAGCACTTTGTGTCCTTCAGCCTAACTTGAGTTTTGATTATTCTAATCGATTTAATTTATAATTCAACATTATAAAGTATCTGAAGGGTCCCGACCTGAAACGTCGCCTGTCCATGTTCTCCACAAATGCTGCTCCACCCTCTTGAGTTACACCGGTAGTCTGTGCCTTTTAAAAAAAATAAAAGGTCAGTTGGAATTAATTGCATGTTGTTTCTGGCCATTCTTGCACTGTAGGGCGGTGCTTTGTGTGCATCTGCTTTACCTTCGGGTGCTCAGCGGATGCAGCGATGGGAAGATCAGAATTTTCGACCTCTGCCGTGGCACCTGTCTGAAGGTGATGAGAGCGAGCGGACGAGGGGAACCTGTACTTTCTTTCTACTTCTCTGAGAAGAGGTCTGTATAACACGACACGAGAGAACTTTATTTATCCTTGGACGGAAAATGATCTGCCAGCAGTCATAAAACACAAGATGCATGAAATTAAAATGATGAGTGGAAAGGATTGGAGATGTGCAAAGAATGGGGAGGGGGAGTCAGTCGACCCCACGACAGAAGGGAGAGGAGTTGTAGTTTGATAGCCTTTCTGTGTGATAGTTTGATACGGAATGCATCAATTCTTGGAAGCTAACTGCTGCTTTTAGCATTCCTTACATAGAAATGTAGAAACATAGAAAATGGGTGCAGGAGTAGGCCATTCGGCCCTTCGAGCCTGCACTGCCATTCAATATGATCATGGCTGATCATCCAACTCAGTATCCTGTACCTGCCTTCTCTCCATACCCCCTGATCCCTTTAGCCACAAGGGCCACATCTAACACCTTGTGGTTACTTGTGGCTGTTATATGTCGTGGGCTTATTATTGGCTAAATTATCACTTTAGAGATAAGTCATCAATCTCCCGCCGTCAGAATAAACGAATGTTAAGCAGCTTAGTTTCTGCTGAGAGTTTTACCACTTTTACCAAGGAGGTAAGTTGTAATGGCAGGGACTGGACGAACGGGTGGCGGGATGCAGCGCTGATCAGAGGCCCACGATTTGCCAGTGTTAAAGCTCACCAGTATTATTCACGAAAAAATACTCTCTTAACGCCCAAACAGTGACTTAAATTTCCAGACCTTTGGGAGCGACACAGTGGAGCAGCGGTAGAGTTGCTGCCTTACAGAGCCAGAGATCCGGGTTCGATCCTGACCATGAATGCTGTCTGTACGGAATTTGTACGTTCTCCCCGTGACCGTGTGGCTTTTCTCCGGTTTCCTCCACACTCCAGATGTACATATTTGTAGGTTAATTGTCTTTTGAAGAAGGGTCTCGACCCGAAACATCACCCATTCCTTCTCTCCAGAGATGCTGCCTGACCCGCTGAGTTACTCCAGCATTTTGTTTTACATTGGATAGAACAAGTGCACAGGGTGATCACTGGCCGGTGCGGACTCGGAGGGCCAAAGGGCTTGTTTCCACACTGTATCTCTAAAACTAAAACACCTAGGTGTGGGTACAAACACATAATATTTACAGCTCATGGCACATGTCAATGTTTATCCCCTGTCTACCACAGTTCTGGACTGAAAATTTTAATATTTGTTTATTTGTCCGAGACCGTTGATATAAAGTTAATCTGCCTGAATGTAAACTTAATTGGCCTGAGAGCTTTCCTGTGTTTTTTTTTCAGTGATTACTTTTGACAATGCATATGAACTTTAGAAAAACGATCTGGTTGAACCTCAATATCCTCCCAAATTTGGAGTCAACTAAAGGTGTCCAATAAATGCCAGCCTTTCTAACAATGTGTTGGTATCACGGGATGAATGTAATTCTATCTTCCTTCTGTATGGGTGGCACGGTGGTACAGCGGTAGAGTTGCTGTCTTACCTTGCCAGAGACCCGGGTTTGATCCTGACTACGGGGGCTGTCTGTATGGAGTTTGTATGGTTTCCCTGTGACCATGTGGGTTTTCTCCAGGTGCTCCGGTTTCCTCTCACACTCCAAGATGTACAGGTGTGTAGGTTAATTGGACATTTTATCCGGTGTGTAGGATCGCGTTAGCGTCTGGGTTGTTCGCTGGTCGGCGCGGACACGGTGGGCCGAAGGGCCTGATTCCGCCCTCTATCTCCAAAGAGAGTAACCGCAGATTTCTGCACTGCTTTATTTAGCATGATCATTAACACCGTCGGCAGTGTGGTAGCATTTCACTACGAGGACGTCACCTGGGATTACACAGCACCATCAGCGGTCATTGAAGGCCCAGTGGAAGAAGACCTATTTAAAATGGCACCACTGAGGAAGCAGCCCTACAGTTATGTACGTGCTCAACGTATGAGAAGAATTGGTTCGACAAATGAAAAGATCTATCATAGAGAGGACATCACATCAGGACTGTCCCACCATGCACCTATAATGTCAGCCAGATGCATGCTACAGGCACAAAGTAAGTTCTTCAATGGTTTGCGAAGAACTGCAGATGCTGGTCTGAAGGTATCTGCGGGTATTCGGCTTGTCCCAGGGGAGGAAGTCATCGACTTCTGTTGATGTCGTCAATCAGACTTGTTTGAGGTTGGAAGCATTCTAATGTCTTCACCAAAAACCTTTCACCAAGCCCAATGTGACCACTGGCTTTGTTTGAAGGGAAGACATTATAACAAGTATAGACACAAAAAGCTGAAGTAACTCAGCGGGACAGGCAGCATCTCTCAACCCGAAACGTCACCCATTCCTTCTCTCCAGAGATGCTGCCTGTCCCGCTGAGTTCCTCCAGCATTTTGTGTCTACTTTCTTCAATGGTTCTTTATTGTCACCTGTACAAAGGTACAGTGAAATTGTCAGAAGTTCTCATCGTAATTTCTGATTTTTTTAAAGATCTCACCTGCCATTGTGGGATTTCTAGAATCCATGTCATATTGAAAGTTTAAAAACTTTTAAATAAAGATCCACACAATGTTAACACAAGAACGACAAGGTGGCACAGCGGTAGAGTTGCTGCCTTACAGCGCCAAAGACCCGGGTCCGATCCTGACTACAGGTGCTGTCTGTACAGAGTTTGTACCTTCTCCCCATGACCACGTGGATTTTCCCCGGGTGCTTTGGTTTCCTCCCACACTCCAAAGATGAATTGTTTAATTGACCTTGGTAACGATTGTAAATTGTCCCTGGTGTGTAGTCATGCTAGTGTATGGGGTGATCGCTGGTCAGTGTAGACTCGGTGGGCCAAAGGGCCTGCTTCAGTGCTGTATCTCTAAACTAAGCTAAATCTTGAGCAATAGACAGACTCCTGGAGGAACTCAGCAGGTCAGGCAGCATCTGTGGAGGGAAATGCATAGATCTTGTTTTGGGTCGGGACGATGCTCTCGATTGGGACCATTCATTAAGTCTTGAAGAAGGATCACAACCCAAGATGTAGTCTGTCCATTTCCTTCCTCAGATACTGCCTGCCCTGCTGAGTTCCTCCAGTACGTTGTTTTTTTGCTCAACACAATGCTGTTTGACCTTCCTTTGCAGATGGTTTCCTTTCAGGTATTATTTACCTCTATGTTTTTCTTTGTAAGGGATTCAATCAGATTCCATGAAGGTTCCCAATTTGAGAGAATTTCACTTCCACAGTCCGGGTGCGTCGCTCATTGGCCAGAGGCCATCGCCGACTGGTTGGGTTTCCAGTACATTGGAAAAGCCATCACAAGGAAGATTAAGTGATTACACTGTGTTCAGCTTAGGTAAGATACTTCAAAAGATTTAATTTCCTTTGATACATTAAATATTGATAATTTAGATGGGCAATCAAATACATTTTAGCAGGCCAGGTAAACAGGTGACTTGCTGCCCTTCCATTTCTTGGGTCAATGGCCTGTTACTCTTCGATTCCTCCTCATTTCCACACATACCACTTTGGAACACTTGATATTCTCGACAAGGAATAAAAGCAGTTTTCTAATGACCGCTATTCACACTATTTTAGGTAATTGTAGTATTGATCTGAGTAATCCTTGCTTGGTTAGCAGTGTAATACTCAGGAATAAATATATTAACTTTTCCATAGTAAACCTTAAATCACAGTGAGACTGAAGTCCGTGTTGAGTATTTGCTTGAATATTATGAGGTTGGAAAAACAATGGGAAAAGTCAAAGGTTGGTCTTGTGGTCCTCAATGTTTAATATTTTTTAGTTAGAGCAATGACTAACTGACAATTAAATAGGATGGAGTGGTCATTTGCCAGTGTTTTGGGAGGTCCAGTATGAAGGACAACCTTTCCTCAACAGGATAGCAGTTCCTCCTAATTTCGGTGACATTAAATACCAGTTTAGTTTAGATTAGTTTAGTTTATTATTATCATGTCTACCGAGGTAGAAAAGCTTTTTTGTTGCATGCTATCCAGTCAGTGGAAAGACCATACATGCTTACAATCAAGCTGCCCATAGTACTCAGATACAGGATAAAAGGAATAACATTTACTGCAAGATAAAGTCCAGTAAAGTCCGATTGAAGATAGTCCAAGGGTCTCCAACGAGAGAGCTGTTGAGTTGGTGATAGGATGGTTGCATAAACTCTAAGCTGCCAAATGGTGAGGTTATTGTTGGAGATGTTTAATTTTGGATGAGACATGAACAGAAGAACTCATGAGTCCTTGGGTTTAAGAAGGAACTGCAGATGCTGGAAAATCGAAGGTACACAAAAACGCTGGAGAAACTCAGCGGGTGCAGAAGGTCTGAAGAAGGGTTTCGGCCCGAAACATTGCCTATTTCCTTCGCTCCATAGATGCTGCTGCACCCGCTGAGTTTCTCCAGCATTTTTGTGTAACTCATGAGTCCTCCACAGGGAATGTATAGGGAAAGTTGAGTGTTTTTTGACTGGGTGCTTTAAACAAATGCAGGTTAAACATAATGATGTGGGATGAAGGTGACTGCATCTCCAACCTATCTTCACCACCAACAGCATTCATGTAAATGCCTCTGGTCCTCTGAAGTGATTGCAAAAGATCTCTTGACAGCGGAAGAAGAGCGGAAGAGTAATTTTCTATGTCTTGGTAAAGAGTTATCCTTCTACCGCCATCGCAAGAGATGACCTGGTTATTATCAAATTGCTTTTCTGAGGGTTATGTGTAAAGTGGCTTCCTTGGTTGCCCACCACAACACATAGAGGTGACTGGACTCGGACAAAGTGAGAATAATGGAGGGTTTGGGATGCAGTTATTTAAGAAATATCTTTTCCACAACTCCTATTGCAATTTATTATGAAATGCACTTGATTTATTGAAAAGTGTTGTGACTATCCTTTGTCTTTGTATAGATAGAAGAACTGATTCATTGTCAAAAGCTTCAAGACTTCTATCAGCAAGTGAGCAAGAAACATTAAAGCAAATTAAAAAACACGGCCTGTCCAGACCCAAAACATCAGAGCAGATCCGTCTGACAGTCAATGCGATCCATAATCAATACGGATTTGAAGAGACTAAAATAAACACTCTGTATAACATTTCACTTGAAGATGATTGGGGTCAGTCTCGATGTCCTTTGAAAGATATGGAGAGAAGATTTATTGCAAAAAAGCATGCTCCCCAATCTGACATTATTCAAGATGAAGTTAAAGAGTGTGTTGATGTACAAACCTTTCTTCCTGCTTTTGATTTAAAGAATCAAAATCCTAATCAGAAACGCATCTTTCACACTCGTAATACAAATTGTTTTGCCAAAAGGCCGACAATTAAACGATCAAAATCAACCCTAGGGTTTGTTGACCCCGTTCCATTTATCAGTCAAAAGAACAGGCCCCGAACTGCATTCGTCGACATACCCAAAAGAGGCGAAATAGCAATTGACTCAAAAGAAAGAAATCAATCCTTAACCTTGGTGCCAATTACTACGATATCTAAAGCGGCTGCGAAGCTGAGGTTCCAACAAAGTGCAATCATAAACCCATTCCGGGAAATGAGTGGTTTCAGACTCTGTACGCCAAAACAACGTAAAGAATATGAAGAAAAAATAATTGCAGAACACACTATCAACCAGCAAAAACTGGAACAGGGTCGAGTGTTTTCCAAGGTGTGGTTAAAGAGGAATAGCACTTGAAATAGGGTACGATTTGCACACACCGAGTCTTGGGACTAATAAATGTAAGGCTAACGTGATGTATGTCAGCTTGTCTTCCCCCTTCCATATATAGTTAGAATTTGAGAAACATGCAATAGTTATCAAAATAAAGAACTCTATGGAGATTTTAAAAGATTTGAATGGAGGATATGTTGTGATAAAGACTGCGGTATTACACAGAACACAGTTTTTAACATGGGTTCGACAAGCAAACCTTACACCATCTTTGCAATGACCTGCTAGTAGCGTGCTACACTATGCTGCTAGTTGGCAGCATGTAAGAAGCAACAAAGATGGGCATCATCACCCTCATGTACGAGCAGAAGAGGGAGAAGGAAGACACCAGAGGGTGGCACAGTGGCACAGCAGTAGAGTTGCTGCCTCACAGCTCCAGAAACTTGGGTTCGATCCTGACTAAGGGTGCTGTCACAGGGAGTTTACAAACTCTCCCTGTGACCACGTGGGTTTTGCCCGGGTGCTCCGGTTTCCTCCCACATTCCAAATACGTGCTGGTTTGTAAGTTATTTGGTTTCCGTAAATTGTCCCTAGTGTCTAGAACTAGTGTATGGGTGATCTTTGGTCAGCGTGGACTCAGTGTGCTGAAGGGCCTGTTTCCACGTTAAATCTCTCCACAATAAAAATCAGGAATGGGAGACCCGTTGCACTGTTGAATGTGGATGCAATGATTGTGTCCAAGGCAATTGCCTTGTCTATTGTGGGACAAACGATTCACCTGAGCCAAACCCGTACCTAGCAGGAACATCCGTAGAAGCCTCACGCTGCTCTGGGATACCATAGCATACATAGTCTGAAGAAGGGTTTCGGCCCGAAACGTTGCCTATTTCCTTCGCTCCATAGATGCTGCTGCACCCGCTGAGTTTCTCCAGCTTTTTTGTGTACCTACCATAGCATACATGCCTGGTCAGCTTGGACCAGAAGCCCTTTGACAGGACATTGTGTATGTGCATGATGGATGTGCTCATCAAAATGGGCTTTGGGAAGGGAGTCAGAAACTGGAACCAAGTTCTACACAAGTGATAACATTTGTACAGGTGCATGGATGGGGAGAGGGGTTTGGAGGGATGTGGGTCCGGCACCGGCAGACAGGACTGGCTTGGATGCGGCAGATTGTTCGGCATGGACAAGTTGGAACGAAGAGTGTAGGAAGGAACCGAAGATAGACACAAAAAGCTGGAGTAATTCAGCAGGACAGGAGCATCTCTGGAGAGAAGGAATGGGTGACATTTTGAGTCAAGACCCTTCTTCAGACTAGTCAGGGGAAAAGGAAACGAGAGATATAGATAATGATGTAGCAAGATAAAGAACAATGACTGAGCAGGAACGAAGATCCTGGTTCTGTGCTATGTGACTGACAATACATCCATGGTGCATCTCACATCAGTGGGTGAGAAACAGCGAGCTTCTTCAAGCCTGGAGTCGCACTCTCGCCTGTCATGTTTGTGTTGCTCTTTGACGAAAAGGATGACAGGGTAGGAGAGGTGAGGTTGCCAGGTATTGAGGCACCAAGATCAATGCCTGTGCATGGACAACTAGGATTGTAGAGTAAAAGGTTGCACATATTATGTCACTCTGAAATACACAAACCAAGTTATATTGAATTAATAATTAAATGCATTTAAATGATAATATGTCAAACATTGACATAAGATACAGCAGATGCTGAAATCTTGAGGAAAATACAAACTACTGGAGGAATACCTCTGAAGAAGGGTCTCGACCCGAAACGTCACCCATTCCTTCTCTCCAGAGATGCTGCCTGTCCTGCTGAGTTACTCCAGCTTTTTGTGTCTATCTTCGGTTTAAACCAGCATCTGCAGTTCCTTCCTACCCTCTTGGTTCCAACTTGTCCATGCATAAAACACAAGGCACGCTCTGCTGTCCCCATCTCTGCGCAACCTTTTATCTCTCAATGTTGTCAATCAACTCTCATCCAGCTCAGGGCTTTGCAATCTACTCCAGGCTATAGCAGAACAGTATTGGGAGCAACTCAGTGGATCAGGCAGCAATCTGAAATGCTAGAGATACAAGGAACTGCATATGTGTAGAAAGGAACTGCAGATGCTGGTTTATACGGAAGATAAGACACGAAGTGCCATACCCAAACCGATGAAGGGTTCGACCCGAAACGTCATCCATCCTTTATCTCCAGAATCTGCCTCACCCGCTGAGTTACTCCAGTACTTTGTGTCTACCTAAGGAACTGCAGATCTGATTTGCAAAAAAGACACAAAGTGCTAGTGTAACTAAGCGGACCGGGCAGCATCTCTGGAGAACATGGATAGGTGACGTTTGGACTCAGGACTCTTCTTGAGGTAATGGGTAGAGACACCCTACTACAATCAGTCTGAAGAAGAGTCCCGGCCCGAAACGTCGCCTGTTCATTCCCTCCAGAGAAGCTACCCGATCCGCCGAGTTACTCCGGAACTTTGTATTCTACACAAGATTCCAACATCTGCAGTTCCTTGTTTCCCCAGATACAGGAGCTCCTGCACAGCGAAGAACGGAACTCCCAGTGTCAGTGACTGGCAGCCAGCCAGCACATCACATCTCTCGCTGAGGCCAGCATCACCAAAGACACACACACACACCGCCCAGTCAACCATTATTGGTCCTGGCTGCGTGTAATGCGACCGTCACTTTCGCCTTTTTCCCCCTCCCAAAGTCCCACGTCAAGCAGGAAGAGATCAGATTAAAAATAATAATTCTCACACTAAATCATGAGATAAAAGAGATAGATTTAGCCGAGTGAAGGGAAAGTCCGGAAGTGTCCGGGACTATGACCCACGTGACCCGCGCTGTAACAATTCATGGAACGGCAATGTAACAATTCCCAGTTTGTTACAGTCTCCGGGTTCCAAAATAGAACGCGGCGGCGGCGCGCGCGGGGCGGCCCTGTGGTCCTGATTGGTAAACAAGCGGCACGTGATAAGGAAGTAGTGTCAATGGCGGAGCGGAGTGATGATGCGGCAGGTGAAGGGGCAGCGCAGGGGCAGGGCAGGCATCCCGGGGCAACGGCGACCCTCCTCCTCCCCACCTCCATCCCTCCATCTCCCCCCATCTCCCTCCCCCTCCACCTCCCCTCCCCCTCCCCACCCCCATCTCCTCCCCACCCCCATCTCCTCCCCTCCCTCCCCCATCCTCCCCACCATCTCCTCCCCACCCTCATCTCCCACCCCCTCCTCCCCACCCTCATCTCCTCCCCACCCTCATCTCCTCCCCACCCCATCTCCTCCCCACCCCCGTCTCCTCCCCACCCCCATCTCCTCCCCACCCCCGTCTCCTCCCCACCCCATCTCCTCCCCACCCTCATCTCCTCCCCACCCTCATCTCCTCTCCACCCCATCTCCTCTCCTCCCCTACCTCCATCTCCCCCTCCCCAACTCGTTCCTCCCTCCCCATCTCCTTCCCCCCCTCAATCAAATAAGATCAAATAGAACAAGTTCTACAACTTTTGGTTGTGCACGCCTTAAGCAAGCAAGAAGAAGATCTCCTTCCCCCCCCCTCTCCATCTCATCTCTCTCCCCCCTCTCCATCACCCTCCCCTTCCCCCACATCTCTTGCCCCCCAACTCCTTCGCCCCTCGATCTCGCTTTCCCCCTCCCCCCTCCACCATCTCCCCCTCCTCAATCTCCTTCCCCCACTCATCTTCTCCCCCATCTCCTCTCCCCTCCCCCATCTCCTCACCCCGCTCTGCTCCTCTCCCCACACCGCTCACCCGCTTCTTTCTTCCTCTCTCTCGCTTGCAGGAATCCAGCGATGACGCGGAGGACGTGTCGCTCTTCGACGCTGAGGATGAGGGGCCGCGGAGACCGAAGAAGAAGAAGATCCGGTAACGTGGAGAGTGCGCCCGCTGGGGTGGTCAAGTTGGCCGAGGGGATGGGTGGGTAGGGGTCAACTTTCGGAGGGCATGGCATGGCATGGCATGGGTCAACTGCCAATGGATAATTTTAGGGCAGAGATTGACAGATTTTTTATTGGTGCGGGTGTCAGGAGTTATGGGAAGAAGGCAGAAGAATGGGGTTGAGAGGGGAAGATAGATCAGCCATGAGAGAATGGTAGTGTAGACTTGATGGGCCGAATGACCTAATTCTGTCCCAAGAACTTCTGAACTTGGGAGGGCAGGGGCCAACTTAGGAGGGGAGGGGGGCGGTGGGGGAGCTTGGCCTGGCTGTTTGGCATTAATGTTAGATTTATATGGAGGGTAGGGATTACCTTGGTGGGTGGAGGAGAAGGAAGGAAGGCGGGAGGGAGCAGGAAGACGAGGAACAGGTGGGCGGGAGGAGGAGAGAGTTCTTTCACAGGAAGAATGGGGTTGGCTGCATTAGAATTTAACTCTGAAAGTGGGGAGTAATTACTTGTTTTAGTATTTAACCGCATGGCATGCAAAGATCAGCTCTAAGAAATAAGGAACAGAAGATGCAGATTATGCTGTTGCGGTATAGTTAGCTCTCTGATGGGTCTTGGAAATGAAGTTAGATTCTTTGGAAAATTTCTTTGAACAGAGGGTTCACAACTAAATTGGTTAAGGGAATGATGGCTCCAATCCATGGTGGTACCATGCATGCTGTAACCATGCGTGTAACATGCACGCTATGATGTTGAGTTTAGGTTTGCTCTCTGGGGATTCCTAACTCTCGGGTTGGCAAAGTAGCAGGTTTAGTGTCAAGAGGTGTAAGCTCTTTATTAATGACTCTTCCAATGGGAACTTCAGCTTTGTAGGTAAGTTCAGTACGAGTGAAGTCATATTCTTGAATATTCTTGGGTAGTTTACACCCCAGCAGTATGAACATTGACCTCCAATTTCAGGTAGTCCTTGCTTTCTCCCTCCTTCCCCTCCCCTTCCCAGCTCTCCCACAGCCCACTGTCTCTGCCCCTTCCTTTCTTCTTCCCGCCCCCACCCCAACATCAGTCTGAAGAAGGGTCTCGACCCGAAACGTCACCTATCCCTTCGCTCCATAGATGCTGCCTCGCCTGCTGAGTTTCTCCAGCATTTTTGTCTACCATCTTGAATGACCAATTCAGACATTGGACGTAAAAAAATATCAAAGTTGGCATTGTAACAATGACTTCAAACTCTGGCAGCTGTGACAACAGGATACAGAAGCAAACTGAAACGGAACAAACTGCAACAGAGAAACAGTCAGAACTGTGGGACAAAGAGAGGGTTTAGCTGAAATAGGTAAAGTTGTTATTAAGCCCTGGTGGTTGTGATGTCCATCATCTAAAGATGGGGTCCGTTGCTCAATCTGACACAGGGCATCCTTGGAGAAGGTGTGCCTGTTTCTCACGAGTCACGCCCACATCCGGCATTGTTGCGGCAATATAGGAGGCAGTGGATGGAGAGGTAGGAATGGGATAGAGAACTAAAGGAACAGGCTGCTGGAAGCTCAGAGTCGTACTTGCCGACTGAATGGAGATGTACTGTGACGCAGTTACCTTTAGACTTCAGAGATACAGCATGGAAACAGGCTCTTTGGCCCACCGATTCGATGCCAACCAGCGATCCCCCTGTGCACTAACACTACCCTACACACCAGGGACAATATACAGTTAGCCTGCAACTCTGTACATCTTTGAGCACCCGGAGAAAATCCAAGAGGTCACAGGGAGAACGTGGTCAGGATCTGGTGCTGTAAGGCAGCAACTCTAGTGCTGCACCACTGTGCCGGCCTCGTTACCTAATCGGTCTAGTTTTTTTATCGAGGAATGTGAAAAGCTTTTTTGTTGTGTACTATCCAGTCAGCGGCAAGTCTATACATGATTACAATCAAGCGGAAGATTGAAAAAGCTGGAGTAACTCAGCGGGACAAGCAGCATCTCTGGAGAGAAAGAATGGGTGATGTTTCTCAGTCAAGACCCTTCTTCAGCTGTCCACAGTGTACAGATACAGGATAATGGGAGATAAAGTCCCAATAAATCTTTCCCATATGGAAGGGAATGCATTGTGAACACCAAATGCAAACGGTAAATTGGAAGAAGTGCAAGTGAAGGACAGTGTGTGTCTGTAGGTGGGATGGGAAGAGAAGGGGACAGTTGAATGTGTGAGCTACTTTGAGAAGGGAAGTGGTGAGGAAGGATCTGCAGATACTGGTTTATACTGAAGATCGGCACAGAATGCTGGAGTTCCTCAGTGGATCAGGCAGCATCTCTGGAGAAAAGGAATAGGTGACGTTTCAGGTTAGAACCCTCCTTCAGACCTTCTTGAGACTGACCCGACCTGAAACGTGACCTATCCATTTCCTCCAGAGTTGCTGCCTGAGCCGCTGAGTTACTCCAGCACTGTCAGGAGGTTGTTGGAAATGGTAGAGGGGTGATGAGGCAATCAATGAGGCAAAGTGCTGGCAGAATGTTGAAAGAGAGAGGATGGGGAAGATGTAAATGTTGTTTGAATTAGTGGAGATAGGGGAGCATTTATTTGTGAGTTATGTCGGTGAAATATCCTTCCTGTTTTTATCGCCATTTACATTGCTGGCTCTGTTGACTGCCGGCACTATTATCACTTTTCGTTTAGTTTCGAGACGCAGCATGGAAACGGGCCCACCAAGTCACCACCGACCGTCGTTCACCCGTTCACACTGGTTCTCCGTTACCCCACATTCGTAGCTGCCCCCTACTCACTGGGGGCAATTTACAGAGGCCATTTAACCCACAAACCTGCACGTCTTCAGGATGTGGGAGGAGACCGGGGCACTCGGAGGAAACCCACGCGGTCCCAGGGAGAACGTGCAAAATGTACATTTTTCATTTAGGATTTCCAGCACCTTCAGTGGTCTTGCTCCGATAGTTATTTGTAATTTGCCTTGGATTGGCTGCAGGTGATGTTGGGAGAAATCAATAACATGTTATTCATTTATATTTCATTTAGTTTATATCAATTTTTGAACCATTATTAGTTTTCGTCACTGATTGAAATCAGTGTATGTAACCTTTTAAACCCTTTTACAGACTCCGTTCCCCACAGAATGACTTAATCACCCTCCCAGACGATTGTCTGAATACAACCAGACTATTTACAACTTGCCTTGTATTTGACCATAAGTTGAACTGGATGTAACATCTCTTAACAACACCTATATAACACTGACTGATTGCAATGCTCCTTCACTCCTCCCATGCTAAAACCCTTATCCATGCTGTTATTGTCCCCATCTTTATTATTGCAATAGATTCTTGGCTAGTCTTTTGTTATTTTACTCTGTGTTGGGATCATCCAGTACTTTGTTATCTGTTTCCCAATTCTCGTGAAATCTCGCTTGTTCATCAGTCACCCTCTGGTTGAACCCTGGTTAAGCAATCCTTAATTTTAAAATTCTCATTATTGCTTCAAATTCTTTCACCACCTCTCCCTTCCCTTATCCTGCGATCACTTCCCGTCCTTCACTCTCAATTCCAGCTCGTCCCTAAATTTAATCAGCACATAATTACGATTGCCAAACCCTGAAATTCTTTCCCCATTTCGCTTCCCCACTTTACCTCCCTATTTCTCATTCTATCTCTAATGGCAATCCTGAAAAATCCCCTGACTCTCCCATAACTCTCTGTCTGAAGAAGGGTCTGAACCCAAAACGCCACCCATTCATTATCTCTGGAGATGCTGCCTGTCCTGCAGAGTTACTCCAGCATATTGTCTGTCCCGAAAACATAGCTCTTTGCCAATCGTTTTGACACCCTATGTTTGTGCCTTAGTTGTGTGAATATTATTGGAAGCCTGAAGTTGGTTAACTAAAATGTTTTCCTTCTCTTTTTTCAAGACATCCAGTGGCCTGTTTCTTCCACCTCTTTTTCCGAATCAGTGCAATAATTGTCTACCTTCTTTGCGAATTCCTGAGCAGCAGCTTTATCGCCTGCTTTGTGACAATAATATTACTCCTATCTTGTGACTTCTGGACCGTAAAAGTAAGTAACCGTGGTATCTCCTCATTTAGTTACATGGTGGGGGGAAAATTATCTGCAGAGTTGTGTTTTGCAATGCAGCAGTACAGACAGATGCTGGCCACGGTCGATCCAGGGCTTTCTTTCAGATAAATAGGGAGTATATGTTCTTTATAAATTGGAAAGCACTTCCGAGCCAATTGACGGGTGGAATTTGCTCCAAGCAGCCTGGAGTTTGGAACTCCCGCCCGGCCAAGCCGGCAGATCCGTTCCCATAACCAACTTCCGAGGCCGACTTTGTGGGCCGGTATCTCAGTCCTTCGGCAGCCTAGGCAGACCGTTCCGGTAACGTTACACTCCTCCCGGAGGCTCTGGCCTCTGTCAATCCGGCATAGTGGATAATCCACAAAAGCATTTGGACCAAGGGAGCCGGAAAATTGGTGGTGAACCTGAACTTTTATATTCTGAAGATAGACACAAAATGCTAGAGTAACTCAGCGGGACAGGCAGCATCTCTGGAGAGTAGGAATGGGCGACGTTTCGGGTCGAGACCCTTCTTGTCTGAAGAAAGGTCTCGACCCGAAACGTGTGTCTGAAGAAGGGTCTCGACCCGAAATGTCACCCATTCCTTCTCTCCAGAGATGCTGCCTGTCCTGCTGTTACTCCAACATTTTGTGTCTATCTTCGGTTTAAACCAGCATCTGCAGTTCCTCCCTGCACATTTATGTTCTGATATATATTGTTAATATTACTATGATTGTGTGGTCGAGGTAAATGGGGAAAACCTGATCTTTGATTATTTTGCCCTATTTCTCTCTCTGGTGAAGAACGTCACCGGTAGACTACTGGTGGGACTACGTTGGTGGAATCAGATCGATGATGATGGAAAGAGCCACTGGGTCTTTGAGGCCAGGAAGGTATGTTTGACCTGGACTTTGTGTCTCACTTTAAACAAGAGTAAATAAAGCTTTTATGCAATGATCTACAAAGTGGGGGCATATTCAATTTCCTTGATAATTGGAAACATAATTGCTATTCAGTTGAACTGTCTGGTCTCCACCCTTCCATGGTCATCTGTTGCTGGCCCTTTTCTTACCTCCAGTTCTCTCCCCTCGACTTTCAGTCTGAAGTACGTCACCCATCTATTTTGCTGCCTGACCCGCTGAGTTACTCCAGCACTTAGTGCTATCTTCAGTATGTACCAGCATCTGCAGTTTTTGTTCTACGCATTTTATCTGTTCCACTGCGAAATCACCTCAAAGTACGCCTACTTTGAAGAAGTTCCCCTCCTCTCTCTGAGGGGAGTTCTATGAGACTATCTCTCACTCCTCCCCCTCTATGTATCCTTGTGGTCCCTTCATTATCACCTCTTGCTTCCCCGGCCAACAAGGGCCATTATAGGCTCCACCCTTCCATGGCCATCTGTGACGACCCTCTTCCTTACCTCCCCCCTCCCCTCCCCTCCCCTTCCCCTCCCCTCCCCTCCCCTCCCTCCCCTCCCCCTCCCCGCCCTCACCCCCTCCCCTCCCCATCCCTCCCTCCCCTCCCCTCCCCTCCCCTCTACTTTGAGTCTGAAGAAGGGTCCCGACACAAAATATCACCCGTTCTTTTTCTCCGGCAATGCTGCCTGACCCGCAAAGTTACTCCAGCACTTAGTATCTATCTTGTGATCCGTTCTTGCTGGGTCGGGGATATTGGTGCGATTGGGTGCATGTTAGTGACGTGAAATTTGATTTGTTTGACCAAACACTGGTATTGAACAAAATAATCACTATGATATTTATATTAAATTGGATAGGCATATGGATGAGAAGGGAATGGAGGGTTATGGTATGAGTGCAGGCAGGTGGGACTAAGGGAAAAAAATTGTTTGGCACGGACTTGTAGGGCCGAGATGGCCTGTTTCCGTGCTGTAATTGTTATATGGTTATATATGGTTATATGGTTATATTTCAGTGAATATAATAACAGTGAAAGTAAGGTAATATTAAGGAACCGCTCAGAATAATCAATATGAATGAGTGCGGGTACAAAATGTGGAAGGGTTAGATAAAAATCTAAAAGGTTTAAATGAATACTGCTGTAAATAACTTTCTTAATATTTAGTTGAAATTGGGGAAACTGTAAATTTAAATCACATTGACAACTTTCACTACACGTTATGGAGATGAAGCTTAGAACATTTAGTTTTTATAACTCAGTGGTTCAGGCAGCATCTCTGGACATCATGGCGAGGCAGTGTTTGGGCTCCTTGCCCCAAACATCACTTGTCATGTTCTCCAGAGATGCTGCCCGACCCACTGAGTTGTTACAGAGTTTTGAGTCTTTTGTAAATCTGCAGTTCCTTGTGTCTGCATTTAGTTTTTATAACTTTTTTTTATGATTTTCGTAGCCTTCTGGAAAAGGGAGGAGAGCATCTTCGGAAGCAGAATCCAAAATCTTTTGGTTAGGATTAATTATCTGTCCGATCATGTGGGTTATTTTTGTCTTCAGTACTTTCTTTTCCTTTAAACCAAAATGGCTGGTAAGTAACTGACCTGCTGCACAGATCTGTGAGTTAGAGCAAAGCACAGAGTGCTGGAGCAACTTGGCAAGTCAGGCAACATCTGCGGAGGGAATGGACAGACAACGTTTCAGATCCAGCCCCTTCAGCCTAAAGAAGGATCTCGACTGAAACGCCACCCTTCCAATCTCTCCACAGATATTGCCTGATCTGCTGAGTTCCTCCAGCACTTTTTGCCAAGATTTTAGCATCTGCAGTTCCTTGTATCTTTGATTTACAATCTTGGTTTGACCCATTTCCTTCTAAACCAATCCTATCTATGTAACCGTCCAAATGTATTTTAACCGCTGCGATAGTACCTGCCTCAACTAACTCCTCTGGCAGCTCGTTCCATATACTTCCCACCCTTGTGTAAAAAGTAAAGTTGTTACTTGGGTTCCCATTAAATCTTTTCCCTGTGTCCTCTGGTTCTTGATTGCCCTACCCTGAGTAAATGACTGTGTGCACTTACCTTATCTAGAGTAGAATAGAATAGAATATGTTTATTGTCATTGCACAAAACTGAGCAACGAAATTCCATTTGCTTCTCCTCCGTTAAAAGAAATACAACACAACAACCAATACACATATGTACAGTTAATAGTAAAATAATAGATACATTTTTAAAAGAGTTTAAAAGAATTTAGGTATTCCTCGAAGTTTTCCTTTTCTATTTCTATTCCATTCTATTGCATTTACCCTATCTATTGCCCTATTGTTTTATATACAGTGGCTGAAGAGGAGATTGCTTTGTTTCCATTGTTGTGTTCTGACTGTTTCCACTCCCCTGGTGCAGGCTGTGGTCATCATGGGTGTTTCACTCCAAGGATCTAATCTGTACGGTTATATCAAATGCAAGATGGGAAGTGGAAAAAATCTGACCAGCATGGCCAGCTCATACCTGGGCCGCCAGTTTTTCAAAACGGTAAGTTAATTCATAAGCTTGCCACGTCACAAAGCTGGGTGTTTGGAAAGTTCAGAACAAGAGCACAGTAAATAAAACGAATAAAAATGACATTTTTAATCAGCGACTCCGCACAAAATGAATGGTGTCTCTGTATTTACACCTATCGCTGCTTATCAATAGGCTCTTGTGAAAAATAAGCAGACTGTTATATAACCCGCCACATGCGTGAATCAATTGGTTATTCATTTGATAAATTTACCTTCATTTTTGCTGAGCAATAATTTACGTTAAGGAAAAAGTCCCCCTAGAGTGTTTTGGCAACTTATAACCGAATCTTGAAGATTATAATACATTTAGTGTGTTTCCGAGACTTCTGAATGCAGTAGATGCCATTAATGATATCGCAGGCATCATTTGTAAATGGTTTAGGGAGGAACTGCAGATGCTGGTTTAAACCGATGACAAACGCAAAAAGCTGGAGTAACTCAGCGGGTCAGGCAGCATCTCTGGAGATATTGTTTTGTAAATTGTTGGTCTGTATCTGGATCATATCAATCCTCAGCGAGCACAGAATGGTCGGGCAATTCTTTAGTCTCAGATCTTCCCTCTTTTCAATCCTGGCCTTTGTCCACCATCTACTTAACAAAGCCTCCCCTCCCCTGTATCAGCCTTATTACCTGCCAGCGTTTGTCCTGCCTCTCCTCTCTCCCAGGTATCTTTCCCCGTCCTCTCCCTCCTACAATCGGTCTGAAGAAGAGTCCTGACCCGAAACGTCCCCTATCCGTGTTCTCCACAGATGCTGCCTGACCTGCTGAGTTACTCCAGCACTTTTTTTGTAAACCAGTATCTGCAGTTCTTTATATCCAGGAAAATTTTAAGGTTTGGAAAATGACTAGTATAGACTTTTAAAGTGACCTCACCTATTTTTTTTTTTTTTTTGTTCCTTCAGCCCTTTCCACTCTAACCTACCAGTTTTCTCTTGGACTGTCGGACCTAAACGTGCTACGACACCGTGTTCCGTTAGCGCTGCATGGCTTAGTCTGGCTTGGACTGATTCTGTGCTTCCTTCATGCATGGAGTGCGTGCACTGCTGGCTCTGGCTGCCTCTGGGGGTTACTGAGCTGAGGGATGGGCTGCAACACAGCTGCTTTCCACAGGCAATGACTGTTGCCAGAACAAAGACCTCATCCATAGAGTCATGCAGCACAGAAACAGGTCCTTCAGCCCAACTTGCCCATGTCGGCCCACCAGCCTGCACTTGGTGCATATCCCTCTCCGATCCATGTACCTGTCCAAATGTCTTCACTTTAGTGGAGCCATTGACTGAAAGTTTGGCAAATATTTCATTTATCCTTTTCACTGTGCACACTTTTTAAAACCAACAATAATATAACGTGTTTTTAACTGATTTTTCAAAATTTTAATAACTTGAATTAATTTAAACTATTTTCAAATGCGAGTTGTCCAATAATAATAGCAGAACTGTTTTTTGGGGAGGGGGTTCGATTGGCAATTTTACGTGAAATTATTCTGAAAGTATAAAGCCATGATGGTTTCAGAAGGGTTGGGTTTATTATCATCATGTGTACTGAGGTACAGTGAAAAGCTTTAAGCAGACTATTATCTAAATGGTGGCCGACTAGGAAAAGGGGAGATGCAGCGAGACCTGGGTGTCATGGTACACCAGTCATTGAAACTAGGCATGCAGGTGCAGCAGGCAGTGAAGAAAGCGAATGGTATGTTAGCTTTCATAGCAAAAGGATTTGAGTATAGGAGCAGGGAGGTTCTACTGCAGTTGTACAGGGTCTTGGTGAGACCACACCTGTAGTATTGCGTACAGTTTTGGTCTCCAAATCTGAGGAAGGACATTATTGCCATAGAGGGAGTGCAGAGAAGGTTCACCAGACTGATTCCTGGGATGTCAGGACTGTCTTATGAAGAAAGACTGGATAGACTTGGTTTATACTCTCTAGAATTTAGGAGATTGAGAGGGGATCTTAAAGAAACATAAAATTCTTAAGGGGTTGGACAGGCTAGATGCAGGAAGATTGCTCCCGATGTTGCGGAAGTCCAGGACAAGTGGTCACAGCTTAAGGATAAGGGGGAAATCCTTTAAAACCGAGATGAGAAGAACTTTTTTCACACAGAGAGTGGTGAATCTCTGGAACTCTCTGCCACAGAGGGTAGTCGAGGACAGTTCATTGGCTATATTTAAGAGGGAGTTAGATGTGGCCCTTGTGGCTAAGGGGATCAGAGGGTATGGAGAGAAGGCAGGTACGGGATACTGAGTTGGATGATCAGCCATGATCATATTGAATGGCGGTGCAGGGTCGAAGGGCCGAATGGCCTACTCCTGCACCTAATTTCTATGTTTCTATGTTTGCATGCAATCATGTCAGGTAATACAATACATAAATGCAGGTCCACCACCAATTTTCTGTCACCTCTTGGCACCACACCTGCTTACACTTTCTGGGGGGTTGGGGGGGGAGGTTGCTTCCAAAGCAGGATTTTGTCTGGAATTCAGGTGGGGCCGAATCACCGGTCGCTGGAAAATTAATGGTGGCCCTGTATAATCAAGTCATACTCGAGTGCAACAGATAGATTGCAAGGTACAAGGTGCAGAATGTGATTCTTGCCATCGTGGTGCATCCGTTCCAGAGACTTGTAGTACTATAAACGCGTGTGTTTGCGAAGAAAAATCAAACCGTGGCACATCAATGATGGAATTGATTTGTTGTCTATCATTACAGGCAATGAAGAAAGAAGACAGTGAAGAGCCCTAAAAGGGGGAATGCCATTTTGGAAAATAAACTTGAGATATTTTCTGTACTGCGAACAGTTCTTGATTCAACGCTGGCAATTTTCAGTTGTTTTCCGTAACACCCGAAGAATCAATTATAATTGTTTTGTAACTTTCTTATTAATATCTGATTTAAGTATTGGAAGCTGTCACTGTCTCTCTTAATTGTGTGTGATCGAGCTAAAAATTTACCTTTAATTTTAGAATAATTCCAAATTAATAAACTGACATTTTTTTCTTGGGATAGTGGCTTCTCACCATCCATTGGAAGGAGAGGCAGGATCTAACTAGTGTTTAAATATTAATTAAATGGAAAGCAATAAATTCATATTTCAATAGAAATTAGATTGTCAAGAGGACATTTTTTCCTTTTATATAGACGGAGTTTTTGGGAAATATATAAACAACAATTTAAGAGTGTGCTTGGAGCTATGACGATTTAGTTAGTGAATGGTGCCTTGAGCTATCGAGGTCCAGCCATGTTACAGTCTGCAAGCTGCTATCAAATACTCAGTTAAAATAAATAGCCATGAAGGATTTTGAGATGCGTCTGATGAACGTCTATTTCGACATTGGATTTTAGAAGGGTCTCGATCCGAAACACCACCCATTCCTTCTCACCAGAGATGCTGCCTGTCCTGCTGAGTTACTCCAGCATTTTGTGTTTATCTTCGGATTTTCTTGAAGAATGACACAAAAAGCTGGAGTAACTCAGTGGGTCAGACGTTTCGGGTGGAGACCCTTCTTCAGGATTTTCTTATATGGATATGAATGATTAAACGGCAAGTTGATAAAGGCAACCTAAACAGTTTAATCAAACGCTGCAAATTAAAAAGGAAGGTTCATATTTTGTCCTAATATTTCAGCCACAGTTTGCCCCCAAGTAGGTGATGTGTTTTGAAGTTCCCACTGTGAGGAACATCGATGTGCCAGGACTAACTCATTCAATCAAACACAGAAAACAAGCCTTATTTTGCATCACTCAACTTCTTGTTACATTATGAAGACAGAATGTAGGGCATCATTTCAGACAGAGGGCCTTACTGTGATGAAGTCCACAACCTTTTCCCATTTGGTGATAAGTACGTGATGTCTTTACTGTTCTCCATTGAACAGAAACGTTGGTATGTACAAGAAAATCCAGATTTCATAGAGTCGCAGTGTGGAAACAGGCCCTTTGGCCCAACTTGCCCACTCCGACCAACATGTTCCACCTACACTCATCCCACCTACCTTGTCTTTAGCCGATATTCCTCTAAACCTAACCTATTTATGTACTTGTTTAAATGTTGCAATAGTACCGGCCTCAACTACCTGCTCCGACAGCAGCTTGTTCCATACACCCATCATCCTTTGTGTTGAAAAAAAAAGCTACCCCTCAGGTTCCTATTAAATCTCCCCCCCACCTTAAGCCTTTGGTTCTCAATTCCCCTACTCTCCTACTCTGAGCAAGAGACTGTGCATCTACCCTATCTAATCCTCATGATTTTATATACATCTAGGATCACCCCTCATCTTCCTGCACACCAAGGAATAGAGACCAAGCCTGCTCATCCTCCCCCTGTACCACAGGCCCTCGAGTTCTGGCAACATCCTCGTCAATCTTCTCTGCACCCTTTCCAGCTTGACAACATCTTTCCCAGGACCCTGTGCCAAAAACTGAACACATTACTCTTGATCGCAAATATTCTTGTAATGCGTTTTGGATTTCTACCATTTACTGCATGGTTCTTCAAAATGAGTTCAGGATACAAGTGTTGAAACCTTAGTTCCACCAGAGGGCACCAAATGCTTGGTTCGATCATCAAGTGAGTTCATTGGTAAATTGACAAGGACAGTAAGTAACAGGTTCAATGAACATCTTGCTTGCTGCAGCATTGTAGACACACAGAGTCAGCTGACAGAAACAAATCACACATTAATTGTAGAAATTGTACAAAAGAAACTGCAAAAATAAACACAAGACATTAATGCAGAATTAAATAGCTTGAGATAAGTCCATGCTAGTGCAAGAGGTGACTAGCTAGGGGGGCACAGTGGAGCAGTGGTAGAGTTGCTGCCTTACAGTGCCAGTATACTCTGGAGTTTAGAAGGATGAGAGGGTATCTTATTGAAACATATAAGATTATTGAGGGTTTGGACACGCTAGAGGCAGGAAACATGTTCCCGATGTTGGGGGAGTCCAGAACCAGGGGCCACAGTTTAAGAATAAGGGGTAAGCCATTTAGAACGGAGACGAGGAAACACTTTTACACAGAGAGTTGTGAGTGTAGAATTTTCTGCCTCAGAGAGCGGTGGAGGCCGGTTCTCTGGATACTTTCAAGAGAGAGCTTGATAGGGCACTTAATGATAGCGGAGTCAGGGGATATGGGGAGAAGGCAGGAACGGGGTACTGATTGTGGATGATCAGTCACGATCACATTGAATGGCGGTGCTGGCTCGAAGGGCCGAGTGGCCTACTCCTGCACCTATTGTCTATAGTGACCCAGGTTCGATCCTGACTACGGGTGCTGACTGTACGGAGTTTATACGTTCTCCCCATGACCACATGGTTTCCTCTCACACTCCAAAAACAAACAGGTCGGCATGGACTCGGTGGGCAGAAGGGCCTGTTTCCACACTGTAAACTAAACTAAACTAAACAAAAAAATGGGGACACGAGGAACAGCAGATGTTGGAATCTTGAGCAAAACACTGACTGAGCAGGTCTGAAGAAGGGTCCCAACCCGAAATGTCATCTTTTCCCCCTCTGCAGATGCTGCCTGACCCGCTGAGATCCTCCAGCACCTTGTGCTTTGATGCAGGTAGTATGTACGGTTCTGATTAGGATTGTGCAGGTCAGTTTAAGCAGTGTGAAGAAGGGTTTCGGCCCGAAACGTTGCCTCTTTCCTTCGCTCCATAGATGCTGCTGCACCCGCTGAGTTTCTCCAGCATTTTTGTCTACCTTCAAGCAGCTGATAGATGTTGGCAGCAAGAAGAGGGCATCTTTGATGATAGATGCTGCCTTGAGGCAGGGCCTCGTGTTGATGCGTTTGATAGTGGTAAGGGTTGTGCCCATGATAGGCCGGGCTGAGCCCATCACTCTCTGTAGCCCCTTGCATTCCTGTCAAGGTCAACAAGTATCCCGGGGAAAGATGAGGCACCGTGACTGGATTAGAAACAAATGTCCCAAAATAATAGCAGATGAGTGAGTCGTTACCAAAAGGTAACAGGTGGTACTTTTATTATAGAACTGATGCACTAGTTACAATCCCTAATCTTTCACATCGCCTTGATAACTTCATTCCTTCATTATAAATATAACATGGCTTCTTAATTGGATAATCTTTTTAACGCACTACCTTAATAATGTCCTATAACGGAATTGATATTTGGAATTTAGTTACAACTTGCGATGAGGTCGATTTTAGAACATAGGACTGTACAGCACAGGAACGGGCCCTATGGCCTGCAATGTTTGTGCCGAACATGATGCCTAGTTGAACTGATCTCATCTGCCCAGACGTGATCAATATCCCTCTATCCTTGCACTTCCATGTGCCTATCTATCTCTTGAAGAAAATACAGTTATTCAGGAGAGAAAAAGCATAAATATTGTACATGCAATCAAGCACAAATTCAGTGCCATCTATCCTATTATATAAAACTGTGTGCCTGCCGGTGTCCGTCCGTCCGGCTGCCGTCCGCATTTCTTCCTTTGATTCCTTGCTACGCCGAAACCAGACGCAGAATCGCTGAGATCTTTTCCATTTCGGTAGAGATTTCACTTTTCTTTGTAAGTATCCACTCCTGATCACATTTCGTCGTGTTTATGTACACATTTTTAATCAAATCCTTCTCCCCCACCCGCCCCCCCAATATTAAAAAAAACACTGGCTTCTCACCCATAGAAGCAGCCCCAGCCCCTGGTGAACGTTCCATTGTGTGATGTCACAATGCCCAATGTTCAAAGACATTGTTGCCATAGAGGGAGTACAGAGAAGGTTCACCAGACTGATTCCTGGGATGTCAGGACTTTCATATGAAGAAAAACTGGATAGACTCGGCTTGTACTTGCTAGAATTTAGAAGATTGAGGGGGGTACAGGAAACGTACAAAATTCTTAAGGGGTTGGACAGGCTAGAAGCAGGAAGATTGTTCCAGATGTTGGGGAAGTCCAGAACATGGGGTCACAGTTTAAAGATAAGGGGGAAATCCTTTAGGACAGAGATGAGAAAAACATTTTTCACACAGAGTGGTGAATCTCTGGAATTCTCTGCCACAGAAGGTAGTTGAGGCCAGTTCATTGGCTATATTTAAGAGGGAGTTAGATGTGGCCCTTGTGGCTAAAGGGATCGGGGGTATGGAGAGAAGGCAGGTACAGGATACTGAGTTGGATGATCAGCCATGATCATATTGAATGGTGGTGCAGGCTTGAAGGGCCGAATGGCCTACTCCTGCACTTAATTTCTATGTTTCCATCTCCTCATACCTCTCCCTCTCCCACCCATCCCTCTCTACCCCACCCCCTTCCCTCTCTCCCCCGCCCCTTCCTCCTACCCCTCTGTCCCTCTTCCACCACTCCCCCGTCCCTCTTCCACCACTCCTGCTACCCCTCTACCCCTCCCTCCCTCCCCACTCTTCCACTTCTCTCCCCCTCTCCTCCCCCTCTCCCTCTCCTCACCCCTCTCCCTCTCCCATCCCTCTCTCCACCACCCCCCTTCCCTCTCTACCCCACCCCCTTCCCTCTCTTCCCCCGCCCCCTTCGCCCTACCCCTCTGCCCCTCTTCCACCACTCCCGCTACCCCTCTCCTCCTCCCTCCCACTCTTCTACTTCTCTCCCCCCTTCCCCCTCCACTCTCCCTCCCCACTCTTTCCCCTCTCTCCCCCCACCCCTCTCCCCCTCCCTCCCTCCCTCCTCCCAAATCTGTCCCGTTTCCTCCTCCTCCTCTCCCCTCCCTCCCCTCTTCTCACCCCCCCCCCCCTGCCCCCACCTGTGTGTTTGGGTGGGGAAATAATGAGAGTGTGATGCTGCAGCCCCCCCCCCCCCCCCCCCGTAAACACCGTTGGGGAAACAGACCCAACGGGTCTGCACTTGGTCTAGTTAGTATATAAAAACAATTACAACAGTGCATGGATACACTGAATGCTAGTGCATCCTTGCAGTTTGTTGGGAAGGGTAGACTAGGCCCATTGGGCACTGTTGTTCAGTGTGTAATGTAAAGGCTATGTGTAGGAAGGAACTGCAGATGCTGGTTTATACCTGAGATAGACACAAAATGCAGGAGTAGCTCAGCCTAACAGGCTAAACATAACCTATCCACTCATCTGTTTTGTAGTCAATGCCTACTATGTTCTGTGTGCTGAAGCAAAGCAAGAATTTCATTGTCCTATCAGGGACACATGACAATAAACTCACTTGAACCTGGAACTTGAACCATGTTCTCCAGAGATGCTGCCTGGCCCGCTGAGTTACTCCAGCATTTTGTGTCCTTGTTTTTTGCATGGTTTACATTCTTCCTCTGCTGTAGGAGGGTGCATGAGCAGATCGGCACTGAGCAATCAGACCAAGCAAACTTCCCAACATTCCCTATTGCTTCTGGGCACGATGGGTTAATCCCGGAAAGGAATTTCAGTGAGAAATGTTTTCTTGAGTTGATTTAAATTAATTTGAATAACTTTGGGTACTTAATGATGCTGGCGGAATTAACTGGAGTATAACCTGTTTAGTTTAGTTTAGAGATACAGTGTGGAAACAGGCCCCTTTGGCCCACTAAGTCCACGCTGACCAGCAATCACCCATGCACTAGCTCTTTCCTACACACTAGGGACAATTTAAAAAAGCCAATTCACCTGCAAACCTGCACGTCTTTGGAATGTGGGAGGAATCCGGAGCACCTGGAGAACACTCACACGGTCACAGAGAGAACGTGCAAACACAACACAGAGAGCACCCTAGGTTGGGATCGAACCGGGTCCCTGGCGCTGTAAGGCAGCAACTCTACCACTGCACCATTGTGCCACCCTCTATATGCTTGTTTTAGAGAAGGTTAACTCTTTTAGTCACCTTGCCAAACGTTTTAAGTAAGAATTAGAGAGCACGATATTCCTGGTACTTTACCACAGAGCTCACCAGGGTAAGTCTATACATAAGCATTTTCCAAGTTTGCTTGACCAGGGTAAGTCTATACATAAGCATTTTCCAAGTTTGCTTTTCAGCCTTCCTGTAGCCCTATTTGATTTTGCAAGGAGCATCTGTGGTTTCTGTGAATCCAGCTGATGTGAATATGCTGAGATTTCAAGCATGTCTCGCAACCTCCGAAGGGTCTGGCAAATATCAGAGTTACACTCTATTTTGGAAACTGAATAAAAACCAAAATTGTCTCAAATAAAATCTCTTATAACAATGTACTTAGTTAAGTTTATGAATGTTGAACTGGCGCCAATACAAACAAAACCCATTTCAAAAGGCTATTCTTCCCCTAATACTCACAAAGGAATCCATTTTACAACCTATTACAATAGCTCAGCCTCCTCGACTGTTTACTGTTATAACTGCCAGTTGTTCCTACTTTTTGTGGTGCCTGGTGTTACCTTTTACTCTCTCTCATCAGCTTCAGATATGGTGTTATGTGTGAGGACATGTACATAGCATCATGCAGCAAAAAGACAGGCCCCTTGGCCCAACTCATCCGTGCTAACCAACATGCCCCATCCTACATCTGCAGCCATACATTACAAACAAATAGACCCAAGACACAACATATTTTACATAAACATCCATCACATTGCTGTGATGGAAGGCCAAAAAAACTTTTCTCTCCACTGCACTCCCCCCCCCGATGTCAGAGTCAAAGTCAAAGCCCCCGGCGGGCGATGGCGATTGTCCCGTGGCCATTTAAGCCACGCCGGGTGATGCAAGGCCGCACACCGGGTTCTTGATGTTAGAGCCCCCCGGCGTGGGTCAATTGTATTGAATTGTATTGTATTGTATTGTAACATGTCCCATTTACTTGCATTAGGCCCATATCCCTCTAAAACCTTCCTATCCCTGTACCTGTTTAAATGTTGTTATAGTACCAACCTCATCTACCTACAGTGGCAGCTCGTTCCATATCCCCACCAACCTCTGGGGAGTCTTGTAGAGCAAAGCGTGCAGGTGCATGGTACCTTGAAACTGGTGTCACAGATAGATATGGTGGTCAAAAAGGCTGTCAGCACAGTGGCCTTCATCAGTATATTGAGTTTTGAGGTTGGGATGTTATGTTACAATTGTACAAGATGTTGGTAAGGCCACATTTGGAGTATTGTGTTCAGTTTTGGTTTCCCTGCTAGAGAAAAGATGCCAATAAGTTGGAAAGAGCGCAGAGAACATTTGTATGGATGTTGCCAGAACTTTAGGCCATGAGCTATAGAGAGAGGTTGGGCTGGCTAGGACTTTATTCCTTAGAGTACAGGAGGGGGATGAGTGATTTTCAAAGTTTGCAAAGGTATTTTATTGTCACGTACCAATTAAGGTACAGTGATATGTGAATTACCATACAGCTATACGAAAAATGTTCTCTGGATGCTTTCAAGAGAGAGCTAGATAGGGCTCTTAAAAATAACGGAGTCAGGGGATATGGGGAGAAGGCAGGAACGGGGTACTGATTGGGGATGATCACATTGAATGGCGGTGCTGGCTCGAAGGGCCAAATGGCCTACTCCTGCACCTAATGTCCATTGTCTATTGTTTTCTATTTACAAGGTCTCTTATATGATCAGGGAAGTGAAAGCTGTGAGAAAAGATCCAATATTACACATAAGGCAGTTCCCCACCGCGACCTCCCAAACATCATTGTTCGATGATTTATGCTTTAATTTACATTCCTGCTGCTCATGCATCTTATTGTTTATAAATTAGTTACTGCATTTCTTACTTTATAAATATAAACCCAACATTACTTAATTATTAATAGAGCACTTTGGGTCAACTTGCAATCATTAAACTTTTATTGCTATACACTGGAAAAGCTTTTTTTTAATTCCCTTTAATCCCAAGCCGTTCAGAGATTTACCAGAAATATTTTTTTAAAGAGCTCAGTAAAATGAGATTTGAGCTAAACACAAATTGTGGGTTTGTGGAACTCAATGGGTCAAGCAGCATCAAGGGAGGGAATGGACAGGTAACGTTTTGGGTCGGGACACAAATCTTCCCTATCCATATACCAGGGCAGCACGGAGGTGCAGTGGTATCGATGCTGATTTACATAGAAACATAGACATAGAAAATAGGTGCAGGAGTAGGCCATTCGGCCCTTCGAGCCTGCACCACCATTCGATATGATCATGGCTGATCATCCAACTCAGTATCCCGTACCTGCCTTCTCTCCATACCCCCTGATCCCTTTAGCCACAAGGGCCACATCCAACTCCCTCTTAAATATAGCCAATGAACTGGCCTCAACTACCTTCTGTGGCAGAGAATTCCACAGATTCACCACTCTCTGTGTTACAACGCCAGAGTCCCAGGTTCGATCCTGACTACGGGTGCTGTCTGTACAAACTTTGTACGTTCTCACTGTGACCTCGTGGGTTTTCTCCAGGTGCCCTGGTTTGCTCACATATTCCAAAAATATGCAAAGTTGTAGGTTATTCGGCTTCTATAAATTGTCTCCAGTCGGTAAGATAGAATTAGTGCATGGGTGATTGTTGGTCAGCACAGACTTGGGTGGGCCGAAGGTCCTGTTTCCATGCTGTATCTCAAACAAAACTAAACTAAACCTGTCTAAATGTCTTTTCAATGCAGTAAGTGTACCTGTCTCCACCTCTTCCTCTATGTGTAAGTATTGCCCTACGTGTGAAAGAGTTGCTCCTCAGGTACCTAGTAAATCTTTCCCCTCTCACCTTAAACACCTGCCCTCTGGTTTTTAGCTCCCTTAAACTGGTGAAAAGACTATGTCCCTCGTAGTTTTATGTGCCTGTATCAGATCAACCCTCATCCTCCAGCACACAGTGAGAAACTACTCAGGTTGACATCAAATGTGTTCATCCAAACATGCATCTTGTAATTTTCAAACTCTGCTGAAGCTGTATTATACTCTGCATTTTTGTTGATTTAGTACAGAGCTCTTTGGTTTTGTGGGATCATGAGAGTCTAACCTCTGCACTCTGCATTAAGAAAATGGAATTTATTCCATTTTTGATTGATTGATTGAATTGTTTGAAAGATACAACATGGAAACAGGCCCTTCGGCCCACTACTTCCACGCCAATTGAACGCTTGTTCATATTAGTTCTATTGCTATCCCACTTTAGCACCCACTCCTTACATGCTAGGGGGCAATGTACAGAGGCCAGTTAGCCTGCAAACCCACAAGAAAGAATCTCATTGTTCTATCTGGGACATATGACAATAAAACTCTCTTGACTCTTGACTTGATCTTCAGGATGTGGGAGGAACTGGAGCATCCCGTGGAAACCCACGCAGGTCACAGGGAGAATGTAAAATCTCCGTCCAGACAGCACCTGTAGTCAGGATCGAACCTGGGTCTCTGGGCTGTGAGGCCTGACCCGATGAATTCCAGAGCATCAAACCTCAGAGCTGCTGCCACCGAAAGCCTTTCATATTGTTTACAGGAATATTGTTATAAGTAGGCCTGGGAACAAGATTTATGTATTTACCACAAATAAGTCATGAAATAGCCCTTAAGTTTCCAAAATGAATATAAATGGTTCTGGAAAGACAGAGACTATCAAGAGGCTGATGATCCTGGGTGACATGTGATTCCTGTCACCTCGTTCAAAGTGCCAGCATCCATTGGTTGCTATAGTAACGCCTTTGCCAACCTACAGCCAACGTCAACATTCCATTTGTTGAAATCAGTAATGAAAAATTTCATTTCTACATCCTTCACTATTATCCGTAAAGGTCTCAAAGCTTTGCATGTTACACTGGGCTTTTGGCTGGCGATCCGCCCTTATGCTAACCTTGGAGGTACGAGAGGCCTTGCATTATTGCCTCTGAGGGCACTGTTGTCTTGAGAACATGTTCCTTCCATTAGCTGTCCAGACACACACACACAGCCAGTGGTTGAAGCTGTTGTGCCTTTTCTCTTGCCAGCTGTATGTAATCCCTACTTCAATGCGCTAAATACACACAGTTTATTGATCAGTATCTTCATTCTATTCCATACGCATTTTGCTAAGTGGCTGAAGTTGATTGCTGATTGAGTCATAAAGTATTGACTATTTTCCATTCCCCACAATTACTAGCATAGTTTAGTTTAGAGATACAACGCAGAAACATGAGCTTCAGCCCATTGAGTCTGCACCAACCAGCGATCACACATTCACTCTAGTGCTATCCCCCAAACCAGAGGCAATTTACAGAAGCCAATTAACCGACAAACCCCAAACGTCGAGCCAAGAGTGTTTGATTGTTATATATCCCAGATAGAACAATGAAATTCTTACTTGCAGCAGCACAACAGAATATATTACTCTGTAAACAATATAATTAAAGAGAAAAAAGTTCAGTGGGTGTGTATATACACATTCTCACATCACATATACATACATGTGAGTATGTGTGTATGTACACACACTGAATTTATATATACACACATATACTCAGCAGCGGCTGCACTTCCTGAGGGTCCTCAGGAAGCACAACCTGGACTCCAACCTGCTGCTGACCTTCTACCGCTCGTCCATTGAGAGCCTGCTGACATACTGCATTACAGCATGGTACGGCAGCTGCACCATGGCAGACAGGGAGAGGCTTCAGAGGGTAGTTAGGGCAGCACAGAAGATCATTGGCTGCCCTCTCCCCTCCCTGATGGACATTTACACCTCCCGCTGCCTCAGCAGGGCGAAGAACATCATCAGGATGCAGCTCCCATCCTGCATTTGGCCTGTTCGACCTGCTGCCCTCAGGGAGGCGCTATACGTGCATCAGAACAAGGACAAACAGACTCAAGAACAGTTGCTTTCCAAAAGCCATAACCTCCCTGAACTCACACATGTACTGACTTCACAGCCTAACCCCTGGACTTCCATCTATCCACCTACTGTAATTTGTACTGTAACTGTAATTTTAAATAGGTGCCATAACCCATACTGTATATAGGAATCCTATTTATTCACTCTATTCATCCGTTTTCTTTTTATAGATATGTATATAGCGCCGCAGAACTGTGCACCTTATCCCCCCCCCCCCCCCCTTTGTTTTGTTTTTTGTTTCTTGCACTAATTACATGTCTGCACTGAGTAGGAGCTGCTTTTAATCTCATTGTACATGTGTATAGTGACAATAAAATGGCATTCTATTCTATTCTACACACACTGCACATCTTTGGGATGTGGGAGGAAACCAGAGCACCCGGAGAAAACCCACAAGGAGAATGTGCAAACTCTGCACAGACAGCATCTGCAGCCAGGATTGAACCTGTGTCTCTGGTACTGCAAGGCAGCAAATCTACCGCTGTGCTACTGTGCCACCGTGCCGCCCTGTGCCAGCTGTACATAATCCCTACTACAATCTGATAAGTACACACAGTTTATTGATCAGTATCTTTATTGTATTCCATACCCCGTGGCTGAAGTTGGCACCCAACCCAGCCGACTACTGTATGTGTGTGCTGGCCACAGCAGCGGATCTGCAATCACATATTACAATCGCTCCACACTCTGAAATCTCCACTGCTAGGGCAACATTTCTAACTTTAACTATGATATTCCATTATCATGTATCTATACTCTGTAAATGGCTCGATTGTGATCGTGTATGGTCTTTCCGCTGATATAACGTAACAACAGCTGGATAGCACTCAACAAAAGTGTTTCACTGTACCTCGGTACATAGAAACATAGAAACATAGAAATTAGGTGCAGGAGTAGGCCACTCGGCCCTTCGAGCCTGCACCGCCATTCAATATGATCATGGCTGATCATCCAACTCAGTATCCCGTACCTTCTCTCCATACCCTCTGATCCCCTTAGCCACAAGGGCCACATCTAACTCCCTCTTAAATATAGCCAATGAACTGGCCTCGACTACCCTCTGTGGCAGAGAGTTCCAGAGATTCACCACTCTCTGTGTGAAAAAAGTTCTTCTCATCTCGGTTTTAAAGGATTTCCCCCTTATCCTTAAGCTGTGACCCCTTGTCCTGGACTTCCCCAACATCGGGAGCAATCTTCCTGCATCTAGCCTGTCCAACCCCTTAAGAATTTTGTAAGTTTCTATAAGATCCCCTCTCAATCTCCTAAATTCTAGAGAGTATAAACCAAGTCTATCCAGTCTTTCTTCATAAGACAGTCCTGACATCCCAGGAATCAGTCTGGTGAACCTTCTCTGCACTCTCTCTATGGCAATAATGTCCTTCCTCAGATTTGGAGACCAAAACTGTACGCAATACTCCAGGTGTGGTCTCACCAAGACCCTGTACAACTGCAGTAGAACCTCCCTGCTCCTATACTCAAATCCTTTTGCTATGAAATACATGTGACAATAAACTAAACTAAAGTTGATCACTGCACACATTGAGTCATAAAGTATAGACTATTTTTCATTCCTCACAACTCTCTTTGTTTTTCAGGCACACTATAGTGACTCTGTTAAGTACTCATTTTCAGATTCTGAATTGGGGAAGCGAAGGAACTGAACTTCTAAACCTGATCAACATTAATTCCAACGTGTTTTGCCCCAGTAAAGGGACTGTCCCGCTGCGGTGAGCTGATCCGCGAGTTCAGAAGAGTTTGCCCTCGACTCATACTCGCAGCATGGTCGACAAGAGGTCCTAGGAGGTCTTTGTAACTCTCCTTCATGCTCGAGAGTAGTCCCTGCATACTCGAGGCCTCAGCTAGGTCGTGGCGTATTTTTCAACATGCTGTAAAATGCCCGCGAGTGAAAAAAGGCAAAATAAGTAAATTAAACTCACAATTATCTGAAGAAGGGTTTCGACCCGAAACGTTGCCTATTTCCTCCGCTCCATAGATGCTGCCGCACCCGCTGAGTTTCTCCAGCATTTTGGTCTACCTTCTTTCACAATTATCTTACTTGGAAGTGAATGCCCAAGTTCGTTTATTGAAACAAATGAATAAGCCAGACACAGACCCACATCTAATTACCATTAAATGCTTTATTTATTTTTGATAATCAAGTTCTTTATTCACAATCATACGACCTCAGATTGAAACAAAATGTTAAAATGTCCATTTGACCTTGCGAATACACTGAGTGAAATATGATCTGTCGTAAAACAATTATTAATGAGTATTCAACCAAATTTAAGCCTTGGATATTAAATTTCTGCAGCTGCAATAAAGGAGAAGGGTCACATCACCAACAAGATGATCACCTTTCACTGCCTGCTCCGCGGGAATGACTGAGAGAAGTTTGATGTTGCTCACCAATGTATAGTACAGTAATTACATCTTTGTTTGCACTTAGGTGGGGCAGCACAATTGCACAGAGTTAGAGCTGCTGCCTCGCAGAGTCAGAGTTCGGTCCTGACCTCGGGTGCTGTCCGTTCGGGGTATGTACGTTCTCCCTGTGACCGCGTGGGTTTTCTCCGGGTGCTCCCGTTTCCTCCCACATTTCAAAGACGTGCGGGTTTGTAGGTTAATTAGCTTCAGTAAAACTGTCTCCAGTGTGTGGGATGTGAAAGTGGGATCGAGGGTTGGTTTGGACTCGATGGGCCGAAGGGCCTGTTTCCATACCGTATCTCTAAAAAAAGTGCAGTTTTATGGATTGATATGAACCCTGAAATTCAGAAAGGTTTTTATAAATTCTCTAATTTTAAGAGGATTGTATATTATTTTTCTGGTACTGGGAATTAATTTATTGTTGTCATATAGAAATACACACATGTTTGTCACTCCAAACCCACCAAAATGATTCAGTGCAATGAGGGGTGGGCAATAAACTTAGCTGCACATTAAAAATACATTTGGACAGCTACATGGATGGGAAATGTGTAAAGATATCTGGGCCAAACACAGGCAGGTGGGACTAGTGTAGATGGGGCATTTAGGTCAGCATGGGCAAGTTGGACAGAAGGGCTTGTTTCCATGCTGTATGTCTCTATGACTCTAAATGAATTAATAAGGAAGAAATTGAAGAGAATTAATGAATTTATAGAAGGTTGGCTGGGTGAAAGGGTTTTAGACAGACTTACTTTGAGAAGAATTGGGATTTTTTTGTTTGCTCAAGATCCTCTCTAATGACATTGCCACGAAAACCTTTATTATTTTAAGTACAAATTTGAATGTGTTGAAAATCACAGTACAATTTCAGTAATAAATGTGCTCGCAAGTCTGTGTCAATTTCCCCTGGGTTGCACTTCAGAAACTAAACTAAACTAAACTAAACTAAATTTTCATGAACAAAGGAACACCAGGAATTTCATTCATCAGTCGTAAGACGTTTAATATTGCACAGTGGGATTGTGATCCATGGTTTTTTTTGGCAACATCGCACCTCCAACTGTGCCTATGGTCTCCACTCACCTCCAGGCAGAGATTTGAAGCATGACTCCATGTGTGTGGTCACATTGCCCTGTATAAAATGCAAACATTTTTATTGGTAGTGGATTGCATGAATTCTTCAGAAAATGGAAGAATCGGTCACATCTCATTTTGCAAACAATTAAATAATGAACGTGGCTCTGTAATAAATTCATAAATCACAGGAGCAGAAGTAGGCCATTCAGCCCATCGCCTACACCGCCGTTCTATCATGGTTGATCTATTGTATTCCTTTTTAACCCCATTCTCATGCCTTGACCCCACAACCCTTGACCGTTACTAATCAAGAATCTGTCAATTTATACCTTAAAAATACCCAATTATCTGTACTCCACAGCCATCTGAGGCAATGAATTCCACAGATTCTCCACCCTCTGACTAAAGAAATTCCCCTTCATCTCCCTTCTAAAGGTGCGTCCTTTTATTCTGCCGCTATGGCTGGTCCTCTCATTCACCAGCAGAGTGTCTGATCTCCATTCACACTATCACAAAGACTGTTTGCTTCAGCCTCTGTAACCTTGCCTACTTCAGCCGCTGACCCGGCTTATCAGCTGTAGAAACCCCTTCCACGCTTTCTCCATATCTCCAAGCATGGCACCTGTCTTTTGCTAAGCACAAAGTGCTGGAGGAACTCAATGGGTCAGGTAGTATCTGTGGAGGGAATAAAGAGATAAAGTTTCAGGTCCGGGACCCTTCGTGAGTCCTAAGAAGTGTCTCAAGCCAAAATTTCACCCATCCATGTTCTCCGGAGAGGCTTCCTGACCTGCCAAGTTACTCCAGCACTGTATCCTTTTGAGCATGAAGGCACTTCCTAAATCTGAAGATTTTTGCTGTCTGTCCATTCCCTCGACAAATGCATCCTGACCTGCTGAGTGCCTCCAGATCTTTGTGTTTCGCCAAGATTCCTGCATCTGCAGTTTCTTGTGTCACCTTGCGTTCCCTGTCCATTAAATCGAGCTTGTCCAAACCCCACAAAACCATGGCGCACAGGTCCAGTGACCTAGTATTAATCCTGACCTCAGGTGCTGTCTCTGTGGAGTTTGCATGTTTTCTTTGTCACCAGGAGCGTTTATCTCAGGTTCTGTGGAGTCTCGCATCTCGATGACTTATGGATTGGTATATTAATTGGCCACTGCACATTAACTGTAGTGCGTTGGTAGGTGGTAGAATTTGGAGGGGGGGTGGGAGGGGGGGGGGGGGGGGGGGGGGGGGGGGGGGGGAGATAGAGATGATGGGAATATAGGGAGGATTAAATGTATTTAGTTTGCCTTTAGAATAAATGGATCAGTTTCTGTGTTGGATGACTCCCTCTGTCACTGTTCATGATCCACTTAGATCTTGATTTTTAAATTCTCACATTCATGTTCATATAGTGAGATGGCCTAACTCTCTCCTTTGTCTTTGACATCCTCCAGTTCTACACACTTGCAGATGCCACCACTGTGGTGGGCCGGTTCATGCACCGTGATGAGATGGAGTACAAGAAGCAGATAGAAAAGTTAGTAACAGGACGGCAGGATCAAGAACCTCTGCCTCAATGTCAGCTAGTAAAAGGAGTTAGTTACCAACTTCACAAAGTGTGGTGGAGTACTTGCCCCAATCAGCAACAATGGCTGTGAAGTGGAAATGGTTGAGAGCTTCACGTTGGTGTAAATATTACCAACAATTTTTCATGTGTCAACCACATTGAAGCAACAAGGCACATCAACGCCACTACTTCCTCAGGAGACCGAGGAAATTTGGCAAATCTCCAATAACTCTTACAAATCTCTACAGATGCACCACAGAGAGCATACTGTCAAGTTGCATCACAGCTTGGTTTGGGAACAGCTCTACCCAAGACCACAAGAAATTGCAGAGTTGTAGATGTAGCCCAGTCCATTACACGTTCCACACTTCCCAACATTGACTCCATCTACATTTCACACTGCTGTGGGAAAGCAACCAACATAATGAAATACCTTTCTCAACCCAGTCATTCCTTCTTCTCCACAGTCCAGTTGCGCAGAAGATACAGAAACTTGAAAGTGCGCACCACCAGACTTAAGGATAGCTTTGTCCCCTCTGTTATCAGACTTCTGAATGGTCATTCCACAAGCTAGGGTGCTGTCTGATTCTCCCCTACCCCATTGCAGATATCAGGGCATCACAGTGGCGCAGCGGTAGAGTTACTGCCTTACAACACCAGAGTTCGATCCTGACTACGAGTGCTGTCTACACAGAGTTTGTACACACTCTCTATGACCACGTGGGTTTTCTCCGGGTGCTCCAGTTTCCTCCCATATTCCAAAGACGTGCAGGTTTGTAGGTTATTTGGCTTCTGTAACTTGCCTCAAGTGTGTAGGACGCAAAACTAGTGTGCGAGTGATTGTTGGATAGCACGGACTCGGCAGGCTGAAGGGCCTGTCTCCACACTGTATCTCTGTTGTGTCTGGAACTGTTGCACTACAATGCTGAGATCTATATTCTGCACTCTGCATATTTCTCTTCACTTTACCTACTGTACTTGGCCTTGGCTTGAGGGTTTATGCATTGTAGTATCTGATTTAATTGGAGAGCAGGCAAAACAAAGCTTTCACTGCATCTCACAAAACATGATAATAATAAAACAAAACCTAAATCTAATCATCTGAGAATTTAGTTCTCGTCTTGTATGGCCTCCCTTTCATTCCTTCTCCATGAGTGGTCTTGCTTTCTTCCAATGAAACTTTATTAAAGCTCTGGAATTCTCTTACCATCTTCCTCTTTTTTTAACAATGTTTCTCAAAACGCATTCCCCCAGCCAGACTTTGCACACATCTCCATCTTTGTCTCTGCTTCTGTTTTATATCTGTGTTGTCAAGCTGTGAAGGACCAGAGGATATTTTGCTAAGTTATAGATGCGGTGTAAACACAAACCGCTAACTACCCGCTTTGAGGCTATTGGAAAGAGAATCATTCTCAATCAAAGGCCATCACAATGACTCACCATTTGTCCCACACCCCGTTCCAGAATCCTTCCACCCCAAACTGCAAAGAATTTGGGCATGTTTGTCAGAAAGGTTCCATTAAAACCCTCATGGAGGAGGTTTCACAGAAGTAAATATTAATCTATCAGTGATAGCCAGATAGATTTGACATGACCCACAAAGTCACCCACATGTGGAATTGCATTCTTTAAAAGCAAAGCTGAAAACTGTTTGGATTAATTGGTAGCATGTATGGTTCTGTTGGTTGAAATGCCGTTCCAAAGAGCTAAATACAAATATCTAAACTGACGCTGGATTGCTAGACGCGCTAATTTGCAAAAGATACATTACATTGAAACATCACCCCTCTGGTCTCAAGATCCTGAAGTCAAATGTTAACCCTATAATTAGGTCAAAAGGTATCCCATAATAGACACAAAATGCTGGAGAAACTTAGCAGGACAGGCAGCTTCTATGGAGAGAATGAATGAGTGATGTTTCGGGTCGAGACCCATCTTCAGACTGAAGAGATTTGTCCTGAAACGTCACCCATTCCTTCTCTCCAGAGATGCTGCCTGTCCTGCTGAGTTACTTCAGCATTCTGTGTCTATCTTTGTTGTAAACAAGCAAGTTCCTACAGGTATTCCTTAATGCTCACCAATAAACATTGATTATTTGCTAGTGTCTGTGAGACCTCTCTGACTACATCACTACTTCACTAACTTTCAAAGATTTTGGAGCATCTAAAAGTCATGTAAATTGTTGAAAAAGTGCAGGCCTTTCTTTTTAAAAAAAACAAGGAACTGCAGATGCTGGTTTACACAAAAGGACACAAAGTGCTGGAGTCAGCGGGTCAGACAGCATCTCTGGAGAGCATGGATAGATAGGTGACATTTTGGATCGGGAACCTTCTTCAGACTCAAGACCTCAGACCCAGTTTGAAGAAGGGTCCTGACCCGAAACATAACCTACCCGTGTTCTCCCAAGATGCTGCCTGATCTGCTCTGTTACTCCAGCACTTTGAGACCTTTTTTTTCACATGTCTGGAGTGTTAGATAGAAAATCTATTTTTTTGAAGATCATTGTGTAAGACAGCGATAATCTTCTTAAACAATTACAAAACACTTAATGAAGATGGAAAAAGATTGCTTGTGATTTGCAGTTTCAATATTTTCCTTTCATGTTTTATTCAAAGGGTCACTTAACCCAGTTGAATTTTGCCTGCAGTTCAGTACATCTTACTATACATAAACACATCTCAGGTACAATAGAAGTGTATAGGAATAATACGCTGAGACATTATACAAGAGGCGCCAGGTTTGGCTCCATTTTCAAGTCCTAATTGTTATAAGTGCAGAGTTTCTTAACCTGACATGAAGCCCGTTGTCCTGGCGCCGTTGCAGGGTCGGCCTGGCCAAGCGTACGTAGTTGGTGTCCTCCACTCCTGCTCCACCACTCTGTGCAGCTGATGGTCGCATCTGTCCACGCGCTCGGCCTGTTGGAGCGGCTCCCCGATCTAGCCGAGCCCCAGGCTGCTGCTGTGCCTCCAGCGGCCCACTCCTCTCCACTGTGGAGGTCCACGGCCCTGCCTCCCATATGCTCGGCTCCTAGATTAGGGCTGTTATGTAGGGGGAGTGTATTCCAGAATACAAGCCATCTCTGGTCTCATTACCAGGCCAGGCTGACTCCTACATCATAGATCCAATGCCGCTGCCAGGACAACAGGCTTTAAAGGCCAAAACAAGACTCGATATTTTAAAGAACATGATATCTGAAATGGCCCCAGAAACATGGTGACTCTTTTATGTATTGGCTCAGAAGAACTGTACTCTATCGTTTCAATAGATTCGCCACGATCTACTACAACAACTAAAGCTGAGGTGTGTTGGAATTTCATCTTTGCAGAGGCTGACGAGTTGGTTTTGCTTAACCAAAAGCTACTGATACATTGAGTAAACCACAAAGTGCCAGAGTAACTCAGCAGATCGGGCAGCACCTGTGGAGGGAATGGGTTGGCCATGTTTTGGGTCGGGCCCCTTCTTCAAGATTCCAGCATCTCCAATTCTTTGCTGTGATTCACAACCTTCACATTTTCAGGATAAAAAAGAGAATGAATAGGAGCGAAATCAATTGTGACAAGGGGAAGTAAAGAAGTTTTGTTCTTATGGAAACGTTTCCTGAAATTACATATATGCAATTTGGAGGAAATAATTGAGGGAGGATTTATAAAACCTTTTATGTTTCTGGCATGGATGTTTCTGGCATGGATGTTTCCATTTGTGTCTCAGTCAATGATGAATACTAATACCATTTTGATATTTTAGAAGGACGATTGTTAGCATTAAGAAGACACAACGAGCAGTACACGCTGTGAGATGGAGACTGAGTGCATTTAGCAGATGATTTACACTAGTCAGCATTATTTTCCATTATACATTATGTGCTGGAACAATCTCTGCTGTGAGTGGAATCAACTCAATCACCCCTCCCTCCCAGTATTGGCTGCACTGACTAATCCATGTGGAATGAGCTAATATAATCATTGCTAAGTGACTCATGGTTTACACACATAGTAACCTGCTGTCAGATTACATTTAAAGTGATAATACCCATTCTATTGCTGCGGGTAGATTGAGATTGTTTACTACTTCACGACAATGACACACTGTAGATTTCCTTCCCCGTCAACGGGAGATTATCTCACATCAGGGCGGCACGGTGGCGCAGCGGTAGAGTTGCTGCCTTTGAGCACCAGAGACCAGGGTTCGATCCTGACTACGGGCGCTGTCTGAATGGACTTTGCACATTCTTCCCATGACTGCATGGGTTTTCTCCGGGTGCTCCGGTTTCCTCCCACACTCCAACGAAGTGCGGGTTTGTAGGTTAAACGGCTTCTGTAAATCGCCCCTAGTGTGTAATATCGAACTAGTGTATGGGTGATTGTTGGTCGGCGTGGACTTGGTGGGACAAACGGCCTGTTTACATGCTGTATCTCTAAACTGGACTAAAGTAAAAACTTGCAGTCTACACCAAACTATCCTTCAATATGCATGTTTCCACTGTATTCAAGATGTACCTCAGTCTCTTTTGCTGCGTTTCAACCAAGTAATACACTGCAGCGATTTGACCATCAGGATCAAACATCTCCATTAGCCCAACTTCCATGTTAGGTCAAACATCACCTTTACATGGCTGAACAATAAATGTGCCTTTGTGAGAGACAAGCTCATCCACGATACAATACTAAATATTATTATACATTGGCATGTAACCACCTTTGAAAAATGAAGGCTATATCAAGCTGGGAACTGTAAAATTAAATGTAAAAGCAGAACAAAGTGATTAGAAAAAAAACCTAGAGTGCTGGAGGAACTCAGCGGGTCACAGATACATGCACAGATACATAGACAATAGGTGCAGGAGTAGGCCATTCAGCCCTTCGAGCCTACATTGCCATTCAATGTGATCATGGCTGATCATCCACAATCAGTACCCAGTTCCTGCCTTCTCCCCATATCCCTTGATTCCGCTAGCCCTAAGAGCTCTATCTAACTCTCTTTTGAATGCATCCAGTGAATTGACCTCCACTGCCTTCAGAGGCAGAGAATTCCACAGATTCACAGCTCTCTGGGTGAAAAAGTTTTTCCGCATCTCAGTTCTAAACGGCCTACCCCTTATTCTTAAACTGTGGCCCCTGGTTCTGGACTCCCCCAATATCGGGAACATGTTTCCTGCACCTAACGTGTCCAAACCCTTAATAATTTTATATGTTTCTCCAGGCAGCATCTGTGGAGCGAATGGATGTTTTGGATGGGATCCTTCTTCGGATTATTGGACCTGGTGCTACAGGTGAAAGGCACAGTCCATTTAGCCTTGGCATGTCTCTGTTATAGCACGGCACATAGGTGACATGGCTTGCTTCTATTAGTCGGCTTTTCTGAATATTTACCTTCAATTATATGGTTCAATGGTTGAATGGTGCTATTATGGCCACATGTACACATGTACACATGGTGCAGAAGCGAAATTATTTGCTTACAAACAGTCCAATAGAGTATTATCATACCCAAGCACCTTCTCTCAGCTCTGATGAAGGATTGTAGAGCTGAAATGTTTATGCTGACAGGCTTAAAGGGCCGAGAATCTCCAGTAATTTTCCATTTTACCTCAGATATTCATCATCTGTATTTTTGGAGATGTTTATGGCCCTAAGATCTCACCTGACCAGTATTCCCTTTTAATCTTCCTGGACAATTAGTAACTAGGGTGGCACTTAGAAAAGATAAATCAAACAATCTTTAATCTTTTACTCCTACATGGTATGTATTCCTGCATGAGGAATATAGAATTTAAGTTGAATTCAAGGAAATAATGAGTAGGTTTTTAGTTCACAACTATGACAAGTATAATACTTTAGCTTGCTTTTCCCTGCTTCCAATTTACTTGGCATAAATTAATTGAATGAACTATTGTAATTAGTTTCTTCTCTCTTCATGGGCAGGGTGGGCTTTGTGACACTTCCCAAGAAAACCTCCAAAAATATGAATTAGAAATATGACATTGTGACACAGCTAGAATAATAAGGATTTTGTTTTAAATTTACTTTGTGCAAGTGCCATGTGCAGCCAGTTTCCAAGTTCCTAGTGGTTAGTTTATTTCAGCCCTATTCAATTTAAATGGCCCAAATCTAGGGTTGAAGCAAAATATTTTTTTAATTTCACATGTGCAGCATGAAGCAATGGATTGCTGAATTAAAACTGCCAGAGCAGTTACAATTCCGACAATCTATGTTGTCATTTTCAAAATGTTATTCCAACAGAGAGCTTCAAGAATCTGGATCCAAATAAAACCAAAGAGATCAGGGTCTAGAAATATGTCCCTGAAACTTTTCTGGTGTTAAAGTCGCATTAGTGATCTTCCTAGAGCTGTGTCAAAGAGCTGGGCACCGGAGAAAACCCACGCAGTCACAGGGAGAACGTACAAACTCCGTACCGACAGCACCGAGTGCAATCGAAATCGAACTCTGGTGTTGGAAGGCAGAAACTCTACCGCTGAGCCACCGCGCCACCTTCTAATATTTTGTCTGCAGTATAGACCTAGGCCTAAGATCAGACCAATAAAATATACATTCCACATTTATTAACATCATATAACACCACTATTTTGTACATTAATAAAAAGTTCTTAACACTATTCCAATTAAAACAATATTATAACAATATTACAAAACAAACTCCGGTCTTAAGAGAATGCACTTTAAGATATTTCTAATATCAACAGTAATTGGACTTCTTGATCTTTGGATCGCAGTTATGGCAATTTATTTGAAGCTATTTCTCTGATTGACTTTTCTGTTGCTTTTCCAATTTTCTGTCACACTGGGAGGTAATGTCCTTCCTCTCAGACTAAAACACTCCCATTGTTCTTGTCTTTGGAGACATAGAAACATAGAAATATAGAAAATAGGTGCAGGAGTAGGCCATTCGGCCCTTCGAGCCTGCACCGCCACTCAATATGATCATGGCTGATCATCCAACTCAGTATCCTGTACCTGCCTTCTCTCCATACCCCCTGATCCCTTTAGCCACAAGGGCCACATCTAACTCCCTCTTAAATATAGCCAATGAACTGGCCTCAACTACCTTGTGTGGCAGAGAATTCCAGAGATTCACCACTCTCTGTGTAAAAAATGATTTTCTCATCTCTGTCTTAAAAGGCTTCCCTCTTATCCTTAAACTGTGACCTCTGGTTCTGGACTTCCCCAACATCGGGAATAATCTTCCTGCATCTAGCCTGTCCAACCCCTTAAGAATGTTGTAAGTTTCTATAAGAAAGAGACCGCTGACAGCAGGGGGCAGTCTCGAGGCCCTTTTCTCAAAGACCTCAATTTTGTGACTAACTTCTGCAGAGGGTGTAAAAAGAACATTCCGTTCCAAATGCTTTCTGGCCATACAGACTGAGCACTGCCTGGCATCTGAACTGTCCTCAACAGGGTTTGGCTAGAAAGCTTGTGATTTTACTCAGGCTCCTCATTTTTCCTCGCACTGAATTGCTGATATAGAACATAGAAGATAGCACAGTAGAGCACAAGAACAGGCCATTCGGCCCACAATGTCTGTGCCGAACATGATGCATTTACAATCGTTTATCTAGCTGCACATAACCCATACGGCTCCATTCCCTGCATATCTATATGCCTATCCAAATATCTTTTAAATGCCACTAACATATCAGGTTCAAGCACTGCCCCTGGCAACATGTTCCAGGCACTCACCAGCTAATGTGTAAAGAAACTTGCCCCAAACACTCTCTTTACAATGTTCTCCTCTCACCTTAAAGTGATACCCTGTGGTATTTGATTTATTTCCATCCTGGGAAATATATTTTAACTATCTACCCTGTCCATTCCTCTCCTAATTTTATATAAGAACATAGAACATAGAACAACACAGCACAGGATCGGGCCCTTCGGCCCACAATGTTTGTGCTGAACATGATGCCATGTTAAACTCATCTCTCCGTGAGGTTCCCGGAGGTTGCCGGAGGTGTTTGTCAGTCTCCCTACCTGCTTCCACTACCTGCAACCTCCGGCAACCACCTGCAACCTCCGGGAACCGCACGGAAACCTTGTGTGGGGCGCAAAGTCTCCAGAGGTTTCTGTTCAGGTTTCCTAAAGTGGGATAAAGGGTCTTGCCATTGGCTGCATATTCTCTCCTTATATTTAACCTTCCAAAGTGCAACACCTCACACTTACTTGGGTTAAACACCTGTCATTTCTTTGCCCATTTTTGCAGCTGATCAATATCGCGCTGTATCTTCTGACGGCCTTTCTCACCATCTGCAAATTCTCCAATTTTGGTTTTATCAGCAAACTTACCAACCCATCTACATTTGCGTCTAGGTCATTCTTTCCTCATATGACAGTCCCGCCATTCCGGGAATTAACCTGGTGAACCTTGCTGAAATTAGGAGACCAAAACTGCACATAATAGTTCAGGTGTTTTTAAGAAACATTTATACAGGTACATAAATAGGATATGATTAGAGGGATATGGGCCATACGCAGGTAGGTGGGACTAGTGTAGAAGGGACATGTTGGTCGTCGTGGGCAGGTTGGACTGAAGGGCATTTCCACGCTGTACAAAAATGATTCATAACGAGTTGGTCTCCATTCGTCGTTTTTTTGGAATCATATGGTGCAACACAATTGTAAAAAATAACTGTTTCAGGACTGGACGAGGGTTGGTCAAGATTATAAATAATGATCTCCTTTTCTTTTTTATTTTATTTTCTTTTCTCTATTCTCTCTCTCAACTTTCTTCATTTACTCGTTTTCTTTTTTCACACACTATATATTTCACATCTTTCTATCCTTTACTATCTAACTTCTTTTTCTTATTCTAATCTTTTTTCAGTGTAACAAAAAAAAAAAAAGAAGTTGTACATAAAATGTATTATGAAAATATATATTAGGCACTTTGGTGCAATATGACTGTACTTACTTCTAATAAAATAAAATATTAAAAAAAAAAAAAAAAAAAAAAAAAATGATTCTCTGACTCATGACCTCCCCCTCCCACCAATTCTTTCTCCTCAAACTCACCCCTCCTTCCCTGGGCCCCCCTGGACTCCCACCTATTTATTCGCAGCTCTTCAATCCTCTCACCTTTTATCTCTGGTCTTTGCTCCAAATATCTGCCTATCAAAACTGCCCCTCGCCTACATCCGCCTATCACCCCCTTTATTCTGCTTCTCCCCCTCTTCCTTTTTTATTCCCTTCCCCCTTAATCAGTCTCCACCCAAAACCTCACCTATCCATGTGCATCTTGATTTGTTGAGTTACTCCAGCACTTTGTGTCCTTTTACATGTTGCCCAGCATCTGCAGTTCCTTGTTTCTAAACATTGACCGTTCTATCTTTGTTCTCACAGGCAGCTTCAACCAAACCTTTGCTGGGAAATCACCTTATTTTCCGTTCTGGCCGCGCTCCAAACCTCCAGTCTTAACATTAAACATCCACTGCAAAAATCAAACTGCTGGAGCGACTCAGCGGTTCACGCAGCCTCTGTTTGGCGAGGGGGAATTGCCTATGGTTTGCGTCAAGACCTTAGATCAGGACCTTGGAGACAGATCCAATTATAGCTTTCAAACTTTGCTGAATAAATAACTGAAAATGAAGAATTTGTAGGTCTTTGGGGAGTCTGGTGAGCTGGATTATTCTTCCATGGGGCCAATGTCTTGATGGCCAAATAGTCTCCATCATGCTGTGATCCTTCTGTGAATCTATAATTATTTCCATGGTCATCTAATTCCGGAGGTGCACAGCATCCCCTTGAAAATGAGAGGCCTGGACAATGTATATTCTTCTTCAAAAGTTGATCTTGCCAATTGGTCTCCACATGTTGTGAGCTGGGCCTGTTCCATGCTGGTCTTGTTTCCACGCTGTATGACTCCATGACCTGGTGGCACTGGATCGATGAAGTAAGGGTGGGCGTGGCCCAGCACGATGCCGTTGGTTCCGCCCACCGCCGCTCCGTGTAGCTGCCGCAGACTGCGCTCGATCTGCTCGCTCACCGGGCTGCCGTAGGTCCCACCGCCGACACCACCATGACCCGCGACCACCGCAGCCATTTTGTCAATCTTCCCCAGCGGCCGCCCTCTGCTCTGTGCGCCGGGGTCACCCTGAGCCCGTCACAAAACCTTAGAGCACTTTCCACAGTCGCGGGAGGTGAGCTGGTGGATTGTTGATGGCTGCTAGCATTCCCCTTCACCTCCGCAAACACGTGCGGTTCAGCACGGTGGTGCAGCGGTGGAATTGCTGCCTCGCAACGCCAGAGACCCACGTTCGAGCCTGACTGTGGGCGCTGTCTGTACGGAGTTTGTACGTCTCCCTGTGACTGCGTGGGTTTTCTCCGGGCACACCAAAGACATACAGGTTTGTAGGTTAATTGGATTTGCTAAAAATTGTAAATTGTCCCTAGTGTGTGTAGGATAGAACTGGTTCTCGTGGATCACTTGTCAGCGCAGACTCGGTGGGCCGAAGGGCCTGTTTCCATCATGTATCTCTAAAACTGAACTGAAATAAAATAAAGTCATCCTTGATCCTGAGAGACCTCTTTGAACCGAAAGTATCAGATTGGAATGTAGAGTGGGCGGGTAATGGGAAGTGGGATTTAATAAATGTGTTTTGATTGTGAGGTGCATGTAACGTGTGTACACTTGGAGGAAAGAGGGAATGCGCAGTCACGATAAAAGGCATTATTGTGCCGATGAAGCACGTGAATGTACCTTGTAGCTAGTCTAACCTTGGCTTAAAGTCCTGTTGGTTGGAGTTTGATTGGCTACCATCATTTACGTCTGCAAGGTCCATCCGGCAACTGGTGGCCTGGTACCTCCTTTAATCCGGTCTAAACTTTGAGAGTGCACTTGAAATCCCCGGAGATTCCCCCGAAATGTGGTGCCTAGGTCGGGTGAGGTGGCCGATCTGGACCTCACCGCAACCTCCCCGCTAATTGGAGGGTTGAATTTGCCCCCTGCGGCCAGGTTAGTGGAACTCAGTCTTGGCCGGACCAGGCAGATCCGTTCCCATAGCCGATTACCGCGGCCAACTTTGTGGGCCGGTTGCTCGGACCCCCAAGGCTGTGACCTTTGTTGGTCTGGCCAAATGGACGATCTGGCAAGGCTCTGGAACCAAGGGTGCCGGAAAATTGGTGGTGATCCTGTAGTGTGGCTGAATGATAGGAGAACCAGAGAAGAGATCAAGGGATGCCAGAGTGAAGACAAATGCAGAGAGCCTTGTACCTAGGGCAGAGGAATCATGAACCAGAGGACATAGGTTTAAGGTTCGAGGTAAGAACTTGAGAGGAACTTTTTCATTCAGAGGCTGGTGGGTGTATGGAATGAGCTGCCAGAGGAGATAGTTGAGGCAGGTACTATAACAGCATTTAAAGGATATTTGGACAGGTACATGGGTGGGAAAGATAGACAGGGATATGGGCTATGCAAAGCAAAGCTTTTGAATGTACCTCAGTACACATGATAAAAATAAACCCAAGGTAGTCAAAAATGCTGGAGAAACTCAGCGGGTGGAGGCAGCTTCTATGGAGCGAAGGAAATAGGCAACGTTTCGGGTTGAAACCCTTCTTCAGAAGAATTCAGAAACTCTGTTTGAAGAAGGGTTTCAACCCGAAATGTTGCCTATTTCCTTCGCTCCATCGATGCTGCCTCCACCCGCTGAGTTTCGCCAGCATTTTTGTCTACCTTCGATTTTCCAGCATCTGCAGTTCCTTCTTAAACAAATAATAAACCCAACCCTACTGAAACCATCATGGCTTTATACTTTCAGAATAATTTCACTTAAAATGTCTTCAATTGAACCCATCCCCCAATAAAGTGTTCAGCCATTATTTGACAACTCGTTATAGTTAAAAAATAATTCAAGTTAATGAAAATGTGAAAAATCAGTTAAAAGATAATTATATTATTGTTAATTTAAAAATGTGTGCACAGTGAAAAGGATAAATAAAAATCTTTGTTAAACTTTAAGTCAATTGCTCCACTAAAATGAAGACATTTGGACAGGTATTTGGATAGGAAAGGGATATGTGCCAGGTGCAGGCTGGTGGGGCCTTGGTCGACATGGGCAAGTTGGGCCGAAGGGCCTCTTTCCATGCTGTCTGTCTCTGTGATCCTATGAACACGTTACAGAGAAACGGCTATGAGACAGCCTCCTTTGTATGTCGTAAGAAACTTGAGAAAATATGTTTTTAATTCTGTGGGTTTACTATTTGTTGACATAGTTGATGAGTTAATTTTACTCTAAAACCAAAGCCAATATTATCTGACGTTATGGACCTGCTCAAGTTGCTTCCAAAGAGGCAGGAGAATTAAGCAAGTAAGTGCATGACCCGCAGGTTTGCTTAGAACATTGAGCAGTGCCTTCCACCCAAATACTCTCGCAAATGTGAGGCTTAGCTGTGAAAATGCCTCACGAACGCAAATCATTTTGGCTGCCTGACTTAGAGCCTGTTTGAAACAGGTAGTCGATGCATATGAAGGGAGGAACTGACTGTGGGAATGGAATGAGAAATAGTTTGAAGTGAAATCAATTACTTTTGTCAGTGAAGAACCAGGATTATTATTCCCACCATTTGTTTATACATCGGGGCAGCAGTTCAAGAGAAGATAGACACAAAATGCTGGAGTTACTCAGCGGAACAGGCAGCATCTCTGATGAGACCCTTCTTCAGACCTGAAACGTCACTCATTCCTTCTCCCCAGAGATGCTGCCTGTCCTGCTGAGTAACTCCAGCATTTTGTGTCTATCTTCGGTTTAACCGGCATCTGCAGTTCCTTCCTACACAGTTCAACAAAGCACTGGAAATCTATGGAACCGATGATTCAGGAAAGACATTGCAAGTTCAGCCACACAGTCTAATGGCTGGTGTAACTTTACGATCTGATTTTAAACTCAGTGCATTTGTTTAGTTACCTTTGATAGACTGAGACAGAAAGCAACTGATTGATACCTGGACAGTTTGTTCAACACAGAATATTTCCTGAAATGAAATTCCAGCTCTGATTTCATTCATTTCTCTTTTTTTTTTAGTTAATTAAAGCCACTTGTTTTTCATTTTGGAACGGCTCTGAACAGGAAGTTATCCTAGCTGGAGTAAAATCTCTTCAGGTTTACTGGCCCCATGCTGGAATGTAATGGGAGGTAAATTGCTGGACCAAAATATGTATTGCTTCAAATATTAGAAAATAGTTGAACATTCTAGACTCAAATCGCAAATCTCCCCACCCAACACCTGAAACAGCAGAAGAGGGAATGCATATGGTTTCTGCATCTAATTTACAACGCTTGAAGATTAAGGTTTCAAAAACAAATGCATCAAAAATCTAGCATGAGTTCCAGATAAGAATAGTTGTTTCCAGTGCTGTAATGTTACTTGCCAAAATGTTCAGAATGGATCTTGTATCTAATTTACTCTTAATTTATTTTTATCCATCTGCAAGTACCCATTACAGAAGTACCCTTAAATATTGTTGGCCCCTTCTTTTCAGGGAATAAAGGGATAGTAAGAGCAGAATAGAATTGTTAAATAGCCAGCTCTTCCTCTTTAGAACATCATAAGATATCATGATAAAATATACAGCATGGAACCAGGCTCTTCACCCCACCAAACCCACACCGACCATTTCATTTTGTGTGTTCTTTGTACCTTGTTATACCTCTAGATTCTCTCTCCCCTGACTCTCAGTCTGAAGAAGGGTCTCGACCCGAAACGTCACCCATTCCTTTTCTCCAGAGATGCTGCCTGACTTGCTGTGTTACTCCAGCATTTTGTGTCTTTCTGACCATCGATCACCCGTTCACACTGATTCCTATGCTATCCCATTCCCTATGCAATAAGGGCAATTTACAGAGGCCAATCGACCTGCAAACCCATCTTTGAAATATGGGAGGAAACCAGAGAAAGCCTGTACAGGCAGCACCCGTGGCCAGGATCGAACCCGGGTCTCTGGTGCTGTGAGGCAGCGACTATCGCTGTGCCACTGTGCCTCCCAGTGAAAATATTTACCCATAGTTTCCTATTAAATCTTTCCTCTCACGCCTTAAACCTGTGCCCTCTGGTTCAAGCAGTGGTTCTAGAAGCAGACAAAAGATAGAGGGGCAGGTGGGGAGAGGGGAAAGTGCTGGTATAAACAGCTGGTGGAACACTACAGTTACTGGTGCTGGAATCAGAATCGTAAGGTAGGTGGTAGTGAGAGACATTGGGGGGAGATGAGTCAGAAGATGGAGCCAGATACAGATGGGAGAGGAGGAGCAGATCCCTATTGGTGTGTAGAGGGTGGAGGGAGCAGGAGAATGAAGATGGGAAAGTGGGAGATATGGGACAGGGGTGGGAAACATGATGGAGATAAAACATGAAGGAAAACTAGAGAATTGGAAGGAAATTGGGGGTGGTGGGAAGAACAGAGTCGTGGATTATCTAAAATTAGAAAACAATGTTGATGCCATTGTGGATTCCCCAGGCAGAATATGAGGTCTTGTTCATCAGCTTGCTCCGGATTCCAGCATCTTCACACCTCCTATGTCCTCCCTATTTAGAAATTGCTTGCCAAGCAACCAGCTCATTAACAGGCTGAATACCAGGCAGTCAGAAGGTGGAAATGTCAAAGACACAATGTCAAAGAGGGCACTAAATGAAATCTACTGTAGGAAAGATGTTGCTAAGCTGCAAAGAGTGCGGAGAAGATTCATGAGGATGTTGCCAGGACTTGAGGGTCTGAGCTGTAAGGAGAGATTGGGCAGGCTAGGGCTTTATTCCTTGGTGCGCAGGAGGATGAGGGGTGATCTTATATGATCATGAGGGGAATAGATTGGGTGAATGCACAGCCTTTTACCCAGAGTAGGAGAATCAAGAACCAAAGGACATAGGTTTAATGTGAGAGGGGAAAGATTTAATAGCAACCTGAGGGGCAACTTTTTTCACACAGAGGGTGGTGGGTAAATGGAACAAGCTGCTACAGAGTGTAGTTGGGGCAGGTGCTACAACATCATTTGGACAGGTACATAGACATGAAAGGTTTAGAGGGTTGCGGACCAAATGCAAGCAGGTGGGCCGAATGTGGATGAGGCATCTTTGTCTGCATTGGCAAGTTGGGCCAAAGGGCCTGTTTCCTTGCTGTATGATTCTATGTCTCTATGAGATGTGCAGGCAATTCACTTACATAAAGAGTAGTGGGTGCCTAGAACACACTGCCAAGGGGTGGTGGAGGAGGCAGGTACAATAGTGGCATTTAAGGGGTTTGGGGGAGACACATGGAGTGATACGAATCATGTGCTGACAGAGGAGATTATTTTAACTTGGCATCATGTTTGGCAGGGATATTATGGACCAAAGGACAGGTTCCTGCACTGCACTGCTCTATGTTTTATTTTCCAGCGTTTTCTGTTTTTTATATCAGGGATGTGCAGGGATTTCCGACAGACCCATGTTACAATCTCCTTAGTCTTCTCAATGAACACTATTATATTTTAGCACTTGTAATGAGGAAGGTAGAACGCTTGATGGCTCAGTGGCTGAGTCGTCTTTATGATGCATTGGTTAAAACTGCATTGAAACTGAAGAGCAAATGGATTTCACATTACATAGGTGATGAGTGGGTTAACATTGAAGGTGGTGTTTAAGAAACATTATACACATATTTCTACTGAAGAGCATCCATCTGTGAAAATAAGCAGAGAAAGAATGTCTTTGCCAAAGATTCCAGCATCTGCATTCTCTTGTATCTCCCGAGACTGAGTCTGATTTGGCTTTGTTGTTTTCTTTGAGGTTTCAATCTGACACCAAGAAGTAGATGGATGCGGGGGGGGGGTCTGCCTGGATTTTGTGGGGCCCCAGCTGCAGAAACACTCGACAGCTTCAGATGTCCCATATGAAGTCTTGCACACCTTGTGTGCACTATCCTAAGGGTGGCACAGTGGTGCAGGGTGGCGTAGTAGTGCAAATGTGACACGGTTGTGCAAATGTCACACGGTTGTGCAAGGGTGGCATAGTGGTGCAAGGGCAGCACATTGGTGCAGCAGTAAAACTACTGCCTTACAGCGCCAGAGACCTGAATTTGATCCTGACTATGGGGGCTGTCTGTACTGAGTTTGTACATTCTCTTTGTGACCGTGTGGGTTTTCTCCGGGTGATTCGGTTTCCTCCAACATTCCAAAAGCATGCAGGTGTGTAGATTAATTGGCTTCTGTAAAATTGTCCCTCGTGTGTGGGTTAGAACTAGTGTATTGGTAATTAATGGTCAACATGGACTCAATGGACTAAAGGGCATGTTTCCAGAGATAGATAGATAGATAGATAGATAGATAGATAGATAGATAGATAGATAGATAGATAGATAGATAGATAGATAGATAGATAGATAGATAGATAGATAGATAGATAGATAGATAGATAGATAGATAGATAGATAGATAGATAAATAGATAGATAGATAGATAGATAGATAGATAATAATAATAATAAATTTTATATTTAATGGGCGCCTTTCATACAAAATCTCAAGGACACCTTACATAGTAATCGGAATAAAAACATATAATCGGAGTAAAACAAGTAATTAAAGACATCACAATGACACAAATTAAAAACAGAATTCAATCCAAAAACAGAAAATCAAAAACACAGTGTGAAGAGAGAGCAGCGGCAACCAAATCGTGCCAGCGTCCACTCTCTCTTCACGGCAGCCATCTTGGACACAGACCTACAAGACTACAGTTAGACAAAAAAAAAAAAACAGATAGATAGATAGATAGATAGATAGATAGATAGATAGATAGATAGATAGATAGATAGATAGATAGATAGATAGATAGATAGATAGATAGATAGATAGATAGATAGATAAAGAGAGAGAGATGGATGAAGTAGATCAGGTTCCGATCAGATTCAGATTCAACTTTAATTGTCATTGTCAGTGTACAGTACAGAGACAACGAAATGCAGTTAGCATCTCCCTGGAAGAGCGACATAGAATATGATTTCAATATATAAATCTATTTACATGTATACAGACATAGTGTTTTTCCTGTGGGAGGAGTGTCCGGTGGGGGGGGGGGGGGGGGGGGGGTGATTGGCAGTCACCGAGGCACATTGTTGAGTAGAGTGACAGCCGCCGGGAAGAAGCTGTTCCTGGACCTGCTGGTCCGGCAACTGAGAGACCTGTAGCTCCTCCCGGATGGTAGGAGGGTAAACAGTCCATGGTTGGGGTGAGAGCAGTCCTTGGCGATGCTGAGCGCCCTCCGCAGACAACGCTTGCTTTGGACAGACTCAATGGAGGGGAGCGAGGAACCGGTGATGCGTTGGGCAATTTTCACCACCCTCTGCAATGCCTTCCGGTCGGAGACAGAGCAGTTGCCATACCATACTGTGATACAGTTGGTAAGGATGCTCTCGATGGTGCAGCAGTAGAGGTTCACCAGAATCTGAGGAGACAGATGGACCTTCTTCAGTCTCCTCAGGAAGAAGAGACGCTGGTGAGCCTTCTTGATCAGAGTTGAGGTATTGTGGGTCCAAGAGAGGTCATCGGAGATGTTGACCCCCAGGAACCTGAAGCTGGAAACACGTTCCACCTCCATCCCGTTGATGTGGATGGGGATGTGCGTGCCGCCCCTAGACTTCCTGAAGTCTACAATGAGCTCCTTGGTCTTCTTGGAGTTAAGGGCCAGGTTGTTGTCAGCGCACCATGCTGCTAAGTGCTGGACCTCCTCCCTGTAGGCCGACTCATCGTTGTTGCTGATGAGGCCAATCACCGTTGTATCATCTGCATACTTGATGATGGTGTTAGTACCATGTACAGGTGTGCAGTCGTAGGTGAAGAGGGAGTAGAGGAGGGGGCTCAGCACACAGCCCTGTGGAACGCCGGTGTTCAGGGTGAGGGTTGAAAAGGTGTGCTTGTCTAACCTAACAGACTGGGGTCTGTTGGTTAGATAGTCCAGTATCCAGTTGCAGAGGGAGGGGTCGATGCCCAGGTTACCGAGTTTGGTGATCAGTTTAGAGGGTATAATGGTGTTGAATGCTGAGCTGTAATCGATGAACAGCATTCTTACGTAAGTGTCTCTGTTGTCGAGGTGGGAGAGGGCGGAGTGAAGTGCCGTTGAGATGGCATCCTCCGTACTCCTATTCTTGCGGTAGGCAAACTGATAGGGATCCAATGTGGGGGGTAGGCAGCTTTTGAGGTGTGCCAGGACCAGCCTCTCGAAGCACTTGGTGATGATGGGGGTAAGTGCAACTGGGCGGAAGTCGTTGAGGCTTGCCGCAGTGGAGTGTTTTGGCACCGGCACGATGGAGGTGGTTTTAAGGCACGTGGGGACAACTGCTTGGGCAAGTGACAGGTTGAAGATGTCAGTCCAGACGTCTGTCAGCTGCGCAGCACAGGCCCTGAGGACGCGCCCGGGGATGCCGTCAGGGCCAGCAGCCTTACGTGCATTAGTCCTACTCAGTGCCACGTACACGTCGTAGGGGGTGAGTGTGAGGGGTTGGTGATCGGCAGGTAGCACAGCCTTGATGGCTGTCTCTAGATTGTCCCTGTCGAAGCGGCCATAGAAGCGATTAAGCTCCTCAAGGAAGGAGGCGTCGCTGGATGTGGGGGTGGTGTTGGTGGGTCTATAGTCCGTGATGGCCTGGATGCCTTGCCACATGCGTCGGGGGTCGGAGTTGTTGTTGAAGTGCTCCTCAATCCTGAGCTTATGGCAGTGCTTGGCCTTCTTGATGCCCCTCTTCAGGTTAGCCCTGGATGAACTGTAGGCTCGAGCATCGCCTGATCTGAAAGCGGTGTCCCGTGCTTTCAGCAGTAGCCTGACCTCGCTGTTCATCCATGGCTTCTGATTCGGGAATATGGTTACCCTAGAGAGAGATAGAGAGAGATAGAGAGAGATAGAGAGAGATAGAGAGAGATAGAGAGAGATAGAGAGAGATAGAGAGAGATAGAGAGAGATAGAGAGAGATAGAGAGATAGAGAGAGATAGAGGTCCTTGCAGCACCTGCACTTGTTTTAACCTGCACTTTCTCTGCTGCTGTAACACTACTACATTCTGTTTATTTTCTCTATTACACTACCTGTTGTACTTGTGTATGATATGATCTGCAGAAACAAAGAACTGCAGATGCTGGTTTACACCAAAGATAGAGACAAAGTGCTGGAGTAACACAGTGGGTCAGTCAGGATCCTGCCCCACTGAGTTACTCCAGCACCCATCCTTTTTGTTTGCAGATGCTGCCTGACCCGCTGAGTTACTCCAGCACTTTGTGTCCATCCATGTAATGATCTGCCTGGATAGTATATGAAACAAAGCGTTTGACTGTATCTCGGTGCATGCTACTACAATCCAATCGAATCCTGATTGTTTTAATATGTTTCTGAATGTCAGGAATACTGGGAGTATGGACACAGCTTTGTCCTCCTGTTTATATCACACCAGACTCTACTATCCGCAGAGCTTCATACTTTTGCTTCAAGTTGGCTCCTGACAACATACCAACACCACCAGGTCCATAAGACACAAGTCTACCCTACACACAGATCAGTGATGATCACAGATACTAGTTCTTTCCTCTGATGGAATGTATTGCTTTGAAGGAAATGTTTCTCTTTGATTCACAGCCCTGATATTGTCATAGACAATTATGTTTACGTTCAATGCCAAATATTATAGTACAACACCATGTGGAATTTATCACCAACTGCAATACTTTACCAGTGACCTTAAACTTCTTTGGACCGTATGGTTGTACAAATAAACATAATGGTGCCAGTATTCACACACAGTGATGTGTGTTCGTGTTTGTTGAGAACATCTTTCCTAAGGAACCCTTGAAAATTAAAAGGATTTATAGTCATATGAGTCTTCATTTTCATCTGATTGGGAAGTCCTTTAGACACACGCATGAAATCACAGCCCAATTCATGTGTAAAAAGGAACTGCAGATGCTGGTTTATACCGAAGATAGGTACAAAGTGTTGGAGTAACTCAGCAGGTCAGGCAGCATCTCTGGAGAAAGAGGATGGGTGACGTCTCAGGTCGGGACCCTTCTTCAGACTGAAAGTAGAGAGGAGGGAGCTGGAGGTAGGAAAAGGCCAGAACAAATTGGAGAACTTCTTCAAAGTAGGCAAAGTAATCATGTAGAAATGAACCACAGATGCTGGTCCATATGGAAGGTGCACACAAAGTGCTGGACTACACTTCTATACATTTTGTCTGCTCCACTGCAGAATCTCCTCATGATATGCCGACTTTGAAGAAGATCCCCGGTGTGTTTTTGGCTTTTCTTACCTCCAGTTCCCTCCCCTCTACTTTCAGTCTGAAGAAGGGTCTCGACCCGAAACATCACCCATCCTTTTTCTCCCGAGATGCTGCCTGACCCGTTGAGTTACTCCAGTTCTTTGTGTCTATCTACAGCCCAATTCATTCCTGGAGGAGGTCAGATGCTTCAGCTATGTACTGTGTAAAATTTGACCCATATTTCTCCTTTGAGCATTTTTAATAAAACATCTGACAGAAAGGATTACAACCATCTTGTGAAAAAGACGTGCCAACTTCTTTCCTTGAACTTTGGACCCTGGGAGAAACATTGAGTCACAGAGCAATTTGACATGGAGACCAGGCCCTTCAGCCCAACCAGTCCGTGCTGAAAGTAAACACCCAGTTACACCAATCCTACATTAATGCTTTCTTCCCCCACTTTCCAATGAACTATCGTCAAATCCCATCTCTCACGAGAGCGAAACTTACAGTGGCTAAATAATTGTCCATCCCACTTGTCTTTTGGATGTGGGAGGAAACCGGAGCACCTGGAAGAAACCCACACAATTACAGGGAGAACATGCAAACTCCACACAGACAGCAGACGAGTCATGACCACTGTGCTGCCAGAAATCCTTTAGAAAGATTCAACGTAGGATATTTCAAAATAATATTTTTATTCCGTTGTGGTTATTTATTACATATCATTAGCATGTATTTCCAGAGTGGATATTATGACCATGATTAGAACCCCCCCCCCTCACCTGCATTCACCTATTAATAGCTGGACTTTGGCCCACCCTCACCTCTCTTTTCTAGCCACCCTCCCCCTCCATCAGTCTGAGGAAGGGTCGGTCATCTGTCCACCCCCTCCACAATTGCTGACTGATCCCTTGAGTTCCTCCAGCACTTTGTTTTTTGTTCAAGATTCCAGCATCAGCTGTTCCTCGCATTTCCACATATTCTGCTCAGCACATCTTCAATTTCCTTTGAGAATTGTAATTTCAATGAATGTTTCATACTTAACATACGGTTTTAGTGTAATTTACAGAACTACATTGATCGTAATATTAAACAGCATTTTTTAATGTGGGATCTAATGGGTGAAATAACGCAATCGTCTGTAATGAAAGCAAAAATATGATGAGAATAATCAGCAGCTCAGGCAGAATCCTCATTTTTTTTAGATTTAGAGATACAGCACGGAAACAAGCCCTTCAGCCCACCAAGTCCATGTTGACCCTGTACACTAACACTACCCGACACACTAGGGACAATTTACAATTTTTACCAAAGCCAATTAACCTTTGTCTTTGGAGTGTGGGAGGAAACTGGAGCACCCGGAGAAAACCCATGTGGTCAAAGGTCAAAAGGTCAAAAACTTTATTTGCCATTTGTGCTTACACACATAGGAACTCTTGTGCGGCTATTCAGAGAGTCAAGTCAAGTTAAAAATTAAAGATTAAAAATTAAAAAATTTAAAAAAATTAAAAAGACACACAGAAGACACATAATCCATTAAAAAAAACACATACCACTCCAGAAATAAAAAAAAAGAAAATGCCTCAAAACCCTATACAAAGGGGAAAGTGAGAGCATTGTAACTTGCACAAACCCTATATCAGGACATCAGTTCATTTTGTTTTGTTTTGGCCAAGAGTCTCACTGTTGCAGGGAAGAAGCTCTTAAAAAAGCGCGTTCTATTTGTGGCGATACTGTCCGCTCGTCTGTGCCTGAGGTTGTATGTGCAGTTTTTGTGTTTGAGCAGGGAGTGAGCTGGATGTAGTGTGTCTCTAATGATTCTCTCTGCTCTTTTTTGACAGCGCTGTGTGTAGATTGTGTCCATGGAGGGGAGTTCCGTTCTGATAGTCCTCTCTGCAGTCTTTATGACTCTTTGCAGAGCCTTCCTCTCTGTCTGTGTGGTGTTTCCATACCACACCGTGATCACAGGGAGAACGTACAAACTCTGTACAGATAGCACCCATGGTCAGGATCAAACCTGGGTCCCTGGCACTGTTAGGCAGAAACTCTACCGCTGTGCCAGTGTGCTGCCTCTGTGGAGAAAGAAACAGCATTATTGGTTCAGTTTGATGTTCTTCAGACCTATCTAGGAATTCTAGTCAAGTCGAGGCTACACACGGACATATGGATTTCAGGCTGCAGTACATTGTGGACCCTACCGAGGACACTGTTGAGCCTTTAGTCAAAACTCTGATGATTTCATTTGTATCCGAGCCAACTTTAAGAGAACTACTGGTTTTCATCCAAAAAACAAAAGTGTCTGGGATACATTCAAACAACCTACTCCAGGAAAGAAAAAGAGCAAATGTCATGGAATGGAGGGAACTCACATGAGGCTGAGGTGTGGGGGTGGCAGCTGCATCATCTCATACAGAGAGTTTGTTTAAAACAACTCAGCAAGGCGTAAAACAGCCTTAGTTCAGGTAATTAATCCAAGACAAACACAAAATAGGACATGGAACCCTGTGCATCATTCTGTACAGTTGATGCAGATTGTTTATGGGGTTGGTGGGCAGTGACGTGTAGAACGGTGTGAGAATTAGATAATATATGCCAGTGATTTTAATACCATCATTAATTTGTAAAAGCAACAGTAAATTACAGATTCTAAATCAGCCTGATACACAAATGAGGTTAGCAAACTAACCAGCTAACCAGGCATAGTTTGTTGTTGGTATAGTTACCTAATTATTCATTCTCTACTAAAGTCAATCATTTAATATAACTTTGGAATTATATTTTAAACTACACATTGGTAGTGACACAGCTGGTAGTGCTGCACAGTGTCAGAGACCCGGCTTCGATCCTGATCTCGAGTGCTATCTATGTGGAGTTTGCATGTTCTCCCCGTGACTGGGTGGGTTTCCTCCAGGTGCCCCACTTTCCTCCCACATCCCAAATGCACATGGCCTTGGAGGTTAATTGGCCTCTGTAAAATTCCCCCTCGTGTGAAAGAAGTGGATGAAAATGCGGGATCTCATAGAACTAGTGTGAATGGGTGATCGATGGAGTCGGTGGAGTGAAGGGCCTGTTTCCATGCTGTATTTCCAAACTCAATTAAACTAAAAGCCAAGATATTCTATAGCAATGACATACCAGGGTGGAGTTGGGCTTGTTCAGGATATAAACTACAACTGGTGATTACAATTACACGAGCCGCAACTCAAGGCCTCATTGTCCTCATGAGATGTTTACCAATTTATGAAGTCAGAGATAATCAGAGCCATTGGCACTTAGAAGCACACCATTCAGTTTGGGGAAACAGTTTTCCCTCAGGAAAAGGTCTCTCTCTTTCATTATGTGCGTGAGTCATACCTGGAGAGTAGGTCACAAGGTCACTCCGGTAGGCAGCGCGACTCTCGTCTGCAGCGGCCTCTGCAGTCCGTCTGCGTTTTTATTATTTTATGTCTATGTTTTTATGTAGTTTTTGTTATTTTTGTTGGGGTATGTGTGTGGGGGGTGGGGGTGGTGTGGGGGGGTTGGGGTAACTTTTAAATCTCTCCCTGCACGGGAGACCCGACCTTTTCTTTGTCGGGTCTCCGTTGTCGTTGGGGCTGCAACGAGGAGCGGCCTCCAACAGGAAGACCGGGGGCTGTGGTGCCGACTACTCACCTCACCGTCGCGGAGCTGGCCGAGTCCAGAGCGGGTGGAGCTGTGGTGGACGCTGCTGCGACCCGACCCCCGGAGATTCGGTGGCTGCAACTGCGGGTTTGGCGGACGGTAACACCGGGAGCCCGCGGGTCCCTGGAGGGAGACCGCTTTTCGGGGCTTCCGCAGCGGCGACTTCTCCCGCCCGAGTTGCGGGGTTGAAGAGCACCTGGAGCGGGGCCTTACATCACCGCCCCGCGCGGCTTGGAATGGCGGCGGGTCTCTGCGAGCGCGCGCCGGGGGCTCTAACACCAAGACCCGGTGCGCGACCTTGCGTCACCCGGCGTGGCTTTAATGGCCGCGGGACAATCGCCACCGCCCAGCCGGGGGCTTTGACTTTGACTCTGACATCGGGGGGGAGAGTGCAGTGGAGAGAGAAGTTTTTTTGGCCTTCCATCACAGCAATGTGATGGATGTTTATGTAAATTATGTTGTGTCTTGGGTCTATTTGTTTGTAATGTATAGCTGCAGAAACGGCATTTCGTTTGGACCTCAAGGGGTCCAAATGACAATAAATTGAATTGTATTGTATTGTATTGTAAGGATATATTTGAGCCTTTGGTGAAGGCAGCCAGCATCATCAGAGACCCACACCATCCTGGCCACACACTGCTATCGGGAAGAAAGTACAGGAGCCTGAAAACTGTAACATCCAGGTTCAGGAACAGCTTCTTCCCTACAGCCATCTACACTACAGCCTAAACACTTCAACCTCAAATAAGCTCTGAACTACAATAGACTTTTATTATTATTATTGCACTACTATTGTTTGTGTTTTGAGTACGTGTGTTATGTGTATGTGCATATACATATATATGTACAGGTTAAAAAATATATATATATATATGTGTGAGTGTGTGTACTTGTGAGTATGAGTATATACACACACACACACACTGAACATTTTTTCTCACGCTTATCATATTGTTTACAGTGTACTATGTTTACATATTCTGTTGTGCTGCAGCAAGTAAGAATGTCATTGTTCTATCTGGGACAAATGACAATAAAACACTCTTCACTCTAAACTGTAAATGCATTAAAAATATCACAAAACCTTTTAGATAACACCTTTGACTGGAGTCTGTTTTAATCACTGAAGGGCTGGTGTTATTTTCCGCCGTGCTTCCAGCAGTGATTATATTCTTGGAATGAGTATGCTAAATTCTTGCAGTCTTGTAAAGACTTGCTGTTTGCCTGTCAACTGGCCTGGAACTCATAACAGGTCACAGCTGCAGTGAATTCCAGTACCTGATCCCTCCCAACCTTCCCAATGTGCTTTCCCAGCCTTGGATTGAATGTCTAGAATACTTAACAAACATATTTTATCCATTTCCACTATTTACAATGATCACATTGCAATCTATTATTAAATATAAATATATATATGTATTACACAGCTGTGATTACAAAATCAATAGTATTAAATATAAATGAGTGTGTTGATTAAACAAACATGCAAAACTAACGTGATGAGGCATATGGTTTGTATCCATTTTCTGGTGCCCCCTGAAGGGGGAAGGATGGGTTCTGTTAGAGTTGTACAGTGTGTGGAACTGCCATAGTTCTTGTCCCACATTGTGCTGTATAAGATGTGAGCAAACAGTGAAGAAAGAGGACGTGGTGCGATGGTGCAGTGGTAGAGCTGCTGCCTTACAGTGCCGGTGACTTAGGTTCGATCCTGACTATAGGTGCTGTAGACTTCAGACTTTAGATATACATTATGGAAACAGGCCTTTCGGCGCATCCAGCGATCACCTCGTACACTAGCACTATCCTACGCACTAGGGACAATTTACTATTTTACCGAAGCCAATTAACCTGTAAACCAGTACGTCTTTGGAATGTGGGAGGAAACTGGAGCACCCGGAGAAAACCCACGCGGTCACGGGGAGAATGTACAAACTCTGTACAGACAGCACCCATAATCAGGATCGAACCCTGGTCACTGGCGCTGTGAGGCAGCAACTCTACCGTGCCGCCATGATATATCTTTTGATAATCTAGCGAGGGTGAATGGCATGAACCTGTAGTGTGTTACCATGGCAACAGAACCCCCCTAAAATGACCAATGGTTCACCTAAACACTTTAATAAGTTGTAAATATTTAGATCGCCTGGTTAGTATTATTTTATTCCATGTTTGAGTTAGACCCTGAGCTGTGCAACGCCCATTCCCTCGATCAACGGCCCAGGACTATCTGCAAAAAATATTATTGTCATCCTTTACAAAATATATGTGGAAGGGCAGCACAGTGGCTCAGTGGTAGAGTTGCTGCCTCACAGCGTCAGAGACCCGGGTTCGATCCTGACATCAGGCCCTTTATGTGTAGAATTTGCACGCTTTTGCTGTGAACACATTCAGTTTAGTTTAGTTTATTGTCACATGTACTAAGGTAAAATGAAAAGTTTTTTGTTGCGTGCTATCCGGTCAGAGGAAAGGCATGATTAGAATCTAGCCGTACATAGTCTACAGATACAGGATAAAGAGAATAAGGTTTAGTGCAAAATAAAGCCCAGTAAAGTCCAATGAAATATAGACCAAGGGTATCTAATTATGTAGATGGTAGACAACTATGCTTCTTTCCCACATTTATCCCCACTCCACCCCTTTCCGCTTTCCATAGAGACCGTTCCGTCCGCAAATCCCTAGTTGACTCGTCCCTTCCCACCCACACCACCCACCCCCCCACACCACCCACACCACCCACCCCCCCAGGTACTTTCCCGTGCAACCGGAGGAGATGCAACACCTGTCCCTATACCTTCTCCCTCGACTCCATCCAAGGACCCCGACAGTCCTTTCAGGTGAGGCAGAGGTTCACTTGCACCTCCTCCAACCTCATCTACTGTATCTGCTATTCCAGGTGTGGACAATATATCGGTGAGACCAAGCGCAGTCTCGGCGATCGTTTCGCTGAACACCTCTGCCTAGGCCTACATGATCTCCCGGTTGCTAAACACTTTAACTTCCCCTCTCATTTCCATACTGATCTTTCAGTCCTGGGCCTCCTCCACTGTGAGAGTGAGGCCTAATGCAACTTGGAGGAACAGCACCTCATATTTTGTTAGGGCAGCTTACAACTCAGTGGTATGAATATTGACTTCTCGAACTTCAAGTAACCCTTGCAATCCCTCTCTCTCCGTCCCTCCCCCATCCTAGTTCTATGAGTAGTTTCACTCTCCTCCTGATTAATTTTACTGAGTATACAGTGGCATCTTCCCCTCAGCGAACATTGAACCATTATACATTTCCCTTGATCAGCATGTCCTTTGATCTCTCATTTTCACACCTTACCTTCCACATCTCTATGTCTCCCTCTCCCCTGACTCTCAGTCTGAAGAAGGGTGTCAACCCAAAATGTCATCTCTTCCTTCTCTCCAGCGATGCTGCCTGTGCCTCCGAGTTACTCCAGCATTCTGTGCCTATCCTTCGCAAAAGAAAACTAGGAGTAGATGCTTGCAGGTAGGTCAGACATGTAGGAGTCATTCAACAGAGGAATAATGAGAATTCAGGGGCAATGTATTCCCTCCCAATGGTGTGAAAGTCAACGGATCCCGGAAACCCAAAGGGTGATAACAAAGTGAAACATGTGCCTGAAACCAAGTGAGGTCCTTCAGGGGAAGAGGGACAGAAGTGGGTGCTTACATATGGAAGACAAAGAGGCGTCTTGAGGCATCACTGGTGGATAAGGTTAAGGAAGACATGTTCGACAGCATGGTGGTGCAGATTCACTGCCAGGCAGTGACAGAGACCGGTTTACTCCTGACCTCCGGTGCTGTTTCTGTTCTTTTGCCATAACCCATCAAAAGGCACATTATTAATTGGCTTTGGGATATCTATGCACAAAACAACCCTGGTTGTGATCAGGATATTTGCAACGTGGGGGCGGATATTGATAGATTGCGTGAATGGCAAATGAACTCAAACAAATCCATCAAACACACATAGAGGGCGACACAGTGTCGCAGTGTTGCTACCTTACAGCGCCAGAGACCCGGGTTTGATCATGAGTACGAGGACTGTCGGTTTGGAGTCTGTACGTTCTCCCCGTGATCTCTGCGTGCTCCGGTTTCCTCCCACATTCCAAAGACCTACAGGTTTGTAGCTTAATTGGCTTCTGTAAAATTGTCCCAAGTGTGTGTTGGCTGGAACAAGTCGCTGGTCGGCGTGGACACGGTGGGCCGAAGGGCTTGTTTCCATGCTGTATCTCTAAAACTGAAAATTAAAGAATATCCCAAAACGCTTTAGACGTATATTAAAGGCATAATGTGAAAAAGTTGATATTCTCTGTAAAAGTTTGTGCCTCATTGTGGCTGTATGATCTCATTGTCTGTAATGCACTGCTAGACTGGCATTAGCTTCAGCTCAGTCAATATCTTTACAAGCTTTTACTCTGAAACGAGGCCTAATTAAGTAAAAGCATTGGAAGAATGTTCAGCTCATACAAACTGTTCTAACTGGAAGTAGTAATTTGGCAGAGATGATGTTCTGTTAAGTCAAGATTCTTGATGTCAACCTGGTTGAAGGAAATCCTGGCATTTGTGCCTTCATTGAAATTAGTAAAATATATTTAGACAATAGATAATAGACATAGGTGCAAGAGTAGGCCATTCGGCCCTTCGAGCCAGCACCACCATTCAATGTGATCATGGCTGATCATCCCCAATCAGTACCCCGTTCCTGCCTTCTCCCCATATCCGCTGACTCTGATATCTTTAAGAGCCCTATCTAGCTCTCTCTTGAAAGTATCCAGAGAACCGGCCTCCACCGTCCTCTGAGGCAGAGATTTCCACAGACTCACCCTCTTTGTGAAAAAGTGTTTCCTCATCTCCGTTCTAAATGGCAGTGTAACAATGGCTGTTCATGATTCCCTTTCTGGTTTTAAATTCATACCCTGATCAACCGAACCTTATTCCCCAAATAATTCAACTTTATTCAGAATAGTAAAAAATATACACAAAACTAGAACAGTGCAAAAACTCTTCTGACAATGTCGTCGTTTATACATTCATTCATGTTAAATTTGGTAGTGTTCACAAACTATCCTTATATCGGGCATCCTTGCCACTCATGGGGCCCTTTGGGTTGGGTTAGGGTGGACCCATTCTGACTCCTACAAATCTACAGAGGGGCAAGGATAAAGTTGAGTGGGTTTGGACGAGGGTAATGAGACCATTGGGAATGAGGAACTTGGTGAAAAAGAATCTCCAGGGGGAGATCATTGTGCACCAGAGGGCATTTTGTCCCACTGCCCAATAAATGATAGCCTAACTTTAATCAACTGAATACTTTGACGTGTATAAACACATAACGTAAATTGGACCTTTGTCTGTTTTGGTGGAAAAACTATCCTATCACTTCTGACCTGGGTCAGGCCAAACTGATGTTTTTTTGGGCTAGTCAGGATATGTATTTAGTGATGCTGTGTCCAGATTGTTGCTTTCCTGGTAAATCTTGACTTTCCAGAAATACCGAGCTTCCGGGCATTGCATTGTGCTGCAGCTGTTTTTATTGATTGAATCGAAAACACTAGTTTCATTTGGTGGCCCCTGTAAGTGAGATTAGAGACTAGGGTGGAGCCTTGGAAAAATAAAATGGTTATTGTTCCTGTTAAAATCCTCACTGATATTATCATCTGCGTGAAGACCTAGTGATTTTAAATGCTTGTGCATTAAACCAAATTTTTTATTATACATTGCGGGTGGAATTTGGATTTTAAAATAATGGGATATTTTTAACTCATGGAAATAATAAGGCAAACTCATACCTGGTGAGCTGCGTTAAACGATAGCGTTTAAATGTAATGTTTATAGGTTACCACCTGTGTTATTTTGCTCTGTCTATAGTGTAGTTGCGAGGGGTGGGAGATTGTAACTTTCATGTGGTCCGCCCTGTTTCGACAACTGCAATCCACCTGGTGTGCACAATCAAATAAGATCAAATAGAACAAGTTGTCCTATAACTTTAGGCTGTGCACGCCATACGCAACAAGAAGAAGAAGAAGAAGAAGTGTAGTTGAGAGATACATCATGGAAACAGATCCTTCGGCCCAGCCAAGTCCATGACAACCATCGATCAGCTGTTCACTCTAGTTCTATGTTATCCCATTTTTCCATCCACTCCCTGCACACTGGAGGCAATTTACAGAGGCCAATTAAACTACAAACCCACACGTCTTTGGGATATGGGAACACCCGGTCACAGGGAGAACATGCAAACTCCACGCAGACAGCACCTGAGATCATGATTGAACCAGGGTCTCTGGTGCGTGAGGCATCAGCTCTACTGGCTGTGCAACCATGCAGCCGTGCCAGATTCTTGAAAATGACATCTCAGCATTTTCTATATCTTTGAAAAGTAACAGTGTGTGTGTGTGTGTGTGTGTGTGTGTGTGTGTGTGTGTGTGTGTGTGTGTGTGTGTGTGTGTGTGTGTGTGTGTGCGTGTGCGTGTGCGTGTGCGTGTGCGTGTGCGTGCGTGTGCGTGCGTGTGTGTGTGTGTGTGTGCGTGTGCGTGTGCGTGTGTGTGTGCGTGCGTGTGTGTGTGTGCGTGTGTGCGTGTGTGCGTGTGCGTGTGCGTGTGTGTAAGAATGTGAATGCAGCAAGTTTTAGACAGTAATCTTACTGTCTCTCGTTGTCCTTTCCACATTGCTGTGTTCTCTCCTTTGTGGAAGACGGCCATCTCCCACATCTGTTCCCATGATGATCCAAGCTCGTACACTGTCCCCAGTGCTCATGGCCTCCCTTCTGGCACATATTTTGTCCGCCAGTTCTCTGTCTCTCTGTGCAAACCTCGCTCTCTCTTCCCCGCAGCCTCTCTCCCTGGTTCCAATGGCAGCCACAGTTTGTGTTTTATTCCCACTAAAATAAACCTCATTCCGAAAAAATAAATAAACAAATCAAAAATTGTGCAAAAACTCTTCATGCATTCTCAATGTCTAAACATTCAACAGTATCACATTCAGTAATGTTTGCAACTATCTTTAAACAAAACACCCTTGCAACATGGGATGGCACAGTGACAAAGATCCGGGTTCAATCCTGACCTTGGGTGCTGTCTGTACAGAGTTTGTACGTTCTCCCTGTGACCATGTGGGTTTCCTGCGGGTGCTCCGGTTTCCTCCCACATTCCGAAGACGAACAGGTTTGTCGGTTGAACAATCCTTGTTCGAGACGTACCAGGGCCCCATCCCCGACCTCTACCTCCGTTACATTGACGACTGCTTTGGGGCCACCTCCTGCACCCACACACAACTGACTGACTTCATCCACTTCACCACCAACTTCCATCCGGCACTCCAATACACCTGGACGATTTCCGACACTTCCCTACCATTCCTTGACCTCACCATCTCCATCGCAGGGGACAGACTCCTGACCGACATACAATACAAACCCACTGACTCACATGGCTATCTGGACTACACGTCTTCCCACCCTGCCCCCTGCAAAGACTCCATCCCCTACTCCCAATTCCTCCGCCTACGCCGCATCTGTTCCCAGGATGAGACATTCCACACCAGGGCATCGGAAATGTCCTCGTTCTTCAGGGAACGGGGATTCCCCTCCGCCACCATAGATGAGGCTCACACCAGGGTCTCATCCATACCCCGTAACACTGCTCTCTCTCCCCATCCCCGCACTCGCAACAAGGGCAGAGTCCCCCTGGTCCTCACCTTTCACCCCACTAGCCGCCAAATACAACACATAATCCTCCGCCATTTCCGCCACCTCCAACGTGACCCCACCACTCGCCACATCTTCCCATCTCCCCCCATGTCTGCCTTCCGCAAAGACCGCTCCCTCCGCAACTCCCTCGTCAATTCTTCCCTTCCCTCCCGCACCACCCCCTCCCCGGGCACTTTCCGTTGCAACTGCAAGAAATGCAACACCTGTCCCTTCACCTCCCCCCTCGACTCCATTCAAGGACCCAAGCAGTTGTTCCAGGTGCGACAAAGGTTCACCTGTATCTCCTCCAACCTCATCTACTGCATCCGCTGCTCTAGATGTCAGCTGATTTACATCGGGGAGACCAAGCGTAGGTTGGGCGATCGTTTCGCCGAACACCTCCGCTCAGTCCGCAATAACCTACCTGAACTCCCGGTGGCTCAGCACTTCAACTCCCCCTCCCATTCCCAATCCGACCTCTCTGTCCTGGGTCTCCTCCATTGCCAGAGTGAGCAACAGCGGAAATTGGAGGAACAGCACTTCATATTCCGTCTGGGGACCTTGCGTCCGTATGGCATTAACATTGAATTCTCCCAATTTTGCTAGCCCTTGCTGTCTCCTCCCCTTCCTTAACCCTCTAGCTGTCTCCTCCCACCCTCCCATCTGCCCGCCCTCGGGCTCCTCCCCCTCCTCCCCTTTTCCTTCTTTCTCCCACCCCCCATCAGTCTGAAGAAGGGTTTCGGCCCGAAACGTCGCCTATTTCCTTCGCTCCATAGATGCTGCTGCACCCGCTGAGTTTCCCCAGCAATTTTGTGTACCTTCGATATTCCAGCATCTGCAGTTCCCTTTTGAACAGGTTTGTCGGTTAATTGATTTTGGTAAAAATTGTAAATGTCCCTAGTGTGTAGGATACTGCTAGTGTACGTGAATCTCTGGTTGGCGCGACTCAGTTTCCACACTGTATATCTAACCTGAATTTATCTAAATTTCAAAGATGTGCAGGTTTGTCGGTTCATTGGGTACAGTAAAATTGCCCCTGGTGTTTAGGATGCAAAAGTGGGAGAACATCGAACTAGTGTACGATCGATGATTGGCGTGGACTCGATGGGCCGAAGGGCCTGTTTCCACACTGTATCTCTAAACTCTGGCACCTGAGGTAATATTCTTTCCCTTGTTTGAGGTCTCTCCCCAGCGGACTCTGGCCCTCAATGTTCAGCAGCAGAAGTGTGTGTTGTTGCCGTGGGAACGGTTTTCTAAGGGCTTACACCCCTGCGTTGTTACCACACGGCAAGCTCTCTGCTGCTACACTAACATGAGGGGAACTCATGGTGCCATTTTCAATGTTTAATTTGGGGCAGAAATCGCCCCGCTCCAAATATTCAAATATCTTTTTAATCAAATTCACGATTTTCTTGGAGAGGTAGAAAACAAAATGCTGTACAAAGTGCAACAATGTTTTACTGTATTATTTTTGGAGACAAAAAGGTGCCAGTCTGCCTACAACAATTTACACAATGCTGTTGCTGCTGTACATCAATCAAGGCTTTAACTTTACAGAGGTGCCAGTACGCAGCACTGGTGAGTACCATCACAAAAACAGCACTGACCATAAGTATGTGGCAGGAATTTTGCAAGACTAGTACTTTTTCCCCTCAAAAACCGCGTTAAACATAGAAACATAGAAAAAGGGTGCTGGAGTAGGCCATTCGGCGCTATGAGCCAGCACCGCCATTCAATATGATCATGACTGATCATCCACAATCTGTACCCCGTTCCTGCCCTCCCCACAGCCCTTGATTCCGCTAGCCATAAGAGCTGTATCTAACTCTCTTTTGAATGCATCCAGTGAATTGGCCTCCACTGCCTTCTGAGACAGAGAATTCCACAAATTCACAACTCTCTGGGTGAAAAAAAAATCCTCATCTCAGTTCTAAATGGCCTACCCCTTATTCTTAAACTGTGGCCCCTGGTTCTAGACTTCCCAACATCAGGAACATGTTTCCTGCATCTGGCTTGACCAATCCCTTAATCTATCTATATTACTAAAAGTAAGATCTTGACCACTTCCTGTTTTTCTGTGTCATGATTTTTGAAAAAATGCTGCCACTTATGACTGTGATTTTTGGCCACCTTACTCAGAGTCCCCCTCCGCTGCGCAGGACAAGAGGATTTTCACCATAGATGAAAAATAAAAAAATAAAAAAATGTTGAGAATCTCTCTCCTGTCAATCACACCATGAAGGCCACGCCCCTTCCAGTGGGAGGGGGGAGGGTTTATAAAACCTGGAAGTGTGGGTGTGGCTCAGTCTCTGCAAGATGCAAGGAGGGAGAGGTCAGGACCCTGTCTGAGCTGTGAATCAACTGAACACACTGAATGTCTACTGAACTGTGAATGTGGTATTTATGTGGTGTTTTTGTGTGGTTTTATGGTGGTTTCACCATGCCTGAAATGGTATGAAACAGCATTTGAATGTGGTGGCCTTGCACCCTGCTTGAAATGGTATGAAACTGCACTTCAATTTGGTGGCCTTGCACCCTGCTTGAAGTGGTAGGAAACGGCACTTGAATTCGGTGGCCTTGTAACCTGCTTGAAGTGGTAGGTAACTGAACCTGAATTTGGTGGCCTTGCACCCTGCTTGAAATGGAATCTCAAGGAATATCCGTGAGTCAACTGCTCGCCCACCAGCCGTGAGTGAGCTGCCAGCACATCAGGCTTGAGTGAATGAGCTGTCACCCCAAGAATCCATTTGACCCACAATGTCCATACTAGCCCTCTGGAAATCAGTCCCTTCAGCCCACAATACCCATACTACCGCTCCAGAAAGCCCCCCCCCCCCCCCCCCCCCACTGGCCACCAATATTGGAATTGGTGGAGAGGTGGAATATTGCGTTGGGGGACCAGCCCTCCCGTGTGAACATGGGACCCAATGGCTCCCTCTTAGTCTAGTAATTTCATATATTTCTAAAAGATCCCTTCTCATCCTTCTGAATTCCAGTGAATACAAGCGCAGTCGTGCCATTCTTTCATCATATGACACTCCCGCCATCCTGGGAATATGAGGGGTAGTAGATTGCTTTTGCAATGAGTTAGCATGTTTAAGATGGGCAAGAGGTCTTTACTCTGACCTTTCTTCACCCTTCTCTCAATAAGAACTAGTTATTTTTAGTTAAACCATTCAGGATTTAAAATACCCATCAGAACCCCTCTCCAAAGATAGACACAAAACGTTGGAGCAACTCAGCAGGACTGACAGCACCTCTGGAGAAAAGGAATAGGTGACGTTTTGGCTTGGAACCCTTCTTCTGACTGAATGATAGAGAAGGCCAGAACAAAATAGGGCCGACTAGCATATGTAGTCTGAACAAGGGTGCTGACCCGAAACGTCACCTATTCCTTTTCTCCAGAGATGCTGCCTGACCCACTGAGGTACTCCAGCTCCTTGTGTCTATCTTTGGTATAAACCAACATTCCTTCCTACACAGATCCCATCTCAAAAATGTGTTCCCCAAGAGAACATATTCAATCTGGTGGGGAAATAAGGTGGAAGTTCGGTGGGAGGGGGAGGTGTCTTGATTTATTTGAAGGACAAGTCTGAGGACGTTGTGTGACTTCTGTCCTGGTGATGATTTAGAGAATATATGTTCCCATGCTGAAATGGAGACCACTAAGGCAGGGAAGAACTAGGAAGGCCGATTTGGTTCATTGCATTGAAACAGAAGATTATACAATCATAGTTAATGACGCTCTTTTACAAAACAATATTGCTTTCGGTGATATGTGTTGCTCATTATTCATCATCTTTCTCAAGCTCACTAATATACATGTGTATGGTTTCATGTAGAGATTTTTATTTTCTTTGGGGCACATAAACTTGGCATAGAATGTGGGTAATAAAACTGTGTTCAAAAGCCTTGATTAACTTCAGCTGCATATCTCAACAGTTGTAACCTAGCTGGTTTAATGTTACCCAAAGCTGAGTAAACGAGAGTTCAAATCACAGTAGGAATAGACGTCCTGCCATTTTTTGCAGAGGTTTTTTTTCTCACAGTTAAATTAATAAGTTGGCTGAGCTCCAGTGTCAGAGTTGTGAAGTCATTCAGCACGGAAACAGGCTTTTCAACCGAACACATCCATGCCGACCCATCAAAGCTAGTCCCAATTGCCCGCAGTTGGCCTATATCCCTATAACCCTTTCCTATCCATATACCCGTCCAAGTGTATTTAAATGTTATTGCGCCTGCCTCAACTACCTTCTCTGGAGACTCATTTCATATATCAACCACCTTCTGAGTGAAAAAGTTGCCTTTTGGATTCTGAGGACATTTTTTCCCTCTCACCTTAAACCCATGTCCGCATCTTCCTGATTTCTCTACCCTGATAAAAGGTGAAAATTGATAAGGTGCATTTACCCTATCAATTCCTCTCATGGTGTTATAAACCTCTGCTAGATCACCCCATTAGCCTCCTGTTCTCCAAGGAATAAAGTCAGAGCTTGCCCAACCTCTCCCTATAGTTCAGATCCTCAAGTCCTGGCAACATCCACCTAAATCTTCTCTGCATTCTTTCCAGCTCAACAGCAAGCTCTTTGTGCAAATTTCAAAGTAGCTTCTCAACGTTACCATAAGGCTTGGGCCACACTGTCTATTAACTCAGTAGGTAAAAGCATAGCACTGAGCATTTACGATACAATACGATACAATGGAACTTTATTTATCCCAGGAGGGAAATTGGTCTGCCAACGGTCATCATAACACACAAGGTAAACACGAGAGAAGCCTGGGATAGATGGGGATGGGGATGGGGATGGGGTAGGGACAAGTTTGATACTCAGGCTGCAAGAGTGAAGACATCACATTGGCGTGGGTAGGACCATTGCCACTGGAGAGTACGTGCCAGTCTCCTCTGGGAGACTCATCAATGGTGGACCCGTAATTAAATTATGCAGTCAGACCTTAAACAGCTTAAACATCTTATTGTGATTGTTTTTTTGCCGTGAACCCTGTGGGCCGAAGGACTTGTTTCCACGCTGTATCTCAAAAGTCTAATGTATTACATACTGTACTTATAAATTTTTAAAAAGCACAAATTTTCCGAAATTAAATTTCGAGTTTTCCAGCATGAAGTATGAAATTATGGGATTTATGGAATTTAAAGTCATCAAGGCGGCATGCTCAGCCTCTGCTCCAGGCCCTAGTGGCGTACCATACATAGTGTACAAGCGCTGCCCAGACCTCCTCCTAGCTCTCTCTCTTCCTCTTCTCCTGTGCCACTCTGCTCTGTGGAGGGTCATAAGCCTTTTCCTTAGAATGTTTCGTAGGTCGGACAAGGCTTGCTTCTCCTCTTCGGTAGATGTCTTGTACTGGTTTGTGAGGGTTCTAAGCTCCAGCTGCAGTTGATGTATTTTGGTGGCCCTGCGGTTCATGGTGAAGGTGCTGGGCTTGGTGTTACCTTTCTCGCAATGGCCAAATCTTTCAGGGGCGTAACTGACTATGATGGCAGTCATTGTTTGGAGCCGGTGGTCTACATCTCCTTTGGCTGTGGCTTGAATGATATTGGTCATGTCTTTGTCAAACTGCAGCCATTCATTCCGGTTGCTGGCTGGGGGCCACTCAATCCGTTGCTGTGGAGGGGTTGGGAGACCCCAGTGCTTGGAGGGACTGGGCTCTGTGGGGTGAGTCCTGGCCGGGCTCCTCCAGCTTCTCACCAGGTTCAAGGCCTGTGCGTGCACCTCTTTCTCCTTCTCCGAGCATTTCATTCTTGCCTGATAGATTTTTAGGCCACGGTGGTTCTAACACAGCCAATTAGCCTACAAACCTGTACTTCTTTGGAGTGTGGTGGAAACTGGTGCACCCAGAGAAAACGGGGAGAACGTACAAACTCTGTGCAGACAGCACCCGTAGTCAGGATCGAATCTGGATATCTGGCACTGATAAGCAGCAACTCTACCGCTGCGCCACCGTGCAGCCCAAAATACCAAACAAAAAATCAATAAATTAATAACTCCAATAATACTAGTATAGATAGATAGATATAATTTAATTGCCACACAACCAAGGTCGGTGGAATTTGGGTTGCCATCAGCGGTACAGTAATAAAGAACACAACCACAATAAAAAATTACACAAACATCCACCACAGCATTCATCACTGTGGTGGAAGGCACAGAGCTTGGCCAGTCCTCCTCCATCCTCCACAGTGCATAGAGTCAGCCCATGCTAGTGTAATAATGATGACACAACATACTGGAGTTACTCAGCAGGACAGTCAGCATCTCTGGAGAGAAGGAATGGGTGACATTTCGGGTTGAGTCACTTCTTCAGACTCTGAAGAAGGTCTCGATCCGAAACATCACCCACTCCCTCTCTCCAGATATGCTGCCTGTCCTGCTGAGTTACTCCAGTATTTTGTGTCTATCTTCGGTTCAAACCAGCATCTGCAGTTCCTTCCTACACGCTAGTGTAATAATTGTTGTTTATACTGAACCTGGGCATTCTGCTAGATACAGAGTGAAGCATATTTCAGAGTAAGAACAAAAATATTTGAAAATTAACAATCAATCACAAGGGAATCTCTGGCAACATGTTGAGAAAGGCTTAATTAGCCAAACTATGCAGCAAGTGAAGTTTTTTTTAATCACTTGTGCCATGTGAAGAATATTCAATGACAAAACGGTTCTAGGTTTTCCTGGCTCCTTCGACAGAATACCCTTTTGTTGAGAAATAATCCATCTGGCAGCTCGTTTTAAATAAATAAAATCTCAGACGTGAAGAGTAACTTAGTTCCCCTTTGAGTCTGAAATATGAACATAGGCAAAAAGAACTTGAGTGCTTCAATGCTTCACAAAGAATCAGACCACCCAATCTTCATTATTATTATCAGCACTGTTAACAATAATATAATTATTTCATCCAGTAATCCAATTGAGATCTGATTAAGATCAGTGAATTGCCTAAAAATATTTAAAGTAATAGGTATCCTCTAAAGCTTTAAAGGCCAATGAAGAACATTCACTGTGCAGGCCTCATTTTGAGGCTTTGGTAGGTTGCAAACTCTAGTTTAATTTAGCGACATAGCACAGAAACCTGCCCTTCGGCCATCGATTCCACACTGACCAAGGATCCCCGTACACTAGCACTATCCTATACTTTACAGGCCCATCACCTCACCGAGTCCACACCTACCCACCAGCAATTGCCCGTACACTAATTCTATCCTACACACTAGGGACAATTAACCTATAGAAACATAGAAAATAGGTGCAGGAGTAGGCCATTCGGCCCTTCGAGCCTGCACCGCCATTCAATATGATCATCGCTGATCATCCAATTCAGTATCCCATCCCTGCCTTCTCTCCATACCCCCTGATCCCTTTAGCCACAAGGGCCACATCTAACTCCCTCTTAAATACAGCCAATGAACTGGCCTCAACTACCTTCTGTGGCAGAGAATTCCACAGATTCACCACTCTCTGTGTAAAAAATGATTTTCTCATCTCGGTCCTAAAAGACTTCCCCCTTATCCTTAAACTGTGATCCCTAGTTCTGGACTTCCCCAACATCGGGAATAACCTTCCTGCATCTAGCCTGTCCAACCCCTATAAACCTGCACGACTTTGGAATGTGGGTGGAAACTGGATCACCTGGAGAAAACCCACACTGCCACAGGGAGTACGTTCACATTTTGTACAGACAGCACCCGTAGTCAGGATCAAACCTGGGTCTCTGCAGGTGTAAGGCAGCACGTCTACCATGCCACCCAATTAGTAGTCTAGCAAACACCTAGTATTTTTACTTTAGCATTGATACTTTACTGTACAGTCAATTTGTTTTAGGTTTGCAAATAAATAATTATTCCCTTATGTACCACTTTGTGTGAAACATTTAAATCCACACACAGTCTATGGAACAATTAAAATTGTGTTACAGACCTGATGATGGGTGGCACAGTGGCACACCAGTAGAGTTGCTACCTTACAGCACCTGAGAACCGTGTTTGATTCTGACTATGGATTCCTGTCTGTTCGGAGTTTGCATGTTCTCCCCGTGACCGCGTGGGTTTCCTCCAGGTGCTCCGGCTTCCTCCCACATCCCACAGATGTACAAGTTTGTAGGTTAATTGTCCCTAGTGTGCAGGATAGAATTAGCGTTCTATCTGGGCAATAGCTGGTGGGTAGGTGTGGACTCGGAGAGGTGAGGGGCCTGTTTACATATTGCATCTCTAAATTTGAAACCTAGGGTTAATGGGACTTATGTCATCTGATTTATATTAAAAAATAACCCAAAGTTTATACTATCTGATATTGTTACAATCCAGATCGCTGGAATCATTTCAGAATCACACACTAAACAGATTTAAAACACTGCATCACAAACTGATGCAATAAATTACAATACTTACCACGAAGCAGGGCATTTTCTTAAAGAGTTTCCTACTGAGTGCTCTGGATTTCACAAAATCTATTCAATCTCCAAGACTAAAACAAATGATTACATTGTGAGTTCTATGGTGTTAAATAACGCAGAAGTGTTCCTTGGAAAATGGTATTTTCAAATTTTTTCATCTCGTGATTTGTTTTGCATTAATCTATGATTTTGTAAAAGATTCCTCCAACGGCGTGATTTCCTCTGTTGTACTAACGCTTTCTTTTACCTAGATTTTAAGGGTCTAAAGAGCATCCAGTTCTTGAATGCCGCCTATTCCTTCTCTCCATTGATGCTGCCTCACCCGCTGAGTTCCTCCAGCATTTTTGTCTACCTTCCAGTTCTTGAATGGTATCTTCCATTCATTGATAGGACCATCCTCTCAAACAACTGAGGTAACAGATCCCTTACCTCTGGCTCCCCTTGTGAGGTTCTCACTTTCACTGGTGATAAGAGAATACTATACTCGAGTAGAATACTGATGATATTAGACCTAATGGGGTGGCACAGTGGCACATCTGATGGAGCTGCAGCCTCACAGTGTCAGAGTCGTGGGTTTGACACTGACCTTTGATGCTGTCTGTACGAAGTTTGCACGTTACCCCTGTGATCACAGGAGGTTTCCCCTGGGTGTTCTGGTTTCCTCCATAATCCCAAAGACATGCGGGTTTGAAGGTTAATTGGCCTCTTTAAGTTGCTCTGTGTGTGTAGGGAGTGGAAGTGGGATAACAGAATGGGTGATCGATGTTCAGTATGGACTCAGTGGGCCGAAGGGCCTGTTCACTTGTTTTATTTCTAAACTAAATTCTACCTTAGTTTTGCTTTCCATGTTTCAAATACACAGTCTCACACACTCTTTCTGCTGCTTTCCAGTGCATTGAAATTAAGGCTCGTCACAGCATGCAGTGTGAACATTAGACCAGGCAACATGGGGTGTCTTGAGGCAGGAGTTACCATTTGGTTAGGATTTGCATTGTGAATAATAATTGCAAATTTTGGAGTGTGCCTGGGGTTATTCATCAAATTAAATTACATGGTTGGTTCCTTGAGGATTACATGCATGAAGCTGAGAAAGTGATTGATGGCATCTGGAGACGCAAGAGGCTGCAGATGCTGGAATCCGGAGCAACAAACCAGCTGCCGGAGGAACTCAATGGGCCGAAGAGTAACTGCGGGGGGTGGAGGGGAGTGGAGGGGGTGGAGGGGGTGGGGGGGGAGGTGGAGAGAAATTATTGACATTCCGGGTTGAATCCCTGCAATAGGACTGAGAGTGGAGAGAGAAGATGGCAAGTTGAAAGGGAAAAGACAGAAAGTGCTGGACTAACTCAACAGGTCAGGCTTCATCCCTGGAGATCATGGATAGGAGATCCTTGGACTACCTTTAACTGGAGTTTAATAATAATAATAATAATGGATGGGATTTATATAGCGCCTTTCTAGAATACTCAAGGCGCTTTACATCGCATTATTCATACATTCCTCAGTCACACTCGGTGGTGGTAAGCTACTTCTGTAGCCACAGCTGCCCTGGGGCAGACTGACGGAAGCGTGGCTGCCAATCTGCGCCTACGGCCCCTCCGACCACCACCAATCATCCACACACAGGCAAAGGTGGGTGAAGTGTCTTGCCCAAGGACACAACGACAGTATGCACTCCAAGCGGGATTCGAACCGGCTACCTTCCGGTCGCCAGCCGAACACTTAGCCCATTGGGCCATCTGTCGGCCCTGCACCATCTGTCGGCCCTTTATCATGCACCAAACGTTATACCTTTATCCTGTATCTGTGTGCTGTGGACAGCTTGGTTGTAATCATACATAGTCTTTCCACTGACTGGATAGCACGCAACAGAAAGGTTTTTCACTGTATCTTGGTACCAGTGACAATAAACAAATCAAAACTAAAATTAAATGAAACAAAACTAAACTAAACATCATACAATTCCCTCCAGTGACATGGCGGGTGCAGTGGTAGAGTTGCTGCCTTAGAGTTCCAGGGACCCTGGTTCAATCCTGACTACGGGTGCTGTCTTTATGGAGTTGGTACATTCTCCCCATGAGCTGCCTGCGTTTTCTCCGGGTGTTCCGGCTTCCTCCCACAATCCAAAGATGTACAGGTGTGTAGGTTAATTGGCTTCAGTAAAATTGCAAATTGTCCCTAGTGTGGAGGTAAAAGATTGTAAATTGTCACTAGTGTGTGTAGGTTAATGTTACTGTTTGGTGCAGACTCGGTGGGCCGAACGGCCTTTTTCCGTGCTGCATCTCTAAACTAAACTAAACTAAACTAAACTAAACTAATTTCACATGGGGCTAAAGTAAAGACTTGAATCAAATGTGAGTTTACGACCAGCCCAATTTAACGGGAAGGTGAATTTGAAACGTAGGAATGGTTCTATTTACCTAGCCATTTTTGAGAGGCTAAATGAAGTAGGTCTGTTCTTCCAGTACCGCAGAATGTTGGTGCCTCTCTGCTCTGACGTGATCGTGGTTTCAGGTAAGACCCGACTTGAATGGGCCCAGGAGATGTTTAGCGTGGAGACGTTTGAGACTGTTTGGAACCCAACGCAGCTCTTGCCAATTCTACATTCCCCATGAGTTAAAAGCAAAGCTCATGTTTCTAACGCTTTCATTTTTAATAACAGGGCACTTCTTTGTTGGAAGAAAGTTGGCAGATGGGTGGAGGATTTTAATGCAAAAGTACCTAAGCAAGGTAAACATGCTAAAAAACATTATTGCCGCACAGGAGATATTTGAATTTCACTCTGTTTTCCTTCCCTCCCGTAGACTGATAAAGTCTCGGTGCTCAACAGGAAACCACTGGGCAAATGTCAGTGCTGAGAGCCACCAGCAAGCTGCTCTTTGGAGAGTAATTTTGATTGGCATTTGTTCCAATTCCGCCTGTGATTTGATGGCATGCAAGCTGTGAAGCCTCGGCCTACCTCTCAGGACACAGCACTCCATTGTTTGTAAGAGCACATATTAAAACTCGGCCCCTCAAGATCAAACAAAAAACGTAAAACGTTCAAGGGATTTATTTTCCTACGCGACCACAGTCATTGACACAATGGCCTGGAATTCCTTTACAGAACTGCAACCAACACTGCAGCATGGTTGAAAATCAGCTTAATCCAGGGGGAGTAATGATGCACATTTTGGGAAATTCACTTTTGACTTTTCAGTGATATTTATATTTTCTCCAATGTTCCCAATCTTCCAATGTACCTCGATGTAACCCTTGCACTTTTCTTATCTACACTATCACTGCAGCTGTAACACTGCACCTTTTTATTTGCACCATCTCTTTAGCTGTAACACTAAACCCCACACTATTTCCCTTCTCTTTTGCACTGCATTTTGTACTCATTTGTTAAGATCTTGTGGTGTATAAAATCATACCGAGAATAGATAAGGTGAAAGCACAGTTTTTTCCCCAAGGTAGGGGATTCGAGAAATATAGGCCATTAATTTAAGGTGCGAGGGGGGAAAGACTTAATAGGAAACTGAAGAGCACCGTTTTCACACAGATGGTGGTGGGATCGAGCTGCCTGAGAAAGTATGGACAAGTTGGGCCAAAGGACCTGTTCCCATGCTGTACGACTCTATAGCTATGTGTGGTTGTCATCATGAAGGGATGATTTTACCAGTGAGAGACCAAGGTCAGGTACAAAACCAAGCAGAGTGTATAGGAAGGAACTGCAGCTGCTGATTTATACCAAAGATAGACATAAAGTGCTGGAGTAACTCTATGGGTCAGACAGCATCTCTGGAGAAAAAGAATAGTTGAGTTCTGATTATTCGGGTCGGAACCCCTCTTCAGACTGAAAGTAGAGGTTGGAGGTGGGAATTAAATTGGAGACGAGAAAAGGCAGAACAAAAAAACAAGATGCTGCCTGATCTGCTGACTTACTCCAGCATTTTGTGTCTATCTTCACTACCAAGTATATCCATCCAACATTAACCTCCAGGGTGATTTTCAGATGTACTCATATGAAAAAAATTGCAATTTTTAATAACACAGAGAACAGTAAAGTTTTATTAACATGAATTATCCTCAAACTTGGCTGTTTAAACGATATAACACTCACAGTACATTCTGTGCCCTCTGTGAGACCTGTGATCTCATGTACAGATTCACATGCCCTGTGCCTCCTTAGCCCAGGCATTCAATGGCATAGTCACTCTCAAAGTCTTAGTCCAAGGAGTATTCCCAGCCAGTGTGCTATCCAAGGTAGACAAAAGGGCTGGAGAAACTCAGCGGGTGCAGCAGCATCTATGGAGCGAAGGAAATAGGCAACGTTTTGGGCCGAAACCCTTCTTCAGTCTGAGCAGAAATTTGGGCAGATATAGATAGAGTTTTGATTAGTAGGAGGGGCGGAGGTTATGGGAGGCGAGTGGGTTTAGGAGAGATAGATCAGCCATGATTGAATGGCGGAGTTGACTTGATGGGCCATATGGCCTAATTCTACTACTATTCCTTATGACCTTATGAGAATGTGCAAAATCTACACAGATAACAGCTGAGGGCAGGATTGAACTAGGGTCTCCGACACTGTGAGGCAGCAGCTCTACCAGCTGTGCCACTGGCTGCCCTAAGGTTTGGGACCCTATGGTTCATGGTTTCAGCATCTGCAGTTTCTTGTGTCTCCAGGAAAGAAGCCAGGCTATATTGTAGAGAAGGTGGGAGGGGGGTTAGGACAAAATAAACATCTGGGATATGGTCAGACTGGGGTGGGCTGTGTAGATTAAAGAGCTACACTGAACAGGGTGCTTGATAAGTGCTTGAGATGGAAGACATGATGGAGTTTGGGGTAAAGGAAGGTGGATGTGATCAGTAAGATGGTTCTTTAGTACTGTTGCTGTTCCTTTCATTCTTCTGCAGTATGTGTGTAATGGTGTCAAGGATAGCATTTATTGCCCATCTTTAAAGCTTGTTTAGCTGTACCATAGGGTAGTTAAGACTAAATCACACAGCCTTTGTGTCAGGGATCATATAAAACCCAGATTAGCAAAGGTCACAATCCACTGGTTGATTAAAAAAAATAGTTTCACTGTTATATTAACATTAAGTGTGCACAGTGGAAGAGCTGCTGCCTCACAGCGCCAGTGGCCCCGGTTCGATCCTGACCTCGGGTACTGTCTGTATGGAGTTTGCATGTTGTCCCTGAAACTGCGTGGGTTTCCCCCAGGTGCTCAGGATTCCTCACACATCCCAAAGATGTGGGGGGTTTGTACGTTAATTGGCCTCTGTAAATTGACTTTCATGTGTTGGGTGTGTAAGTGTGATAATGTGGAACTAGTGTGAACGGGTGATCGATGGTTGGCATGGACCCAGTAGGCTGAATGGCCTGTTTCTATGCTGTATCTTTCAATCAATGAATTAGACAGGTTGGAGAAGTTGAGGAAGAAACTTTTTATGTTACAGGTTCCACATCTTTGGATCAGTAGTTCTGGCCACTGAGTGATTTGTCCAGTGAAATAATCAAACTTTTAAAAATGAATAAAGCGACAAAAACCTACTTTTATAAAAAAGAATAAATTAATTAAAAACAAAAGTAATAATTAAATAAGTGCGGGCTGGACATGGTTGTGAATGTTGCTGACAATTAGTGAAGCTCAGTCTGTCTGAAGAACGGTCTCAACCCGAAACGACAGCCTCGCTCCATAGATGCTGCCTCACCCGCTGAGTTTCTCCAGCATTTTTGTCTACCTTCGATTTTTCCAGCATCTGCAGTTCCTTCTTAAACAATTGTTCACCAGGTACAACAATACTTCAGGTCTAACATGGCATAGGCAGCATGGTGGTGCAGCGGTAGAGTTGCTGCCTTATAGCACCAGAGACCCCGGTTCAATCCTGACTACGGGTGCTGTCTGTACGGAATTTGTTCGTTCTCCCTGTGACCTGTGTGGGTTTTCCCCAGGGAGCTCCGATTTCTTCCCACACTCTAAAAACGTACAGGTTTGTTGGTTAATTGGCTTGGTATCATTGTAAATTGTCGCCAGTGTGTAGGATGGTGTATGCGTGTGGGGATCGCTGGTCAGCGCAGACTAGGTGGGCTGGAGGGCCTGTTCCCACTCTGTTTCTCCAACCTAAACTAAGCACAAGTTTGACTCTCCATGTATTCCCGACAAGACATCATACAATTAAGATGAACACAACACTCCTCAGGGAACAGTTTAAGGCTGTGACTCTTATATTTGAACGGCATGCTATTTAATTTCAGGCTAACATCATTTGAATTTAAATTCAGTAACTAATTAGTAGAGAAGCTTCAATAAATGATGACAGGATAAATTCATTAAATGCAATTAACTTCAGCAGGAGAATTAACCACAATGAAGTAAATAGGTGGCATGGTGGCACAGTGGTAAAGTTGCTGCCTTAAAGCACCAGAGTACCAGGTTCAATCTCGATTATGGGTTCTGTCTGTATAGTTTGTACGTTCCCCCGTGACCGTGTGGGTTTTCTCCAGGTGCTCCGGTTTCCTCCCACATTCCAAAGACGTGCAGGTTTGTAGGTTAAGAGGCTACTGTAAAATTGTGGAAAATAGTGTGTAGGACAGGGTTTGCTGGCTGGCACAGACATGGTGGGCCGAAGGGCCTGTTTGCTCACTCTATCACTAAAGTCTAAAGTATAAATAAGAAATTCAAGTATTTTAGGAATATTTTAAATTTTTTTCCAGTTCTTTGTGCCAAATATCACAGTCACAATGTTTGCCCATTGTCATTCGAGTATAACCCAACTAAAAGGAATTATTTGGGACAGCGCAAGATGGAATATCAGGATGATAATTTTCACCTGCTGCTTATGCAGAAGATGGGAACTTTTATTTTTCTGAGAAACACCCAAGATTACTCATTGGGCTCAATCACATCCCACATGCAACAAAATGCTCATTCAGAATAATAGTGTGTCCTTCAATAGCAATTCCGATTTGCTTGTAAAACAGTTGCATAAATGCAATAAGCAATGTTCAATGAATTAATTCAGTTTTTGAGCATCGCCTGCCCATGTTTTCCAGAGATGCTGCCTGTCCTGCTGAGTTACTCCAACACTTGATTTTTTTTTTTGTAAACCAGCATCTGCAGTTCCTTGTTTCCACATTCTAAGAGCTAATGTATCTGCAAAATCATGAACATTTCTCATTTTTCCATTTTAAGCATTCATATTTCTGTTCCTGCAATTTTATTTTTAATTTTGATTCAAATAAAACATCCTGTTCAGAAATAAACTTAACACTCTGGCCAAAACTAACTCTTTGGTACCTCCATTATTCTGCATATACATGTGGAGTGGAAACATATTTTTTCCTGAAGGTTTGAACTAGGCAATGCTACCTTTCTCAACTCGCTGCAAAAATAGTGAGGGTTCAAGCAAGAGGTATGGGCGGCACAATGCTCCAAACTCAGATAGATCATTATTCATTACTCACCTGATCTCGGCCTCAATTCTGTTTCTAGTTTGTTCCTCAGTATGGAAGTTGGGTGGTCATGCTGCAGTTATATAAGACGTTGTTTTGGCCACTTTTAGAGTATTGTGTTCAGTTCTGGGCACCATGTTATAGGAAAGATGTTATCATACAGCAAAGGGTGAGAGAAGATTTATGAGGATGTTGCCAGGGCTCGAGGGCCCAAGCTACAGGAAGAGGTTGAGCAGGCTGGGACTATTCCTTGGAGCACAGGAAGATGAAGGATGTTCTTATAGAGGTGTACAAAATCATGAGAGGAATAGGTCGGGGAGAGGCACAGAATCTCCTGCCCAGAGAAGGGGAATCGGGAACCAGACGACATAGCTTTAAGGTGAAGGGGGGAAAGATTTAACATGAACATGAAGGGTAAGTCTTTCACACCAAGGGTGGTGGGTGTGTGGAACGAGCTGCCAAGGGAAGTAGTTGAAGCAGGTACTGATGCAACATTTAAGAAACATTTGGACAGGTATATGATAAGGAGAAGTTTAGAGGGATATGGACCAAACGCAGGCAGGTGGGACTAGTGTAGATGGGACATATTGGCAAGTGTGGGCAAGTTGGGCTGAGGGCCTGTGTCCACACTGTATGACTCTATGACTCAAACAACTTGAGCCCCGTAAAAAACACGCCTGATTGAAATTTGTAACAACTGTGTTAACAGTAAACAGACATTGGAGATTAACGATACTTTCTGGTTTACTAACACTTGCATTCATACAAAGATTAATGTCTTATCACCAAAGGAAACTGTATTCTAGATGTACGCAAGGCACTAGTGTGGTTAGGTAAATATGTTTCATGTTGGTTATGGCCGTATTCCTGTAACAAATGGCTGGTAATTGCAGATGAGAGTTGTCAGATGAACTACTTTATACCTGTTCAAGGCCTCCTCTCTCCGCAAGGAATAAAATTGGATTCAGAACTGGCTTATTCATAGAATGCAGACGGTTGTGGTGGAAGGTAGATTTGATAGCCTGGCTGGAGGTCTGTGACCAGTGGTGTCTGCTATTTCTGTGCTGGGACCTCTGATGTTTGTAACCTATAAAAATGACATAGAAGTAGATGTAGATGAGTTGGTGATCAAGGTTGCTGATGACACCAACATTAGAGGAGTTGCAGGCAGTGAGGAATACTGTCAGAAGATACAGTGGTGTATACATCCACCAAGATACAGTGGTGTATACATCCACCAAGATACAGTGGTGTATACATCCACCAAGATACAGTGGTGTATACATCCACCAAGGTGAATATTAATAAATAGTTCTCACATTTGAACATTAAATTGGCAAAACATGAATTTAGCTGCTAATAATTATATTCCCTTCTGAGTTAGTCCATCAAGTCATTAAATCATATGATAGCTAAGAATACAAGCTCATCCAAACACCTTACTTTGGTCTTCCAGACATGTTTAAGAACTGCAACTTAAATCTGCAAAGATAATTGATTCCCTGGGTTACTTGGGCATTCCAAGTGGCCCAGGACTGTTTATTTCTCAGCTTGCCCTGTTTATTTATGTTCTGCATGTCTGGAAGCAATTTGCCAAGATTAAAATTGACGATGAAGTTCACATGTTTGTGGAAAACCCTTGCGGCATCCATCAAGGGTCAACGTACCAGCTTACACTTCAGTGCTCACTCTGAGAATGGAGATAAAAGGTAACTAAACCAGTGAGGCTAAACTGTGGAATAGTATGTCTTAATTACCTGATGCCGAATGTTTTAAAGCACGCAAGGGGTGAAACAGTGGCATTCATTCCTCAATATTTTGTTCTGTAGCTGCAATAATACCGGCCTATTGTTCTGCTGTTATTGATTAGTTGTAGGATCTGTGAAGCAGATGAATGCCCAAGAGGTACAAAAATGGTTCCCACCTGAATTGCAAGCAAAAAGCTGAGAGAAAAATGAGACTTCAAATTGCCAACGGGAGAAGCATCTTTAGTGCACGCTGTAACATTTGAACAAAAAATATGTTTCTTTTCCGTATACGACTTACTTCCATCAAAGTCACAGGTACAGGTATTGGTTGAAATTTTGCTTGTTCACCTTCCATTGCAGAAAACTATTTGCATTTATGAATTGGTATTTTGAACTAAAAAAAGGAAAGGATGGGTGGATCATCATTTGATGGAAACAGGCCTTCAATCCACCTCATTCACGCTGACTAAGATTCCCCGTCTAAGCGGTCATATTGCCCTTGTTTGGCCAACATCCCTCTAAACGTTGCCTGACTATATTCCTGTCCAAGTGACTTTTAAATGCTGTTAATAGGCATCTTTATCATTTTAAATTTACTTCCCAGCCACTTTTACAACCAAGAAAAACACAAATGCCAAGTTGACTCTGCAAGTTACTTGCTTCCTGGGCATATAGTGCTTGTCCATCAATGTTCCTGAGTAAAATACTGCCAACTCATAGCTGGCAACAAGATAGCCGATCACCAACACAAGGAATGCAGCATTTTGTTGGAAATGCAACTCGGCAAACAAGCATTCCATGCCTGTCGTCAGCGAGGCCATGTGTAGATATGGGCTGTTAAATGGTAATACATGCGCCACAGAAGTGCAGGCAGTGACCTCCTCAAACAGGAGAGATTCTAACCGCACAGCTTTGACATTCAATGCATCAGCATTGATGCACACCCTAGCATCACCATTGGCTAGATGCTCAACTATACTGCAGTTGGGTTGTGTAGGAAGGAACTGCAGATGCTGGTGTATACTGAAGATAGATAGTGCTGGAGTAACTCTGCGGGTCAGGTAGCTTCTCTGGAGAAAAGGAATAGGTAATGTTTTGTGTCAGAACCCTTCTTCAGACTATCTGCAGCTAGAATGAATTGATTGGTTGAGAGATAGTTACTTCAGCCCACCAAGACCATGCCAACCATGGATCATCCATTCACACTAGTTCTAATACAATCCCTCGTTTGCATCCACTCCTGACACACAAGGGGAAATTGTGAGAAGCTTTTGTTGTGTACATACCAACCAACTCAATTCAACCTCACAAGCAATCCCTTCTTCCATGACACCCCATCCTTACCATTCTTCTGCCCATTGAATGAGATTGGCAATAAGTTCCAAAACGTAGAGAGCTTGATATTATATATCTCAACTTTGGTTTTGTTTTTAGTTTAGAGATGTAGTGTAGAAACAGGCCATTTGGCCCACCGTGTCCACGCCGACCAGCGATCCCCACACACTAGCACCACCCTACACACTAGGGACAATTTACAATCTTTACCAAAGCCAATTAACTGACAAACCTGTACGTTTTTTGAGTGTGGGAGGGAAGTGGAACACCTGGAGAAATTCCACGCGGTCATGGGGAGAACGTGCAAACTCCGTTCAGTCAGCACCCGTAGTCAGGATTGAACCTGGGTCTCTGGTGCTGTAAGGCAGCTACTCTACCGCTGCGCCACTGTGCCGGCCATAAAAAAGCAGGCATGTAATCAACGTGAGCTTATGGCCCACACATACTGGGACGACATTCCTCGTTCAGGGGAAATAATTGCAATTCCCAATCCCAATCAGGAATGGGGTTCAACGGTTTACCCATAGCTGGTGACGCAGGGCAGACTCACACTGTGTGATGTAGCCTGGACAGGTTCCAAGTAACTTTATTAAAGACACCACACAGCATTTTAACCAGTGTATTTCTTTGTGAATGTATGCACTGGTACGGCATGCAGGTACTTAAAATAAATAGGGAGAAGGGGTGAGATTAAATAAGTTATTCTTCTTCTCACTCCTTTTCGAGCTTGTAAAGAAAAAGTGTTGGACATTTAAATGTTGCTTTATGCTTTTCATTGCTTTGTAAATATTGCCTGGAATGTCCAATTGTTTGACTATTTCGATTTTGTTGTTGTTATTTATTCCTATTTATGTCTCTACTTGTTCGGAACAAATAAACAAACAAATAAATAAAGAAATAAAGAAATAAATAAATAGATAAATAAGAAATAGATATTGTACATTTTTAATATTACCACAAGATTACTAAAGTTAAAAAAATATGTGATTTATTAAATAAATTTAGATGATCAGGACCTTGAACAGTTTAAACAGCTTATTGGATGACAATCTATCATGGACGCTAACAGCAAGGAATGATACTTTCTCCATAAAAAAGGCACTGGATCCACAGAGCTGGTGGGCTGTATCTTATTAGTTTCATTAGACAGGGGAAATTCATATTTGGAAGTATAAGGGCTACGATACCACACGTTGATTCACCCTGTTCCGTGACTGGAAATGACTTGTTCTATATCCGTAGCAAATTCTTTTTCTATTTAAGGATGTTGAAAGTCAGAGTTGTCAATGTAAACGATACTATACATTGTTTATGTTGTACTCTTTTGGCAGCATTGGTACTTTGAAAGATTATTGTGATAGTGGTGTGTTTTTCACTTCCAGAATATTAACAGTGAATGTGAACAGGGGATGTCTTGACACTACAGATTATCTTAACTCACGACGTACTGTAACTTCAATGTACTGTAAAATCAACAAAGAATATCAGGCTGAATCTTCCCTGTTGTTGGGCAGTGATAGTGAAGAGATCTGCGGGCACTCAGCTTGTCCCAGGGGAGGAAGTCATGGACTTCTGTTGATGTCGTCAATCAGACTTGTTTGAGATTGGAAGTATTCTAATGTCTTCACCAAAAACCTTTCACCAAGCCCAATGTGACCACTGGCTTTGTTTGAAGGGGAAACACTATAACAATATAGACACAAATAGCTGAAGTAACTCAGCGGGTCAGGCAGCATATCTTGAACCAAATCATCACCCATTCCTTCTCTCCAGAGCTGCTGCCTGTCCCGCTGAGCTACTCCAGCTTTTTGTGTCAGCGTGGACTTGTTTGGACAAAGGGCCCATTTCAATGCGGTGTCTCTAGACCAAACTAAACTAAATCTCCTTTCTAAAAGTATGTCCTTTTATTCTGAAGCTATGTCCTGATTATTGACTCTCCTACTTGTGGAATAACCAGAAGGCATAGCCTCAGAATGCTGTCTGATGCTGCCTGACCTGTTGAGTTCCTCGAGCACTTCATGCCTTGCTCAAGATTCCAGCATCTGCAGTTCCTTGCAACTCCATTCACTAATTTATGCGTGTGTGGCTTCATTGAGCAGCCGAGGCAGCTTGGCACAAAATTGTGTCAAAATAATTACTTGGAAATCTTTTTCTAATTTAGTGCGAATAAAACAAGAATTTTCCAAACCATTAGAGAGCAATTCATGATCTCAAGGGTGAAAACAATCGTGCAACGATTTGAATTTCTGTGTGGAATTCCATTTATGAAATGTGGTGGCGGCTGGATTTCATGAACTCTGTAATTCATTATTTCTTCAAGGTTTACAACCCAAATGAGTAACAAATGCAGAACAGACTTGAGTTGCTGGTAACATTCAGGCCATGAGGCGGCACGGTGGCGCAGCGGTAGAGGCACAACGGTAGAGTCGCTGCCTTACAGCGCATTCAGCTCACGAGACCCAGGTTCGACCCCGACTATGGATGCTGACTGTACGGAGTTTTTACGTTCTCCCCGTGACCGCGTGGGTTTTATCCAAGACGTTTGGTTCCCTCCCACACTCCAAAGACGTACAGGTTAATAGGCTTGGCAATAAATGTAAATTATCGGTAGTGTGTGTAGGATAGGGTTAGTGTGCGGGGATCGCCGGTCGGTGGGAACTCGGTGGGAACTCGGTGGGTCGAAGAGCCGTTTTTGCGTCATATCTCTAAGCTAAACGAAACATACGTGAATTATATTCCTGATATCTAAAATTTCCTACGGGGTCGAAACTCATTGAAAGTCATAAATTAATTCTATAAAAAGATCTTTGCATACACAGTTATTGAAAACAGGAGTTCTACGTCTGGTTAAAAGATATGTGAATGCTTCTGTAACAAAGCCATCATAAATCTGTACAGCAAAGATTTTCCGAGATAAGGGGCTCGTCCCCTTCCTCGCACACCTCTGAGTTTGTGTCCGAAAAAGGGTCTCGACCCAAAAGTCACCCATTCCTTCTCTCCAGAGATGCCGCCTGTCCCGCTGAGTTACTCCAGCATTTTGAGTCTATCTCTGAGTTTCTTTGTCGGTCAGTTCAATGGAACTGTGAAATGGAGGCCCAAGAAACTGCAGATGCTGGAAAGTTGAGTGAAACACAAAGTGCTGGAGTAACTCAGTGGGTCAGACAGCATCTCCGAGGATATGGAATGGACAACGGTTTAGGTTGGAACCCATCTTCAGACTGAGGCCACGTGCAAACTAGAGAAACAGCACATGATATTCTGCTTGGGTAGTTTACAACCCAACGTATGAACGTTGAATCCTCCAATTTTAGGTAATTTACCAACCCCCCCCCCCCTTCCCTGATCCCCACCTGGACACACACCCATTTCTCCGCTCTTGCTCTTGGTTCTTGGTTTCTTGGTCCTCCAAAATATTCCCAATGGAATTTAAACTGGAGGTGGTGAAGGGAGGGCTTAAGCCAGAAAGGGTTATTGGGAAGAAAGAGCTACTTTAAATGTAGTTGCATCTGGTTGGGTAACTATAGTTGGGTGGAGATTATCCCATGCTTTAATTGTGCGGGGGAAGAACGAATTGCTGTACACGTCTGTCTTTGTAGCTGGGATCACAAATTGGATCGAATGCCCTCGTCTGCTCCTAATTGGTTTGGGTTTGGTGTAGGTCTTGTAATCTATGTCGAGCTGACCATTTAACATTTTGTAAAAACAGGTCAAACGGTGAGCTTCACGTCTGTCTTGGAGAGGGTTCCTTCCACCCCAGAGAATTCAGAAGTTTGGTGACACTCGCTTCTCTCTCATAGGTGTTAGTAACAAATCGAGCTGCCTGTCTTTGGACACGTTCGATGGAAGAAATGTTTTTATTTGTGTATGGGTCCCATGCAGCAACTGCGTAGTCCAAATGAGGTCTAACGAGGGTGAAGTATAACTTCTCCTTGACAGAAGTTGGACAATGATGAAAGTTGCGCCTCAGGAAGTTTAGGACACCTGTTGCTTTCACCGTTGCATGATGAGTCTGACCATTCCAACGCAGATCATTCTGCAATTTTATGCCAAGATACTTGGTTTGTTTGGATTCTTCAAGGGTGGCACCAAGTATATTGTAAGATGTTTCGCCTGGATTCATCTTTCTGGTGACACGCATGGTTTCACATTTGGAAGGGTTGAACTGCATGCCCCATTGTTGTGACCACTCAACCATAGTATCGCTCCCCTCCCACCTACTGTATATTCCTTCCCGTGTTAACACTTCTATCCTTATTTCACACCTTTAAGGGCCTGTCCCAATTGGTGATTTTATCGGTGACTGCTGCCGTTATTGTCACCGTATCAGGTCAGCGAACATTTCGCGGGGTGATGCGGCGTGACGCGGTGTGATGACGTATTCACGCGCGGTGATTTTTCAAGTGTCGCAACATTTTTTTTGTTGCCGCTGGATTTTGAAATGTTCAAAATCTTTTGCCGACTAATATGTCACCGAAAAAATGGCCAAGTGGGACAGGCCATTTAGTCATCATCTCTGGCCTTTGCCCAACCATTTGCTGACCAAAACCTCTCCTCACCTGTATCCTCCTATCACTTGCCAGGCTTTGTTCTGCCCCTCCTCTATTCCAGCTTTCTTTGGTATCTTTCTTTAGTTTATTAGTTTAAATTAGTTTCGAGAAAAAGCGCAGGAACAGGTTCTTCAGCCCATGGAATCCGCACTGACCAGCGATCCCCGCACATTAACACTACCCACTAGGGACAATTTACACTTATTCCAAGCCAGGTTACCTACAAACCTGTTTAAGAAGGAACTGCAGATGCTGGAAAATCGAAGGTACACAAAAAAGCTGGAGAAACTCAACGGGTGCAGCAGCATCTATGGAGCTAAAGAAATAGGCAACGTTTCGGGCCGAAACGTTGCCTATTTCTTTCGCTCCATAGATGCTGCTGCACCCGTTGAGTTTCTCCAGCTTTTTTGTGTACCTACAAACCTGAGCGTCTTTGGAGTGTGGGAGGAAACCGAAGTTCTCGGAGAAAACACATGGGGTCAGGGAGAGAACGTACAAACTCCGTACAGACAGCAACCGTAGTCAATAACGAACCCGGGTCTCTGGCGCTTCAAGCGCTATAAGGCAACAACTCTACCGCTGCGCCACTGTGCTTCCTTTAAGATTTAATAGGAACCTAAGGGGCAACCTTTTCACTCAGCAGGTAGCGGGCTTGTGGAATGTGCTGCCAGAGGAGGTACTTGAGACAGGTACCTGGACAGGTATATGGATAAGAAAGGTTTGGAGAGAAATGGGCCAAATGCAGGCGAATGAGACTAGCTAAGATGGGGCAACTTGGTTGGGCTGGAGAGCCTCTTTCCGTGCTGTATGAATCCATGACATCCAAATGAAACATCACCAGTATATCTGTCCTTCTCAGCCCCACAAAATCACTTAATTTTCCTTGAAACTTGAGTATTGGACTGTCCTGACAGGAGAATCTTTCTCCCTGCAGTTCCCAGGAACGAGCATGTGAACCTAATTCCACTCCCTCTGTCACAAGGTAACCTTTCTTAGATCTGTGGGCGATCTTTTATTTTAGTTTAGAGATACAGGGCAGAAACAGGCCGTTCGGCCCATCGATTCTGCACCGACCAGTGACCATCCTACACTAACACTATCCTACACACTAGGGACAATTTACAATTTTTACCGAAGGCAATTAACCTACAAACCTGCGTGTCTTTTGCGTGTGGGTGGAAACTGCAAACTTACACCCTGCGGTCACAGGGTGAATATACAAACTGTGTGCAGACAGCACCTGTTGGCTAGGATCGAACCTGGGCCTCTGGTACTGCAAGGCAGCAACTCTAGTACTGTGCCATCGTGCCCCCTGTGCAGACCTGTATTCCAGATATAATCTATTCTTAATAAAAAACCTTTATCAATCTTTATTAAATCTTTATTATTGGACTCAACTCCTTTTGTAAAATGACTAAAGTAGGATTCAGTGTAGATGGAAAGCACAGTCCCTCTGGCGGTATCAGATGGGACATGAGATTAGGCTCCTCTTGCCATGAAACCCACTTGTGCACATAACTCATGTATTACACAGAGTGTACTGGGATGTTGCAATACCTCATCTGACATCCAACTAAAACCTCTTCCGGCAATGGAGCTAATCTTCAGAACTAATTCAAAACTGTTCATCCTGTGGTGACTACACATTAGAAACAAGATCACTTGATCATCAGTAACTCAACTACAGTGTTCAGTCAAAGGTTGAATTTACCTGAACTTGGACGCACAGAGTCTTAAGACTTTAATTTTGATGTTAGAGGTACAAGGTGCAAACAGGCCCCTCGGCCCCCCACCCCTCGGCCCCCCACCCCTTGGCCCCCCACCCCTCGGCCCCCCACCAAGTCCGTGCCAACCAGCGATCCCCCCATGCACTAACACTATTCTACACATCAGGGACAATTTACAATCTTTGATCGAAGCCAATTAGCTTACAAACTTGTAAGTCTTTAGATTGTGGGAGGAAACCGGAGCACCTGGAGAAAACCCACACGGTCACAGGGAGAACATGCAAACTCCGTACTGACAGCAACCATGGTCAGGATTGAACCTGGATCTCTGGTGCTGTCAGTGAGAAATGTTTTTTTTTACACGGGGACCATAATCTAAAGCCACAGACCTGCTACACAGGGCAAAATCTACACTTAGAGATAAAGCACAGAAATGGGCCCTTCGGCCCATCGACCAATGATTACCCGCACACTAGTTCTCTCCTCCACACTTGGGACAATTTACAGAAGCCAATTAACGCACAAACCTGCACGACTTTGGAATGTGAGCGGAACCGGAGCACCTGGAGGAAACCCACGTGGTCACAAGGAGAACGTATAAACTCCATACAAACAGCACTAGTAGTCAGGATCAAACCCGGGTCTCTGGCGCTGTAAGGCATAAGCCACCAACTCTACTGCTGCACCAACGTGCCACACCGAACTATCAGGGCCTGAACTATTAGGACCAAAAGAGTTTCTAAGGCAAGATTCTAAATCACCCTTTGTTAAATTTGAACAGTGCAGAGAGGAGAGGAGAATTCAAATCTTAACCATGAAATTCAAGCAATCTTATTTTTCGGTCCAAAGCTCCATTGAATAATAAATACTGACAAAGCAGCCCTTGCCTCTAACAGCTGTAAGTTGTTCCAGATGTTGAGGAAGGAAATACCACAAAGTAATGGTTAGCTTCACAGAACATACAGAATATTAAATGACCCACCTATAACTATCAGTTCAGCTACAGTGAATAATGTTACAGCAACTCTAGTTGGTTTTACATGTATGCATTTCCCTTCATTTGCTCAACTTTTCAAACCAGCATAGAAACAGCTTGTCATTTTAAAACCTTATCCTGTTGCAAGGCTACGCTTTTACAGTCAGTTTGATTTCGGGCTGAAATAAAGCAATGTGATATTTTGTGGTTTCCAGCTGCAATTTCGACTCAAAGTTATCATGTTCCTTTGAACTTTCAATTTAGGGATTTTATTGTGTTTAGACTAACACATCAGAGGAAGAAATGTTGGATGAAGGTCGATTAGAAGCCTTTTAGCTGCAGAACTGCTGGAGACAACAGCTGCTTTAGTGTTGCTATTGATGTTCTAAGCTTCAGCTATAGAACTTTGCTCACTGCAGTCAAAGCTTTTAAAGGAGACGAAAAAAGTGAATGCAAACATATTTAATGTTATTCTTTGCAGAGTATTACCTTTGGTGGTTTTCAAGTAACTGATCCGAAACAAACTACTGCCGTCAGGATAAATAACAACTTTGTGGTGTCAAGTCCACACTCACCTTTGTTAAAGTTGGACAACCAGGTATTTCCATGTTTTGTCCCACCCTCACCTCTCTATTCCAGCTTTCTCCAGGTCCTACTCCAATCAGTCTGAAGCAGGATTCCCAATCCGAAACACCGTTTGTCCATTCCCTCCACAGATGCTGCCTGACCAGCTGAGTTCTTGTGGCACTTTTGGTCAAGATTCCAGCCTCTTGTGTCTCCATGATATAATCAGGTCCTAACCCACCACAGCACGGACCTTCAATGGAGATTTTGTGTGTGACCATGGAACAAGTTCTCTCCTCGCGATCCTTAGTTTTGTTTTGAGATACAGTGTGGAAACAGGCCCTTCGGCCAATCTAGTCCCCACCGAAAAACAATAGTTCTATCCCACACACAAGGGGCAATTTACAGAAGCCGATTAACCAACAAACCTGCACGTTTTTGCACTGTGGGATGAGACTGTAACACATGGTCACAGGGAGAACGTACAAACTCCACATGGACACAGGGAGAACGTACAAACTCCACACAGACAGCACCCATAATCAGATTCAAACCCAGGTCTTTGGCGCTGTGACAAAATAGCGCAACAAATAAATATACAATAATCAATAATACAATAACTTATCAATAATATGAGGTATCCAAACCATAATAGTACAAACTGAAGTATGCTGGCCACCACAACAAAGTGTGTAGTAGATTGCGTCTGAGGTAAGGTTGTGGTTAGGGTTGTGTAGGGTGATCCAAGATCCTAATGGTTGGTGGGAAGAAGCTGTTCTTGAACCTGGACGTCACAGTTATCAGACTCCTGTACCTTCTCCCTGATGGCAGCAGGAGTGTGGCCAGAGTGGCGCAGGTCTTTGAAGATGTTGATATTGTTTTTTTGAGGCAGCGATTACTGTAGATCCCTTTGATGGTGGGGAGATCAATACCTGTGTTTGACCCGGCAGTGTCTACCACTCTATGATTCTGACCATTCAAATTACTGAATCAGACAATCTGCGCTGGAAAGTACATCTGTAGTTACGCAGTGTTTGCTTTGCAGTTGGCTAAGTGACTTTGTTCCCCCACAGTTCACCTTTTCATAAGTGAATCAATTTCAGGATATAATATTTTCTCTTTCCTCTTCTCATAACTTGGATGTTCCACTGAAAGACAAGAAATATGTAATTTAGATTGCTCTTTTCAAATCTGCTTCCTTCCTATATTAAATATTTATGCAGCAGTGCTTAATGTATTTAAGTAGCTATTCTGGCAACATTCCTTAAACTGAGGATTTTTTATTCAATAGGGGCCTTCGAACCTGAATAATAGTCCAATTCTTTTGGGATTTATTGTCTATTTATATGAACTACTGCTTTTTAATACAAAGTTTAGAAAAAAAAGGATTTGGAATTCATTTCAAGTTTTAAAGATACCACTTTGACATTTGGCAGAGGTTCACCTGTCATATGTGTCGCTTGCAATAAGCAATATCTTCAATATTATGTACGCCATTTATTTCAGATAAAGCACTTGGGTCAAATTTATGTTGAATCTTGATCAAAGACCGAAGTGGTTACCTTAGCTGATCTTATAATAGTTTCCATGCGTAGAGTTCGTGCTAGCAGTAAACTTTAATGGTGTAACAGACTGAAGGGAGGGTATCTGACTTATAAATGACAAAATACTTATGGGAAAGGCTGGTCCAACTCACACTTACAGCAGTTCTAGATGTTAGAGATACTGTTACAATGTCTATGAAATGTGTTCTACAAAGATACGGCCATCTAATAAGCTCAAGGCTACATTTTTCCTGGAAATGAAATCCCAAATAGGTTTGTGAAAGAATACTCTAATGGAATTAGTCAAATATAGTAAAAAAGAGATGTGTATTTATACAGTATTTAGAATTCAAACTCTATACCATAAATCATTACAAGCAAATGCAATAAATGCAATAAGTGGCCTGGACTAGCCATATTAAAGCATCAGCCAAGAAAGCTCACCAAAGCCTCTATTTCCTTAGAAGGCTTAGGAAGTTCTGCATGTCCCCAATATCTTTCACCAGCCTCTACAGATGCAACGTAGAAAGCATTTTATCGGCATGCATCACAGCATGATGCAAAAAAAAGATTAGTCAATAATTAAATTAATACATATTTTTAAATTGCAAAGTAACAATGAAGTTAGTTAAAACATAGCACAACAAAGACATTAAAATAAAAGAGATTACGCAGAATCTTTCTATCCGCTTGAATAAAGCAGGAGATTTGAATTGGAAGGTTCATCCAGAACCATTCTTTAACCCATCACCCCTCAGTCCGAATTAGGGTCTCGATCCGAAACGTCACCCATTCCTTTTATCCCGAGATGCTGCCTGTCCCGCTGAGTTACGCCAGCATTTTGTGTCTATCTTCAGTTTAAACCAGCATCTACAGTGCCCCGTTCCTGCCTTCTCCTCACATCCCCTGACCGCTATCTTTGAGAGCTCTATCTAACTCTCTCTTGAAAGCATCCAGAGAATTGGCCTCCACTGCATTCTGAGGCAGAGAATTCCCCAGATTCACAACTGTCTGGGTAAAAAAGTTTTTCCTCATCTCCGTTCTAAATGGCCCACCCCCTATTCCTAAATTGTGGCCCCTGGTTCTGGACTCCCCCAACACCGGGAACATGTTTCCTGCCTCTAGCATGGCCAATCCCTTAATAATCTTATATGTTTCAATAAGATACCCTCTCATCCTTCTAAATTCTAGAGTATACAAGCCCAGCCGCCCACTCTATCAATGTATAAAGTCCCGACATCCTGTGAATTAACCTAGTGAACCTACGCTGAACTCCCTCAATAACAAGGATGTCCTTCCTCAAATTTGGAGACCAAAACTGCACACAATACTCCAGGTGTGGTCTCACCAGGGCCCTGTGGAACTGCAGAAGGACTTCTTTGCTCCTATACTCAACTCCTCTTGTTATGAAGGCCAATATGTCATTAGCTTTTTTCACTGCCTGTTGTACCTGCATGCTTGCTTTCAGTGACTGATGAACAAGAACACCCAGATCTCGTGGTACTTCCCCTTTTCCCAACTTGACACCAATCAGATAATAATCTGTCTTCCTGTTCTTACCCCTCAATGATGATTGCATGATTCATTGATCACTCCCATGGAAGTGCCAATAGTTTTAGAAGCATTGGCAATGTCTCTACAATATGCCCTAGACGGTTACATTTGGCCCCACTAATGTTGAAGTCTGAGACTGCGTGAGGGTTGATAGTTGGCCCCTCTCTTCAGCCAGATAAATTTGACCCAGTGGAACTCAATTTTGGCATCACGATGATAGATTCAGACAAGGAAAGATATGCAGCTGCAAGCAAGGACAAATGTCTAGGGTGTGAGTTCATTTAGTTCATCCTGCTATTGTGACAGTTTAAAACACATACATCACATTTCTTTTTGTGCTTTTGAAGGGGAAATAAAAACAAGCCCTTTGGCGTGTTTGGCTTTGGTAGAACAGCAGTAGATTTATGAATGAAATCTGGAATACAGTTGTCTGTTGTTGACAGCATATTGTTCTGTCAGTTCATTACAAGCTACAAATTAGAGTAAATAGAGAATAGTAACTGTGACTACAGTGGTTTGATGGTTCTTTATTATTACATGTACTGAGGTACGGTGAAATACTTTTTGGCATGGTCAGTGAATTATTTCTGTACATAAAAACAATCAAGATTAAGTACAAAGGGTATTGAAATATCCCACTGAGACCACATATACCAGGTTTGGCACCAATTTCCAAGCTATATCTGTTTTAAGTATGTTTCTCAATTTCCTATACTCTCCAGGTTCACACTTGATCCCAGTTTCCTATTCTTGCCCCATGTCTCCTTTCTCCTGCCTGCCTCGCCCTCCATTCTTACAGGAATATGTATCCCTGGAACTCTCACTCTCACACTTTTAAAAAGCTCCCGTTTTTCAGATGTTCCATTGCTCAGAAACAACCTGCTCCAACCAACTTCTTTTGGGTAAATGTACGTTCAATGAAGTAGTATGAAAAATGATTCACGCTTATATCGATCGTTTGTGGCGGCGCTCTAGTGGCGGAGCTGCCTTGCAGCTGCGGCTCGTCTACAGTCCGTTTGTCTTTTCTGTTTTTTGTTTTCTCTTGTCCCGTTTTTACAGTTTATTTCGGTTTATTTAGTTGTGTATGTGTGTGTGGGGGGGGGGGGGGGTGGGTGTAACATGTTTTTTGACTCTTCCTTCGGGGGGGATGCGACCTTTCCTGCCGTATCCCCCGTCTCCGTGTCCGTCTGCGCTGAGGCCTATCGCGGAGCTGGCGGCCTCCAACTGCGACCGACCTCGAGGCTGCGGAGGCAGAGCCAGGACTTACCAACGCGAGGCTGGCCGACTTTGGGACTGTGGTTGCGGGGCGACCCAACTTCCGACCCGACTTTGGATCCTCGGAGGCTCTGCCGCGGGCCAGTGGACGGCATCATCGGGAGCTCGCAGGTCACAGGTGGTGACCTGTTTTTCCGGAGCTCCCGCAACTACAGCTGCGTCCACTGGACTGGAGGGCGGCAGCTTCAGCAGCTTCGACCGCCCCGGGCCGCGGAGTTTGAACCGGCCCGTTTGCGGAGCACGGATTCAGCCGCGGGACTTGCACACCATCACCCGGCGGGGACGCAACATCGGAGGCCTGGATTGCCTCAGCGCAGAGGGAGAGCAAGGAGGGAAGAGACAATGACTTTGGGACTTTAAACTGTGTTGAGTGTTTGTTTTGTTATTATTCTATGTTATGACTGCAGGCTAAACCATTTCGTTGCACTGAAAAGTGCAATGACAATAAATTGAATCCAAAGTCCAAATTGTGTTCAGTTTAGTTGAGAGATACAGAGCAGAAACAGGCCCTTCAGCTACACAAAAGGGAGAATGTACAATCGTTGTCAAGTCAATTAACCTACAAACCTGTACACCTTTGGAATGTGAGAGAAACCGGAGCACCCGTGGGAAACCCACATGGTCACGGGGAGAATGTACAAACTTTGTGTAGACAGCACCTGTAGTCAGGATCAAACCCGGGTCTCTGGCGCTGTAAGTCAGCAACTCTATCACTGTGCTACCGTGATGCCCTTGTACAGTGACTATAAATACACTGATATATCTGTCTATGTTCTAGTTATCTACCTGCCATATGCTGACACTTATGGTAGACTAACAATGCACCTGATTTATCACAGATTTAAATATCATAACTTGTAAAATCTGCATCAACATCCTTGAATATTTCTGTGTACTTTCCAATGATATGTTTAAGGGAGATTTTGTAGAATCCACACGGAATGTAGCATCAATTTGGGGAACCTATCTTTGTTCATCGTGACTTGTCGATTAGTCGATAACCATTAGCAGTCCTATTTGTTGATTATTGTGATTCACTGAATATTTCAATGACTAAAATCTCCAACACGCCACCTGAATATATTTTCAAGTGCAAGCTATGCTACTTACATGGGTTTTCCATGATGTCCCATGGAAAACTATTCTCATAACTGTGTCGGAACAGCGGGCCAATGATGAATAGTGAACTTTAGAGCTGGACTTGAACATGAAGCAGTGAAACTAATCCCATGGCCAAAAGGCAAAACTTTTGCAGTGCATTGTCAGATCCTTATATTACTTTTGAAATATGACTTCCTAATCCCCCATCTATCAATAAAGTGGGTGTTCACCATGAATAGCAAGTAAATGTGAAAAAACAAGTTCTGAGGGATATCTGCTGTAATGTTTGGCCCTTAAACAGGAATTAGGTGTGGAACACTGGGCATACAGTATGTGTTTATATCAAAATGGAACAGGATTGTGGAAACTGAGCAGCCCTAATTATCTCAGATGGGATGACAGGCAATTTATTTAATTATCTGTGAGCTTCGCAGTGCTTCCAGGAAACACATTGCAATAATGCAATTATTGCCAAGAAAGTTACCACTACCCTGAAGAAAAAAACATTTACATGGAATATTATTTTCTGCAGGATTACAGTATTTGTTTAACTGAGGGAGTACAGGTATATTCCCAGTTTCACAATAACCCTCGCTGGCAATGTAAGATGGAGCTTAAATGACAAACGCCTTAAGACTCTGTCTTACAGCGCCAGAGACCCAGGTTCAATTCTGACTACGGGTGCTTTCCGTATGGAGTTTGTACGTTTTCCCCGTGACCTGTGTGGGTTTTCTCCGAGATCTTCAGTTTCCTTCCACACTCCAAAGTAGTACAGGTTTGCAGTTTAATAGGTTTGGTATTAAAAATAAGTAAAATTGTGCCTGGAGTATGTAAGGTAGTGTTAATCAAGTCAAGTCAAGTCCATTTTATTTCTATAGCACATATAGAACTCTCGTTGACCAAAGTGCTTTACATCAGTGCAGGTACTAACGTGCTACACACAGTGGTACATAGATCAACAATACATACATACATACATACATACAGCGCTCCCTCAGAAGACCTCAGGAAATGCGTGTGAGTAGAAATAGGTTTTAAGTCTTAAAAGAGTCGATGGATGGGGGGCAGTTCTGATGAGAAGGGGGATGCTGTTCCACAGTCTAGGTGCTGCAACCGCAAAAGTGCGGTCGCCCCTGAGCTTAAACCTGGACCGCGGGATAGTCAGTAGCCCCAAGTCGGCCGACCTGAGGGACCTGGAGGTAGAATGGTGGGTTCGCAGATTTTTGATATAGGAGGGGGCAAGCCCCGTTATGGGCTTTGTATACATATAGGAGGAGCTTGAAATTGATTCTGTACCGTACTGGGAGCCGGTGGACAGAGGCCAGAATCGAGGTGATGTGGTCCCTTTATCGGATACCCGTCAGAAGTCTCGCTGCAGCGTTTTGGACCAATTGCAGGTGGGACAGGGAGGTTCTCGCCTACTTGCGGTCTCAGCTAGGTCGCGGAAAAAGTTCAGTATGTTGATCGTTATTTACTTACAGGCAGTCGAGGGCAGACATAGGCCATCTCCTTCACTGACCGGACATTTTGATTGGCTCATTGGAGTTTCACGACCTAGGAAGACCTACCGGTAGGTAAAATGCCCGCTAAACTTTATTAGACTTCTTAAAAGTGTCTCCATTCCTTCTCCCCCCCTTCTCCCCTCCCCTTCTCCCCCCCCTTCTCCCCCCCCTTCTCCCCCCCTTCTCCCCCCCTTCTCCCCTCCCCCTTCTCCCCCCCCTTCTCCCCCCCTTCTCCCCCCCTTCTCCCCCCCTTCTCCCCCCCTTCTCCCCCCCTTCCTCCCCCCCTTCTCCCCTCCCCCTTCTCCCCCCCTTCTCCCCCCTTCTTCCCCCTTCTCTCTCCCTACTCTCTCCTTCTCCCCCCTTCTCCCCCCCTCCCCCCCCCTTCCTCCCCCCCTTCCTCCCCCCCTTCCTCCCCCCCTTCCTCCCCCCCTTCCTCCCCCCCTTCCTCCCCCCCTTCTCCCCCCCTTCTCCCCCCCTTCTCCCCCCCTTCTCCCCCCCTTCTCCCCCCCTTCTCCCCCCCTTCCTCCCCCCCTTCTCCCCCCCTTCTCTCTCCCTACTCTCTCCTTCTCCCCCCCCCCACGCTCTCTAAAGGACTTACGTTACTCTATGGCAGCCGTTTACTTTCCTCTTCATCGCGCAGACAGCACTCCTCCACTGTCTCTGGTCCCCACCTTCGCGATGTGTTTGTGTGCGTGTGCGGTCGGTAGATGCTGCTCGCGGTTTCAACGCCGATGGTCGATCCAGCTCGAGGCTTTCCAGGCGAGTGCCCTCGAGCTTGAAGGTCGAAGACCCTCCTCTGGACTCGCGGATTAGGTCGCCCATGTGGGACAGCCCCTTGAGAAACAAACTACCAGATTGCATATAACTTATTCCCCCAGAAGAAAGATAACATGTTAGCATTTAAAATGTGTACTGTTTCAGAAATATAGGTCGTAAGATCTTATTCCTAGTATCTCCTAGAACAATAACGAGGGGAAGGGGCGGAGTACATCTTGACCTTTTTTTCCCTCTTTATTTTCCTATTCCCATTAAACACAGCTGCTAAAATAAACATTTTGCAAGTTGTTTCTATTAATAAATAGTCAGTTGTTGTTGGACCACAACGCCCATGGAAGATGATTCTCGGTACAATAATTCTGTGTGCTATTATTAATTTGTTGATAATCTTCATAGTTTAAAAAACGCATTCATTGCTTGTTTGAAACAGCATGTCCAATAATAACTCAATCAAAATTTCTGCCCAAGATAGATACAAAATGCTGGAGTAACTCAGTGGGTCAAGCAGCATACATGGAGAATGTGTCGGAAGGAACTGCAGATGCTGGTTTAAACTGAAGATAGACACAAGAAGCTGGAGTAACTCAGTGGGACAGGCAGCATCTCTGGAGAGAAGGAATGGGTGACGTGTCTCTCCAGAGATGCTTCCGGTCCCGCTGAGTTGCTCCAGCTTTTTGTGTTTATCTTCAGCATATCTAGAGAATAATGGATAGGTTTCAGCCCCACCTTCTTCAGGCTTCGGCCCCGACCTAAAACTTCACCTATCCATTTTCTCCAGATATGCTGTTTGACCCACTGAGTTACTCCAGCATTTTGTGTCCTTAAATCAGCAACTGCAGTTCCTTTTGATTATTTAATTTATGCTTATTCGAAACAGCATTAGTAACAACTAAAACAGTCGAATGTAATGGTGCTGTTTATGGTGCACTAGAATGCTGAGAACTATACCCACCACTTTGTATCTTTGCTCTATTTATTGTACTTGAGTTTGGGGTGATATATTTATGTATGGTATTATCTGATTTGAATGAACAGCACACAAACATTAATTAGTCACTGTATCTCGGTAAATGTGACAATAATATATCAGTACCAAATGCCTAAATCTTTACGCGGCAAATGCAGGCAAATGGAACCAGCTTGGATGGGGCATCTTCTGACAATAATTCACCTACTTCTAAAGAAGACTACAGTGCTTCATGAAAGTGGTTGAGTGCCATCTTATCAAAGTCGAACAAGGTAAACAATAAACGCTAACCCTGACAGCCTTTGAATTAAAAATAGATAAGTCTGTGTGAGTCTTGAGACACCATTGAGGTTGTGATATGACCCGAATGAGTTGAATTCTTACATTCTGCATTCTTGTGGTCACCTCTAAGGAAATACACATTGACAAAAGCGCATTGACTTATTTTGTGATAGGGACAGATTTCCTTCTGTCCGCAAATGTTCATGAAAAGGTTAGTGTGCTAACATAGCAGGAAATTCCTGCCCTCCTTTAAACTCATGAACTTTTTCATTTATAGATGCAAACGGTGAGTCATGCCAAACATCCCCAAGAGTTTACTAGATGTAGAAACCACCTCAAGCATTGGACACTGCTCTTTACAACACATTTAGTTAGTCTTTGCAAGGTTAATACACGTTTTTTTAAGCAATGAAGCAAATTAAACTTCAGGGTTTCATAAAGATACATTTTATGTTTAATAACATCATCCAGGTACGGATAAATGAGCAAATATCTTAAGCCCTCTGTGAGGTTAAATGATTGTTAGATTATTTTATATTTTCTAGTACATTATTTCTGTCAAGACTACAACATATTTAAACAGGATTACTTAATGGATTGAAAGTCTAAATTCTGAGGCATGATACAAACAATAATAATAATAATAATAATTATAATAATAAATGCTTTATTGATCCCCTCAGGGAAATTCAGATGTCCAGAAGCCCCCAACCAACAAACCCACAGATTCAAAACGAACGCAGACAGAAAATACATAGAATACAATGTGGACACTACCTGAGAGCAATAAATACTTAAAAAGACCAATAATTAACAATAAAAAATTAAAAATTGCAAAATGCATCCCCCTACAGCCTAGCGGTCCGAATTATAAAATCTAATGGCTGCAGGGGTGAAGGATCTCCTGAACCGTTCCGTTCTACAGGGCAGGGAGAGGAGTCGGTTGTTGTTCCGAGTGCTCTTTTGACTCTCCAGAATTACATGGAATGGATGCCCGGGGTTTTTCAGGATGACCTGCACCTTGTGCCTCATACGCCTCTCAAGCACATCCATCCCAGAGTCTACTCTCCCCTCCAGCACTAAGCTAGCTCGATTAACCAGTTTGACCAGCTTCCTATTGTTTTTTGCACTAATGCTGTTGCCCCAGCAGACAACAGCGTAGAAAATAACGCTTGCAACCACTGTGTTGTAAAACATGTGCAGCATATCATTACACACATTGAAGGATTTGAGCCTTCTGAGGAAAAAGAGTCTGCTCTGGCCTTTTTTGTAGAGGGAGTCAGAGTTGACAGACCAGTCCAGTTTGTTATCAAGGTGCACTCCAAGGTATTTATATGTCTGCACCACCTCAATGTCAGCCCCTGCAGCGTTGACCGGCTGAAGGGGGAGCTTGGACCTGCCAAAGTTAACCACCATCTCTTTAGTCTTAGTTGTGTTCAGGATGAGACAGTTCTCTTCACTCCAGGCACAAAAGGCACTGGTCAAGTTCCTGTATTCCTCCTCCTGCCCGTTCCTTACACATGCCACAATCGGTGTGTCATCTGAATATTTCTGTACGTGGCATGTGTCAGACTTATAGTTAAAGTCTGCTGTATACAGGGTGAAGAGAAACGGGGCCAGAACCGTTCCCTGTGGGGCTCCAACATTGCACACCACTGTGCCAGAGACACTGTCCCCCAGCTTGACAAACTGTGGTCGACCCGTCAGGTAGTCGTATATCCAGGAGATAAATGTGGAATCCACCCCCATCTTCTTAAGCTTGTCATTCAGAATCAGGGGTTGGATGGTGTTGAACGCACTTGAGAAGTCGAAGAACATAATCCTCACATAGCCACCGGGTTTGTCCAAAAAGGAGTAGATCCGGTGCAGCATGTAGAGGACTGCGTCATCCACCCCAATGTTCTCCTGGTATGCAAACTGTAGTGGGTCGAGTGCGTGCTGGACTTGTGGTCTCAGGAGACGAATGAGTAGCCGCTCCATTGTTTTCATGATATGGGATGTAAGGGCCACCGGTCTGTAGTCGTTGATCTCGGTCGGCCGCCCTGCTTTGGGAACCGGCACGAGACATGATGTTTTCCACAGACCTGGTACCCACCCTGACTGGAGGCTCAGGTTGAAAATGGTCTGGAGCGGCTCCGCCAGCTGAGCCGCACAGTCTTTTAGTAGCCTGGGACATACACCATCAGGGCCAGCTGCTTTACCAGGGCAATAGCAGGCCATGGGTCATTGTTTTAGAAGGAGATTCCACCAGCTTTAAAGCAACATCTACCACTTCATTCCATTATCCATATGTAACGGCAAATTAAAAACAAATACTTCCTTTCAAAGTGTGAGTAAAATTAACCTGTTTGCAAGCCCTATCTCTCCTGAAGCTTTGAGGCAGATATGATGGTGGCATTGAAAATAATTATAGTCAGGCACATGGTTACGGGCGGCACAGTGGCGCAGCGGTAGAGTTGCTGCCTTACAGTGCCAGAGACTGGGTTTGATCCTGACTACGGGTGCTGTCTGCATGGAGTTTGTACGTTCTCCCTGTGACCATGTGGGTTTTCTCCGGGTGCTCCGGTTTCCTCCCACATCCAAAGACGTACAGGTTTGTAGGTTAATTGGCTTTGGTAAAATTACCAATTTTCTCTCGTGTGTAGGATAGTGTTAGTGTGTGGGGTGATCGCTGGTCAGTGCAGACTGGGTGGGCTAAAGGGCCTCTTTCCACGCTGTATCTCTTAAGTCTACAGATATACAGGGCTTGGAGGGATACACATCACGTGCAGGCAGGAGAGGTTAGTTTAACTAGGCATCATTCGCGGCTGTGTTCGTGCATGGGGTGATTGCAGGTCAGCATGGACTCAGGGGGAAGAAGGGCCTGTTTCTATGCTCTATCTCTAAAGGCTAAAGACATAGAGATTTTGGGAATTGTCATGGGTTACTCTCAGCAGAAACGTTGTGTCCTCCTTGCTGAGCCTCACCCTAGTTACAGCTGCTGTGCATTAGTGATAACCTCAGGCAGAAGATGGAAGGGAATGCAAGTCACTGCCGGAGTGCTGAACTGGGAGCACATCCACCCGTTAACAACCTCCATTCTCAACGCGGGTTTCTGGAGGCCCACATGATTTCACTCTTCACGTGTTTACTCAGGCGGACAGCAAGAGCAGTGTAGAACGTCGTTGCCAGATGACATCCCCGATGGCAGCCCCAGCTCACGCCACAGTCTGTCCTTTTACTTGACCCACCCTTGTTTCCTTTGCTGCCTCATTCTCTGGTTCTCTGGTTCTATCTCCGAGAGCCCGTGTGTTACATCTGATCGTATTCTCATCTCTGACACAGCAGGGCGATATATCGCTGGCTCAGGGAGTTAGATATGGGATAGATCAGTCTAAATTGGCTGGGCAAGCTGGAGAAGCTGGGTGGTATGTTTAAGAAGGAACTGCAGATGCTGGAAAATCGAAGGTAGACAAAAGTGCTGGAGAAACTCAGCGGGTGCAGCAGCATCTATGGAGCGAAGGAAATAGGCAACGTTTCGGGACGAAACGTTGCCTATTTCCTTCGCTCCATAGATGCTGCTGCACCCGCTGAGTTTCTCCAGCACTTTTGTCAAGCTGGGTGGTATTCCAGCTTCAACTTCCTTGTGTTCTTGTGCATCTTACTTCAATGCTAAATACTGCGTCTCACTTTGACCAATATCCACACTACAATTTTCATTGTTATTTTATTATCAGCTATATTGTCTGAGATCATAATGAGTGATTGGAATTTAAGGTGATTTTAATGTTTAATTGGCATTGATATGGATTTAAGAATGAATAACGAATAATGTTATAAAACAAACAAATGTCTCCGATCAAGGTTTGAGGGTGGGGGTGAGGAAGCAGGAGTGGGGTTCGGATTTTACATTTCAATGCTTATTTTTTAATGACAAACTCTAATTTCTCCCGACACGCATACAGATACACGCACACACCATCACTCTGCATCACATATACACCTCACTCTGACACACACACACAAACACACACACACACACACACACACACACACACACACACACACACACACACACACACACACACACACACACACACACACACACACACACACACACACACATACACACAAAGTGCTTGCCGAGGAGTAGGCCAATCGGCCCTTCGAGCCTGCACCGCCATTCAATATGATCATGGCTGATCATCCAACTCAGTACCCTGTACCTGCCTTCTCTGCATACCCCCTGATCCCTTTAGCCACAAGGGCCACATCTAACTCCCCCTTAAATATAGCCAATGAACTGGCCTCAACTACCTTCTGCGGCAGAGAATTCCAGAGATTCACCACTCTCTGTGTGAAAAAAGTTTTCCTCATCTCGGTCCTAAAAGATTTCCCCCTTTATCCTTAAACTGTGACCCCTTGTTCTGGACTTCCCCAACATCGGGAACTGAGAGCAACTACAAACAGAAGCAGATGGGGAGCTGAGCGATGATTCTCATGCTGCTCAATAGAAAATAGACTGGAAAAATTATGATCATTGACTCTCGATCCAGCAAAATGTAAACTTTTTAACTTTTTATTTTTACTTTGCTTTTAAAATTATAAGAATGGTGAGAGGCTTGAATTATATAATTTCTGTAAGCAAGGGGGTATGAAGAAACTACTTCTCAGTATTCTGAAACCATTCATACACACCATCATTATTAAAAGATTTAGGTTTGGATTGAAGTATCCTGAGGTTTAGACTAAGTGTATTAGTATACCTTCGGCCCATTGAACCCGCACAGACCAGGGATCTCCGCACATTAACACTACTATCAAACTGTACAACTCCTCCCCCTTCTGCCGTAGGGTAGACTGACTCCCCCCCACCCTCCCCAATCTCTGCTCAGCCCCAAACCTGGACTTCCCACTTATCACTTTAATTTCATGTTTCATGTCTCCTGTTGTGTTTCATGACTGATGGTCGGACCAATTTCCCTCCTGGGATAAATAAAGTTCTATCATATTGTATTGTCCTTGCTTATGTTGGCTGCTTACCTGGGACAGCGTGAAGTCTGTGCAATGGACTGGGCTACCTCCACAACTCTATGCAATTTCTTGTCGTCTTGCGGGTAGGGGAGGGATGAAGGGAAAGGGAATGCAAGGGTTACTTGAAATTAGAGAAATCAATATTCATACCATGGGGTTGTAAGCTGCCCAAGTGAAAAATGAATGTGTGAAGAAGGTCTCAACTCGAAACCTATTCCTTTTCTCCAGAGCTGCTACGTGACCTGCTGAGTTACTCCAGCATTTTGTGTCCATATTACTTTGCTTCATGGTTTTCCCTGTGACTAGGAAGGTATGAATTTGCTGGGAAAGGGGAAAGCCTTGTCAGCAAACTTTCTCCATCTTGGAGCAACACAGAAGAAAGCCATCCAATCCGTTGGATTCATGCCAAGTCCCATTAGTCCCATTAGTGCCATTCCCCATTCCCCCGTCTCGATATTTCCCGCTACCCCTGCAATTTATTATATAACTCTCAGACATGTCCATGAACACCCTTTGATTTTTATTTTGCCATTAGCCTGTATTATGGGATAATTTACAGAAGCCAATTAGCCTCCTGGCTGACAGGTAAAATTAAAGCAGCTACTATTTTACATGGGAGCATGTACCCAGTTATAAAAGGACGACCCGCTCATTTATTGCATCTCCAATAATTTAAGACAGGACATAGTGTCTTGTAAGCAAAACTAAAGAAATGTAACACAATTATACATGATCAGGAAAAGTCACTTGAAACATTAATGGTGGACACAAACTCTTTCCCTTACGATTGTTAATGTTTGTTACAAACTGTAGATGGTTTATGCATGCAACCTATAATGTAGCTATCTCCTTTACACAAACTATTAAAATAGCAATAAGGATTTTGTGTTGGAAGGAACTGCAGATGCTGGTTTAAACTGAAGATAGACACAAAATGCTGGAGTAACTCAGCGGGACAGGCATCATCTGTGGAGAGAAGGAATGGGTGACGTTTTGGGTCGAGACCCTTCTTCAGACTCTTCTTCAGCCTCATCAGGAAACGCCACCCATTCCATCTCTCCAGAAATGCTGCCTGTCCCGCTGAGCTACTCCAGCATTTTGTGTCTATCCTCGGTTTAAACCAGCATCTGCAGTTCCATCCTACACATCGGAGAAAGATAATGTTGCGGCTGGTGTAAAATTCACGTCCAAGATCGAGTTGTGGAATTTTCCAGAGACGGGTTCCTCGGTGAAACGAACACACGTTGGAGTCAGACTCCTTGGAGGGTAGAGAAGAGGGATTCTCTCGCTGCTCCATCGCCTACCTTGATTGGCCTCTTGCGATCACACCACTGACCTGTGACAGGAAATTGCTGACAGGAAATAGCTGTGCAGGAGAGAACCCCCTCTTCTCTGACCCACCACCCTCTGCCGCTGAACAAAGAAACTCTGTGCAGAAAGCAGCAAAAGAAAGTCATGCTTAGGCCACAGCTGTTCTGAAGAGTATTTTGAATGTTTGCCGAACTTGCTCAAATGATTTAAGAAATCAGTTTTTAAAAAGCACTATTTTTCATGTCTTTTTCATTTCAATTATATTTTATATGTTGAGAACTTGAAAGTAAAATAAAAAGTGAGATATCTCAAATCAACTGCAAGTAAAATGTAAACATTCTTACTGACATCCTGAATTAATGAGAAGTAATTACAGGCAGAAATGACTGGGATGTGATTTATGGATAGTTGTAATATGTGCACATTGGTCTGATCCTTTGTGAGTTGCTGTTTGCCCATAAACTTCAACATGGTAGGTGCCCATTAAATGGCTGCATAGTGAAGCAGTGGTATACCTGCATCCTCACAGTGCCAGAAACCCAGGATTGATCCTGGCTACGATGCTGTCATTGCGGAGTTTGTACGCTCTCCCCGTGACCATGTGGGTTTTCTCCGGGTGCTCCAGTTTCCTCCCACATTGTAAAGACATGCAGGTTTGTAGGATAATTTGGCTTCTGTAAATTGTGCCTAGGATGTGAAAGCCAGATAACATGGAACCAGTGTGCGGGTGATCAGTGGTCAACGTGGACTCGGTGGGCCGAAGGGCCTGTTTCCACGCTGTATCTCTAAACTCTATACCTAATGCTAACCATGAATTGACTGGATCTCCAACATTGCGATGGACTGAATGCAGCATTTAAGAGTGGAAATCAATCATGAATAATGACGTGATTTATGTTCTTCATCAGACCTGCAATTAGGAGAAGCCATAATAGGATTAGGGCAGTCAGGAAAGCTGTGTTCGGCAGATGGTGATTGCTCCCAGAGGCTTTCCCGTTTCCTTATCTGTCTTGGCAGTTTTGCCATCCATACTCCTGTTGATGTGAAAAGGCCATTATTTCCAGGATGCAGAGATGTTTCAACATTTAAAAGAAAATAAACAGTATGAAATGACCTCCACATTGGGTACTTCATTGTTCCTGACCAGGATCGATGACCTAAAAAACGAATAAACCATTGAAGACGACCTCTGGCTAAAGGCCAACCAAATATAATGTTCACTATATCCGTCCATCTTCCCAGTTCATCCCAACATTCAACACAGGGAAAGAGTATTAGTTTAGTTTAGAGATATATTGCGGAAACAGGCCCCTTGTTACCGCACCAATCAGCGATCCCCACACATAGAAACATAGAAACATAGAAATTAGGTGCAGGAGTAGGCCATTCGGCCCTTCGAGCCTGCACCGCCATTCAATATGATCATAGCTGATCATCCAACTCAGTATCCTGTATCTGCCTTCTCTCCATACCCCCTGACCCCTTTAGCCACAAGGGCCACATCTAACTCCCTCTTAAATATAGCCAATGAACTGGCCTCAACTACCTTCTGTGGCAGAGAATTCCAGAGATTCACCACTCTCTGTGTGATAAAATGTTTTTCTCATCTCGGTCCTAAAAGATTTCCCCCTTATCCTTAAACTGTGACCCCTTGATCTGGAACTTTAACACAAGCCTACAAACACTAAGGACACCAAGTATACAAACACTAGCCAATTAATATACAAACCTATACGTCTTTGGAGTGTGGGAGGAAAACGAAGATCTCGAAGAAAATCCACAGGGAGAACGTACAAACTCCTTACAGACAGCACCCGTAGTCAGGATCGAACCCGGGTCTCTGGCGCTGCAAGCGCTGTAAGGCAGTAACTCTACCACTGCGCCACCGTGCCGCCTATTTCCACGATGTATTCTTTCAGACAATGTTGGAAGAATGTGGCAGAGTTACGCCTAGATGACAGCCCTCCCTGTCCCTCTATGACCCACCTTCTTCTGGTGTTGACTGAAGAAAACTGTGCAGAAAACAGGAAAAGAAAGTAATAAAAAAGGATCCAAAGTGCTGGAGTAACTCAGCAAGTCTGGCAGCATCTCTGGAGAACATGGATAGGCGATGTTTTGGGTAGGAATCCTTCTTCAGACCATCTCCAACCTCATCTATTGCATCCGCTGCTCTAGGTGTCAGCTGCTCTACATCGGTGAGACCAAGCATAGGCTTGGCGATTGCTTCGCCCAACACCTCCGCTCAATTTGCAATAACCAACCAGATCTCCCGGTGGCTCAGCACTTCAACTCCCCCTCCCATTCCGAATCCAACCTTTCTGTCCTGGGCCTAATCCATGGCCAGAGTGAGTCCCACCGCAAACTGGAGGAGCAGCACCTCATATTTTGCTTGGGTAGTTAACACCCCAGCGGTATGAACATTGACCTCCAATTTCAGGTAGTCCTTGCTTTCTCCCTCCTTCCCCTCCCCTTCCCAGCTCTCCCACAGCCCACTGTCTCCGCCTCTTCCTTTCTTCTTCCCATGCCCCCCCATCATTCTGAAGAAGGGTCTCGACCCAAAACGTCACCTATTCCTTCGCTCCATAGATGCTGCCTCACCCGCTGAGTTTCTCCAGCATTTTTGTCTACCTTGCTGTTCATCGCGGTGTGTGTCTATATCACCTTGGCTTTGCACCGTGTGAATTTATTAGACAATGCTCCCCCCGCTTGCGCGTGTGTGCGGTGTGTGTGCGGTGTGTGTGCGGTGTGTGTGCGGTGTGTGTGCGGTGTGTGTGTGGTGTGTGTGCGGTGTGTGTGTGGTGTGTGCGCGTGTGTGCGCGTGTGTGCACGTGTGTGCGCGTGTGTGCGTGTGTGCGTGTGTGCGTGTGTGCGTGCGTGCGTGCGTGCGTGCGCGTGTGTGTGCGTGTGCGTGTGCGTGCGCGTGTGTGCGTGCGTGCGTGCGTGTGCGTGCGTGCGTGCGTGCGTGTGCGTGTGTTCCACTCTGACAGTCGACGTTGCAGTCGCTGGTTTTTCAGGTGACTGCCGGCAATTTGACAGTCGCCAGCAGTCCGCTGAAAGATCTCCTAAGTGGGACAGCCCCATAAGATTGTCAAACCCCATTACATTTCGAATCATTTTGCTAAAGCATGTAGACAGCTACTCGTTCAGAGACAGGCAGTCATTTATTTATCAGTTTGTGTTTTAATTTCTGCAGCTTTGCTCCTCAAATGTGAAAGACACAGTAGGCCAACCTGCCTGGATTTTAATTACAAGATGCCAAATATCACATCTGAAAACCCTTCTCAGTAAATGTACCAATTTATCACCATTTCCCCTCAGAGGGAGCAGGGCCAGTGTGAGGAGTGGTTTGTTACTCAACTATCTTCTGAAACTACAAGTGTTGTAAATTCCTTCGAGATTTCATCAGGGTCGAGACTGAATAACAAGATGCTGTGTGGAAGTTTGTCCTTCGTTGGATTTGAAAATAAATCCGATGGGATAGATGAACTGAAGCACTTTCATCCGTGCAAATGGGTATTTAAAAAAACCAACCCAAACTAGCTGTTACACATCCTCCTATTCCAGCTGTGTTGGACCGTGCATTGATTCTTCACCCCACCCCCCCGCTGTGTTCAGGAAAATAATCCAGAAAAGGCCCATTCAAACCCGAAAGGGTGGGGAACGCCCATGGGACTGGGTGTCGGCTTAGCGAGTAACATCAGTCAATTAGATCATGGCTAATGAGAATAAACCATTTACTCTGAGGGAACATTGTCTTAACACTGGAAGTCGGACACTCTGTCCTCATGTATAAAACATCTGGGTGAAGACTGTCAGGAGATTATTGTGCACTGAAGATAACCCCGACTGCATTAAACACTTGCAGATGAGACTTCCTCACCCGGTTTCCTTTACCCCATTTGTAGGGGGCTGTATATTTGGAGGCTTTTCTCTCTGGGTTTGTTTATCCCACCTCTGCTTTCATGGAGGTTAACTGGTTTATTAGGATGCCACTTCACAGGTGTCAGACATTATCCAGTGTTATAGTCAAATTGCTGATACGCCCAAGAGTAACCAGAACACTCCAGTTCAAGGGCCTGTCCCACTAACACAACTTTTCAGCCACTGTCTTCAACCTTCAAGCTCGAGGGCACTCGCCTGAAAAACCTCGAGCTGGATCGACCGACCGCACACACGCACACGCACACACACGCACACACACACACACACACACACACACACACACACACACACACACACACACACACACACACACACACACACACACACACACACACAAACATATCGCAAAGGCGGGGGCCAGGGAAAGCGGGGGAGCTCTGTCTGAAATTCACACCCGCGATGAACAGAAAGGTAAAAGACGGCTGCACAGGGTATGGTAAGTCCTTTAGAGAGCGCAAAATGGGAGAGGGGGGGGGAGTGAAAGGGAGAGAAGGGGTGAGAAGGGGAGAGAAGGGGTGAGAAGGGGAGAGAAGGGGTGAGGACGGAAGAGAAGGGAAGAGAAGGGGAGAGAAGGGGAGAGAAGGGGAGAGAAGGGCGGGAGAAGGGCGGGAGAAGGGAAAAGAAGGGCGGGAGAAGGGCGGGAGAAGGGCGGGAGAAGGGCGGGAGAAGGGGTGGAGACACTTTTAAGAAGCCAGACAACTTATAATAAAGTTTAGCGGCCATTTTACCTACCGGTCGGTTTTCCTTGGTCCTGAAAACTCCAATGAGCCAATTAAAGCCCCGTCAGCGAAGGAGATTGCCTACGGCTGCCCTCGACTGCCTGTAACTACATAGCGACTCCACTCCACTGCACTACTAGTTTAAAAAAACCATGCCGACCAAATCTCTATCTCCTCCCACTTTTTATTTCTGATTTCCTCAGCGCCAACAAAATAAACTTGCCTTCATGCAGAATCTTATGTCTGATGGTTTAGTTTCGTTTCGTTTTTAATCTCGTGTATCGATGTACAATGAAAAGCTTTTGTTACGTATTAACCAGTCAACGGAAAGCCAATACATGATTATAATTGCAACATCCACAGTATACAGATAAAGGGGAATAACAGGAGTTATGTTTAGTTCAAGATAAAGACCAGTAAAGTCCCATCAAAAATAGTCCGAGAGTCAGGACTAATCTCTAGCTCAGGACTAATCTCTAGTTGTTGGTAGGATGGTTCAGTTGCCTGATAAAAGCTGGGAAGAAACTGTCTCTGAAACTGGAGGTGTGTGTTTTTACAATTGGCAGATGGGAAGCTCAAATTGATTTGCAAACAACAACTAACGTTTTAAATTTGAATTGTTGTTATTATGTCACAAGTATTAAAGAGACAGAGGGTCTCGACCCGAAACATCACCTATCCATTTTTCCCCAGAGATGCTGCCTGACTTTCCGAGCTACTCCAGCACTTTGTGCCCATTTCCAAAGCAATTCATCTTTTAAATAATAGAAAAAAACCAGCTTATATCTCTCAGGTTTCAGAAGAATATTTGCCCAGTGTAAGCTGTTTCAGAAGAATATTTGCCCAGTGTAGCTATTTAGTAGCTATTTTCATTGTAATTGTTTCATTAGAATTGACTAGTTGCCAAACTTTCTTTGAATTAAGAGCTATTCTATTCCCCGATGGTTTGATCTTGCTTTCCCATTCTTACACACACCTGACAGTTCTCATCAAGTCAAAGCACCAACAATGGAACCTGAATTTTCAGACAATACTGTTGTGGATAATTCCTTTTGATTGCTTGGTGCAAGTTCATTCATGTAGGAGGTGCGTACTACAACAGTGTCTTTATGTTCTTTCATAATTGACTTTGCAATTCAATTATTGACTTTGGACTTTAGAGATCTTTTAAAAGTCCGTTCATCCTGTGGTGACTGCACTCCAGATACAAGGTCACTTGATCCTCAGTAACTGAACTGCACTGAGCAGTCAAAGCTTGAATTTACATTAACTTAGAGGCTGAGTCACAGAATCGTAGACTTTAGACTTTTCTTTAGATGTTGGAGATGCAGTGCGGAAACAGGCCCTTCGGCCCATCGAGTCCATGCCGATCAGCAATCACTCTATATACTAGCATTATCCTACACATACTATGGACAAATTCTGTTCAGACAGCATCCATAATCAGGATCGAACCCGGGTCTCTGGCGCTGTGGGCAGTAACTACCGTTGTGCCACTGTGCCATAATCTTGAATACTTGCAGAGGGACACAATGACTGAATTGAAGACATTGACTGGTGCGGTAACGTCTATGGGGAGAACACAGATCGGATTTTTGAAATAGCGGCAAATCCGGTGACTCAAAAAAGAATTTCGTTGCACATCGATTATCAATCCATTTTTGGAACAAAAGTTCAAGTGAGTTTATTGTCATGTGTCCCTGTATAGGACAATGACATTCTTGCTTTGCTTAAGCACACAGAAAATAGTAGGCATTTACTACAAAACAGATAAATGTGTCCATATACCATGATATAAATATATACACACATGAATAAACAAACTGGTAAAGTGCAAATAACAGAAAGTGGTTGTTAATAATCAGAGTTTTGTCCGTGCCAGGTTTAATAGCCTGATGGCTGAGGGGAAGTTGCTATTCCTGAACCTGGTTGTTGCCTGAAGGTAGCAGGGAGATGAGTGTGTGGCCAGGATGGTGTGGGTCTTTGATGATACTGCCAGCCTTTTTGAGGCAGCGACTGCGATAAATCCCCTCGATGGAAGGAAGGTCAGAGCTTGACTTCCGGTGGCGCTATGGAGTAGGAGAGACTCGCGCCAACTAGCTCCGTGAAAAAACCGAAAAAACGGGAGGAAAAGACAGATCCTACCTGCAGAAGCCGGGACCGATTGTTTTGTACTAAGCCCGTGACGTCATCAGGCGCGCGACACCGGCAGTATGTCGACTCAACATACTCCCCCCCACAAGGCAAAAAACGGCAAGTCTAAAGAGGTAGGCCCAACTGGAGCCTCGGCCTCAGGTTTAACAGCATCCCGAGAAGACATCTCAAAGAAGAAGAAGAAGACTGAGATGGAAGAATTAAAAGAAGAATTAAAAACATTCCTTAAGGAGGAACTTAAAAATCTTAGACAGAACTTTCAAGAGGTTAAAAAGGAGCTAGCATCTTTAAAAAAAGAAATGAAAGAACAAATTAAAGAAGAGGTCACAGAGATTGTACACGAAGTCCTTGAAGACTGGAAATTAGAAATGGAAAGAAATATCACTCAAAACGCTGAAGAAGTAAATGGAAAACTGAATAAGATGGAATCCAGATTTGATTCTAAACTTGAACCTATTCTCCTGACATTAGACCAACACTACAAGATTGTAAAAGAACTTGAGGAACTTGCTGAGACAAGCACCGCAACTACAAAACAACTCATCACTGAGAACCAACGCCTATCAAAGTTATTGTATCAAATAACTGAAAAATGTACAGACTTGGAGGGACGACAGAGGCGTCAGAACTTAAGAATCGTGGGCATCCAGGAAGGCAGAGAGGGGACTCGTGACCCCCGTGAATTTGCTGCAGAAGTACTGAAAACAATTTTGAACCTGGATCAGGCGCCATTACTTGCCCGAGCGCACAGAGTGGGTCGCCGAAAGGTGGGCAACTGACCAAGAATAATGATAGTAAAGGTCCAATATGACCATGTATTGGATGACATGATGAGGAAAATTGGTAAAAGCAGAAATCTTGTATATGAAGGAGACAAGATTAGCGTATTCAGAGATTACCCCGTGGAAGTTGCTAAGAAAAGAGCGTTGTTCACAGAAACAAGAAGAATACTGAAGAACATAAAGAATCTGAGATATGGACTGTTATACCCCGCAACACTGAGAGTCAGTTACGAGAAGAAGGAATACTTCTTCAACAAGCACACGGAAGCATTTGAATTTGCCAAGAAAGTCGAAGACAAGATCAAAGATTGAAAAATATTCAACTCTTAACACCTACTCGGACACTGCTATCTCGCAGAGAAGATATGGAACTCTAAACTTTAAACTATTATATTTAAGAGTTGCCTAATATTCGCAATAAGAATTGGGTATATTTCCTGCAACGGATATATAATACTAACATTCTAGTACTAACCTCTAACCTCTAACAACTATTAATAATCAAGAATATTAACTAACACTAACTAATGATAACAAGATTATTTAGATTATTTAAGAATTAATTAAAAGTATGAAAAATAAGTAAAGTATGATTCAGGTATTTTATAATGAGAAATGTTTGATGGCCCTTTCCCTGATGTTTTCGTTTTTGATTATTCTTTGATAAATGTTTATATTATACAAAACTAATATCTCAATTTGAGACTACTAATTATACCATTAATGGAATATAATCAATATTTCTTTCCCCCCCACAAATTGTATGCATCGAATTGGAAACTTTCCTTTCAAGGAAAGCACGGAGCTAGTATTTTTATAAACCAAAAGCTACGGAAGTCCATAGATGCTTAGCCACATTAGGGTGGCTATCACTAACTGCACTAATTGTAGTTGTAGTTGCTTTTCTTTTTTACTTTCCACACTTTACTAACCCTATTAGCTATCACCTTTTTTATCTTATATCACATTATATTTTGTATTTGGAATGGAATTGCATATATTATTTAAGGAGATACGTTCGGATGGAAAACAGACGTGACCTAAAATTCATCTACCTGAAGTTCAAGTATAAGGTAGGGTTGAGTGTGCTGAATCATCTGCTCTACCACTTAATCACAAGATGCAAGACATGAATATAAAAATTGGGGGTGAGGGAATTAAATTCTGTAGTTGGAATGTTAAGGGAATAATATTTCTCCAAGAGATACATCTTAAAAAGGAAGCACAACATAGACTGAAAGCAAAATGGATTGCTAAAGCGTACCATTCTTCATTCTCACATAAATCAAGAGGTGTTGCAATATTAATTCGTAAAGGTATACCCTTTAAACATATATCAACGATAGAAGACATTGAAGGCAGATATATTATAATAATAGGGGAGTTATACTTAAAAAAGGTGACTCTCCTCAATGTGTATGGACCAAATTTTGATAGCCCTCTGTTTTTTAAGAGAATTCTTAACAATATCCCGGAAGGTACACAACAAAACTTAATAATCGGTGGAGATTTAAATTGTACATTGGATGCTTGTTTGGATAGATCATCAACTCAAAGAAAACTAAAATCTCGATCAAGTGAATTTTTAAATTCATACATTAATACCACTAATATTAAGGACGTTTGGAGAATTGAAAATCCATCGGGCCGAGAATATTCATTTTACTCACCAGTACATAAAACTTACTCAAGGATAGACTATTTTTTGGTAGATTCAAAACTTATCCCATTCACCTATAACTCACAATATCATAACATCATAATCTCAGACCATGCCCCATTAACATTTATGATCAAAGTAAACGGAATGGCAGAGACACAGTCACAATGGAGATTTAATCCCCAAATCTTAAAAGATAAGTCATGTAATGAATATCTAGTAAAACAGATTTAAATGTTTTTTGAGGCTAACGATAGCCCTGAAATCTCTGCCTCCCTTCTTTGGGAAACATTTAAAGCATTTGTACGAGGAGCATTAATTTCTTCCCAATCATTTTTTAATAAAGAGAATAGGGCCAAACAAAAGAAACTGGAAATGGAAATAAAGCAATTAGACACAGAAAATGCAGCAGCACCATCCACGATAAAACACAATAAAATTGCAGTATTGAAATATAAATTAAACAAGATTTATTCAGACCAAGTTATAAAACTTTATCAACATACAAAACAATTAAATTTTGAATTTGGTGACAAACCACAAAAACTATTAGCGCGTCAACTTCGCAAATTGGACGGGGAAAAAACAATATACAAAATTAGAACAGATAAGGGAGAAACATTAACATTGCCTAAAGATATTAATGATAGATTTCTACAATACTATCAAAAATTGTATTCATCTAAAATAACAGAACAATCAACGGGAATGGAAACATTTTTACAGAATTGTAAGTTTGCGGGTCTAGATCAGAAAGAGAGAGAATTGCTAGGGGCTGAAATTACGATAAAAGACATTGAAGAATCAATAAAGTCCTTAAAAAACGGAAAGTCGGCAGGACCCGATGGTCTAAATTCGGAATTTTATAAAAAAAATTATGATTTGCTTTCCCCACGCCTACAGACAATGTACAAATACGCATATACTCAACAGAAACTCCCAGAAACTCTAAATGAATCAACAATCATACTTATACCAAAAACGGACAAGGATCTTGAAGACCCAGGTTCATACAGAGCTATAGCCCTCTTAAATACTGATCAGAAAATATTAACTAAGATTCTATCTAATAGATTGAGCTTAGTGATCAGTAAATTAATACATCCTGACCAAACAGGGTTTATCCCCAAACGGTATTCATTTTTTAATCTGAGAAGATTATTTAATATTATATACTCCAATAGAATCCCCAACGCAGAGCTAGCAATTATCTCGTTAGATGCTGAAAAAGCATTTGACCAGGTAGAATGGCCATATTTATTTTCGGTGATGGAAAAATTTCAACTAGGAGAGAAGTACTGTACATGGGTTAAATTGTTATATTCTAACCCAACAGCTAGAATATTAACAAACAAAATGTTATCAACTAAATTTAATCTCTCTAGAGGCTGTAGACAAGGATGCTCACTATCCCCACTATTATTTGCTCTTGCAATCGAACCCCTAGCAGAAAGCGTTAGAAACCATCCAGGAATATTTGGATACAATACTAGAGACACAAGGAATAAAATCTCCTTATATGCAGATGATATACTAATATATATTACAAAATTAGAAACTAGTATTCCAAACCTATTAAATCTAATAACTCAATTTGGTCAGTTTTCGGGATATAGAATCAATTGGAATAAAAGCGAAATCATGCCAATAACAAAATTCAATTTACATACAATACAACAATCCCCTTTTAAAATAGTTAAAGATAAATTTAAATACTTAGGAATCTGGGTAACTAAGACATATACCTCTTTATTTAAACTAAATTTCCCACCCTTACTGAATAAACTACATAAGAATATTCAATACTGGAAAACACTCCCCATTTCAATGCTTGGGAGAATTAATGCTATAAAAATGATTTTTTTACCGCAACTACTGTACCTACTTCAATTAATTCCGATATATATCCCAAAAACTTTTTTCAAAAAAGTCGACTCCATTGTTACAAGTTTTGTCTGGGATTATAAGAATCATAGAATAAGTAAAAAACATTTATGTAAATCAAAGATAAATGGAGGTCTGGCTTTGCCAAATTTCTTATTTTATTTTTGGGCAGTCCATATTAAAAACATGAATTTTTGGCTGGAAGAAATGGACCAACAACCAGATTGGCTAATGATGGAAAAGGAAGACTGTCTACCTTTTGAAATTGGACTGATCATATTTGCCCCCACAAAACAGCACAAAAAAACCTATAAAGAAAACCCCATAATACATAGTGGAATACGAATTTGGAAACAAATAAAAAAAGATTTAAAATTGAATAATATACCACTCTGCCTTCCCATTGTAAATAATCCTTTGTTCAAATCATCCTTTATGGACAAAGGTTTCACACAATGGAAAAATCATGGAATCAAAAATATAGGACATCTTTATGGGAAAGGTACTTTTCTTTCATTTCAAGAGTTACAACTGAATTATGGACTGCACTCAAATAATTTTTTCAGATATTTACAAATTAGAGATTATGTTAAATCTAATACACAAGTTTACAGGAATAGGGAATCAGAAATTCTTGATGAGTGTCTGAACAAGCATCCTAATACTGAAAAACTAATAGCTTATATTTATAACACCCTACTAAATAACGAGGTACCACCGACCGAACCACATAGATACAAATGGGAAATTGAAATAGGTCATCCTATCACGAAAGATATGTGGGACGAAAGTTTACAACAAATACATCAATGTTCATTAAATGCCAGACATACTTTAATACAATTCAAGGTCTTACATAGACTACACTTCTCTAAAATAAAACTAAATAGAATCTTCCCACAAATCTCTCCTATTTGTGATAAATGTCTACATTTAGAGGCTAATTTAACACATACGTTTGCAAACTGTATAAAACTTAAACATTTCTGGACAGATATTTTTGAAATAACTTCAGAAGTTATTAATACAAAACTGGACCCAGACACAAAATTAATAATACTTGGAATATCAGAACAAAGCTTAACACTCACAACAAACCAAAGAAACTTCCTCAATTACAGTATAATAACCGGAAAAAAATTAATATTAAAATTTTGGAAAGGCCCTACAACCCCCACAATCAAAATGTGGATTACGGAAATGTCGGAGACCCTATACTTAGAAAGAATTAGACTTGTCTTAATGGACAAACAAGATCTTTTCCATAAAATTTGGGCTCCATTCATTAACTATCTGAAGGGATAGATTGGCACAGCACGAGGACCCAGCTGAAACTTGAACTCAGGAACAGATGAAAAACTATACTCTATACTTTATAACCTACGAACCTATCTCCATTGATGTATTACAGGTAACCCATTCCACCTCCCTTGTTTTTCTGTTGTGTTTTTTTTTGCTTTCTTTTTTATTTGTAACTTTCTACCCTCTCTTTTTCTCGCTTTCTATAAAAAATAAAAATACTAGAAGCAGAAGTAATTGATAATGGAACATTTTAATAATGTATGATTGATGTATATGAAAAGTTTTTTTTTTTTACTATAATATGTAACTACATTGTATAATATGTCTGCTTCTAATAAATAAATTTTTTTTAAAAAAAGGAAGGAAGGTCAGAGCTGATGATGGACTGGGCAGTGTTTACTACTTTTTGTAGTCTTTTCCTCTCCAGGGCGCTCAAATAGCCGAACCAAGCCACGATGCAACCGGTCAGCATGCTCTCGACTGTGCACCTGTAGAAGTTAGAGAGAGTCTTCCTTGACAATCCGACTCTCCGTAATCTTCTCAGGAAGTAGAGGCGCTGATGAGCTTTTTTGATAATTGCGTTAGTGTTCTCAGACCAGGAAAGATCTTCAGAGATGTGCACGCCCAGGAATTTGAAGTTCTTGACCCTTTCAACCATCGACCCGTTGATATAAATGGGGCTGTGGGTCCCCCTCCTACTCCTTCCAAAGTCCACAATCAGTTCCTTGGTTTTGCTGGTGTTGAGGGCCAGGTTATTGCGCTGGCACCATATGGACAGTTGCTCGATCTCTCTTCTGTACTCTGACTCATCCCCATCAGTGATACGCCCCACAATAGTGGTGTCGTCAGCGAACTTGATGATGGAGTTCGCACTGTGGTTCGCTACGCAGTCATGGATATAGAGTGAGTACAGCAGGGGGCTGAGCACGCAGCCTTGAGGTGCTCCCGTGCTGATTGTTATTGAGGCTGACACATTTCCACCAATACGAACAGACTGTGGTCTGTGGATGAGGAAGTCGAGGATCCAGTTGCAGAGGGATGTGCAGAGACCCAGTTCTGCGAGTTTGGTGACCAGTTTGGAGGGGATGATTGTGTTAAATGCCGAGCTGTAATCAATGAATAACAGCCTGACATATGAGTTTTTGTTGTCCAAGTGGTCCAGTCCGGAGTGGAGGGCCAGCGAGATCGCATCCACCGTTGATCTGTTGTGGCGGTATGCGAACTGCAGTGGGTCCAGGTTTTTGTCGATGTAGGAGTTGATTTGCTCCATGATCAACCTCTCAAAGCACTTCATCACCACCGGCGTTAGTGCCACTGGTCGATAGTCATTGAGGCATGTCACCTTACTCTTCTTGGGCACCGGTATAATTGATGCCCTTTTAAAGCAGGTGGGGACCTCAGACCTCAGAAGTGAGAGGTTGAAAATGTCCGTAAAAACTCCCGCCAGTTGGTCCGCACAGGTTTTTAGAACACGGCCGGGTATACCATCAGGTCCAGGTGCTTTTCGGGGGTTCACCCCTCTGAAGGATTTCCTGACATCGGCCTCTGTGACTGAGACTGAAATGCCATCACAGCGAATGGGGGATCGGGAAGGCACATCAGTATTCTCCCTGTCAAAGCGTGCGTAAAACGCATTGAGCTCGTCAGGGAGTGATGTTACACCGACATTCGAGCTGCCTCCTGGTTTTGCCTTGTAAGAGGTGATTGCATTCAGACCCTGCCACAGCTGCCGAACATCTGTCTTGTCCTCCAGTTTGGAGCAGAAGTCCCTTTTGGCCTTTTTGATGGCCTTACCAAGGTCGTATCTGGTCTTCATGTAGGCCACTGTATCATTGGAGGTGAATGCCCTGTGTCTGGACTTCAGAAGAGTGCGGATCTCAAAGTTCATCCAAGGTTTCTGATTGGGAAACACTCGGAAGGTTTTTGTAGGGATGCAGTCCTCCACACATTTCTTTATGAAGTCTGTAACGACTGTGGCATACTCGTTCAAGTCTGTTGCCGAGTCCTTGAACATTGCCCAGTCTACAGACTCCAAACAGTCCTGGAGTTGTTCTTCTGCCCCCCCTGACCAGCTCTGTACTGTCCTCACTTCTGAGGGTGCGCTCTTTAATTGCTGCCTGTAGGCATATAAAATATGTATTTTATAAAGTTGCACCTTTCCTGGGATGGACAAAGGCTAGAGCATGGTAAAGCAAACACGGAAGGTTGCATTGTAAGTTCCACTAGTCAGAATGATAATGATTTCAGTTATACCACCACGCCAGATGATAGAAAAGCAAAATCAATATCAAATAAGACACAATTTATTCCAATAATCTAGTTTTTTTAAATTCAGAGTGAATGATAGTGACATTTGCCACATTTATACTTGCCCAGAAACAATTATTCTCCTGGAACCTTATGGTTATGTGGATCCATGTGTATAATAGTTCAGGGTCTGAATATCTTGTTTAACCAAAGAGATTTATTTTGTAGGTGCCAATGAGATTTGCAGAAACTGAAGCTAGCAGTATAGAAAAATAACTAATTTGATGCCAAATCAAATATTAAAAGGCAAATAAAGAGCGGGAAAAGAAAACAGGATCAAGAGAAAAAGTAAATCAATTATTTTTTTCTAAAATTCTCTCACGATATTTAAATTCTGTTGGGAATGAGAGTAAACATGAATGCTCAGTACCAGAGAGGAGGAGCACCTTTGGGCTCATTTGGTCTTGAGTACACATTTTCATGGCATGTTTAGATTGAAAAATACAGCACAGAAACTGGCCTTTCGGCCCACCAAGTCCATGCCGACCTTGTGTTCAAACTGGTTCTATGTTATCCCACTTTCTCATCCACTCCCTACACATTGGCAGCAATATTTGGAGGCTGATTTTTGAAGGTTAATTAAACTACAAAGCTGCACATCTTTGGGATGTGGGAGTAAACCGGGGCACTCATTGGTAACCCCACACAGTCACGGGGAAACTTGCAAACTCCTCACAGACATCAGCCAAGGGGAAGATCAAACCTGAATCTCTGGTGCTGTGAGGCAGCAGCTCTACTAGCTACCCCATATGTTTAGTGTGTATTTACAGGGCAAGTGGAGAAAAAGCAGCTACAGTATTTTAGCATGGAGCAATTTGAACAATACCATGTAGAAATATGGGAGTGCAGATGCTGGTTTACAAAAAAAAGATGCAAAGTGCTGGAGGAACTCAGTGGATCAGGCAGCATTCTGGAGAACCCTATATCGCTATGATTTTTGGCCATCTTACTCACAAATCCTCCTCCGCTGCGGCAGCCCCGAGGGTTTTTCCCATCGATCAAAAATAATAAAGTTATGAGTGTTTACAAAATCTTGAGATCAGCTGATTGGTCCTCTCGCCTGTCAATCACCACAATGAAGGTAACACCCCTTCCGGGGGGGGGGGGGGGGGGGGGGGCGGAGGCAGGGCTATAAAACCCCGGATGCCTGGACATGCTAACTGGTCAGCGGAAAGACTCTACATGATCACAACTGAGCCATCCACAATATACAGATATATGATAGAGGCAATAACGTTTTGTTCAAGATATATTCCAGTAAAGTTCATGGATCTCCAATGAGGATAATGGTGTTTAAGAGGCATTTAGTTCAGCACATGGACATGCAGGGAATGGAAGGACATGGATCAAATGCAGGCTGATATTAGTTTAATGTTGGATCATATTCGGCATGGACATTGGGGGCCAAATGGCCTGTCTATGTGGTAGATTGTTCCATGTTCTGTGTCCTATATTTTGAATATTATGATCTCCAGAAAGGAAACATGACAGGTCTATGAAATGATAAGTTTACTACTTTAACTCAACAAAAAACATCTTGTTTATACCAGGTAGAGGAAGAGAAAATTTAACTAGCTGGGAGAAAGAATCCTCTCCAGGTGCTCGTGCTAAATGCATGAATTCAGTTGATGCAACCAAATGGACAGAGGTGAATAAAACTGATGCCTCAAGCATTCAGCATCAACAACCAAAGATGAATTCCTAATCCATGGTATTTGTCTTCTCTAAAAATAAACAATTTTCCATTTGAGAATTTTGTTAAAATAGACTTCAGCACCTTTCCCAAACCATACTGTGGATCAAATAAACAGGAGTGCCACTGACCTCTGCAGTTCATAGAACATGGAACAGTACTGCACACCATGAGGCCCTTTAGCCCACAATGTCCGTACCAAACATGATGCCAAGATAAACTAATCTCAACTGCCTGTACATCATCCATACCCCACCATTAATTTGATTTACTCCAGACCCAGGGAAGAGAAAACTGTGATGATAATTTCATTAAAAATCAAATCAGGCAATGTTAAGCACTCATTGCAATCGTAGAGGTTTAATACTCACCTGGTTTCTGCTGTGTATCCAGTTTATACAATATGACCATCTCAGACTTTAACATTAGTTAATACAAAGTGTTACTTGTGAGTGAATCCAATGCACTCAGTTCCGTTACATAGAACAAGGATCTTGACCCAAAACATCTCCCATTCATTCCTTCTCTCCAGAGATGCTGCCTGGCCCACCGAGTTACTCCAGCATTTTGTGTCTATCTTCAGTGTAAACCAGTATCTGCAGTTCCTTGCTATAGCTAGGATTGTATGCACATAGAAACTAGGTCGGCACGGTGGAGCAGCGGCAGAGTTGCTGCCTTACAGCACCAGAGACCTGGGTTCGACCCTGACCACAGGTGCTGTCTGTATGGAGTTTGTGCTTTCACCTTGTGACTGCGTGGGTTTACGTAGTGTGTTTTCTCCCACACTCCAATGACATACAGGTTTGTAGATAAATCGGCTTCGGTAAAAATTGTAAGTTATCCCTAGTGTGTAGGATAGTGCTAGCGTACAGGGATTGCTGGTCAGCATGGTCTTGGTGGGCTGAAGGGCCTGTTTCCGCGCTGTATCTCTAAAACTAAAAACTAAAACTAAACTAAACTAAAAATAGTTATGTGGTTATTTGGCAGTCATTAAAGTTGGGGTTTGGCTAAAGTAGTTAATTGTAGCTAATCTAATTAATCTAAATTAATTTCAGCTAAATTAATCTACAAATGAAGTATATGTCTGAATTTTTATTTCTAATGATGTATGTTCCAAATTCCAAAGGATTGGATAATGAGGCACTAGGCACCTTATCCATCTTTGTTCTTCTGAATGTAAATGCCACTCACTACATTATATTGGAAATTTAAAGTGCAGGAATCAAAATAATAATAAACAGCTGGCATTCCTTTCCTGTGCATGCATGTATTATATATTCAGGCTAATGCAGTTACACATACAAGCAGACTATTCTCTGCACAGCATCAAATTACAATTAGCTTGTGGAATGAATGTCTTTGGATTCGGTCCCATGAGGAGATTCATGCTCAGTTTGAGGGTCATGGAGTGCAAGCTGGGGATGTTTGCATTGCTCTGTGCTTTCCTTTATGAAATGCTCCAATTGTAAATAAACCGATTGCTTTCAGAATAATACTAACATCTCCATTTGTTTGAGTACGTTCTTTTACCCAGGGATGATCAGGGGGCACTTGGGGCAGCACGGTGGCGCAGCGGTAGAGTTGCTGCCTTACAGCGCCAGGGTTCGATTCTGACCACGGGTGCTGCCTGTGCGGAGTTGGTACGTTCACCCCTTGACCTGCGTGGGTTTTCTCCGGGTGCTCCGGTTTCCTCCCACACTCCAAAGACGTGTAGGTTTGTAGGCTAATTGGCTTTGGTTAAATTGTAAATACTATGTAGTGTCCAGGATAGTGTTAGGGATGTGTGCATGGATCGCTGGTCAGTTCCGACTCGGTGGGCCGTATGGCCTGTTTCTGCGCCGTATCCCCAAACTAAACTAAATTAAACCTCACCTACTGAGCAAATTATTAATTGACAAGGAAGGTACAATTATGAACACAATATCCACATTTTCTGCTGAATTCATTAGTAAATTAACTGGAACACAAGATCACTTAATAACATACATTAATACTCAAATGAACCAATTTACTAAATTACATTTCTGTGAAATAATAGCCACCAACAAAATAGGAATTCATGTCAGGGGATCAGTTTATTAAGTTTAATTTTTTTTCCCCGTAGAATCAAGTCTTGTTGGAACTTCTGAACTTTTAATTACGAGTTTGGCAAGGGTTGGGAGCAGTGAGTTTTCATTGTGCTATTTGTCCACAGTTAGCTACATTTCCTCCTTCAGGCCAAGATGCAAATTGCGTATTAATCTGAAGAATGGGTACATGTCCAAGAGAAGTGAAATAGAGATACCATCACTATCATTTTAGAACACGGAACATGGAACAGTGTAGCTGAGAACATCCCCCTCAGCCCACAATGTCAGTGCCGAACATGATATCAAGCTAAACTAATCTCCTCTGCATACATGTCCCTCAATTCCCTGCATATCCATGTGTCTATCTAAAAGCCCTTTAAATGCCACCATTGTATTTGTTTCCATCACCACCCTTAGCAATGCTTTCCAGGCACCCACCAACCTCTGTATAAAAAACATAGCCTGCATATCTCATTTCAAATTTGCCCCGCTACCCTCAAGGCTATGGTCTCTATTTTATGAGATCTCCACCCTGGAAAAAAAGGTTCTGTTTACCCTATCTGTGCCTCTCATAATTGTATATACTTCTGTCAAGTGCTCAGCGCTCATACTCCAGAGAAAACGGATTATTTGTCCAACCTCTCCTTGGAGATAATACACTTTAATCTAGGCAGTATTCTGGTAAATCTCTTCTGCACCTTCTCCAAGCATCCACATCCTTACTGTAATGGAGTGGCCAGAATTGCACACAATACTCCAAATGTGGCCAAACCAAAATCCTATTAAGCTGCACCATAACTTCCTGACTCTTACACTCACGTCCTCCATTGACAAAGGCAAGATGTATTCAAGACAGAGTTAGATTTAACTCTTAGGGCTAACAGAATCAAGGGATATGGGGAGAAAGCAGGAACAGGGTACTGATTCTGGATGATCAGCCATGATCATATAGAATGGCGGTACTGGCTCAAAGGGCCGAATGGCCTACTCCTGCACCTATTTTCTACGTTTCTGTACCACTTTCAGAGCTTTGGACTTGGAAGAAAAGCAATAGATGCCCTGCATAACAGCACTGATTCTTTCTCCTCAAATTAATAATTTCAAATATTAAGTTCAAGTTTTAGACTTTATTTCAGACTTGAGTGACAGCACGGAAACATGCCCTTCAACCCACCGGATCCGCTCCGACCGGCGATTACCCCCTACACACTAGTGACAAGCAACAATTTTTTGACCAAAGGCAATTAACCTACAAACCTGTACGTCTTTGGAGTGTGGAAGGAAACCGGAGCTCCCGTAGAAAATCCACGCGGTCACAGGGAGAACGTACAATCTCCGTACAGACAGCGCCCGAGCTCAGGATCGCACCCGGGTCTCAGGCAAAGTAAGGCAGCAACTCTGCTGCTGCACCACCCATAAATGTAAGGAGCGATTCTTAAAGTTGATTCATGTCAGAGGTTTTCAATCAAACTTTTCTGATTCATTTATTTACTGGTTTACTTCAGTTCTCCAAGCATTTTGATGAAGATTTGTTTTTTATAGGTCATTTGTCATTTGCAGAGAAAGTTCTGCAGGGTTATATTTGATTTATTTATCTAATTATTACATTTTGGATTGATGCACATTAATGCTAAATTATGGTTTGTGTTTTTAAGGTAAACAATTCTGTACTTACTTACGGTTACTGTCCGTTCTACTAGAGATTATTTACATCATTAATCACTTTGTTAAAATATTTGCAATTATTACATTCATGCCATTTTTACACACAAATTAATTTGCTTGAATTCCACAACTGATGGATCTATAATTAACATTGTATGTAAGAACTTTGACCCACATTGGCTATCATGTGTTGGCTATAATTAACTACAAAGCAGAACATGTTATAATTTAGAGACTTTTACATGAAAAGGCCAGCTATTGAAATGAGAGATCAAAGCTAAAATATTAGTTATTTAATTTGAAGTAAATAAATTTCATTTGGTTTAATTAACATTTTTGATATACTTGGAAAGACATAAAAATAGGATTGTGTATAGGGCATGGAGTTTAATCTATAATGAAGGGAAAATACATGATATGAATAATAACTTTGACAGTAGTGATACTTAATAATCTATAGGATTCAGATAAAACGCCTTTTTGCACGCAATCTAATTAGCTTTTGATCAATTGACTATTTCTTCACATTCTATCATTCAGCATTGCTATCACTAACAATCATCTCAAACATACCAAGCCTGAGCCCTATTACCAGTGCCCTCTGATGCACCAACTACCCCAGACCTGAGCCTGATCACTGACCAGCTCCTCTGATCTCGGGTGTGTTTTCGAATACTAACGAAGCACTAGTCCTCCCTGTCACTTGACATTTTCCACGTATGTAGCTCCCTGGATTATCTGCAGTCTTCCAATTCCTGGCCATCTCTGGATTTATTTCACCCTTGGCACTCATTCAGTTCCCTGGGAGCTCAGCGCTGAGTTCTGGTATTCCATCCTTAAATGGCGGCACTATGGCGCAGTTAGTAGAGCTGCTGCCTCACAGCTCCAGAGACCCAGGTTCGATCCTGACCTCGGGTGCTGTCTGCGTGAGGTTTGCACGTTCTCCCTGTGACAGCATGGGTTTCCTCCCACATAATAATAATAATAATATCTTTTATTGTCATTGCACGTCAGTGCAACGAGATTTAGTATGCAGCTCCACTGATGTACAAGAAAGGTAAATAAATACAATACATAAATAAGCAAGCTGAATTGATTGACGTGACCATCTGAGGGAGACTGTCCAAAGGGGGTGGGTGGGGGGGCACTCATTAGGGCCGGTTCAGAGCCGCTATAGCTCTTGGGATAAAACTGTTCCTGAGTCTGGAGGTTCGGGCGTAGAAGGCCTTGTAACGTCTGCCGGAGGGAAGTAGTTGAAACAGACCGTGGCAGGGGTGTGATGAGTCCTTATGGATGCTGATGGCCTTCCTGAGGCACCGCGTGTGGTAGATGCCCTCCAAGGCTGGTCGCTCTGTCCCGATGATCCGCTGCGCTCTGTTGACGACGCGCTGAAGAGCTCTCCTCTCCGCCTCCGTGCAGCTGAGATACCACACAGAGATGCCATACGTTAATATGCTCTCTGTGGTGCAGCGGTAGAACGTTGTCAGCAGCTGTTGGGGCAGACCACTCTTTTTTAGTGTCCTCAGGAAGAACAGTCGTTGCTGTGCCTTCTTGACCAGCGCGGCGGTGTTTGTGGACCATGTGAGGTCTTCTGAAATGTGAGTGCCCAGAAACTTAAAGCTGGACACTCTCTCCACACTTTCCCCGTAAATGGAGATTGGGGCGTATTCTCCATTATGGGACCTCCTGAAGTCAATAATCAGCTCCTTGGTCTTGGAGGTGTGTAGTGACAAGTTGTTATCGGCGCACTAGTCCGCCAGGTTCTGCACCTCCAAGGACATTCCAAGGACGTGCGGGTTTGTAGGCTAATGGGCCACAGTAAATTGTCCCTAATTCGTAGGGAGTGGGTGGGAATGTGGAATAATATAGAACTAGTGTGAAGGGGTGATTGATGGACACACATGTACTCAGTAGGCCCAAAAGCCTGTTTCTGTGCTGTGTCTTTTAATCAATCAATGAACCATCGAGGATCATGACAGACGCCTCCTTGTGGCGATCCCTGGAAGCGACGACACGATGCACGCTACGACGTGTCGGGCGACAATTCTGTCAACATGTTGGACGACAACAGACGCCAACAGTGAGCAACATCGTCTGGCACACGAGCGAGCGAGCGAGCGAATGAATGAATCACCAATAAACCTTATATAAACACAGAGTGTTGGAGTAACTCAGTGGGTCAGACAACATCACAGGAGAAAAAGGACAGGTGGCGTTTTGGGTCGGGGCCCTTCGTCAGACAAAGTTACTCCAGCACTTTGTGTTTATCTTTGGTATAAACCAGCATCAGCAGTTCTTTGTTTCTGCAATCGATAAACCTTTTTGCTCACTCACTTTTTCCATTGAGCTTTACCTCAAAACTATCTTTTTGACAGCTTTTCCGACCCTCGTACATCCCCAATGTTTCTAATATATCCCATTACTTCCTCTGAAAAAGTCTGATCCAAAACATCACCTATCCATTTTCTCCAGTTACTCCAGCATTCTGTGTCTATCCACTACTTCCTTATGGATCTTGGTGTCATATTTCCTTTGGGAATGATACTGTGATCTCATTTGGAGCCTCTTGCCACATTAAAGGCACTAAACTCTGATGGAAGTTCATCGGCCTGAAATATTTACTTTCTTCCCCACAATGTTATATTTCCATTGCATAAGCAGACTAAATGGACATTAGTAACGACACTCATATTACAGCTGACATATCCCATACGCTGTACAGATACTCAGTGTGTAGAAAGGAACTACAGATGCTGGTCAATATCAAAGATAGACACAAAGTGCTGGAGTAACTCAGCGGGTCAGACAGCATCTCTGGAAAAATAGGATGGGTGACATTTCGGGTCACCCACCCTTTTCCTCCAGAGATGCTGCCTGACCCGCTGAGTTACTGTTACTCCAGCACTCTGTGTCTCCGTGCAGATATCCAGTATGTGATTGTTACATTTTATGATTTTCTAAATGACAAGTTGCCAATGTTCCCCATACATTTGACGAGGAATATAAAGGGCAGTTGGATAATCAGGTTTGTTTTGAGTGAGAGGCCCTGGTCTCCCCAGAGATCTTCACTGCTGCTTTAATATTCTCGTGGCAGGAATGAAGTAATTCAATTCACGGGCCAATCTGGTATGTTTGAATTCCTCATTCTACAGCATACACGGAGAGGCTAACATGACTCACGCTCCACAGGTCACTTTGGTGTTTCACCAAGTGCAGCTGCATAGAGCCCGGCATTTCAGTTATCCACAGTACATTCATTCCTACCAAATTCCTGCCTGATGAAAACTATAGCCCTCGAATACCGCTGACTTTTACAGTACAGCGTGTAAAATTAGTTCCAGCAGTGACATTGTAACCATGTGATAAAGGAACGGAGACGCTGGGAGAATGGGACAAGATACAAGCCAGATTTATCCAACTACAAGCAAAAGGAGCAGGAGTTGACGAGAAGGTCCTTCAAATCTGCCCACCCCCAATAGGACTTTGGTTAGGTAGACAAAAATGCTGGAGAAACTCAGCGGGTGCAGCAGCATCTATGGAGCGAAGGAAATAGGCAACGTTTCGGACGAAACCCTAAGGGTGTCTGGGGTGAGACTCGTCCTTGATTATGCTGGAGCCATGGAGACAGATACGATAGTGGTGCTTAAGACACCTTTGGAAAGGCACATGGATATGGAGGGAGGGATATGGATCATGTGCAGGCAGTTGAGATGAGTTTATCTTGGCATCATGTGCAGCACAGAAATTGTGAGCCGGAAGGCCTGGTCCTGCGCTATGATTTATAATCTATATTCTATCTGCAATGCACTTTGCTCACTGGTCTCTTGTAAACGAACGGTTACTTCCTGCAACATGCTGCTTCAATGGAAAGAAGGCTCAAAACCCTTTGAGAACTCCTCAGTCCCACCACAATTGTCCCTGTACATAGTACTCACTCAATAATGAATTTCCAGGCCAACAATGTATTTTTCCACAGGAGCTGTACACAGTATAACGTTCCAGGAGCAGATCTACTGATCAATAAATTAAAGTTTCATTCATTAGTAAATGTAGCTCTTTGTTGCTAGGAGACACTGAAATGACTTTGTCTGGGTTGGTGCTTCCAATGTGACTTTGCAAACGCAGGATATAATATTACATTCCTGGCTCATATCGTGAAAATTGTATTGATTGAGATGCACAATGCTGTACTATCAATTTAAATGACATCTCTCTAAGTCATAGTTTATCCCAAAGTCAATACTTAGCTTTTCACTACACCATTAGAGGGTTGTTTAGATTTCAGATTTTAGACTTTAGAAATACAGCATGGAACAGGCCCTTCGGCCCACCGAGTCTGCTCCAACCAGCGATCACCGTGTGCACTAGCACTATCCTCCAATAAAGACTAATTTACCAAAGCCAGTTAACTTTGGCTTTGGAGAGTGGGACAAAACAAAGCACCTGGAGAAAACCTACGCGGTCACAGGGAGAACATACAAACTCCATACAGACAGCACCCATAGTCAGGATCGAACCCGGGTCTCTGGCACTGTGAGGCAGCTACTCTACCTCTGCACCACTGTGCTGCTAATATTGCTACAATTCTGACATTTTCTTACATATGTTTTGATATTCTGTTCTTTTGAATGCTTTGAGTATATTATATATAATCTTATGTTTAATGCAAAAGGGTATCGGCTTTTAGAAATTATTGTACAGATTTGCTAAGTTCACCAAAAACAAAATTCAATAATGATTGAAAATCTTGAATACACCACGCTAATGAGCATGAAGCTTGCAGATTAATTGGACAAAGTGTGTTACGGTCCATGTGTATCAATAAATTGCAGTATTATAGGACCTGGGTCGGTAAATAAGCTTCCTGTTACATCAGTATGATACTTCTGATATTTCCTTACATCATAGAAGCAAGCTCGTCAGCCTATCAAGTCTACATCTGTCCTCTGAGCAAACTCATCCATCCTAGAACATTTTACAGCACAGGAACAGGCCCTTCGGCCCACAGTTATGGTGCGGACATGATGTTAAGATAAACTCATCTTGTCTGCCAGTACATGATCCATATCCTTCCATTCCCTGCATATCCATGTATCATTTATTTCCCACTAACTCATTCTGTCTCACATCCCTATTAATTCCTCCTGATTCCCCGAGCACCCATTGACACATTTGTACAAGGCAATGGTGCGGCAACATTTAGAGTATCGTGTTCAGTTTTGGTCACCATTTTATAGGAAAGATTTTGTCAAGCTGGAAAGGGTGCAGAGAAGATTTGCAAGGGTCTAGAGATCCTGAGCTTCAGTGAGAGGTTGAGTTGGCTAGGACTTTACTCCTTGGAGCGCAGGAGGATGAAGGATGATCTTATAGAGAAAACTCACATGGTCACAGGAAGAACGTATAAACCCTGTCCAGACAACATCCATAGTCAGGATCGAACCAGGGTCTCTGGCCCTGTGAGGCGACAACTCTACCGCTGCACCACTGTGCCACCCATTGCACTAGAGGAAGCAAAATGTACATTGAAAACAATCTGCGGTGTGATATAACCATATAACCATATAACAATTACAGCACGGAAACAGGCCATCTCGGCCCTACAAGTCCATGCCGAACAATTATTTTCCCTTAGACCCACCTGCCTGCACTCATACCATAACCCTCCATTCCCTTCTCATCCATATGCCTATCCAATTTATTTTTAAATGATACCAACGAACCTGCCTCCACCACTTCCACTGGAAGCTCATTGCACACGACAAGATGGACAAGAATGATACATGGTCTTCTCTATGCTATATGGCATGATTTCATTTATAAATTTAATTCAGATTTATTTTGTGGTTGCTTTCTTTATGCATTATAGTCACAGACATAATGAGCGACAGACAGACTGCTTACGTTACCGAGCTTTTGATCAGAAACCTAGATTTATGGTGAGGAGAAATGAGCACAAAATCCATCTTGGAACTTAAATACAATGAAGTAAATAAACTTGGGATGTATTGACCAGCTATTGGTGACGGTGAACATTAAACTAGTGGATTGGCGGTAGATATCCATCTGCTTAACGGTTGAAATAAATCAGTGATCTATATGCAACTCCAGATCAACAGAAATGTGATTTTATTTCTCAACTGCCCACTGAAATGATTCAATTGAAGTGCAATAAATGATGGGTCATGGATCTGTGGCATTACCGTGCTGAATTTGCCATATGACCAAGTTTATAAGAGGTCCTTCATTGCCGAGCGTCTTTATTGCCGGGAAATACGATAATTTAGAGATACAGTGCGGAAACAGGCCCTTTGGCCCACCGAGTCCGCGCTGAACAGTGATCCCCGCACATTAACGCTATCCTACACGCACTAGCGACAATTTACATTTATACCAAGCCAATTAACCTACAAACCTGTACATCTTTGGAGTGTGGGAGGAATCTGAAGATCACGGAGAAATCCCACGCGGGTCACGGGGAGAACGTAAAACTCCGTGCAGACTGCACCCATAGTCGTGATCGAACCCGGGTGTCTGGCACTGTAAGACAGCAACTATTGCTGCACCACCGTGCCGGCCATTGTAATCAAATTTGTTTAATTACAATGCAGATACAAGAAACAGCAATTTTGAACAAATGAGAAAGTGCTGGAAAAATGTTTGCATCCCTCATTCTAAATACATTTTCTTAAACCTGAAGATTTGACATTGTACATACCTCCCCCTGCCACAGGTATCATGTAATCCCGTGCTACTTGCTCCGTGGTCGGATAGTCGGCGACTAAACCGTCTCCCCCACCTGGTTTGCCCAGCAGGACCAAAAACAAGACCTGCCAAAGGGCGGATGAGCTCCTAGCGAGCCAATGGCCATCCACACTTCAGTAGAAGTTGCGATCACTGTCGAACACGGCATTGTAAGGCACCGTGCCCCTTGATGTTTTCAATGATGATGATGACATCATTCCTGAATCCCAAAATGCTCATTCAACCGAGAACATCCGATCCCAGGGCTTAGAGAAGTTGCTGCAGCCAATGTTTTGTAATCTTTGTAATCAATGGAATAAGAGACATTAATTATATCTTCCCCACAATTCAGACAGACCTCACTCCTTAATGTTTGCAATCACACTAATTCTATTGTATATTATGGCAGATTTTAAATATTTTGTGCATGTCAATAAGACCTCATAAGCATCAAAATATCTTATAGCATCATAAAGCATGGAAACGTTGACTCAACACGCCCACGCTGACCTAAATGCCCCATTTTCCCACGCTTGGCTCATATCATTCTAAATCCCTGCACATGTACCTGTCCAAATATCTTTTATTGTAGTTGCCTCTATCAGCTCATTTCATATACCCACCATCCTCTGAAGTTGTCTCTGAAGTTAAACCTTTCCCATCTCCCTTTAAACCTACGCCATCTGGAAGTAAGGAATTGGTGACATTTCAGGTCGGAACCCTAAGAAGAGATGCTGTCTGATCCACTGAGTTACTCCAGCGACTTCTATCCATCATCGGTATTAACCTGAGAACATTCATTCAAGATATCTGCCAAAAAAAAAGAGAAGCTGGTAGATTTCTGCCTCATCATTCCAGAGACCCAGGTTCGATCCTGGCCTCGGGTTCTGTCTGAGTGGAGTTTGCACCATCTCCCTGTGAATGTGTAGGTTCCTTCCAGGTGCTCTGGTTTCCCTCTGTGGGCTTCCTCCCACATCCCAAGGACATGCGGGTTTGTAGGTTAACTGACATCTCTAATGTGTAGGAAGTGAATGTGAAAATGGGATATCATAGAACAAGTGTGAATGGGTGATCGATGGCCGGCATGGACTCAGTGGGCCGAAGGGCCTGTTTCACTGCTGTATATCGAAATTAAACTAAACCAACATGTTTTAATTGATGGGATTGGAATGTAAATCCTAATAGTGAGGTTCAATAACAGCCTTCATAAGGGAATGGAATAAAAACATAAAATAAAATAGTTGCATGGATTTGGGAAAATGGCAAAACCTTGGGATTAAGTACAAATTGACACAGACAGGATGGGCCTAACGCCTCTCTTTTTTTTATTAAATACTATTCTGTTACTAGAGGTAAAGGAGGAGATGCCCTTTAAACACAGCCTTTAAACTTTGGTGATAAAACTGAATGAATTCCTCTGTGTCTTACCAGACTCATTAATGTTAATGGTACTTCCTGTTTCACTCAGCGTGAAGATCTGGCATGAAGTGCGACTTTAACAACAGTTGACTGCTTTTACAGTTTTAAACTTAAGGCAACATTAAAGCAGTCTCTTTATGAAACTGCTGAATCAAGAGTTCAGAATGCAGCATTTGCATAAACTGGAAAAAATATTGGGTAGATTGCACACTTAAAAAACTCATATCTCTTTTTAACTGCAAAATACCGCAGATTTGATAGCGCTCGTTAACTTACATCACATAGAGGGAGCTCGTGTGTTTCTTCGAGGATTGCAGGTGGAAAAGGCAAATTACGCCAATTCTATTTATTAACCAAAGTAGCGTTTCTGCAAACCTGTTAATCTTTAGGAGATACATAGATACATAGATACATAGAAAATAGGTGCAGGAGTAGGCCATTCGGCCCTTCGAGATCTAAGTGTTACAAAATGAAAAATACATTCTTTGACTGAATTTATTCTGTGTTGCAAAAATGCATGGCACACAGGTTTGTGGAAAGCACAAATTGGCAGAGCAGATACCTCAAATGTGGATGCACGAAACTACAGATGCTGGATGACAAAAAGATATGTTGTAAGCACCACCGCCTTTGCTGGCTTGTTTCCGACGTAAATTTGGGTGATCGTACCATTGCGGAAATTACAATCTGCCTTGATTGCATCATCGACTGAGTACAGAATAGTTTACACAGGTTTACACAAGTCACCTATTGCTTAAGGAGGGGACGGGCGGCATGGTGGCGCAGAGGTAGAGTTGCTGCCTTATAGCACCAGAGACCCAGGTTCACTCTTGTCTGTGAGTACTATCTGTACGGAGTTTGTACCTTCTCCCTGTGACCACGTGAACTTTCTCCAGCTGCTCCGGTTTCCTCCCACATTCCAAAGACGTGCGGGCTTGTAGGTAAGTTGGCTGCTGTAAATTGTCCTCAGTGTGTGTAGGATAGAACCAGTGTACCAATGATCACTGATCGGTGTGGACTCGGAGGGCCGCAGTACCAGTTTCCACACTGTATCTCTAAACTAAACTAAACTAAGCTAAACTAAACTAAACTAAAGTGTTTGTATATTGTATTACTTGGACTTCAACCACTCATCTGCTATGGTGAGAGTCAAACTCCTCTCTGGAATAGTGCTGCAAAGCACTTGATACTAGTCCAGCAAGTTGACCACTATGACACACTACATTAATCTATGTGTAGGTGCATGAGTATGTAAGAGTATGTGCTCACACTGGTGGGAAATGTGAATGTGTGTTGTGTATCACACTGTAGCACTGTGTATGGGTATGCTAATATTGACCAAATTGAAGACACTACAAAATGGAGAATCCCTGCATTTGTAAGATTTGCTTAACCTTTGTCAGTGGAAAATTACAGGCTGTGAATGGTGCCAGCCAGTCTGAGCCTTAGACTGATATGCAAGATGGAGAAAAATCCAGGTGTTCTAATTTCCTCCTAAGTGATAACATGTATGAAAATTCTGCAAAGAAACTTAAATGCATTGCTTTGATTGGATTGCTGCAAAGGAATTGTAAATAATGTAAATAATGTTACAAGACAGTTACCCTGCTGTTTGTTGATTGACCCAAGTGTGAAGCTCTGGCTGAATTGTTTGTGTTCCAGGGTAAATGTTGCATTATTCAGTTAAACTGACTTCCTTCCAGAAGCTTCTGTAAGAAACATTGTTTGTGACTCTTTTTAATTGGGTTGGGGAACTGTCAATAATACTTTGATGTAATTGATGTAATTGATATGTATGATTGGTTTGTAAGGGGAACCACCCTATGTAGTTCGGCCCCTCATGATTCGTTGACCTATAAAAGGTAGCCCACATTTAGATCGGTGTCGATCTTCTGGAAGGGCGCTTGGGACTGCATGACCTTGTGGGCAGTATCTGCTTGCACGAGGCTGATGGTCTTGGCCAGGCAGAGACAAGGATCAAACCCGCGGTGGTTTATGTATCCTATAGGAGATGGGTCAACAAAGGTTAGAGACAAAGGGGTAGTGCGGTGGTGCAGCAGTAGAGTTGCTGCCTTACAGCACCAGAGACCCGGGTTCACTCCTGACTACCAGTGTTGTCTGTACGGAGTTTGTACGTTCTCACTGTGACCTGCGTGGGTTGTCTCCGGGAGCTCTGGCTTCCTCCTATATTCCAAAAGCATACAGTTTTGTAGGTTAATTGTCTTAGTAAAATTGTAAATTGTCCCTAGTATGTGTAGGATAGTGTTAACGTACCAGGGATCGCTGGTCGGCGCAGACTCAGTCGGCTGAAGGGCCAGTTTCAGCGCTGTATCTCTAAGCAAGAACTAAACTGAACTAAGATGAAAAAGAGACAAAAAAGGTATCAAATAAGCAGAGAAGGGAAGTGAAATGTAAAGCCGGTGGGAGGGACGTTAGCGGAAGGGGACAGGGGAGGAATTGGGGGCCAGAAGGGCAGGATATTGGGAGAATAAATAAAGAGTTAAAGACAGAGGCGGGAAAGAATTTCTCTCAAAGGGTCATTTATCTTTAGAATTCTCCAACCCAGAGTACTGTGGAGGCTGAGTCATTGAATTTATTCAAGACTGATATAGATCAAAATGCTGTCAACGGTCATGGGGAACATCAGAAAAATAGAGCTGAGATCAATATCAGATTAGGCATGATTTTATTGCAAGACAGAGCAGCTGTATAGCCTACTCCTATTATGTTCTTATAATAACAAGTGTAGTGGAAATCTCAGAAAATCAGATAAAATGCATTTGTATCTGACCAGTAGTTTTTACTGTAGAGAACAAAATGCCAGTATGCATGATTACTCCGCCCACTCTTCCTGAGGTCATCTTTTGCCGGCCCTGATTTGTTCTGGCCGTTTCTAGTTTAGTTTAGAGATACAGCCCCTTCAGCCCACCGAGCCTGCACTGACCAGCTATTCTGGCACACTAACACTATCCTACACCAAGGGCAATGTACAATTTTATCAAAGACAATTAGCCGACAAACCTGCACGTCTCTGGAGTGTGGGAGGAAATGGAGAGTACCCAGAGAAAACCCAGGCAGGTCACAGGGAGAAGGTACACACTCCATACAGAAGGCATCCTCTGTCTGTATGGAACGTACATCTCCGTACAGTCAGAATCGAACTAGGGTATCTGGCGCTGTAAGGTAGCAACTCAACCATTGTGTCTTGGTTCTTGGTTTCTTGGTCCTCCAAAATATTCCAAATGGAATTTAAATGTGTCACCGTGCTGCCCGAGTTTTCTCGCCTCCCACCCTCCCTCGCCCCAACATCTAATTTCAGTCTGAAAAAAGATTCTGATCCGAAACGCCACCTATTCTTTTTCTCCGGAGATGTTGCCTGTCCCGCTGCGTTACTCCAGCGTTTTTTGTCTATCATGATTAATAAACAACATGTTACGTTGCCATAAAACAAAATAATGACATTTAACTTTTTAGAGGTGCCGGTATGCTGCAGCATCACACCAAAAGCACAGAGTAGAGAAGAAGTTAGCGACAACTCTGTGGAGTCTAGTTGCAAATCTTATATGGATTTCCCCGCAGTTGTCGATTATTGTTTGCCTCAAGAGACAATTTTAAAACTTGGAATACAGAAGACAAAGATCAGACTGTCTGGACCCGTGATGTCACCCACATGACAGCCCACTGGCAGGGGTATGTACTGCCACCTACACGTAGAATGCACAGATCCCTGAAGCTGTGGCCGAGATCTCAGAGATGAAAGAAGCATTGTGCTGCAGGCATTCAAACACTTAAAACTGACATCCATTCAGTCAGTCTGAAGAAGGGTCCCAACCTGAAACATCACACGGCCATTTCCCTCCATAGACGCTGCCTGACCCGCAGAGTTCCCCCTCCCACCCAACCTCCCCCCTCCCTCGACCACACTACTACTTTCTGTCTGAAGAAGAGTCTCGACCTGAAACGTCATTCCTTCTCTCCAGAGATGCTGCTTGTCCTTCTGAGTTACTCCAGCTTTTTGTGTCTATCTTCCACCAATACTTTGTCCATTTGCTCACTCATTCAGTCAGGTCAGTCCCAAAATTATGTTACCAAAATGATTAATACAGGTTATGGGGAGAAGGCAGGAGAATAGGGTTGAGAGGGTAAGATAAACCAGCCATGATTGAATGGTGGAGTAGACTTGATGTGCCAAATGGCCAAATTCTGCTCCTATGACTTATGAACGTATGAAAATTTAAAAAAAACCAGGAAGATACAGTTAACTTGGAAAATAAGCATGTGATTTGATTAAATATATATGACATAACATTTTACTTAAACCTGAAACTTGCCTTGAGTTTTGGCTTTTACTTTAGTTTAGTTTAGGTTATTGTCACTTGTACCGAGGTACAGCGAAAAGCTTTTATTGTCTGCCAACCAGTCTGCGTCAATCAGATTCCAATCGAGCCGTTCACAGTGTACAGATACATGATAAAGGAAATAATGTTTAGTGCAAGATAAAGTCCAGTAAAGTCTAATTAAAGATCACCCAAAGGTCTTATAACCATATAACAATTACAGCACGGAAACAGGCCATCTCGGCCCTACAAGTCCGTGCCGAACAATTTTTTTCCCTTAGTCCCACCTGCCTGCACTCATACCATAACCCTCCATTCCCTTCTCATCCATATGCCTATCCAATTTATTCTTAAATGATACCAACGAACCTGCCACCACCACTTCCACTGGAAGCTCATTCCACACCGCTACCACTCTCTGAGTAAAGAAGTTCCCCCTCATGTTACCCCTAAACTTCTGTCCCTTAATTCTGAAGTCATGTCCTCTTGTTTGAATCTTCCCTATTCTCAAAGGGAAAAGCTTGATCACATCAACTCTGTCTATCCCTCTCATCATTTTAAAGACCTCTATCAAGTCCCCCCTTAACCTTCTGCGCTCCAGAGAATAAAGACCTAACTTATTCAACCTATCTCTGTAACTTAGTTGTTGAAACCCAGGCAACATTCTAGTAAATCTCCTCTGTACTCTCTCTATTTTGTTGACATCCTTCCTATAATTGGGCGACCAAAATTGTACACCATACTCCAGATTTGGTCTCACCAATGCCTTGTACAATTTTAACATTACATCCCAGCTTCAATGAGGTAGCTGTTAACTAAGGACAGGATGCTAACTAAGGAACCAACTCCAGGATGGTTCAGTTGCCTGATAACAGCTGGGTGTTAACAAACTGCCCATGAATCTGGAGTTGTGTGTTTTCACACTTCTGTTCCTCTTACCTGATGGAAGAGGGGAGAAGAGGGAGTGACTTTGTCCTTGATTATGCTGGTGGCCTTGCCTGGGCAGCTTGAGGCGTAGATGGAGTCAATGGAATGGAGGTTGGGTTGAGTGTGGGTGTGGGCCACATCCACAAATCTCTTCAATTTCTTGTGGTCTTAGATGTTCCCAAAACCATGCTGTGATGCATCCCACTAACATGATTTATGTAATTGCAGGATTTGTGAGGTAAAGAAATCTGAAATAAAATCTCAAAACTGTATCACTCAGAAGCAATGGTTTTGTGATTACTTAGTAACAAATCTATGAATAAAAAATGGGACTGACCTCTATCTCTTACATGTAGTTTTACAGATTTATTTTGCCTCATTTCTTGTGTGTCCTCAAGTCATTTGTAGATTCAATAAATTAACTCTTATTCTGTATTAATTTGAGATGGCAGTGGATTAACAGCAACACATAGACAGATGTAGACACAAGTAGATGCTGAATCTTGCAGTGGTCACCATAAAAGCTATAGCAAGCAGCTTTGTTTGCTGACCTTACCCGACTTAATCATTGGTAAGTCAAAACAATATTCAACACAAGGACGAATCTGTGCATTATTGGAGTGTGGGAGGAAACAGGAGCACCAGGAGAAAGCCCACATGGTCACAAGGAGAATGTACAAACTCCATATAGACAGCAGCCATTGTCAGCATCGAACCTGGCATTGTAAGGCAGCACTCTACCGCTGTACCACTGTGCCACCCCTAGAGAGCGTGGAATTTTTTTAGGATCAGGTACGTTTCATGATTAAAGATTCACTATATGAATGGTCATCAATGGAAATGTTACATAGTTCGCATCCAGTTAGAGTTTCAGCTTCAATGTGGAACCAACACAGTTCACTTAGGTGGAAACTCTGGGTGCAGAATTGAACATTAGATTCCATTATGTCTTTCAATTAAAATTAGTTGACATGAAATTGTGACCAGCATATGTTGAATTTTGTAATAAGGATTTTTCTTCAACTAAGATTTTGCATGGTGATAGTGAAAAAGACAATTTACCTCATCAGGCTTTTATAGTTCTTGAACCTTACCTGCCTTATGCTTACTTAATTTTACAAAAGCATTGTAATGTCAAACTATATTCAATAAAGATTATCTAGACTATAGCAGCTGGTAGAGCTGCTGCCTCACAGTGTCCGAGTCGATACTGCCTCAGGTGCTGTCTTTGTGGAGTCTGTACTTTTTCCCTGTGACCAAATGGGTTTCCTCTAACATCCCAAAGATGTGTGGGTTGATAGGTTAATTGGTCTCTGTAAATTGCTCCTAATGTATGGCGAGTGTATACAATCATAAAACTAGTGTGAACATGTAATTGTTGGTCGGTGTGGACTTGGTGGGCCAAAAGGCCTGTTTCTGTGTTCTATCTTTTAATCAACGTGTATTCAATAATCTACCGCTACAGGATAAGACAGATCACCTTCATTCTGATCAAAATTGGGATTTGTTTTGAATTACTTTTAATATCAACTTTTTTTAAATGATCTTTCCTGAAGTCTTAGGAATCAAAGTTAAAACTTGCAATACAATGCTTCCACATCCCACTTTCTTTGGTTGGTTTCAGTAAAAAAAGATATTCATTGAAATGAGCGCTGAGTCTTGGTGGCAGTTAATACCCCATCAGTGGGTTGGAATCCAGATTTTTGTGGGCGATTTCATAGCCTCTGACAGTCTGATCTTTGTTTTCTGTGTTTCTGACTTTTGGAAACAAAAATAATCATTCAACCAGAAGCAACGTTTGATTCCTGACAGTTAATTACTAATGCACATTTTTCCATTTTAACTTCTGAAATGAGTCACTAATCTACAGCTCTCTCCACTTCTCCTTATTATCCAATCTTGTAACTATAAACTATCTGGTGACTCAAAACAGATATGTCACCTTCAAAATGTACATTGAATCTAAGGGCAATTATTTTGATTATGGTGGGAACAAGACATTTCAGGCAGCACATGTACCGGATGGCACAGTGACACAGGAGTAGAGATGTTACCTTGCAGGGTCAGAGACCTGAGTTTGATCTTGTCTACGGGTGCTACCTGTACGGAGTTTGTACGTTCTCCTTGTGACTGCGTGGGTTTTCTCTGGGTGTTCTGGTTTCCTCCCACTTCCCAAAGACACCCAGGTTTGTAGGCTAATTGGTCTCGATAAAATTGTCCCTAGTGTGTAGAATAGAACTAGTGTACGGGGATCACTGGTTGGCATGGACTCGCTGGTACGAAGGGCCTGTTTCCATGCTGTTTCTCTAAAGTTTAAAGTAAAGTCTAAAGTGTATGTGACAATTCAAAAAGCGGTGAAAAGAGTTTCTGTGTAAGAAGTCTGAAGAAGGGTCTCGACACGAAACGTCACCCATTCCTTCTCTCCAGAGATGCTGCCTGTCCCGCAGGTAAAGAGGTAAAAACAAGATGGACGTTCTGCCTGCGCTGGTGCGGACTCTGAGGGATTGTCGTGTGTGCAGTGATCTCAGTGTTTGCGGGGACATGGTTCCACGAGGACATCCCGGAGTCTAGTGCGAGTGTGGACGGCTTTCTGACTGTTCAGGCGGACAGGGACTGCAGAGAGAGTGACAGCGGTTGTTGCAACTCTAGTCACATCACGTTGAAGGAGCATGTGTGTGTGGCCCGGACATTGAACTGGTTTCCGCTTGTGCCGTGTGCCCTGGGGATTCTCACACGTGGTGGCTGTTTATGTTTAATCTTTATGTAGTTTTGTAACTCGTTGCTTTTTTAGTTTGACTGTGAAATTTCACTGTACCTCAGTACATGTGACAATAAAGGACCATTGAACCATTAATCCTCTAAGGCTATCCTATCCATGTGCCTGTCTATATGCTTTTTAAACATTGCAATAGTACCTGCCATGTTAATCACAGATAAAGTCCAAAGGTAATAGGGAGACAGGAATAAAGGAAGAGGGTTGAAAATTAATTCTAGTTTATTTCAACTGTGATATTTGAGGAACAGCTTGTTGATATAATTTGTTCCCTCAGAGCACATTTGGCTGAAAATCAAATTGGGTTGAGTAGTTAATCCACCCTTCTACACTGTACAAACATTATAGAAGAAAAAATGTACTGTCTTCTTGCCAGAGCCATCGACACCAAAATCATAGTGACAAAGAGTTGTAGAGTCATAGAGCATGGACACAGGCCATTCGGCCCACCATGCCCAGACTGATCTTTCTCCCCATTCATATCAATCCCATTTGCCCACAATGCTTGAAAATGATCCTAGGTTTACAGAAAGATAAGTTTTTGCAGAAGTGTAAAGAAACGGGTCATGTCTCAGCTTCTGATATTAGTACTACTCCTACTTTAAGTGGCAGAAACTCCAAACCTCCACAACTGCACTTTGTATCTGATGGTGAATTGCAATCGATAGCTGGAATGAAGACAAATTGAAGTGTAAAACAAAACACAACAAATTTGCAGGTTAAACATTCATGTTTTACAATGACTTTAATGCAGTGGTTATTATATGTAGGAAGTCTGTTTATGAAAGCAGTAATCATGATGTCAGGACCACCCACAGTCATCTCTACAGCTAGACAAGTGAAGGATGTTCAGGGAGACTACATAAGGATCTGTTTGACTGGAAAAACTCCAAAAGCAGAATATATTGTGTCTAAGGTGTAAATTAAAGTAGGTTGTAAACCAGCTCGACAGGTCTGAACGGTCTGGTATCCACGAGTAAATAATATCAAGACATTATTAAATCATTGTATTTTGATATAATGTAGAACAGCACATGAATAGTCTCTTCAGTCCACAATGTCCACACTAAACATAATGCCAATTTAAGCTAAACTTCTCTGCTTGCTTGTGATCCACATCTCTCTCCACTCCTTACATATCATTTGCCTATCCAAAAGCCTCTTAAAAGCCAGTGCCATATCTGCTTCCACCACCACCCATTGGAGTGCATAGCAGGCACCCACCACTCTCTGTGTAAAATAAATGCCCACACATCTCCTTTAAACGTTGCCCTTTAAAGCTATGCCCTCTAGTCTATGACGTTTCCACCCTGGACAAAATGTTCTGATTGTCTATTCCACCAATGCCCTTCATAATTTTACATACTTCTATCCAGTCTGAGTCTGAAGAATGGCCTCGACCCATTCCTTCTCACCTGAGATGCTGCCTGTCCCGCTGAGTTACTCCAACTTTTTGTGTCTATCTTCGGTTTAAACCAGCATCTGCAGTTCCTTCCTTACAAAAATTGTCAATTGGCAGTAAACTGAATGACTGGCCTTATTCCATTCACATTCACTTCAAAGCATGAGAATCAAAGATATGCATGGCAGAGAAATAGGCTCTTCAGCCCATCACATCCATGCTGACCCCTTTGCCCATTTCATTTGCCTTCATTTGGCCCCCATCCTTCTATGCCTTGCTAATGCAGGTGCCTTGATGTCTCTTAAACATAGTGATTGTGTCTGCGTAAAACATAAAGTGTTGGAGAAACTGAGTGGGTCGGGCAGCATATAGTGAGGGAATGGGTAGGCAACCTTTTGAGTCGGGATCTTCACACTGAAGTTACTCCAGCACTCTGTGTTTTGTACAAGATTCCAGCATCTGCAATTCCTTGTATCTCCAAAATTGTATTGGACTCCATCATCACTTTTGCCAACGACTCTCTATGTAAAAAACTTTCCCCTCAACACCCCCATTAAAACTCCTTCCTCTCATCCTACACATATGCCCTCTTGTTCTTGATACTCTTGCCATGGGAAAAACATTCTGACTGTTTACTCTAATTATAACTCATAATTTTACATACCTCTATCACTATTTAGTCCCCTCACTTTGGGAAAAACAAACTAAAGTCCTTCAATCCAGACAACATACTGGTGAATCTCCATTATTATGTTCTTACAAAGATAGACACAAAGTGCTGGAGTAACTCAGCGGGTCAGACAGCATCTCTGGAGAACATGGAGAGGTGATGCTTTGGGTCGAGACCTTTCTTCAGACTAAGAAGGGTCCGGAGATGGGTCCCAGCTGAAAATGTTACCCATTCATGTTCTCCAGAGGTACTGCCTGACCTGCTGAGTTACTGCAAAACTTGGTGACTTTTCATGTTTAACTACTTGCTTGCACATAATAGAAATCAAAGAAACCTGTGTTCTTCATATCAAGGCAAGCAGTAAATAAATGTTCAATATTTGCCAATTTGCTTGTTATAAATAAATAACAAGAATTATAGCCGTGTTTGAATGAGAATGGAAAGCTTGGCAGCTGGATTAGTCAATGCATTAAATGCACACTCTAAATCCTATAGCTCTATCAATGTTGCCAAATCAAATTTATTTTCCAGATGTTATATATTGGACATATTTCTCTCAGAAGATTCTATTTGATGTGTGCTTCCTCGGTGTATTTGATTATTTGGCCACAGTTCATTTGCATTTGCTTTGTTTAAAAGGGCTAATGGTTTATACAGAGGTCTGGCTCCACTCTGTTTAAACTAAGATATAGAGAATACAAGTTTTGGCATAAAAGGTAAGGTCCAGTCATATACACTAATACACCACTGGGGAATAATGAAACGCTGCATTCCCTCTCTCTCCATCATTCCCCCACACAAATCGCACCAGCTTCTCATTCTCACCCACTGAACAGCCAACAATGGCCTGGTTCCTTTATCATTGTTACTTTTTTGCATATCTTTCAGTCTTTGTTCTATATCTCTCTACATCATTGTCTATATCTCTCGTTTCCCTTTCCCATGTCTTTCAGTCTGTAGAAGGGTCTTGACCGGAAACGTCACCCATTCCTTCGCTCCAGAGATGCTGCCTGTCCCGCTGAGTTACACCAGCATTTAGTGTCTATCTTCAGCTCAAAAACAGGCCCATTGTCCCACAGAGTCCTTGCCAAACATGATGCCAAGACCAACCCTTAGCTGCATGCACATAATCCACATCCCTCACATATCCCTCACATATCCATGTTAGATCGAGCTCAAGGGATATGGGGAGAAGGTGTAAATAGCTCATTCTAAGCCTCCCCCCAATCTCGTTTCAGTCAAAAATCACTGACTCAAGCACTTGCGCAAATAAACTTTATTTTGGAAAAAGCACAATAACAGTTTGCACAGTTCCCACGATTTAATGAATGGCGGTGCTGGCTCGAAGGGTCAAATGGCCGCCTCCTGCACCTACTTTCTATGTTTCTATGTTTCTATCCAAAAGTCTCTTAAATGTCACTATCATTTCGGCCTCACCCACCATCTCTGGTAGCATGTCCCATGTGTTAAACACATACCCACTCATCTCCTTTAAACGTTGCGCCTTTCACCTTTCACCTCACTACGAAGAAGAAACATGGCATACTTGCCTTTGTCAGATGCAGCAATAAAAAAAAACTAGCTGAGAAATAATACTGCACCTGCACAAGACATTTGTGAGACCACATCTGGAATCTTGTGCACAATATATACAAGGGAACATGACCGAGTCTGTAGATGGGATAGTTTGCTGGACTGTGTGGGTTGCTTTAATTTAGTTTAGTTTAGAGATACAGTGCAGAAACAGGCCCTTTGGCCCACTGAGTCCATGCAGACCAGCGATCCCCATACACTAGCTCTGTCCTATAAACTAGGGACAATTTACTATTTTTATTTAGTAATAGTAAATACTAAAGAAGCCAGTTCACCTACAAACCTGAACGTCTTTGGAGTGTGGGACGAAACCAGAGCACCCAGAGAAAACCCACGTGGTCACAGGGGGACCTTACAAACTCCATACAGACAGCACCCATAGTCAGGATATAAGTGATCAAGATAAGTGATCAAATGGGAAATTAGATTGGGGTACCAAGTGAATTTACAGAAAACTCTGCTTTAACTGTTGAATGGGGCAGGAGGATACATTATTGGCAACAATGCTGAATACAAGATTCAATTGTTGATGATGGATGGATGGCTTGGGTGTGATGTGAAGAGGAGTTTGGACAGGCTGGGCTGATGGAAGAAAAAGTTATTTTAAATATAAGTAGACGTACCATGTGTCAGAGATGAAATAAGAATGTTACTTCCCCATTTAAAGCCCCAGAATTGATTGTAAGTTGAACCAAATATGCTTGTATAGAAATGCTTACTTCACTATTGAATTGCTAGAATGAAATGGTTACTAACTCCTTTGGCAAATAGGGGGATATAGTTAAAAAATGGTGTTCATTCCCTCTGCAATATTGGTCACAGTGTTTGAGGATTCAGCAGGAAAAATATGTTCAAGTCTTATCGATTCCATATGTTTAGTTGAGTCAAAGACCATATTTCAGAGAACTGCCTAACAATCGCACATGTTTGGCTGGAAAGGGATGTGCAGGCTATTTGCCAGATGTTGAATCTGCATCAAGAATGAATGAAACCTAATTGCTCTGAAGCTATATATTTTTTGCACAGCGTGGGGGCTATTTTTTTCAGACAAGCGATGTGAGAGAGAGCAACTCTAATTTAGTTATGCATGAACTACTCTCTGAATAAAGCCCCTTCTGTCCTGCAACAATGAGGATTCTCAAGATGGCTGCTGCGTTACACCAGACAAACCTTTTCCCACACCGTCCATCCTTGCGAATTCTTCAAGCGAAAATGCAGACTTAGTGCCATAGCACATGGAATATTTTGTGTAGATTTTATTGAGGCTAGCCAACATGAATTTCCCACAGGGTCTTTGAATTTATCGGAGAGAGAGAAAGAGAAAAAAAAAAACCTTCATCGTAAAAGTGTGGCATGGATTCAAGTCCATGTCCCAGAGGTGAAGGCGTTGACATCCAACTTGTTCCACCACTTGGACTTTTCATTTACTATCAGTTCTTTTTGATGCAACAAACCCCCCACATTAACCAAGTCACGTTTTCATCAATCCATAACATTTTGTATTTACAGTCAATTAGTTGCCTTATTGATTCCAGCAGTTTCCAGATTTTGCTCCGTGAAAACAAGAGACTAACGAGAGGTTGGGTCAAGACTCAGAAATTCAACCAGATGCATTTCAATGTGATTAATCTCATTTCTGGCCTCAACCAATGAAGCTGTTAAACATCAAAGACTTGCACCCTAATGCATATTCATCATCAGCAGCTGATGTGTGCAGCAACTAATGCATTTTATGGCCCCTTCCTTGTTGGTGCTCACTTGGAGCCGGGATTCTTGATGTCAATTTGCTCGGTGAAACTCAGTAAATTGACGGTGCAATGTGCCTACTAAGCAGAACCAGCTGAATTTCGACCACACTCGTGCAAATTTCAGAGATCAGCTGATAGTATTGAACTCTGGTAGAATGATTGATGTGATTTATTTATCGAGATGGGTGGTTTTACAAGGGATTGTGTGTAACCTTTATTGGCTTTGGCTCGGAGCGCAATTTGCTGCATTCGGGTCAAACAGCGCTGTGCAAGCCCAATGAAACCCTTTCTTCCTTGCATACATTACTCAAAAAATGCCTTTTTGTCTGAATAGTTTTCTGTTCATGAAGCTATTTCTCTGGCAGGCAGAGGAAGAATATGTAAACAGATCTTTTGTATTTCGACAAGCCGAAAAGTTCAATCCCACAGTTTGTCTTAATGTCAAGCATTTGTCTCAATATTCAAATGAGTAAACAAGTCTTACCTATAAAAAGCTTGTTCACTGTTACTGGTACAGCTGGCAATTGTCCTTTTATTCTGAGCAGCCCCTCAGTTACCCCAGTCTTTTATATTGTTGTTAGGCCCAATATAAGATCAAAGCAACAGACTATTAAAACAAAGGATTTACGGATGAAAAATTAAAGGGATTTGTCAGATAGTTGAATCTACAGTTCTTTCACCTAGCAATGTCCAAGGTCGATCAATCATTTAATCTTATGAGAACTGCTGTCATTGTATAAAGATAGCTTCAAATAATTTTAGGTTTTTAAATTATAAAGTGGTAGACTCGTAAACAAATTGTAAACACTGAAAACAATTAAAACAATTCTGACTATCTTTTTATACTTACAGTGTGAAAACAGGCACTTTGGCCCACCAAGTAACTCGTAGACTAGTTCTATTTTACACATTAGGGACAATTTTCAATTTTACATAAGCCGATTAACCTACAAATGTATACGTCTTTGGAGTGCGGGAGGAAACCGGAACACTTGGGGAAAACCCACGCAGTCACAGGGTGAACGTACAAACTCCACACAGACAGCATCCGCGGACAGGATTGCACCTGGGTCTTTGGCGCTATAAGGCAGCAACTCTACCGCTGTTCCACCGTGCGATAGTTGATAGAAACAAAACAAATCTCCTCTGCTGTAAATCACACGTTTAGTGGGGAGCAACATTCAGAGTTGTGAGCCCAAAACATAAGTTACAGATGCTGCAAATTTGGATAGGATCAGCAAATGCTGGATATAATCGACAGGACAGCACCATCTGGACAAGTGAAAACTGAATGAATATTTCAGCAATAACATCTATTGCCAGAACTGGGAGAAAAAATATTAGTTTTAATTTGCAGAGAGGGTGAGGGGGAGATTAGATAGGGCAAAGTAGATATCTCAGACACAGTGAAGTGTGGTGTGTCGCCATGGTGATGAACTGTTGAAGATGCCATCTAGTTGTTAGATTAATGAGGATAGTTAGAACGAAAGAAAAGTAGCAACGAAACATGTGAACATTGTGAATTCCACTGATCAGACACTGTAAGTGGAGAGAGGAAAGGTGAGAATAGTAATCAAGGTAAACCTACTGCAGTCCTGGAGTGAAACACAAAGTGCTGGAGTTACTCAGCGAGCCAGGCAGCACTTGTGGAGGGAATGGGCAGGCGACATTTCAGATAGGGACCCTTCTTCAAACTGGAAATCTTTCTAGAATTGGTTTATTTGACATTTGTTTATGTACTTAGTCACATGCCATTGGCTAATTTTACAGAATCTAATTCAGTGATTTAATTATACATTATTGTGACATACCCAGGCCCAGTGACATTCTTTGTATTTGCATTTTGTTTATTCAAAATATGAGGAAAAGTGAAGAAAGAAAAAGAACGACAAAGAAACGGCATTTAAAATCCAAGAAGTATTTCCTAATATTCAAAAGCCATTGTCTTTCAATGCACCAGCATTTCATTACGGTAGTTATAACAGAATATGATGAGGGATCTTCAAATTACAAATAGTTTTTGATGCATCAATTTCTCAAATTCTTTATTTATGTTCAGTAGTTGTAGTGGCACTGGTGGGGGACTGTTTGGTGAAATTTGACAAATGTAAAAAATTGTACTGGGAAAAGTTTGTATAGTCTCCGAAAATGTCGGATTAATTTTGTTTTGAATGGTTCAGAAATTGTATATATTTACCAATTGAATAAAGTATATTTTGAAATAAAAAAAATGTTCAGTAGTTGTACTAAATAATTTTTGAGTGATTTGATAATACACTGATGCCTGTTCAGGGGATATGTAGAAACAAAGAACTGCAGATGCTGGTTTATACCAAAAGTAGCAAAAAGTGCTGGAGTAACTCAGCGAGTCAGGCAGCATCTCTGGAGATAAAGGATAGGTGACATTTCTGGTCCCGAAGGGTCCAACTGGAAACATCATCTATCCTTTATCTGCAGAGATGCTACCTAACCTGCTGAGTTACTCCAGCACTTTGTGTCTATCTTGGCCTGTTCAGAGAAGATTGTCTTCACTTGCACTCTATCTCCATGTCAACTTTAGGCAGTGTTGCCTCAGGTCGATTGGTTTATCTTTTATCATTATTATAAAATGAGTACTGATGAAAAAATCAAATTTCATTGAATTTGAGAATTCGCTGCCTCATATTTAAAATATGCTGACATGGGATATTCTAGAAATGACTGAAATTCTATTTTTAATCCTGTGGGTTAGATGCTGGTGCCGTCTCAATGAGTCGCATTAAATGATCACATTTTCATGACTCATCACAAACTGACCTTGCAATTTTGGGTAAGGTTGGGATCACTGAGACATGGCTCCAGGGTGACCAAGGCTGGGAGCTGAACATCCAGGGATATTCAATATTCAGGAGGGATAGAGAGAAAGGAAAAGGAGGTGGGGTAGCGTTGCTGATTAGAGAGGAGATTAACGCAATGGAAAGGAAGGACATTAGTTTGCAGGATGTGGAATCGGTATGGGTAGAGCTGCGAAACACTAAGGGGCAGAAAACTCTGGTGGGTGTTGTGTACAGGCCACCTAACAGTAGTAGTGAAGTTGGAGATGGTATCAAACAGGAAATTAGAAATGCGTGCGACAAAGGCAAAACCGTTATAATGGGTGACTTCAATCTACATATAGATTGGGTGAATCAAATTGGCAGGGGTGCTGAGGAAGAGGATTTTTTGGAATGTATGCGGGATAGTTATCTAAATTAACATGTAGAGGAACCAACGAGAGAGCAGGCTATTTTAGACTGGGTATTGAGTAACGAGGAAGGGTTAGTTAGCAGTCTTGTTGTACGTGCCCCCTTGGGCAAGAGTGACCATAATATGGTTGAGTTCTTCATTAGGATGGAGAGTGACATTGTTAATTCAGAAACAATGGTTCTGAACTTAAAGAAAGGTAACTTTGAGGGTATGAGACGTGAATTGGCCAAGATTGACTGGCAATTAATTCTAAAAGGTTTGACGGTGGATATGCAATGGAAGACATTTAAAGACTGCATGGATGAACTACAAAAATTGTTCATCCCAGTTTGGCAAAAGAATAAATCAGGGAAGGTAGTGCATCCGTGGATAACAAGGGAAATCAGGGATAGTATCAAAGCGAAGGATGATGCGTACAAATTAGCCAGAAAAAGCAGCATACCGGAGGACTGGGAGAAATTCAGAGACCAGCAGAGGAGGACAAAGGGCTTAATTAGGAAAGGAAAAATAGATTATGAAAGAAAACTGGCAGGGAACATAAAAACTGACTGCAAAAGTTTTTATAGATATGTGAAAAGAAAGAGATTAGTTAAAACAAATGTAGGTCCCTTGCAGTCAGAAACGGGTGAGTTGATCATGGGGAACAAGGATATGGCGGACCAATTGAATAACTACTTTGGTTCCGTCTTCACTAAGGAAGACATAAATAATCTGCCGGAAATAGCAGGGGACCGCGGGTCAAAGGAGTTGGAGGAATTGAGTGAAATCCAGGTTAGCCGGGAAGTGGTGTTGGGTAAATTAAATGGATTAAAGGCCGATAAATCCCCAGGGCCAGATAGGCTGCATCCCAGAGTACTTAAGGAAGTAGCTCCAGAAATAGTGGATGCATTAGTAATAATCTTTCAAAACTCTTTAGATTCTGGAGTAGTTCCTGAGGATTGGCGGGTAGCAAACGTAACCCCACTTTTTAAGAAGGGAGGGAGAGAGAAAACGGGGAATTACAGACCAGTTAGTCTAACATCGGTAGTGGGGAAACTGCTAGAGTCAGTTATTAAAGATGGGATAGCAGCACATTTGGAAAGTGGTGAAATCATTGGACAAAGTCAGCATGGATTTACAAAAGGTAAATCATGTCTGACGAATCTTATAGAATTTTTCGAGGATGTAACTAGTAGCGTGGATAGGGGAGAACCAGTGGATGTGGTGTATCTGGACTTCCAGAAGGCTTTCGACAAGGTCCCACATAAGAGATTAGTTTACAAACTTAAAGCACACGGCATTGGGGGTTCAGTATTGATGTGGATAGAGAACTGGCTGGCAAACAGGAAGCAAAGAGTAGGAGTAAACGGGTCCTTTTCACAATGGCAGGCAGTGACTAGTGGGGTGCCGCAAGGCTCAGTGCTGGGACCCCAGCTATTTACAATATATATTAATGATCTGGATGAGGGAATTGAAGGCAATATCTCCAAGTTTGCGGATGACACTAAGCTGGGGGGCAGTGTTAGCTGTGAGGAGGATGCTAGGAGACTGCAAGGTGACTTGGATAGGCTGGGTGAGTGGGCAAATGTTTGGCAGATGCAGTATAATGTGGATAAATGTGAGGTTATCCATTTTGGTGGCAAAAACAGGAAAGCAGACTATTATCTAAATGGTGGCCGACTAGGAAAAGGGGAGATGCAGCGAGACCTGGGTGTCATGGTACACCAGTCATTGAAAGTGGGCATGCAGGTGCAGCAGGCAGTGAAGAAAGCGAATGGTATGTTAGCTTTCATAGCAAAAGGATTTGAGTATAGGAGCAGGGAGGTTCTACTGCAGTTGTACAGGGTCTTGGTGAGACCACACCTGGAGTATTGCGTACAGTTTTGGTCTCCAAATCTGAGGAAGGACATTATTGCCATAGAGGGAGTGCAGAGAAGGTTCACCAGACTGATTCCTGGGATGTCAGGACTGTCTTATGAAGAAAGACTGGATAGACTTGGTTTATACTCTCTAGAATTTAGGACATTGAGAGGGGATCTTATAGAAACTTACAAAATTCTTAAGGGGTTGGACAGGCTAGATGCAGGAAGATTGCTCCCGATGTTGGGGAAGTCCAGGACAAGGGGTCACAGCTTAAGGATAAGGGGGAAATCCTTTAAAACCGAGATGAGAAGAACTTTTTTCACACAGAGAGTGGTGATTCTCTGGAACTCCCTGCCACAGAGGGTAGTCGAGGCCAGTTCATTGGCTATATTTAAGAGGGAGTTAGATGTGGCCCTTGTGGCTAAGGGGATCAGAGGGTATGGAGAGAAGGCAGGTACGGGATACTGAGTTGGATGATCAGCCATGATCATATTGAATGGCGGTGCAGGCTCGAAGGGCCGAATGGCCTACTCCTGCACCTAATTTCTATGTTTCTATGTTTCTATGTTTACTCTGGCACAAATATTATTTTCTGGAGAAACATATTATTTTCTGGTGGTGTTCTGTTGTCCATAATGTTAAAGTACAATCTCAGAGTCTGTATTTGTAAAATGTTGGACATAGAATAGCAAAGGCAAAGAATAATTTGCAAAAATGTGCATCATTGGAAAGACTACTAGACTTGTGGAAATGGCGGCAAAAACATGGCGACGCCTGCATGTGTAAATAGGCAAAAATAATTTCACTGTGTACATGTCACGTGTGGCAAATCAAAGTCAAAGTCAAAGTAGTCAAAGTAGCCTTTATTGTCATTCAGACCTTTCGGTCTGAACGAAATACCATTGCCTTGCAGTCATACATATAATAAAAATGACAAAAACACACAATAAACACGAATTTAACATCCACCACAGTGAGTCCACCCGGCACCTCCTCACTGTGATGGAAGGCAAAAATCTTAAAGTCCTTGTCTCTTCCCTCCTTGGGCACCATATTGGGGAAGGCAGAGTTTCAGAAAAGGTCAATTCATGATAAACGCTTTGGTGACTTGCGCGAGGACCAGAGGACATCATTATCATCGGCGGTCACTTGAAACTGACCCCTTTTGGGAGCGCGCCTGTGCGTGACCTTGTTTAACGTGGGGAGACTGGTGCACAGACAGCCACCACACGGGTCTTGACAGATCTGGGTCAGGATCCAGTGGCATGGAGTCCAAGATGACCAGTGACCCTTTTCTGCTGCAGCCTTCATCCGCCTTCCCAGTTGTTGTGATGCTCCACTAAAGTCAGCCATCGTCCTCCGCCTGTTCCACTCGTTGAGGTCTTGGTTGGATTGCTCTTTGTCAGGAACCTCCCCCTCGACTTTAATGCCATGCGTGGCCCTACCAGGAGCTTAGCTCCAGACGGCATCGCTCTCAGGATCACACAAGCTTCTCCTCCATGACAAGGTGACAATCCAGAGAACATAGATTTAAGGTGAAGGGGAAAATATCTGAGGGGGGGCTTTTGCACATAAAGGGTGGTGGGTATATGGAACGAGCTGCCAGAGGAGGTAGTTGAGGCAGATATGAGCCGAAACGTCACCTATCCATGTTCTCCAGGGATGCTGCCTAACCCGCTGTGTTACTCCAGCACTCTGTGTCTTTATCTGTAAACATCCTTCCTTGTTTCTACAATAGGACACAGTCCAGGAACTGACAGTAAGAAATATTTTTTTCTGAAGCGAAATATTTGAACAGGTGCAGAAATCGCTTTGGCACCATCATAATGTGGAAAGTTGAAGGCATCTTGTGCACAACTTTCTGACCATATAAATTCATAGTCAAAACCCAAGGAAGGCACCAAATAGGAACATACTATTGACAGCTGAGATATATTCTCTCCATGTGTTTGAGAGAAAAGGCTGTGAGTTTTTTTTAATAAAACAGAAGCAATGAAGGAAAGAGTTACCAACTTGAAGGATGAGCACTGATGCAATCAATAGACAATACTCATTCTTTGATTGCTTTAACCAGCTGCTGAAGCTGTGCTTTATATATGAGAACAATATAATGCTGCAAACATATAATCTCCTCAGGCAGTGTTATCTGTAGTGCACCATTAGCCCAGGTCCTCCTGATGACCATGCAAGGTCATGCCGCTCTTTGCTACCAGCTGAAACCTAAACAATATTAATAATTTATATTGTGCAAGGCAAAGATTGCATTTAGAAACATAGAACTGCAGATGCTGGCTCATGGCAAAGATAGACGCCAAGTGCTGGAGTAACTCAATGTGCCAGGCAGCATGTCTGGAGAAAAAGGATGGGTGGCGTTGTGGGTCAGACTGAAACTAAGTGGCGGGGGGGGGGGGGGGGGGGGGGGGAGGGGGGATGTGAAGAGCTGCAGTCGAGAAAAGATCAAGACCACAATCAGGGCCAGCCACAAATGACCTCAGGCAGGGTGCTGCCTGGTCAGTCCATTGTTGGCTAGGGAAGTTGTGATCTCAAGGGAAACAATTTTTGAAGGGTGGCAAAGTGGCACAGTGGTAGAGCTGGTGGTACAGTGGTACAGTGGTGGTAGAGTAGTACAGCGCGACAGACCCGGGTTCGATCCTGACAATGGGTGCTGTCTGTATGGCGTTTGTATGGTCCCCCTGTGACCACGTGGGTTTTCTCCGGATGCTCCGGTTTCCTGCCACACTCCAAAGACGTACAGGTTTGTAGGTTAATTGGCTTCAGTCAAATTGTAAATTGTCCCTATTGTGTAGGATAGTGTACAGGAAGATCGCTGGTTGGCACGGACTTGGTGGGCCAAAGGGCCTATTTCCGTGCTGTTAAAGACTAAAGTCTGTTAACCGGTAAAACGACCCAGGAGGAATAAGGGGACAAGGAGGGAGGTGGGAGGGGACAAGTCACCAGAGACCCACTGAGTTGCTCCAGTGCATGGTAACAAATAATGCACCATTCACACATTAAACAGTCATCAAGGTAGTTGAACTTTTAATTTGTATTCTACTTTTGCAGCTTAGAAGTCTTTATGTTTATTCAGCCTCTAACAAAGTAATCTTGTCTATATTACTAAAAGTCTGATCTTGACCACTTACTGTTGTTCTATATATTGATTTTAGAAAAAACGCTGTAACTTACGGCTGTGATTTTTGGCCATCTTACTCAGAGTCCCCCTTCGCTGTGCAGGACAAGAGGATTTTGCCCATCGATGAAACATAAAAGAGTTATTAGTGTTTAAAAAATGTTGAGATTCTCTCTCTTGAAGGCCACGCCCCTTCCAGAGAGACTATAAAACCTGGAAGTGAGAAGTCTCTGCAAGATGGGGGAGCGAGAGGGTCATGTCTCTCAGTCTCAGCTGTGAATAACACTGAACACATGTCTACTAATCTGAGAGTGTGGTTTTACTGACCTTAAGTGCCCTTAATGTGGTTTGAAAATGAAAATGTGGTTGGTTTGAAATAAAGCACTGCAAATGCTTGTTGGTGGTGGTTGGTTTGAAATAAAGCACTGCAAATGCTTGTTGGTGATGGTTGGTATGAAATAAAAAATGATTAAACTTGACAACTTCCTTTTTGCACTGTCTATTGATTTTAAATAAAACGCTACCATTTACGGCTGTGATTTTTGGCCATCTTACTCAGTCCCCCTCCGCTCATCAGGTGCAGAGGATGTTATTAGTGTTTAAAAAATGTTGAGAATCTCTCTCCTGTCAATTTGGTGGCCTTGCACCCTGCTTGAAGTGGTAGGAAACTGCACTTGAGTTTGGTGGCCTTGCACCCTGCTTGAAGTGGTAGGAAACTGCATTTGAATTTGGTGGCCTTGCACCTTGCTTGAAGTGGTATGAAACTGCATTTGAATTTGGTGGCCTTGCACCTTGCTTGAAGTGGTAGGAAACTGCACTTGAATTTGGTGGCCTTGCACCTTGCTTGAAATGGTATGAAACTGCATTTGAATTTGGTGGCCTTGTCAACCGCCAGCCCACCAGCCGTGAGTGAGCTGCCAGCACATCAGGCTTGAGGGACTGAGCTGTCACCCCACAAATCCATTTGACCCACAATGTCCATACTAGCCCTCTGGAAACCATTCCATTCGGCCCACAACACCCATACTGGTGCTCCAGAAAGCCCCCCCCCCCACCCACAACTGGCCACCCATATTGGAATTGGTGGAGATGTGAAATATTGTGTTGGGGGACCAGCCCTCCCATGTGAACATGGGACCCAATGGGACCCACTTAGTCTAGTAACTACTAAAAATTGACCTCTGTAAATCCTATCGAGATTGTCTGCTTCCTGGACTCCTACTTGGGCAGCACAGTGGTGCAGCTGGTAGAGCTGCTGCCTCACAGCGCCAGAGACCTGGGTTCGATCCTGAACTCGGTTGCTGTCTGCGTGGAGTTTGCACGTTCTCCCTGTGACCTTGTGCATTTCCTCCAGCTGTTCTAGTTTCCTCCCACATCCTAAAGACGTGCTGTATTTCTAGTCTAAAGTCTAAAGTGGAGAGCATGAATATAAAGTATCTATTTTTGGCCTTTATGTATCTCTCTTTCCTGAATGTGATAGAAATATTTTAAGGAGCTCCTCGTTGTTAGAGATATCATAGAATTCTTATTCTTGTAATCATAATCAGGCTCATGCAGTAAAACTTCAGAAGAACATTAATCATTGTAGCCTGCCCATAAATCATGTATAACTAATATATGGGGTCTGTCCAACTTTGCTCTCTCAATTATCCAATTTAGTTTAGTTTAGTTTAGGGATGTGGTGCGGAAACAGACCCTTCAGCCAACCGAGTCTGCCCCTACGAACAATCCCCGCACTCTAACACTACCCAACACACACTAGGAACAATTTACAATTTTTACTGAAGCCAATTAGCCTACAAACCTGTATGTTTTTGGAGTGTGGAAGGAGACCAGTGTACCCGTAGAAAACCCAACCAGGTTACGGGGAGAAGGTACAAACTCCGTACATACACAGTGAGGATCGAACCCGGAACTCCGGCGCTGTAAAGCAGCAACTCTCCCGCTGCGCCACCGTGCCACCCCAACTACCCAATACTTATGAGGCCTCTTCTCAACTGTTGATTGTGTTTGACAAAAGTGCCAATGTTAATTAAAAGTGCCCTTGTATTTTCTATCAATGCATAAGGTTTACAGCCTTAATCTGGCACCTTACAGAATACATTTCTGTCGCTTTACATTATATTGCAGGCAGTCACAGGCAAAGAGCTTCATTTATTTGGCCATCTGGGATAATAATGAATGTACTCATAGGTTTATGATGGCCCCTAACAATTTTGGTGTGTATATTGCAATTGTGTCTCACAAGGGGGTTCATTTAATGATCCGACTTTGACTCGTTTTCGATAAAGGCCGGTTCCCTTCCCGTGATTGTTTTGTTTAATTACCAAAGTACTACATTATATCCAAAGGCTAATTGTTGTGAGAAAATGCTCTGAATGAATCCTGCAAATCATTTTCATTACTTCCCCATTAAGTGGAAGTAATAATCAGAATTGTGAACCCTTGCTATTAAAACAGTTACAACTTGGAATCTCTACCCAAAGACACAGCATGATGGATCATTGCATGGACTTCCCTTTCCGTTATCCACTGCCTTGTGAGCAGTGAGTCATGTTTTCCTGCGCGCGTTAACTTTTACAAAAATAGTATAAGTAGCTGCTGGAAATCAGACGAGGGCTGTCCGACCATTCCCATCATTTTGATGAGTCCTGACCACATTTCAATTAGGCTCATAAAAACAAGAAGAAATACTGACATTTTATTTGTGTTTATCCAAGTTTTGTTAAAAGCCTATAAACAGCAAACTAAACCGTCCGAAAAGACGAGTAATCTCATGGCACTGACAAAACAACAGCGTGTTAAGTGGATGGATTGTTCTCTGTTTATACACAATATGCCAAGCATGTATGTTGATTCAATATTTTCCTAGCAATAAAATCCCAAGGAATTTGCACTAACTGCTTATTTATATATTTATCTAAAACATTTGCTCTTGGTTGGAATTTTATTACTAAAGGTCCACTAATGCATTGTGGACTGATCTGGATTCTGTTGTTCACTCACTTCATCAGCTACTTGTGATCACCAGTCTTTAGCGGGTTTGCAAACATATTGCAAACAATGCTATAAGATGTGATTGTGTGCCACACTCTCTGAGTTTGCAGCTTCCTCAGAACTACATTACTTCCTAGCTTACAAAGAAAAGGTGAATAAACAGGTAAAGATTTTTATATTGGATGCCTAGATATTTTGATGGTTAATTTTAGATTTGTATGTTTAGTCACGACCAAAATGTAGCTTGTAAATGTGGTTACATTTCCAGAACGTATACACGCACTATGTATAAACAATTGCATTCTCAGTTACAGTGTGGATTCCCTGTCATTCCTGTGGCTAATGCCTGCGCCTAACTCTGGAGATGGTGCCCTGATGTACTAGTATTAGACATGGACTGATGTGTTGGGTTCCTTCCCTACGCCTTTGGTCAGTGTTGCTCAATGTTCTTACTCTTCACAGTTTCTGTCCTGTACAGCCTCATGCTGTTCACTAAGTGACCAATCCTGGGATGATCCCAACTTCTGCACCTTGGGCTTAATACAAAGCTGACTTTCTCAAATTCAACAAACATCAACCTGCCGCTACCACTAATTCCCAATGGAACTTCTAGATCAATAAACTTCAGCTCATGGACCAGCTTCCTCAAACACATTGGAAAGCGTTTGAGGAAGCTGAGGTGGAATGTCATCTCATCTTGTCACTGTTTACCAACTAGTGTTCGAAACACATTTTCCAACCTTATCTATTCATCAGCAGAAAGTCGTTGCTGTGGCTGGCTTGACCTAGTATTGACAATCTAGTCTTGTATCCACACTCATTATAATGTCAATGACAGTTTCACTAACAGTTGCGATCTCACTCTATGTGTCATGGATACCATTCAACATGCATTCCCTGATACCATCTGAGCTCTGACTATTGAGAATATTGTACAGATGTACGCAGCAGGCACAGGCCTTCATCTCCATGCAAACTGTGGCGTGCAGTTCTTCGTGTCAGTCACATTCTGTTTGCTTCTACAAGTAGGTGTCAGATGTTCCAACTTTATTACAATTATGGCAGCAAGCTGCTTTAGACAAACAGATGGAGCTGCATGGATTCTCTAGTTTCAGCCTTCTGCAATCAAAGAAGCTGTCGTTTCTCCTGCCTCTTAGATTCCCAAAGTCAAACAGATTCCACCTCAAATTGCCCTCAATGTCCACATAATTAGGTTCCGAGGCACATGACTCTGCCATTATTGCCCTTGTAACGTTGCCCAATTAATTTAAATCCATGAAAGACACAGAGTACAGGAGTAACTCAGTGGGCCAGGCAGCATCTCTGGAGAAAAGGCATGGGTGAGGTTTCGGGTCGGGTCGGGTTGGGACCATACCTTGAGCAGACAAACCAATACCTTGAGCAAACAAAAGCTTCTTCATGGTGCTGAGTCCTTTTCCAATAAAAGTAACAATTTGCTTCCTTTCTCAAATCTAAGTTATTGATTGTTAGAGAGTCCAGCCTATATTCAGTCATCATTTACCCCAGAAAGCCTGGATACTCTGCACAAGAATATTCCCAAGCTATGCTGTCTTGTTAAACCCTCAAGCCGACAATACAATGCCACTTGCTCGCTCTGGCATCTGGTTACAAGTTCTGAGTTGGTAGCTCGCAAATATTTTGGATGGTGGTGGGATGAAGAGTGCCATTAACATCTCTGTGACTCATCAAAACGAATGTTCATTGTTCTTAATGGTTTCAGTAAGTTAGTATTGGATCACAGCACCACTAACTATTTTTATTTTCTGTTCAAGTGGAACTGCCTTTGTTCTCCGACACTGTTAGTTAGGGTGAACGTGCAAACTCTGTAGACATAGCATCCATAGTCAGGATCGTACCTGGGTCTCTGGCACTGTAAGGCAGCAACTCTACCGCTGCACCACCATGCCGCAACATTGCATGCAGATCCTTTGTTGTAACTATAGAGGTATGAGATAACAAATCAGCCTCTATGCTTGAGTGGTCTTACCGACATATCTCTCTGATCAGATACTCTGGATAAGCTCAATCTGTTCAAATGAACCAGCCAACTTTTCCAGTTGCAGTACGTCATTGTTGACATTTTTACACTTAAAGGCGGAGATTATTTCCAGAAGGGCACAACTTCGACTATTGCAAGCGATTGCACAGCTGTTTTTATGTGACAGACTCCTTCCAAACCAGCATGTAAGATTTATATCACATTACCCCACAACTGCATCTAGCTGGCCACCGCACTAGTTGCCAAGGCCGAGAATCTCAACACGTTTCTTGGAGAGAGTAGTAAGAAAGATATCTCCACTTACAAGACCATGTGGTAACCCTCCTTGTACAGGGTCTGGCTGAATGTTTGTGGACAAGCTGACCTGTTGGCCAAATAAACGGTCAAGTGTGGACCATCACTTGAGGCTGCGCTCCAAACATTCAGCTGCACTCATTCGATTTGCCTGCAGTTAATGACAAATGCAGTTTAAAGTAGAACATTATACATTTTACTCTATTATATACCGCTTTATCATACTGAAAACAGCTGACTTAATATCAAGGGTAGACACAAAGTGCTGGAGTAACTCATCGAGTCTGGCAGCATCTCAGGAGAGAAAAGATGGGTGATGTTTCGGGTTGGGACCCTTCTTCAGTCCCAACCCAAAACGTCACCCATGCTTGTTTCTGCAGAGATGCTGCCTAATCTGCTGAGTCTTTGGTATAAACCAGCATCAGCAGTTCTTGGTTTCTATACTATGAAAAGGTTTGTGTTCCCTTTCGTAGTAAGCAAAGTCTCCCACTATCTGCCCTCAGAAAACTATCCCTGATGTATCTTATGGAATAAAGGTTGTTGCATATGGTACACGTTAGAATATGTAAACAGAAATAGTCTATTCTTCAAAGGTTGCCTGAAACTATAGTCGGGCAATGAAAAATAAAGGTTCTCAGTGGTATTCCAGCCAATGCAGTAGATGCCAGAAGATTTGTGTTATTAATCCACTGAATCAATGTCCTCATTGCAGTAACTCCACCTACATGGTGTTGGAGGGTTCTTATACAATCCCTCGTTCAGTGCTGATCTATGTCCACAGCTCACATTCATGCTTGACATAACCAATTTTTCTAAATATATTACTAACATTGGGTGGAGTTCCAAACATACTTGTCAGAAATGAATGCTGTTCATAAAACATAGTTTATTTAGTTTAGAGATATAGCACTGAAATAGCCAGGACCCTTCTTCAGACTGAAACACCTTTAGACTCTCAGCCTGAAGACAGATTCTGACCTGAAGATGCTGCCTGACCCACTGAGTTACTCCAGCATTTTGTGTCTATCTTTGGTTTAAATCAGCATCTGAAGTCCCTTTTTACACATTACTCCATGTTATATTTGCTGTGGATTCCAGCTCCCAGAACACAATGTCATATCCGTATCCTTGAATGTTTTACACATTTTTCCACTTCAGATTAAAATTGAAGGATGAATTCTACCTCTTTAAGCAATGGAACATTTGGGTTTTGTAGCTTTATACTGGAGCAATAGAAAGTGCATGACATGATGGATTATAGTTCCTGCATCTCATTTCTCTGTTTGCAAGAGGTCTTTTACATAATACCGCTTTAATACCCTTACTGGGTACCATATTTTGTTTTTATTACCCCATGCTACAGGTCAATAATTCATCTGGTTTGGGAGTGGACCTTGATTTGTGTACAACTTGACAATGAATTTCAGGAAACTGAAAAATCCCACAGGATGCAAGTTAGAACTAGTGAAGTAAGAAACTAACGGCCGCATTTTGCTCTTCAACATGTTGAAATAGTGGAACTCATACAGTTTGGTAACGGCATTCTGCCTAGTCTGTTATGAACATTTTCTCAGCTATTTTTTTAATAACATGGTGTTAATTTCATTAAAAAAGAATGAGCTCACCTGATTACCAGTGATGATTTGATATATTTGATATAAACCTGAGCTACTTCTGATAAGTATCCTTTATGTAAAACAAAAACACATGGGTGAAGATTTTTAGAAATGAGCAGGAGGGGTTATGAATGATTCTATGTGACTTTATTCATTGTGATACAGGCCCTTCTGCCCAACTCATTCATGCCGACTTAGAAGGCCCAACTAAGTTAGTCCCATTTGTCTGCATTTGGCCCATATCCCTTTAAACCTTTCTTATCCATGTACCTGTCCAAGTGTCTTTTAAATGCTGTTATAGTACCTGCCTCAACCACCTCCTCTATCATCTTGTTCCATATCCCCATTGAGTGAAAAAGTTGCCATAATAAAAAAATGAAAAAGTTATTAAATCTTGCCCTTCTCACCTAAAACCTATGTCTGCTGGTTCTTCATTTCCCTACTCTGGGTAAAAGACTCCATGCATACAACTATATATTCCTCTCATGATTTTAAACAACTCCATAAGATTCACCTCAGCCTCGTGTGCTCCAATGAATAAAGTCCTAGCCTGTCCAACCTTTCCCTGTAGCGCAAGCCCTCAAGTCCTGGCAGCAGCATCCTCATGAACCTTCTCTGCACTCTTTCCAGCTCATATGGTTCTGTGCAGAAATGGAAAGATTGATTCACTTTGGCAGAGGAGTATTTGTAATTTAGATCGATCCCTGGCCAGTCTCTGAGTGCCTGCTGGTCACAGTTTAAGGTTAAATGAAGAAAACATGTGGCCAGACGAAAGCTGGATGAAGTTTGAGAGGAATGGAAAGAACAACAGATTTAATTCCCTCAACACCAATAACATCCTCAGAACCAGCAGAGCAAGTTGTGTTCTTATGACAGTTTATACACAGTAAAGGCATCTCAGCTGAAGGTGCTCGCATTGCAGTCCAGGGTTTTTCCGATGAACAACATTCACCAGGTAATCCAATATCAAACTGAGAGGCCTATAAATTTGACAGACGATGCAATAAGCCATTTTAAACCACTTCAAAAGGAACCATATGCCAAAAGTATACAAAGTGTCTTAATTGGTCACAAAAACACATATACTCTTTTTAAGTAAAACAAAAAGTGTAGGAGTAACTCAGCGGGTCAGGCAGCATCTGTGGAGGGAATGGATAGGTGATGTTTCAGGATCCCAGCGCCTGCCATTCCTTGCCATTCTCTCTGCTCATTAGGTGATGAAGTAAATAATTGAGACCCACAAAACGCCGGCTAATATTTCTGGAATTTTCCATGATAATAAAAGATAAATCCAAAGCTGACTTATTCAGACATTGGAAAACACGGCTATACACACCAATCAAAAGTACGGAATTTTCTTTCATTGTTACTAAAGAACGGTGGAAATAAACTTTCAATCAGAACTCAATCGTCAATTGAGTTTAAATGTCACTTTGGAAAGGGACATGAACCGAAGTGGAAAATGGCATCAGCTGACTTGGAACGCTGGCAGAATCTGTCCGCAGTTTCTGAAGTGAAAGTTTTGGTTTCTTGCCGCTCTCATGTATTTCCTGTACTGTGGGGGTTTTTTCAGTCAATTAAAATATAGTCCAGACTGCAAAATGTTCTTGAAACTGTTCTGCCAGACACGACGTCAGTGGAAGCTGGAAGTACCTTGGAGATATCTGCCAAGTGATTTAATCTCATCCCAAACAAACACCTATGGCCACCTCTTCCACTGGCACATATTAAAGAAGACATTTATCATGGTTGTAGGTATGAAATAGAGGCAGAAGGAGACCATTCAGCCCTCTGGTCCTCTCCTTTCATTCATATCTGCCATGTCTAATGAGGTGAAAAAACGAGGAAAATTAAGAAAATATTTAGAAATGTAGTCAAAATAATTGGAGGTGGGAAATAAACCAGAACTAAATATCAGACTGAAAATAAAGAGGGCGAGAGGGAGTTTTTACCATCAGGCCATCAGGCTTCTGATAAACACATCATATATGTTGAATATTTTATTTATTATTGCCTTTTACCTACCAATGTCACTTTTATCTTATCTGATTTTATCTTATTTTTATCCTTGTAACATCATTGCTGAGGTGACCCATTGTCTTGTCAAACACATTTCATTGTACCGTTGACCCTGTGTTAGCCTACATATGACAAAGAATTACTGAACTGAACTGAGAGAGGGAGAGAGAGAGGGAGAGGTGGACAGGTGGACAGGGGGACAGGGAGAGGGTGAGGGTGAGGGTGAGGGTGAGGGAGAGGGAGAGGGAGAGGGAGAGGGAGAGGGAGAGGGAGAGGGAGAGGGAGAGGGAGAGGGAGAGGGAGAGGGAGAGGGAGAGGGAGAGGGAGAGGGAGAGGGAGAGAATAGAAACAGGCCCTTCGGCCCAGAGAGTCCACTCTGACCATCAAACACCCATTTATATTAATTCAACACTAATCTAATTCAACTTTCATCTTACCACTCACCTGCACATAAGGAGTCATTTACAGTGGCCAAATAATCTACAAAACTGCACGTCTTTGGAATGTTGGACGAATCCGGAGCACTCGGAGAAAACCCATTCGATCACATAGAGAAGGTGAAATCTCCACCCAGACAGCACCCAAAGTCAAGATTGAACCCAGCTCTCTTACACTGTGAGGCAACTGCTCCACAAACTGCGCTGCCCTTTAAAAATTTAAGGTCTACAAACATTAATTTAAAAAAAATATATAGAAAATATTAAGAATATTTATTTAATGTATATTCAGAAACTGAACACACCTGAAGACAATGATTAAATTATCTGACCAATATCAGATTCTCCAAGACACTTCCATTCTCCAAGCGCTTGCTTCTTCCCGTTGAGTTCACGAGGGCCACTGTACCTGAGCCAGCTTTAAACTGGCAGAGTCTCAGTGGGCTTTTTGCTCACCAAGTGAAATAGTTGAACATTCATTTTCAAATCGCTTGTGTCACAATCCACAGAGCTAAGTCATGAGATGACATCAACATTACTTTAGGATGGTGAGAATATTGGACTTGGGTCGTGTACGTCACGCTTTTAGTGCAGGCCGATAGTGAGCAAAAGGTTCCAAGCACTTGGAAGCTATCACCAAGGGAACAATGACAGGTGAGATGAGGTAATGATTCGACTATATGATTTGCAAATGTGCTGTTGGGAGCAGTTTGATGCAGGAAGCACTGCTCTGAAATGAAGGAGGCCGATGGCTTCCTGTTCCCCAGAAACTCTAATTAGTTACAGATATTATTAACACAAGAAGCTATCGTGGAAGGTCTTTTTTCCCCAAAATCGACAAACTCTTTGACTTTTACAGCTGCTAAAGCTGCTTAAAACCCCACCAACTTGAAATTCAATAGCGTTGGAGTACACTTGCTTGAACAGAGATCTGCAATCGGTTGGTCATGCACGCTCCTAATACAATGATTTGTGCATTAAACAGTGCCAGTCAAGTGCTTTGTGTATTGTTACTCAATGACAGAGAATATCTTCAGGGAACCTCAGCCTCAACTCAATCTAACCAAAACTGATTGAAGACAAGACAGGAAGAGCAGAAATGTACTCTGGCCAATTACTAGCTTGCACACTTCCTCTTCTCCCATCTCCAAACTTAAGGAGAAGGTTCTTTAGAGAGAAGGTTCTCACCCCTTGCTAACTGGAAGGCACTATTTGGACATAAGATGTAAACAAGTCCCAATTCTTCAATCAAGACATCTTTAAAAATATATATTTGGACATGGATAGGATAGGTTTAGAGGGATATAGGACAAACGCAGGCAGATGGGACTAGTATAGGTGGGGCATGTTGGTTGGCGTGGGCAAGTTGGGCTGAAGGGCCTGTTTCCATGCTCTATAACTCTATGACTCCATGGTTATGGGGAGAAGGCAGGAGAATGGGATTGAGAGTGAAAGATAAATCAGCCATGATTGAATGGCGGAGGAGACTTGATGGGCCGAATGGCCTAATTCTGCTCCTATCACTTATGAACATGACCATGTAAGGTATAGGTCAGAAGACATATTACCAAATTCATCTCCATCAGACTGCACCACTGTATTCACTGCTTTATGCCCCACATCTCCAACACTTATGCAGCTACCAGCTCAGTCTCACCCCTACATAACATTTGTATGGCGACCACACTCTTACACATGTGTTTAACACACACATCCACAGATCACAGCTTATTTATCATTCTTCTCCAAACTTAGCTGTCAACTCAGAGATTGATATATCGTTGCAATATAACATACCCCTTCTGGCATACTCATTTGGAGTTTGATCTAAGTTAATGTCTGGTCAAAGATAGACATAGAAACATAGAAATTAGGTGCAGGAGTAGGCCATTCGGCCCTTCGAGCCTGCACCGCCATTCAATATGATCATGGCTGATCATCCAACTCAGTATCCCGTACCTGCCTTCTCTCCATACCCTCTGATCCCCTTAGCCACAAGGGCCACATCTAACTCCCTCTTAAATATAGCCAATGAACTGGCCTCGACTACCCTCTGTGGCAGGGAGTTCCAGAGATTCACTACTCTCTGTGTGAAAAAAGTTCTTCTCATCTCGGTTTTAAAGGATTTCCCCCTTATCCTTAAGCTGTGACCCCTTGTCCTGGACTTCCCCAACATCGGGAGCAATCTTCCTGCATCTAGCCTGTCCAACCCCTTAAGAATTTTGTACGTTTCTATAAGATCCCCTCTCAATCTCCTAAATTCTAGAGAGTATAAACCAAGTCTATCCAGTCTTTCTTCATAAGACAGTCCTGACATCCCAGGAATCAGTCTGGTGAACCTTCTCTGCACTCCCTCTATGGCAATAATGTTGGCTATGGCTATAATAAAATGCTGGAGTAACTCAGCGGGACAGGCAGCATCTCTGGAGAGAAGGAATGAGTGACGTTTCGGGTCAAGACCTTTCTTCAGACTAATGTCTGGTTAATATTGGTCCGAGATCATTGGTAAAGATGTGGTCGAAGAAAACAGCTGGGTTCACTATGTAGGAAGGAACTGCAGATGCTGGTTTATGCTGAAGACAGACACAAAGTGCTGGAGTAACTCAAGGGGTCAGGATGCATCTCTGGAGAAAAAGGGCATGTGACAATTCAGATCAGAACCATTCTTCAGGGTCTGAAGAAGGGTTCCGACCGGAAACGTCACACATTATTTTTCTCCAGAGATGCTGCCCAACCTGCCAAGTTACTCTTGCGCTTTGTGTCTAGGTTTACTGTATAGGAAGGAACTTCAGATGCTGGGTTATACTGAAGACATACACAAAATGCTGGAGTAACTCAGTGGGACAGGCAGCATCTCTGGATAGAAGGAATGGATGATTTTTCGGGTGGAGACACTTCTTCAGACTTAGGTTTGCTGTGGTTAGTTACGGTTTTGGCCTGGTACTGACCAGCCCATGTTCTTGTCCGTTGTCACCGGCTCCCTCCGTCCTCTCTGGTCCTCTGGTCCTCGGGGTTCGAGCAGAGGCTGGGCTTGGTGGCTTACCTCAACAGACCATGGTCCGCTTGTCCTTCCTTCTGGCCACGCGGCACACTGATCCTTCCTGCTCCAGACTGAGCTGCCATGGATCTGAATCTCTCTAAAGCCATCATTAAGCAGTCAAAACAGGGCAAATATGATGGACATCTCAGAATAGTCTCAAGAGCTTCCCAGATACATGGCCACTTCTCAATGGCCCTAATTATTTGCACCTTTAGAACTGATTGTCCTATCTGTTGTGAAAATGGTTGGAATTCATATGCAAAGATTTCAAGGATGTGTGCATGGAATCCATTGCTCCTGAATCTTCAGGAAGGGCAATGAGAAGGGGACAATGCGCCCTCTAACAGTCGGCAGCACAGTGTCACAGCTGGTGGAGCTGCTGCCTCACAGTGCCAGACTCGTGGGGTTCGATCCTGACCTTGGCTGCTGCCTGTGTGGAGTTTGCATGTTCTCCTGCTCTTGTAAGAGATGGCTATTGCCTGGGATTGATTGTGTTGCCTATCCCAGTCTGGAATGTTCAGGTCTTGCCATTTTAAAGGCAGGCGTAACTTGCATTTCATGTGCGTGTGCACATTACTGAAATTTGTTTTTCTCTGACTAGAGGTACGGCAGAGTCCAGGAAACATCGGGGTACCAATCAGCTTAATCACCTACCCTCAAGGCTGGCCAGCGTATGTGGCATACATGTCTGACACCGTGAGATGGCTGATGGAAGAAGACAATCTGAAGCGAGCACAACCTGATATTATTTCTGAACACAAACAGCGACATACCTACAAACGGTTCTCCGGTGACCGTGGGAAATGGAAGGAGGCATCACAAGGAAACGAGATGACAGGCAGGTCTGCAGAACTCAGGCAGCCCATCACCCCAGAAGGCTCTTACTTTATCCCTGTTGGGGGAGGGAAGGAAGTCCTAGGAATCAATCGGAACTGTCATAAGGTCATATTCTGCACCAAATGTAGTGTATGTCAATGGCCAACTGACTTTTAGATGCTTTTTCTACAAGTGTCTGAAACTTTGATTAACAACTTAATGTTTTCAGCAGTCATTATTTCATGAGTAATTGCTTCAGGTGTAGTTAAGCTTCTGTACTAACAACATTCAACAGCCGGCAGCACTTTAAAATGAAAAAAGAAAATGAATATTTTTGTATTTAAAAAAGCAGTCTCTAATTTTTCTCTAAGAACTCGAGTATATAAGCTGAAAACATAATATCTCCTACCTTCTACCACAGCATTATGATCTAATCAGTGAGCACAGGTCCTTGTCATGCATTATGTCACTATTACAAAGGAAGGGAGAAGGTGAAAGTTCTAAAGGAGGCCATGCCACATGAACCTGAGGGACTGAACCGAAGATAGACACAAAATGCTGGAGTGACTCAGTGGGACAGGCAGCATCTCTTCTTCTTCTTGCTTATAGCATGCACAGCCTAAAGTTGTAGGACCCTTTGTTCTATTTGATTGTGCATGTGAAGGTTGCATTCTCCCACCCCTTTCTTTCAAGAAAGTAATCTTTCAAGAATCTTGAGAATCAGGAATGGTTCTGGAGAACTGGAAAATCGCAAAGGAAAGGAAATGATAAGCCAGTTATTTTGTCTTCTGTTGTTGGGTAAACCTTTAGAGGCCATTTATAAGGATGAGGTTTTGGGGTAACTGGAGGCATGTGATAAAATAGGCCAAAGTCAACAGTTTGTTTTTCCCTCAAGATTCCAGCCTCTGCAGTCTCTTGTGTCTACGCTTCAAGAATATATGTCATATTAATGGTGAGTTAAGTAAGGGTCTCAGTACACGATGCAATCTGCGATACCTTGGAAGATCTTCTGAATGCACTGTTGAAAACTAACCTATCAAAAGGGTGGCACAGTGGCACAGTGGTAGAGTTGCTGCCTTACAGCGGAAGAGAACCGGGTTCGATCCTGACTACGGGCGCTGCCTGTTTGTAGTTTATATGTTCTCCCTGTGAACATGTGGCTTTTATCCAGGTGTGCCGGTTCCTCCCACATTGCAAAGTTTGTAGATTAATTGGCTTCTGTAAATTCTAAATTGTCCATAGTGTGTAGGATAGGGCGAGTAGGATAGCTGGTCGGCGCAGACTCAGTAGGTCGAAGGGCCTGTTTCCGAGCTGTATCTCTAAAGTCTAAAGTCTACATCCTGGGACAGAAAGCAACAGTCCAGTAAGAGACAGGAGGCATCACACACAGGCAGTTGTCTCCAATAGGGTTCAATGAAACTGGAATTCTACAGCAGAGTTAAACGTCCATTAAGACACTGGATCACACATTCATCGCACACAGAGGGGATATTACTGCCCATTAATTAAGAAAGGACACACTCAATGTTAAACATGGGCAGCAACCTTGATGCAGATGCCCAATGTATCACAAATGTGATGTTCCTTCGGCAAGACTGGATAAGTGATTTGAGAGTCTCCTCTCACTGGCAATTTGATTTATGGAGGTATTATTACTAAGTGCTCTAAATGTTCCCTGTCTCAGCTGAACTGTGACTTTGAGGAATCTAACAACAATACAGCAGAGATATTATTGTGCTATGCATGGTGAAGTAATTGGATATTCCACATTATCTCAGCAGCTGCATACAAACACTGCTGGATGTTTCAGCCCTGTAGAATGTATTGGGTTGCTACAGTCACTTACTTTCAGTGATAGACACAAAATGCTGGTGCAACTCAGTGGGCCAGGCAGCATCTCTGGAGAGAAGGAATGGGCACCGTTTCGGGTTGAGACCCTTCTTTAGACTGAGATGCTGCCGTACCTATAGCATTTTGTGTCTATCTTCGGTTTAGACCAGCATCTGCAGTTCCTTCCAACAACATTTTCAGTGATGGCAGATCCACTCACCACAAGCAGATAGTCATTTTAAATTAATACACTTGGAGATCTGATTGTACTTCATTTCATGGATCACCAATCTACCGGATGTGTCCTAATCAAGAGTCAAGAGTGGTTAATTGTCATATGTATCAATATGGGAGCAATCAAGTTCTTACTTGCAGCAGCATTACAGGCCTGTAAACACAATATTCAGAGATAACAAAATAACCTAAAATAATCAATACATTAAAACCCCCAATATTTCTGCAAAAAGCCAAAAGCCCCTAGTGTGGAACCAAGGCAGTTCTTAGTTCATCGCTTAGTTAGTGTGTGTAGTGTTCAAGTGTCTGATGATTGTTGGGAAGAAGCTGTCCATGAACTTGAAGGTCACGATTTTCAGACTCATATAGCTCCTTCCCAATGGAAGGTGTACATGAGAGCTTGGTCAAGGTGGTGTGGATCTTTGATGATATTGGCTGCCTTTTTGAGATAGTGTCCCCTATAGATTCTTCCCATGATGGGGAGGTGAGTACCCATGATAGACTAGGTAGTGTCTACCGCTTTTTGTCATCTCCTTCCTTCCTAGGCATTCAAGTTGCCCAACTAAGCTGTGATGCCACCAATTAAAATGCTCTCTTTTGAAATAAGAATTTGCGACAGAATAACAGTGGAAATATCTATTCTATCAAAATTCCTTAAATTAACATTTCCTTTAACATAAGAACAGTCTCTGCTTATAGTTCCCTCATTCTTGAAATTCTGATATCCTACTCTACATGTTCTCAACAGACTTGATTCCACTGTCAGCTTTGACTTCCACTGGTCCAGCTTAGCCTTAGACTTGCATTGGCCACAGTACTGACTTACACTGGCCACAGCCTTAACTTAGATTTACACTGGCCACAGCCTTAACTTAGATTTACACTGGCCACAACCTTGACTTAGATTTACACTGGCTACAGCATTGGCTTATTCTGGTTACAAACATGCACTGGCAACAGCCTTGACTTAGATTTACACCGGCCACAATTTAGACACATTACTCCAACTGATCTTAAATGCACCCATGTGATTCACATCAAATAGTGCCAATTATATCTTGGTGATGTGTATTGATTGGGCATTCTTTTCCATCTTATCAGGTGGCACAGTTTCAGGAAGAGTAGTGCCATCTTAACTGCTGGCTGTATGATAGGGAGCAAGTAACTGCTGAAATGACTGCATTATTTCATTCTTCATCAGACGTTTATACTTCAGACTTTAGAGATACAGTGTGGAAACAGGCCCTTTGGCACATCGTCCATTCCGACCAGTGATTACCCCATACACTGACAATGTCCTACACACTAGGGACAATTTTACCATAGCCAATTAACCTGCAAGCCTGCACATCTTTGGAGTGTGGGAGGAAACCGGAGCACCCAGAGAAAATTCACCCAGAGAACGTACAAACTCTGTACAAGCAGGTAGTCAGGATCGAACCCATGTCTCTGGCAGTGTAAGGCATCAACGCTACTGCTACACCACTGTGCCACCTAAATTGGATATTTTGGGATAAAGCACTGGTCTAATTGGTATTTCCAAAGGATTGCCATTAATTTTACATTCCATGGCTAAATAAAATAATCCTGTATTATTTGACATAATTTGCAGTCACAATCCAGTCAAAATGTGAAAAAGGATGATGTTATTTAGGCTTTTTCTTCCTGAACAAAATTATTATCCTATCATTTGCTTCATTTTGGTCAATCTCATTTACATCATCAATTCACCTATATTTGCAACAGGTAATTATGAAATTCTGAAGGAGTCACAAGAAATTGCAGATTGTGGAATCTTGAGCAAAACACAAAGTGCCGGAGAAACTCAATGGGTCAGGTAGCACCTGGGGAGGGAATGGCCAGGTGAGAATTTGGGTCGAGACCATTCTTCAGTTTGATTGGAATAAGTGGGAGTAAATTGGAAAAGATAGGTGGAGATAGACAAAGTCTGGCAAGTGATAGGTGGATACAGGGGAGGTGAGAGCGATTGGCATTATGGATAGAGCAAGTGACAAAGACTAGGGGTGGAAAGGAGACTAGGATTTTATAGTTATTATAGGTTAACAAAGATTGGATATCAATGGTTAAAGTGACTCCTCATCCAAGTTTATTTAATTCTGACAAAATACCAATATGGTATTGAAAACCCCAATTTTGTATTGTCTTATTTGATGCCAGAGTTTGCAAAATGAACTAGTGAAGAGTTAACACAATCCTTCATTATATAAGTGGGAGCTTGGTATGATGTCTATGTTTTAGGTGGGAGGATAGTAGGTGGTAAAAATAAATGTATAAACACTTTGCAGATATGCATGCATTAAAAAAAATCGTATGGGCAGTATACGTAAACACAAGATTCTTTGTTTCCCCACCATGTATAGACCATCGCATGATATTTGTTCAATGCTTTTATTATTCTGTCAGTCGGTTGGTAGTGTAAATTCTAGTTTGAACCAGTCGATATTCCCTGAAGCTCTTTAGTCTCGGCTGGTGAAAACTATTTTCTTTATAAAGGAAGTGGAACTGTGAGACTGTTTACTTGAACATGGGTCAGGCAGTATCCTGTCTAGCATTTACCCCAATTAATATAGTACAACGTACAAACCTTTGACCTTGAGGGAGCAGTGCACAGTTAACAGACGATGGTACAAACACAAGTGTGTTTTGTTAAATCCAGAATTTGTGCTAAACCTTTGCTGAATTGTCGAAAAACCACAAGTAATGTCTTGCTGTTAATATCTGGAAGGAACTATAATGCACACACGTGTTATTTTTTTTCTGGGATGTCATAAGGTTTTAATTTCCCCTTCGGCTCTTTTGCATTATGTTGTGCATTATTATGGAAATAGTATGAAGACAATATGGATCCAGGCTCCATTGCAGTAGTTGGCAACTAACTATTATCATCCCTGGAGATAAAATCACACTATCTGACTCTTGCTTTCAATTCCACGTATAAAAAGTATCTAATTGATCCTTCAAGAACAACCATGAATTGAATTTATTACCCAGGTTGGAATATCTTCTCATCCACTATCAATACACTAGGGTCGATTAAGAATGTGTCAATGTGGGATATTCAGACGTGCCATCTCCTGCCTCACTGAGATGCTGAGACAATGAATGTTGTTACGGGAATTATTTCACACATTCATCAGAACCAATCTCTTTATAATGTTGAAGACTTCTCTTCCAGAACTGGTAACCATAGACACATAGAAAACAGGCGCAGGAGTAGGCCATTCGGCCCTTCGAACCAGCACCGCCATTCACATGATCATGGCTGATCATCCAGAATCAGTACCCCATTCCTGCTTTCTCCCCATATCCCTTGATTCTGTTAGCCCTAAGACCTATATCTAACTCCCCCTTGAATACATCCAGTGAATTGTCCTCCACTGCCTTCTGTGGCAGAGAATTCCACAGATTCACAACTCTGGGTGAAAATGTTTTTCCTCATCTCAATCCCACCCCTTATTCTTAAACTGTGATCCCTGGTTCTGGACTGCTCCAACTTGGGGAAGATTTTTCCTGCATCTAGCCTGTTCAGTCCCTTAATAATCATATATGTTTCTATTAGTTTTCCTCTCATCCTTCTAAATTCATGTGAATATAAGCCGAGTAGATCCATTCATTCATCACATGTCAGTCCCGCCATCCCGAGAATTAACCTGGTGAACCTATGTTGCACTCCCTCAATAGCAAGAATGTTCTTCCTCAAATTAGGAGACCAAAGCTGCACACAATACTCCAGGTGCAGTCTCACCACTCAAATCCTATGAAGGCTAACATGCCATTAGCTTTCTTCACTGCCTGCTTTACCTGCATGCTTACTTTCAGTGACTGATGTACAAGGACACCTAGGTCTCATTGCACCTCCCCTTTTCCTAAGCTGACACCATTCAGATAATATGTAAGAAGGAACTGCAGATGCTGGTTTAAACCGAAGATAGACACAAAAAGCTGGAGTAACTCAGCAGGCGAGACAGCATCTCTGGAGAGAAGGAATGGGTGACGTTTCGGGTCGAGATTCTTCTTCAGTGTGCTTCAGACTTCAGACACTAGGCTGCTCACTTACTAAATAGCCATCTGTTGAAATGTCCTTCTTCTGTGAAATGTTTCATAAAGTTGGGTGCTTAAAAATTTAGCATCAAGCGAGCTCGCTGGGAGGTGGGCATTGGTTTTGTTTTATTTTAGTTTAGAGATACAGCGCGGAAACAGGACCTTCGTCCCAGTGTCTATACCAGCCAGCGATCCCTGCACATTAACACTATCCTACACATATCACGGATAATTTACAATTTTACTAAAGCCGATTAACCTACAAACCTGTGCGTCTTTGGAGTACGTGAAGAAACTGGAGCACCCTGAGAAAACCCACGCAGGTCATGGGAAGAATGTATGAACTTCCGGGGGGGATTTCAAGTTGTTCTCTTAATTTTGTTCCGATTAAAGGAGTTGCCTGACAACCACTTGCCTGATTATTGGTGGTGAACCTGTATTAGGTAGCAGAGATGGTGGGGATGCTGGGTGGAGCAAGGAGAGTTTCTCTGACTGGGAATGGCTACATTACTACATATAGCAGCTAAATAGCAGCCAATGTCAGATTAAACGTCTTTGTATAATATGTTGCCAAAGATTTGTAGAGTTGCTGCATTACAGCGACAGAGACCCGGATTTGATCCTGACTGCACGTGCTGTCTATACGCAGTTTGTACTTTCTCCCTGTGGCCGGGTTTTCTCCGGGTGCTCCGGTTTCCTCCCACACTCCAAAGACGTACAGGTTTGTAGGTTAATTGGCTTTGGTGAAAGTTGTAAATTGTCCCTAGTGTGTAGAATAGTGCGAGTGTACGGGCTGGTCAGCGTGGACTCAGTGGGCCGAAGGGCCTGTTTCCACGATGCAGCTCGAAAGTCTAACGTTTAAAACACCTCTGCTGCTTTTAAACATACACACCTGGAATAAATTTTCCTTCTTCATCATTTGTTTGCAGAGAATGATTTTTTTTTAAACCCATAAAATAATTTTATTGTGTGCTGTTTCTAATTTAATTTAGATAGTCTGCAACAACATAAAATATTCAGAATGTTCCATTGGAGAATGAAGCATAATAGTGTAAAATACTTCAGGAAGAGTAGAACAGACAAACATTTCACACAAAATGAACCTTTGTTTTGGGAATAGCGGTGATTATGGATATGGATTCTTACAATGAAATATAAACATTTGAGTCTTCTCAAACTGTGTACAAAGTTCAAATTCAGCCCAGATTGATGGGAATAGAGTCTTCTTTCTTTCTACTGCAAGATGCTGTATGTAATTAGTTTAGGTAGTTTTTAACTCGTGGCATGGGTCCATGATATATATCTGTTTATAATTTAATATTACTTTGGAAATGTTACTGAAAAATAGCATTAATGTAAAAGTTCCACAGTTCATGTAGATGTATTTTGTTTCAGAATTTATTGCATATTTAGCAATGTTCAAGCAGATGCAAGCAGTTATTAATATTCAAATTATTTATTAGAAAATGGGTGACACAGTGGTGCAGTTGGTGCAGCACCAGAGACCTGGGTTCGATCCTGACTTCAGGTGCTGTCTGTGTGGAGTTTTCATGTTCTCCCTGTGACTGTGAGTTTCTGCCGGGTGCTCTGGTTTCCTCCCACTTCCCAAAGATGTTTGTGTTCGTAGGTGAATTGGCCTCTGGGGCGCGGGGAATGAATGCGAGTGGGGGATAACAAAGAACAAGGGTGAATGGGTGATTAATAATCTGCGAGAACTTGGTGGCCGAAGAATCTGTTTCCATGCTCTATCTTTCAACCAATTGAATTAATTTACTGTGAGTTTAGTGAATTAATGAGTTATTGCTAGTCCATGCACAGTATCTCTCACCTTAGACTTCAGAGATACAGTGAAGAAACAAGCCCTTCTGTCTACCATCCACACCATCAAGTGAGCACCCTGTACACTCGCACTATCTTACACCTTGAGAACAATTTACAATTTTCAGAAGCCAATTAATCTACAAACGCAATCACAGAGAGAACATACAAACTCTGTAGAGACAGTCAGGATCGAACCTGGGTCCCTGTTGTTGTAAGGCAGCCACTCTACCGCTGTACCACTGTGCTGTCCCAATTTATATCATTTATACAAACACCAGTTGCCTAGACATTGGTGCACTCCATGCAACAATTGCGTATAAAAGTAGTCCTCCACTTTAGATCAGAGCGGCAATTATATTCTGGGTCTACTAATGGCCTGGGCACTTCTGTGCACAATTCCCTTTAGCACAGCTACATTCCAAGGGCAATGTCTGCAAAGGGGCAACAATTAGGTTACATTGAAGATTTTCAATTAGCAGTACCTTCATACATTCAGCATCTGCCAGGCAACTTACTCTGGGCATCAGGAACTCAAAATAATGGTAAAATAATGGCAAAAGGCAGCAATCCCTAATAGAATCATTGCTTCATCCAGAATAAATCAACTCACAAATCAGAGCTTTTTTCCCAGTGTGGAAATGTCCAGCACTAGAGGATGAGAGGGGGAATCTAATGGAGATGTGCGGGGCAAGTTTTTACACAGAGAGTAGTGGGGACCTGGAACGCATTGCTAGAGCTGGTGGTGGAGACAGATATGATGGAGGCATTTAAGATGCTGTTAGGTAAGCACATGGAAGTGTCGGGGTGCAGTTTAAAAAATGTTCAATAAAAAGGCAGAATAGTTACCATAAACATGCTTAGTCGATCTACAACTCTTCCTTCCTTCACTTCCTCAACTTTTCTTCATCCATTTCTGAAGATAAACTGATTATTAAAGTATTTCATATGTCCGCTGGTTCTCACAGTTAAATTGACTACATTAACTAAATTGACTCTAGGGGCTAGTGGAATCAAGGGATATGGGGAGAAGGCAGGCATGGATTATTGATTGGGGACGATCAGCCATGATCACAATGAATGGCGGTGCTGGCTCGAAGGGCCGAATGGCCTCCTCCTGCACCTATTGTCTATGTTTCTATGTTTTTATACATCTCCCCAATCCCGTTTCTCAAAGTCCATCATATTTGTCTGGCCAGTGTCACTGGTGAGATGCACCTCGATTATTGTACAAGGCATTGTTCTTACCTAAGGATAAAGGTATGAAGGATATATTTGCACAGATGGATTCGCTGGATTTGTTCCTGAAATGGTAGGTACGATGTATGAGGAGAGTTTCGGTCGACGAGTCATGTATGTGCTAGAGTTGAGAAGAATATGAGGTGACTTCATTGAAGCTTGCAACATTTCTTACAGGGTTCAACAACGTGCTCTACCTGGCTGAACACTCAAAGACGCAAGGAACTGCAGATGCTGGTTTACAAAAATAAATACAAAGTGCTCAAGTAACTTAGCGGGTCAGACAGCATCTCGGTACACATCTTGGTTAGGGATCCTTCTTGACCCAAAACGTCACCTATCCAGGTCTTCTAGAAATGCTGCCTAACATGCTGAAGTACTCCAGCACTTTGTGTTTCTTTGCTCAGAATAAGGGTAGGTCATTTGGGAGAAATTTCTTCATTCAAGGAGCAGTGAATTGCTGGAATTTTGTATCCTGTCAGACTGTGGAACTCAGTCATTCAGATCATTCAAAACAGATATTGATAACTTTCTTGATATTCTCGTGATCAAGGGATATGGATTTAGTGCAGCAAAATGGCATTATGGTAGTAGATCAGCCAAGATCTTGAAGCAGAGCAGAGTACGTTCAACGTGCCATGGACAATAAAACCATAAGACATAGGAGCAGAATGATGCCATTTAGCCCATAGCTTTGCCACTGAATCACGACGGATCTATTTTTCCCTCTCAACCCCATTATTTTGCCTTCTCCCCATAACTTTTGACACCCATACTAAGCAAGAACCGATACAAGGTTAGTTCCCGGGATGGCGGGACTGTCATATGCTGATTAAGGGTTTGGACACGCTAGAGGCAGGAAACATGTTCCCGAGGGGGAGTCCAGAACCAGGGGCCACAGTTTAAGAATAAGGAGTAAGCCATTTAGAACGGAGACGAGGAAACACTTTTTTCTCACAGAGATTGGTGAGTGTGGAATTCTCTGCCTCAGAGGCCGGTTCCCTGGATGCTTTCAAGAGAGAGCGAGATAGGGTTCTTAAAAATAGCAGAGTCAGGGGATATGGGGAGAAGGCAGGAACGGGGTACTGATTGGGGATGATCAGCCATGATCACATTGAATGGCGGTGCTGGCTCGAAGGGCCGAATGGCCTACTCCTGCACCTATTGTCTATTGTCTATTATTTATTGATCAATATCCACTTTAAAAATACCCAGTGAGTTGGCCTCCGCTGCCCTCTGGGGCAATGAATTCCAAAGATTCACCACCCTCAGGTTAAAGAAATTCCATCTCATCTCCATTCTATAGGTACATCCTTTTATTCTGCGGGTGTGCCCTCTGGTCCTAGATGCTCCCACTTCTGGAAACATCCATATGGTGTCATGTGGTCTCCTTCTGCTATTTCTCTAATTTCGCACAACAAAGGATTGACTCCTTGTTGGATGGCATGGTTCTTGACAATACCTGACCCAGGTGTTGCCTCACCTCTTGTCCTTGTCCCCAGCAGACTCGATATTCAAAGGATCGTAGACTTGTTTAACCTCCCTGCCCTTCAACCTATCACTGTTTGATTGATTGAAAGGTACACCATGGAAACAGGCCCTTTGGCCCGCTGAGCCCATGCCATCCATTGATCACACATTCACACCAGTTCTTTGTTATCCCACTTTCGAATCCACTTCTCACACACTAGGGGCAATTAACCTACAAACCAGCAAAAATGTCATTGGGATGTGAGAGGAAACCGAAGCACCTGGTCACAGTGAGAACGTGCAAACTCCACAGACAGCACACAAGGTCAGGATTAAAGCCAGGTTTCTGGCACCATGAGGCAGCAGCTCCACCGGCCTTTCAACTTTTCTCCTCCCTTCTCTTTTCTCTTTCTTTGCACATTAAAGAGTCTAATTAGTCTGGATAATTTGCTGTGGGTATGCCTCCATAGATGCTGCTGGATCTTAAGTGTGTTCCATGTTTCATTATGGTATTGAAGATATGTGTATTGTTTGCAATGTATAGATGTTATGAAGTGCTGCGAATGGGAGGAGCGTGAATTATTGTGCATAGGGATAGTTGGCAACATTGCAACTTTACAAGCCAATGCCTCTTGCCAATTGCAATGTTGTATTCTGCAGTTGTTCCTCATGTTGCTTCATCCTCCAGCTCTGCAACACATCACCATTGTCTGCACCATCTTTGTCACACAATAATGAACAACAATAAATCTTTGCCCCCTTCTGATGCGAGTACTTGAAGCATGCCTTTATTGTGTCCACTGAATGATCTTGTTGTACAGTGAGTTAGTCAGAGTCCTGGGAAAATGTAGCACGTCAGCAGTTTGGGCTCTTGCTTTTATCTCCAAGTAGTCATCCAAAACTGTTTTCTAGTTATAAGGGAACTCGCTTTGTTGAGTTTCTTGAAATTCGGATATAGTCAAGAAGTGATAATGGGGGCCTCAGTAAATTAAAGCAAGTGAGGCACGTGACTGTGTCCATCACAATGTGGGTTACAGAATAATAAATAAACACTGAGCTTGCCACTTTAGAGCAGAGTCACTTTGCACAACTATTCTGTAGAACGGTCTGATTTACAATCTACACCACGTCCACTGGCCACTCAAATGAAATACATTTTATTTTAATAATATGTTGCAGATACTAATGTTTTTAGTCATGTTTGAACAAAAAATCACAGTTCTTATCCTTACTATCTTCATACTGCCCCACTTCCTGCCTCCTCTGAACCCCATCACTCCCCCAATACCCAATGCCCCCTCACTCCCCCTCACTCCCATCGCTCCCCCTCACTCCTCGTCACTCTCCCCTCACTCCCCCCTCACCAACAAGGAATAGCTGGGTTGAAATGTGAGTCTAGATATGACCTGGGCCAGGTGGGCCATGGTAACCCGGAACCAGCCATGGTGGTTTGCAACAACAGTAAGTTCATAGATTAATTGAATCATACAGCAATGAAACTGGCTATTCGGCCCAACTTGTCTATGTTGAGCAAGATGCCCCTTCTACATTACAAAGTATTAAAGACATCAAAACATGGACAGAAGGCATCGAAAATTACATTCCAAACAATTTTCTAATTTTCTCCCAATAAATATTCTTCATTTTCTTCAGAAATAGAAATTCGGTACTCATGGTATATCCAGCCACATTTATTCAATCACAAAGCCTCGTTTAGTTTATTTTTTTGTTTCGAGAGACAGCATTGAAACAGGACCTACGTCCCACCGAGTCCACACACCGACCATCTATCACCCGTTCACACTAGTTCCATGTTATCCCACTTTCTCATCCGCTCCCTACACACTAGGGTCAATTTACAGAGGGCCAATTAGCCCACAAAACTGACACATCATTCGGGATGTGGGAGGAAATCGGAGCGCCCAGAGGAACTTTGCATGGTCACAGGGAGAACGTGCCCATAGACAGCACCCGAGATCAGGATCGAACCTGGGTCTCTGGCTCTGTGAGGCAGCAGCTTCGCCAGTTGCACCACTGTGCTGCCCCAAGTATATTGTTGGGTACTTGGAAGAATTTGGTAGTTCTTCTTAAGATTTGTGTTATGACTCAGGGGATTCAGTAACTGTGGTATTGGCACCAGTCTCCATAACGGGTTGTTATCAGAACTATCAATTTCTTCCAGCAGCAAAATATTTTCAAACTTTGGGAAGCCAGAATCCCAACAAAGACACAGGATGTGGTCTACCATAGCAGTCTTGGTTGAGATAGTTTATATTGCACATAAGCTCTGAGTGAAATGGCTGAATAAATAACATGTTGAAGTAGAGAATGGATTGTGTGTGAGGAAAGAAATCTGTAAATTCATTGTTCTTTCATTACAACATTAATTTGTTCTTTATTTTCATAAGTTCATAAGTTCATAAGTGATAGGAGTAGAATTAGGCCATTCGGCCCATCAAGTCTACTCCGCCATTCAATCATGGCCGATCTATCGCTCCCTGCTAACCCCATTCTCCTGCCTTCTCCCCATAAACCCCTGAATCAAGAATATATCAATCTCTGCCTTAGAAATATCCATTGACGGCCGACACAGCCTTCCAATGAATTCCACAGAATCACCAGCCTCTGACTAAATAAATTCCTCCTCATCTCTTTCCTAAAGAAATGTCCTTTAATTCTGAGGCTATGACCTCTGGTCCTGGACTCTCCCACTTGTGGAGACATCCTCTCCACATCTACTCTATCCAGGTCTTTCACTATTCGGTAAGTTTCAATAAGGTCCCCCCTCATTCTTCTAAACTCCAGCAAGTTCAGTCCCAGTGCCGTTAAACGCTCATCCTAATAATGATCCTAAATGTTTTCCTAATAATGCAGATTTTGTATTTTTAATGGCCATCTAATCCAAATAGAAGAATTATTGTCCGCCTAACAGAATGCTCGGTTTAGTTTCATGTTTGGGCTTATGTATTTTATTGTCATGTGTAGCAAGGTACAGTGAAATGCTCTTGTTTGCATGCTGTCCAATCAAATCCAGTAACACTATACATGAATACAATCAAGTTAAACTCCAGTACAAAAGATAGAGCAAAGAGATAGATACAGAGTGCAGAATATAGTTCTCAACATTGTAACATAACCGTTCCAGAGAAAATGCCCAATGCTCGCAATTAGGTTGTTTGGAGAATCAGGGCAGTACGATATCTTATGGAATGACCTGTCTGAAGTCTGATAGCAGAGGGGAAGAAGCTGTTCCTGTGTCTGGTGGTGCATGCTGCGAGGCGACAACATCTAGTTCATATGCTCATAAGTTGATAAGTTCTAGGAGCAGAAATAGACCATTCGGCCCATCGTCTACTATGACATACAATCATGGCTGATCTATCTTTCCCTCCCAACCCCATTCTCCTGCCTTCTCCTCATAACCCCTGACACCCATACCAATCAAGAATCTGTCCACCTCTGTCATAAATATCCATTGGCTCGGCCTCCGCAACTTTCCACAGATTCACCACCCTCTGACTAAAGGTTGAAGATCAGGACGTCCATTCTGTTCTGTTCTTTCGCCCTGATTTTCTATGCACAGAAAAAATGACAAAAAGTGCTGGAGTAACTCAGTGTCAGGTTGCATCTCTGGAGAACACGGATAGGTGACATTTCAGGTCGTGACCCTTCATCAGACTGGTGCAGCATTTGTTAAGAGCAAGATACATATCCACAGCACAACGCAACGGGACGAACATTAAGTTCAATGGTTCTTTATTGCCATGTGTGCTCAGCACAGTGAGATTCTTCTGCACAACCCACTAATGCACAGTCGCCATATTTTGCCGCTGTTTACAAAGAAAAAGTCCAAAGTCCCAAGTCCAAAGTTTGGTCCACAGGGAATATTGCACAATTATTGAACATACTACTGTGTACTATGTATAGCTCAGGTATCCAAACACAGAACCATTTGATTCAATGCTATAATTAGCATCCGTTTCCCACTAATATACCCATCATAAATATTATTCACCAGTGGGACTAGTAGCTCACAAAGAATGTAGTATAGATTTATATCCAGTTGCTCATTACGTAGGTTCCTTTAGCAAAATTGCTTCCTGAATATACTGAAAATATTGGACTCTTGGCCTTCTCTATCTCCTCCTTCAATGGTTCACTGGTAGTTTATTGTCACATGTAGCGTGACACGGTGGCATTCTTTGTGGTGCATACAGTTCAATAAAACCATATTATATATAAGCGCAGTCATGCATAAATGCAAAGATTGTAGTGTAAGAATAGTTGATCAAAAATCACCGAGGTAGTACGCCTAGTCAGCACATTGCCAACGCCATTTTGTACCCTTCAAGTTTCAAGTTCTTCAAAATATAGAGTTTATCGATAAAATCGAGTAAAGACAGTTCGAAGCTCTCCATTGAGGTAAGTCTCCAATGAGGAGGTCAGGCCACCTCTATTTTCCAGGTTTCTCCCCACGACTATGATCAGTCTCTGAAGAACGGGCCTGACCCGAAACGTCACCTATTCATTTCCTCGACAGATGCTGCCTGACCCGCTGAGTTCCTCCAGCATGTTGTCTTTTACTCAGGATTTCAACATCTGCAGTTTCTCGTGTCTCCACACGCTCTGTGATCGCTGAATTCCAGGTGGGATCGTAGACCGCTTCCACTTTGCACCAATCACTTAACTCTAGAATCCTAACTCAGAACTTTCCATTTGCCTTTCATTAATGCATCTCATTAAACAGTCAGTTTATTGTATATATTGGCAGATACCATCAGGCTTAAAGTAGTGACAACATATGCACAATTAGAATAATTTGACCTCTGTACTACTTGGATGCTCATCAAATAACTTTTTTTAAAGTTTGGAGTTTTGTGGTTGAATTCCATTGAATTCCATTGTTATATGAAACCAATTGAATTAAACGCAACTGAATAAATGACAGTCACTGGGATCACTCTTCCCTCCTGTTTTATCTCGTCCAGATGACCAGAAAAATTCTAATGCATTTACAGTGGCCATTTTTGGATGCTCATCACAGGCATCTGCACATCCTCCATGTTTCCATTCTGGGATGCCTGCTTGAATTTCCAAAGATGTGCTTTGAAGTACTGTTGCATTAGTATAATCCAATCCCGATAAATACACATGTAAAAACAAGGAACTGCAGATGCTGGTTTACGAACAAAGACACAAAGTGCTGGACTAACTCAGCGGGTCAGGCAGCATCCCTGGAGAACATGGATAGGTGACATTTCAGGTTGGGACCCTGCTACAGACTCATAATATGACTCATCATACTCATAGAACATACATATGTATGTTGACATATTGATTGTGAGATACAGCATTGATGATAGGCCCCTTGACCCACAAGGTCCATGCTGACTATCGATCACCATTTCACCCTCGTTCTACATTATCCCTCTTTTACATCCACTCCCTACCCATGAGGGGTAACTTGCAGAGGTCAATTAGCCTATAAACCCGCATGTCTTTGGGATGTTTGAACACCCAAAGGAAACCCACATGGTCACAGGGAGAACATGCAGACTCCACACAGACAGCAACAGAGGTCAGGATCGAACACGGCACCGCCAATGTTACAAATGTTCACCGACCCTATCTACTGTCTGCTGCCACATTTTGCAACAGCCCCCCCCCCCCCACCACCCACCCCACCAGGTGCCCCTTTGTTCTAAGGAGAAGAACCATTATTGGAATGCAGCCTGCAGTCAGAGCATTGACAAGTGTTACATCATTTCAGTGCACAGCATGTTCTCTCTGATAATGCTGATGGAGCTGCTGCTTCACGGTGCCAAGGATGTTATCTATATGGAGTTTGTACGTTCTCCCTGTGACCACGTGTGCCTTCGTGTGCCACAAGTTTCCTCCCACAAAGACGCGCGGGTATGTGGGTTAACTGGCCTCTGTAAATTGTCCCTCGTGTGTCGGGAGTGGATGAGAAAATGGGAAAACGTGGAACAAGCGTGAACGGGTGCTCAGTGATCGGCATGAGCTCGGCGGGCCGATGGGCCTGTTTCCACGCAGTATCTCTCAACTAAACTAAAAGATGCTTAAGGACCGAGGAGGATTACAAGGACCAGACAAAGCAAAACAGAGCAGAATGTTACAGCGAGCTTCAGCTCCACATTTACATGGCTGCAAGCTATTAATAACCTTTATTTAATTTGTATTAAGCCATGTGGCATGTGGCATGTGCCAAATCAATAAAATGATTGTCTGACCTACAGTCTCAGTTGTTAAAACTTTGTGAAAGGATAAAAACTTGGAATCATGTTGCTGCAATTACATCATTGCAGAAAACTGGAGTGATATTTATATGATGACTTAACATTGGAACGAGACTGCGCTCAAGGGGAATCTAATCAAGAAATTCCAGGTTACTTCAATAGTAGAGAACTAATTTATGCAGCGTTTAAAACTGGCAAGTGGTGCAGTGAAAATTAACATTGTAATTTAGTCATAGGACTGCCTATGTCTAATCTAATGCATAGGCAAAGCAGGTGGAGAATTTAAAATATTGGCTGAACACTGCTGCACACATCTGCGCTCTGTATCATCCTCTCTGCTCCATCCATTGACTTGGCTTGACTTGATTGTATTTACATATGGTATAACTGATCAGCTTGGATAGCATACTAAACAAAGCTTTCCACTGTACCTCGATACACATGACAATAATAAACATGAATCTAAACCTAAACATAAAGCATGGCCCTTCAGCCCTACAATTCCATGCCGACCATCAGGCACCCATTCCCACTAGTTCTATGTGATCCCACGTTTGCGTCAATTCCCTACATACTAGGGACAATTTACCGAGGCCAGTTAATCCACAAATCCGCACGTCTTTGAGATGTCAGCGGAAACTAGAGCACCAGGAGGAAATACACGTGGTCACAGGGAGAGTGTGCAAAATCCACACAGACAGCACCGGAGGTCAGGTTCGAACCAGTGTCTCTAACACAGTGAGGCAGCAGCTCTACCAGCTATGCCACTGTGCTTCCCTATTCTAGTTCATTAATGTCTGTCAGGTATGGAAAGATGCTGGCCTACCCCCTCCCCCCCCCCCCCCCCCCCCCCTTAATCTGTCTCATATGTGACAATGCTCACCAAGAACAACGACAGACACTTTGAACACTGTTGAGTACCTTTGTAACTTTCTCGGCACCAGACACGTGGTGACTCTTTACATACTTTATGTATTATATACATAAACAAATAACTAGTATCATTGAATCGTTAAACCGAAGCATCCAGAGAAAACCCACGCAGTCAAAGGGAGAACGCACAAACTCCACACAGACAGCACCCGTTGTCAGGATCGAACCAGGGTCTATGGTGCTGTAAGGCAGCAAATCTACTGCTGTACCACTGTGCCGCTCCTAAATAACGTGTTATCCTATGTATATGAGCACAATGGACTTAACTTGCTAAAACCTGATGTCAGCCTCTTTGATGCTTGGGGCATGTTTTTTAAATAAAGGGTGATGGGTGCATCAAACGAGCTGTAACAGCAGTGGTGGAGGCAGATACAACCGTGGTGTGTAAGAGGCTTTAAGATAGGCACATGGATATGCAGGGAATGGAAGGGTATGAATCATGTGCAGGCTGAGAAGATTAACTAGGCATCGTGTTCAGTACGGACATTGTGAGCCAGTTCTTTGCTGTATTATTCCATATTCTATGCTTATGATACTTTGATAATATTTTGACTGAAGCGGCATAAAATTGATTGTGTGGGATGTTACGTTTGACTTTATGATAACAATAAGCGGATGTGATTACTTATATCAGACAAAAACTCACTTTTGGTGACAATAATAATAATAATACATTTTATTTATGGGCGCCTTTCAAGAGTCTCAAGGACACCTTACAAAAATTGAGCATGTATAGGAAAAACATGTAAGGGGAATGAAATAAATAGTAGAGACATGACTAGTACACAAAGTAAAGACAGAATTCAATACAAAACACAGCATGAGGCAATTAATGCACAGATGAAAAGGGACGGGGACGTGGGGCTAAGGATAGGCAGAGGTGAAGAGATGGGTCTTGAGGCGGGACTGGAAGATGGGGAGGGACACGGAATTGCAGATCAGTTGGGGGAGGGAGTTCCAGAGCCTGGGAGCTGCCCTGGAGAAGGCTCTGTCCCCAAAACTGCGGAGGTTGGACTTGTGGATGGAGAGGAGACCGGCTGATGTGGATCTGAGGGACCGTGAGGGTTGGTAGGGGGAGAGGAGGTCAATGAGATATGTGGGGGCCAGATGGTGGAGGGCTTTGTAGGTGAGGACCAGGATTTTGTAGGTGATCCGGTGGGAGATGGGAAGCCAGTGAAGTTTTTTGAGGACTGGAGTGATGTGATGCCAGGATTTGGTGTGGGTGATGAGTCGGGCGGCTGCGTTCTGGACCAATTGGAGTCGGTTGATGTAGGTGGAGCTGATGCCAAGGAGAAGTGAGTTGCAATAGTCCAGTCGGGAGGAGATGAAGGCATGGATGAGTCTTTCAGCAGCAGGCGGAGTGAGAGAGGGTCTGAGTTTGGCGATGTTGCGGAGATGAAAGAAGGAAGTTTTAATGACATGGCGGATGTGAGGCTCAAGGGAGAGGGTGGAATCAAAGATCACGCCAAGGTTGCGGGCCTGGGGAGATGGGGAGACAGTGGTGCCGTCGATGGTGAGAGTGGGGTTATTGATTTTGCTGAGTGTGGCTTTGGAGCCTATGAGGAGGAATTCTGTCTTATCGCTGTTGAGTTTGAGGAAATTATGTTGCATCCAGGTTTTTATAGCTGACAAACAGGAGTTGATATGGGAGAGGGGGGGGTTGTGGGGGGATTTGGTGCCAAGGTAAATCTGGGTGTCATCAGCGTAACAGTGGAAGTCCAGATTGAAGTGGCGGAGTATCTGACCAAGGGGGAGGATGTAGATGATGAAGAGGAGGGGGCCGAGTACGGAGCCTTGGGGAACGCCTTGAGTGACTGCGGCTGTAGCAGAGGTGTGGTTGTGGAGAGAGATGAAGTGGGATCTGTTGGAAAGGTAGGAGACAAGAACAACATTAGTGCTTTAGTATCAGCTAATTGTCACAGACCCTCCTAAAATGTGGCTACATTAACGTCAGTGGACTAAATATTGGGAGATGAGTACAAAAGGTGACCAATTCTCCAACAGATGTTTAGCACAAACAATCACATATATAGAAACAAAGAACTGCAAATGCTGGTTTATACCAAAGATAGACACAAAGTGCTGGAATAACTGAGCAGGTTAGGCAGCATCTTAGGAGAAAATGGATGGATGAGGTTTTGGGTCGAAGCCTTCTTTATTTGTGCTTAGTTCATTGCAACGGAAAGAGCTTAAACTGAGCAATTACTTATTCTGACTTTGTGACTTAAGAGTTAATTCATAGAATCACAAAAATTCCTGCCCGTTGTGCCGAACCAGATTATTTTTGAGAAAATGACTATTCAATAAGTCCTACGCACATACCATTTCCCCTTAGTTATACAATTTTGTTCCTTCTGTGAAAATAAGAAATTTGCAGAAAAATAAATTCTGAGTTTGTGACATCTTGCCAGGAAGTAATTGGCGTAATTTATAATACAACGGGAATGCGATGCAAAAGATGTAACTGGGGGATGTGAGGCATACAGTTAGCCAAAGGGTTTGGATAATGTAAGTCAAAAGAAACAGTTATTAGAAGCAATCAAGGATGAAAGCTTTGACAAAGTATATAGTTGGATCGAATAAAACATATTTGGATTATTGTCAAATATGTTCCTTAATTACAAATTTCATTCCAAGTGCAGACATCTGTGCCCAAACACAAAATCGGAGCGTAAATGTGCATGAGTAATGTTTCTAAAGGAAGTGCAAAATTGATGCTTTTGCTCAGAAAATGCTTCAATTATTAATTTCAGAACTATTAGTTTTTTTTTATCATAGGTTCAAGGTAATTTTGTTAATAGGTTTCCACTTTTCCAATATTGAGATAATACCCAATCTTTAATTTTGCAGCTGCAGTCTACATATTTATCCCCAAAAAATAACAGCCTCCTCAACCAGAATATGTCCTTAAATGAGGTAATCAGTTTAGATTAATTACACACATCTCTGAGGAAAAGTATTGTTAATTTTTACCGGATAAGAAATAATTTTGAGTAGGAGCTTGAGTGTGAAACTGTTTTGTACTTTGCTACATGTCAGCAAGAACTCATTTAATAATAATAATAATAATAATAATAATAAATTTTATTTATGGGCGCCTTTCAAAAGTCTCAAGGACACCTTACAGAATTTAACAAGAGTAAAAAACATATAATCGGAATAAAATAAATAATAAAGACAACGCCAATACACAAATTAAAGACAGAATTTGATCCGAAGGCAAAAAAAAAAAAAAAAAAAAAAAAATCAAAATCAAAAACACAATGTGAAGAGAGAGCAGCGGTAGCTAAACTGCGCCAGCGTCCACTCTCCCTTCCGACAGCCATCTTGGACACAAATTAAAATAATCACTTACACACAATAATCATCCCCCCACAATGGTTACCACTGTGGGGGAAGGCACAATTTACTGATATACTAGATCAAATCCATGTCCTGTTTTGACTATGAAGGATTTGTATTTAAAACTGAGACATACTTTTGACAAAGAGTTTGAATTTGAGACTAATTGGATGAGTTAGAATGTTAGGAACACTTGACCTTCTAAACCTGCAGTACTTAAAGAAGGAATAAGAGACTTTGCAACTCCAGATAAACAGAACCAAGTGTTGAGCATGCACCATGCACCATAACCAATTCAATATCCCTATGATTTAATCTTAAGTTGCCATACTGACTCTGCAGATTTGATGCTTTAAGAGTGGCATCTTCACTGAAACTATTCATTTGTGTAAACATTACAAGGGGATGGAGGTGCAAAATATCTTTGGATAATCAAAGATCAAACGACATCGGAGCAAAATTAGGCCATTCGGCCCATTGAGTTTGCATCTACATTCGATCATGGCTGATCTATTTTTCCCTCTCAAGCCCATTCTCCTGCCTTCTCTCCAAACAATTGATAATATTGGTGACATCATTCCACAATGCAGTTAATAAGTCAGGGCATATGATGAATGCATATATCTTTTTTAATTGCCACTCAGTATTTTATTACAATGAGTAGTTAAGGCACAACACTACAACGTTACTAACACAAGCAAGATGGCTGGAACCAATGTTCAAGTAACAAAGAGGAAGGTTTAGTTTAGCTTTGAGATACAGCGCAGAAACAAGCCGTTCGTTCGGTCCACCGAGTCTGCACCGACCAACGATTCCCGCACATTAACACTATTCTACACACACTACGGATAATTTACACTTATACCTAACAAAATAACCTACAAACCTCCACATGGTCACGGGGAGAAAGTACAAACTCCATACAGACAGCACCCGTAGTCAGGTTCAAACCCGGAACTACTGGCACTGCAAGGCAGCAACTCTACCGCTGTGCCACCGTGTCACCCTTGCTCCAATTTGCTTCCCATTGATTCTCCTTAGAGGTGGCTTCCGTTTTAAACATCAGGATTGGGCTGAATAGTAAAACTATTGTACAATCAAATAATATACTGACCCATGACATGCTAATAATATTAGACAAAGCAGGAAGTCCATAAAACCATGTTTATGATGTATCTTTAACATGAAACAGATGGTTTACTTTGTATCTGTACTTCTGTATTTATTCTCCAATCCTTTTGAACTTTTTTGATTCTTGCTTCCCCATCTATGTTTGATTTGCACCAAGAAATGAAAGAATTTAGACTCTGTGGTGTTTCCTTGTAAACACATTTCTGCTTTGATTGCATCTATGTTGTGTATGCCTCGATGCATTACTTGTTGACAATGAGGAGATTATGTTTCTTTCAGGTTTCTTGAAAGATATTGAAGATTCTTGCCTGGACGGTTTGAGTTGCTTTTGGTTCACCAGAACTAATTGAATGCAGTGACTATCTATGACCATGCATACATAATCTTCTTTGTTGATGATCCCTACACGTACCAACAACATTGCAGAGTGTGATAAGCTGCAATGGTGATAGAGAGTGGTGTTGACTTAACGTTGGACTATCTTGTTTCATACCCTCCACCTATCTTTGTATCATCCCCAAATTTGACGACAAAGCCATCAATTCCATCATCCAACTAATAAGCATAAAACCTAAAAAAGTAGTGGACCCAACTGACCTCTGCAGAACACAATTAGTCACTGGCAGCCAACCAGAAAAAAACTCCTTTATTCCAACTCTTTGCTTTTTGCTAGTCAGCCAAATGTCTATCCATGATAGTACCTAGTCACTCATACCTTGCACTCTTACCTTGTTTAGCAGCTTTACATGTGGCTCCTTATCAAGGACATTCTGAAAATCCAAATAAACAACATCCACAGACTCTTCTTTGTCTACTTGGGCGGCATGGTGGCGCAGTGGTAGAGTTGCTGCCTTGCAGCGCCAGAGACACGAGTTCGATCCTGAGTATGACTGCTGTCTGTACGGAGTTTGTATGTCCTCCCCGTGACCGGGTGGGTTTTCTCCAGGTATCCGGTTTCCTCCCACATTCCAAAGACATTTCGCCTTGTAGGTTAATTGCCTTTGGTAAAATTGTCCCTTGTGTGCAGGATAGTGCTAGTGTATGGGGATCGCTGGTCGGCACGGACTCAGTGGGCTGAAGGGCCTGTTTCTGCTCTGTATCTCTAAACTAAATAAACTAAACTAAATTAAACTAAACTAAACCCTATCTAAGATTATATATTGAAGGAAAAAACTTGTACTTCAAAGTGACCAATATCTAGAGTTTGAAGAAAGTGATATTGTGAGAATCTAAAAACCATCATGAACCAATATCCATGATGGGTTCAGGGGTCAGAAGAACAGCGAACATTGACACTTCTTCTCACACCACGCAAGGTAAAAAATGTTTTCTTCAAAGATGTGAAAATATGAAAGATTACTTTAAGCTGAAACCAATAAAAATAGATGAAAGTTATTAGATTGGGACGTGAAGACAAAAGCAAGTAGTGGGACCACTTTTTCATTTCAGATGTATCCTGCATTACCTTTTAGAATGTGCCTCGTACACCATATTTGTGGCCAGATTCAAATAAAAGCCCACTTTATTCCCACTCTGCTGCTAAACCACAAAGCAGTTGAACCACCAGCAAACATCTCAACTCTCAGGTAGAATTGTTGAACTGACGTCTGAGAAATGTGAATAATTTCATCCATCACAACTGGTGTAAAATGTCCAGATCAAAGGTCCCGATCTACAAAACAGTCAAATGTCCAGATCCTCAAAACAGTGTATTATTGAGACTATTCCGTCATCTGCTCGCAATGCAAAAGTCACCACTTAGCATCGTCTTGCCAGTTTAGAACAGGAAAATGTTTCAGTTGGCAAAGGAAAGGTCACATTTTGACACCCTCCAGATTCAAGACTAAAACAAGTAACAAGTGCATTTTCATTGGTATTTCAAAGCAACATTGGGAAGGAGAACTTCACAGTTTACAAGTTCATTCAGAAAATAGTGCAGTATTTATTCACAACCAGTTATGCATCATGGTTTCAGGTTTATGTCAATGGCATACATTTACTGAAGGAAAAGATCGTCAAGTCAAGAGTGTTTTATTGTCATATGTCCCAGATACAACAATGAGATTCATACTTGCAGCAGCACAATAGAATGTGTAAAGGTAGTACATTGTAAACAATATAATAAATGAGAAAAAAAAGTTCAGTGTGTGTATACATATACATACATCCACACACATACACACACATCTATATTACTAAAAGTAAGATCTTGACCACTTCCTGTTTTTCTGTTTCATGATTTTTGAAAAAACGCTGCCACTTATGGCTGTGATTTTTGGCCATCTTACTCAGAGGCCCCTTTTGCTGCGCAGGACAAGAGGATTTTTCCCATCGATGAAAAATAAAAGTGTTATTAGTGTTTAAAAAAATGTTGCCAATCTTTCTCCTGTCAATCACAACATGAAGGCCACGCCCCTTCTATAGATACATGGAAAATAGGTGCAGGAGTAGGCCATTCGGCCCTTCGAGCCTGCACCGCCATTCAATATGATCATGGCTGATCATCCAACTCAGTATCCCGTACCTGCCTTCTCTCCATACCCCCTGATCCCTTTAGCCACAAGGGCCACATCTAACTCCCTCTTAAATATAGCCAATGAACTGGCCTCAACTACCTTCTGTGGCAGAGAGTTCCAGAGATTCACCACTCTCTGTGTGAAAAATGTTTTTTTCATCTCGGTCGGAGGGGGAGGGATTATAAAACCAGGAAGTATGGAAGTGGCTCAGTCTCTGCTAGATGGGGGAGAGGTCACGACTCTGTCTGAGCTGTGAATCAACTGAACACACTGAATGTCTACTGAACTGTGAGTGTGGTGGTTTGTGTGGTTTTATGTTGGTTTCACCCTGCATGAAATTGTATGAAACTGCACTTGAATGTGGTGGCCTTGCACCCTGCATGAAATGGTATGAAACTGCACTTGAATTTGGTGGCCTTGCACCCTGCTTGAAATGGAATTTCAAGGAATATCCATGAGTCAACTGCTCGCCCACCAGCCGTGAGTGAGTGAGCTGCCAGCACATCAGGCTTGAGTGAATGAGCTGTCACCCCAAGAATCCATTTGGCCCACAATGTCCATACTAGCCCTCTGGAAACCAGTCCCTTCAGCCCACAATAACTATACCAGCCCTCCAGAACCCCCCCCCCCAATATTCCGTTGGGGGACCAGCCCTCCCGTGTGAACATGGGACCCAACAGGTCCCACTTAGTCTAGTATATATATATATATATATACGCACACACACACATACACATAAAAAACAAACAATAATAGTGCAAAAAGACAAAACAATAAATAAGTATGAGCAAAAAAGCATGAACATTTATCAGAACCAAGGTGAAAAGGTGGTGTTTGTTGGGTACAATTATTCAAGGTAGAATGCACTCACATTTAAGGCAGCCAAGAAGTCCATTGGGCTAATTCATGAGTTGTGATAATTGTTCTAACACAAACAGCTAAAAACAGGCCTGAATTCTGTGCAGTTTGGAACAATAAGGGGTGATCTTACCTCAACTTATTAAATCCTAGGAAAGCATGACGTTAAATGTTAAGATGTTTCCATCAGTAAGAAAGTGTTGAACAAGGGCACATTGGTTCATGAAAGGGGCTGGGAGTGGGAGTTATTTAAAATGGGAATTTATTTTCAAATATTGAGTGATAAATCATAGATAGTGGAACTCATATTTAGGGTAACAAATCTTTAGAATTCATTATCCCAGAGCGCTGTGGAGGATAAAATATTAACATTTTTAGAAGATCAGGGAACTGAGGGCTAGTTGGAATTGGCAAAGAGGATTTGAGATCTGGTGTAGATTAACCACGTATAAAAAAAATACTGAAAGTACTGGAGTAACATGATGTTTTATTAATAGGAGAGTGTTGAATAAAGGCACATTGTTTCATGAAATGGGGCGATGGTGTTTATTAAAAACTGAGGTTCTCCAGAGATGTTCTCCACAGATGCTGTATTACTCCAGCACTTTATGTCTTTATTTGTAAACCAGCATCTGCAGTTTATTGCTTCTACATTTAACCAGTTCCTTGATCCCACATTTATTACATTGAACAGCAGGGCAGACTTACGTGGCTTATTCCTAGTCCTATGTGCTTGTTTACATCTGAATTCATCCAGACCAAAGCACCATTTGTTGAGAAAACACATGAAAAGGACATGGAGGACCTTCTTTTAGGTGAAAATTGAAGGTGGCGGGTGATTTAGTTCAGTTTAGAGATACAGTGTGGAAACATAGAAACATAGAAAATAGGTGCAGGAATAGGCCATTCGGCTCTTCGAGCCAGCACTGCCATTCGATATGATCATGGCTGATCATCCAACTCAGAATCCCATCCCTGCCTTCTCTCCATACCCCCTGATCCCTTTAGCCACAAGGGCTACATCTAACTCCCTCTTAAATATAGCCAATGAACTGGCCTCAACTACCTTCTGTGGCAGAGAATTCCACAGATTCACCACTCTCTGTGTGAAAAATGATTTTCTCATCTCGGTCCTAAAAGACTTCCCTCTTATCCTTAAACTGTGACCCCTAGTTGGTCACAGGCCTTTCGGCCCACCGTGTCCACGCTGACCAGTGATCACCCGTACACTAGTTCTATCCTACACACCAGGGGCAATTTACAGAAGCCAATTAACCTACAAACTTGGATGTCTATGGAATGCAGGAGGAAACTGGAGCACCCGGAGAAAACCCATGCGGTCACAGGGAGAACGTACAAACTCCGCAAAGACAGCAGCCATAGTCAGGATCGAACCCGGGTCACGAGCGCTGTGAGGCATCAGCTCTACCGCTGTGTCACTGTGCCGCCCTACACTCAGAACCTACAGAATATGAGACCATGTCCAGTTCAGACGTTGTATTTACAGGACTAAGATGGGAAAGAGACAAACATCATTTTTTTTCTTGCCACACTCTTGCCACAGTAGCAAGCACAACTATGCACAAGAAATGTTCTTAGAACCGGTGATCTCTTTCGATAATGAGGACGGGGTAACAAGGGTTCAGGGGCAGTGCATGGGAGTGTAGGGGCACTTTCTCCTGTGGACCGCTGTTTCTCCTTGCCCATTCGGCAAGTGGTATTGCACGCTGTTTGACATTGAGAAGTGTTTATTCTGTATATTTTTGGTATGGAATATCTTCACACATATTAACTGCCTACCCAAATATAGGGGCAACTAGTTCACTCCCTAAATGTACGCCTCACACATTAGTCAGAAAATCAAATGTAAATCGCCACTTGTTTTGGCCGTAGCAAAGTTTTGTGGTCACCCATTTGAAATTAACCACCTCAATTTGTTTATGAAGCAGGTTACATTTATAAATAAATATCCAACACAAAGTCCGTCCTTTTCCCAAATGTTATACTTGCACTTATAATTAACTTGCACGTGCTTGCTGGATTATGTTTCAAATTCCTCAGGTTATGTGTGAGCTGAATTTTCACACTACACTGTTGAATATTGGTTTGGTGCCAACTTCAAGAAATATGACCCAGCTGTGAGCCATAACTCAAAATATAGCCATAATCGTCACACAGACATCTTCCTATTGGCACATGATCAACCATCAGATGGATGACATACCACAATCTTTTAATATATATCGGGCAGCTAAAGTTGGCTTGATGTTAAGGCAAAAAAGATGTGCTCCTAATTTCAATCTTCTTAAGTAGAACACACTCCCATTATAACGTGCAAAAGTGACTATCAAATTAGGTTCCCATTTTGAATAACTTTGCGCCATTTTGTTTTAGCTCATTTCACAGTTAAATATATCCAATTCTAATGAAAAACTTGTACATTTTGTTTACTTGGTCTTAGAATATTTGCAGTGTAATCAATGATTTGTGAGTTTTGTGGCAAATGTGAGCTCAGCCAACTGCTTTATAATGTGGATGAATCAAGATGACAATTGATTTTGTCCCTGTCCAAATAGTTTTAATTACATTAGCTGGATTCAGCTCATGCATCAAAACAACTCTGAGCAAGTCTGAAGAAGGGTTTCGGCCCGAAACATTGCCTAGTTGCTTTTGCTCCATAGATGCTGCTGCAACCGCGGAGTTTCTCCAGCATTTTTGTGTACCTTCGATTTTCCAGCATCTGCAGTTCCTTCTTAAACACTTTGTCATTCCTTCAAAGCCTCCTTTCTTTAAGTTCAGGACCCTAGTCTCCGAATTGCAGAATTCCACCATATTATGGTCACTGTTGCCCCAGCGGCTCAGCACAACATCATCGCTAACTAATCCTTCCTCATTACATAATACCCAGTCTAGGATGGCCTTCCCTCTAGTCAGTTCTTCTACATATTGGTTTAAAAAAATCATCCCGTATACATTCCAGGGAATCCTCCTCCCCAGCGCTGATACCAAATAGATTGGCCCAATCTATATGTAGATTAAAGTCACCCATGATAACTGCTGTACCTTTGCTACACGCATCCCTAATTTCCTGCTTGATGCTGTCCCCAACCTCGCGACTGCTGTTTGGTGGTCTGTATACAACTCACAAGAATAACTAACAAGAGGAGGTTGTTCCCCCCAGTCTACTGATACTCTCCTCTGCCTAGCGGAGCTGGTCCTTAAAAAAAACGAAGACAGATTAACTGACAAGATGCCTGGAGATCATAGCAGCTTGGCCTACTTGAATGCCCTGGGGCAGCACAGTGGTGGAGTTATTGCCTTAGTAAATTCTCCCTATGACCGCGTGGGTCTTCTCGTGCTAGTGTATTGGATGATCGTTGGTTGGCGTGGAGTCGGTGGGTCGAAGGGTCAACACCAGAGGTCAGAATCGAACCCGGGTCTCGAGAGTTGTGAGGCAACAGTAGAACCATGTGGACACTAAGTTCTGGAGTAACTCAGCATGTCAGACAGACAGAGAGCATGGGTTCTCCTTCTGACGAAGGATCTCGACATGACTCACCTTTTCACATTCTCCGGAGATGTTGCCTGACCTGCTCAATTACACCAGCACTTTGTGTCCTTCCTGGCATCTGCAATTCTTTGCTTCTGCAGCTGTACCATCCAATACTGAGTTGATCACGTGATCGTTAGACTTTAGTGATATAGAGTGGAAACAAGCCCTTCGGCCCATCGAGTCCATGCCAACCAGCGATCGATTTAGAAGGATGAGAGGATATCTTTTAGAAACATATAAAATCCTTAAAGGATTGGACAGGCTTGATGCAGGAAAAATGTTCCCGATGTTGTGTGCGTCCAGAACCGGGGGTCACAGTTTAAGAATAAGGTGTCGGCCATTTAGGACTGAGATGAGGAAGAATGTCTTCACCCAGAGAGTTGTGAATCTGTGGAATTCTCTGACACAGAGGCCAATTCACTGGTTGTTTTCAAGAGCGAGTTAGATTTAGCTCTTAGGCTAAATGAATCAAGGGATATGGGGAAAAAGCAGGAACGGGGTATTGATTTTAGATGATCAATCATGATTATATGGAATGGCGGTGCGGGCTCAAAGGGCCGAATGGCCTACCTACTTTGTGTTTCTTTGTACGGTGGTGTAAGAGAATGTGCGGCAAATGGGAGTTGTGAAAGGCGTAGCAATGTCTGTGTGTGATAAGAGAGAGAGAGAGAGAAAGTGAGAAAAATACCGTGTATTTGCGTGTGGTGTGTTTATTCAATTGAAACCCCCTAGATGGTGACAGTGGGCGTTGAGGGGAAAGTTGGCGTCCGTGAACGGTCCACAAACCTACCTCTCGACCCTCAGAAAGCCCCCTAAAGCTTTGTATTTGACTGGGAAAGCCTGACATGCTGATGTGTTGACCGCAGCACACCGCGGCTGCTGAAGGTCATGGATGTCTGCATCACCCTGGGGACTGTAGGGAAGATAAAATAGGGTTAGTATAAGTGTGTGGTTGATAGCTGGCATGGACGCGATGGGCCAAATGGTGCTATATGGCGTGTCTTTCTTCTTTCTAACATTCAAACCAAGTCGAAACTCAGAGCTACAAGTGGGCGTTTCCTGTTCTGATGAAGACATAATAGATTGCTATGGAGTAGAGCCACACCAAGCATATCCCACAGGACAGATGAGACATAGCAGAAACATTGCACGACTCCACCACTGGATGTGAACATCTGAGCTGATGACTGTCCTGAGAGGCTCTGGAGTTAATTCCAGCAACGAAACACACCCTATCGATGAAGCTGCCTCCCAGTTCTGTGTGTTTGGCCAGTACATTGCTAATTTCCACAATGTTTTTGAATTACAGTCATGTAAATACCACAGCTGTCTCTCGTTGATGACATTTCAATTCATGTTGGCTTCATCCATGCACTGTTTTTGAATCCAATTCACATAAGTGTAAAAAGGAACTGCAGATGCAAATGCAGTTTATAACTACTGAAGATAGCCACAAAATGCTGGAGGAACTCAACAGGTCAGGCCCCATCTCTCTTTTTTCCAGAAATGCTGCCTGACCCGTTGAGTCATGACAGCAATTTGTGCCTATCTTCACATAAGTGTCATTGAGGTGACACGATGTCACAGCGGTAGAGTTGCTGCATTACAGCGCCAGAGACCCGGGTTCTATCCTGACTATGGGTGCTCTCTTTATGGAGTTTACACGTTCTCTTGTGACCACGTGGGTTTTCTCTGGGATCTCCGGTTTCCTCCCACATCCCAAAGACATGTGGCGTGTAGGTTAATTGGCCCTCTGTAAATTGCCCCTAGAGTGTAGTGAGTTGATGCAAAATTGGAATAAGATAGTGAATGGGTGATTGAGGGTCGGCATGGTCTCGGTGGGCCGAAGGGCCTGTTTCCTCCCTTTATATCTAAATTAAACTAAGCTAAACCGAACCAAACCACACTACACTACACTAAACTAAACTAAAGTATAGAGAGTAGGGGTTTGCAACTTTTGTGCAGAGCAGATAAGTAAATAAATTAAGGAGGGCCTACGTGAATCATCATCAAGGCTGGGCTGGGGCATGTTGACAAGCCTTCTTTATTGCAGCATGTGCCTCTAACATCAAGGTGAGGGTTCCACTAAGCAGAGTCCATACACCTTATTTATCATTCTATCTACAGTAGCCATGCTGCTCTCTGTAAGTGGCGGAGTCTTGTAGGACTGTGGCCGGGCTGCATTTGGAGTATTGCATGCAGTTCTTGTCGCCCCATTACCAGAAGGATGTGGAGCCATTGGAGAGGACTCAGTAGACGTCTACCAGAACGCTGCGTAGATTAGAAGATACTAGCTATAGGGAGAGGTTGGACAGACAGAATCCTTGAGACATGGACTCATACAGCGTGGAAACAAGCCTTCAGCCCAACTTGCCCACACTGAGCAACATGCCCCATCTACACTAGTCCCACCTGCCTGCATTTGGCCCATAAACCTTCTAAATCTATCTTATCCGTGTACCTGGCCAAATATCTTTTAAACATCACCTGCCTCAACTACCTCCTCTGGCAGCTCATTCCATACACCCACCACCCTTTGTGTAAAAGAGCTGCCCCTTATTTGGAAACTTGAATTGTTTTCTCTGGAATGTCAGTGGTTGAGGGGAGACCTGGTAGAAGTATATAAAATGTTGAGATATATAGATCGGATAATCTGTCAGAAACCTTTTTCCCAGGGTAGAAATATTTGGAGCAAGAGCAGGCCACTCAACCTTTCAAACCTGCTCTGACATTTAATAAAATCAATGTTGATAATATCGTAAGCTTAACTTCGCGATCCCACCAACTCCAGGATTCTTTGACTCCCTTGCGCGTTGAGATTCTACCGACCTCAGCCTAAAATATATTCGGGGCATTGCTCTTTGAGCGAGAGACTTCCAAAGACTTCTAGTCATTTAAAAGAAAAAAGTAATCTAATCTTTGATAAAATAATGCATTGAGATGGATAGAGGATTGCAATTGCTGAAATCCCTTCCCTGAACAAGTTCAGAGATGCCTCCTAATTTCCTTCATCCCACCAGGGAGCGCAGCTGAAGAAGGGTCTCGACCCGAAACGTCACCCATTCCTTCTCTCCAGAGATGCTGCCTGTCCCGCTGAGTTACTCCAGCATTTTGTGTCGATCTTTGTGTAGCTTTTCATAGAGTCATAGAATGCTACAGTGATAGGAATTATAGGAAGGATGTCAACAAAATAGAGAGAGTACAGAGGAGATTTACTAGAATGTTGCCTGGGTTTCAACAACTAAGTTACAGAGAAAGGTTGAATAAGTTAGGTCTTTATTCTCTGGAGCACAGAAGGTTAAGGGGGGACTTGATAGAGGTCTTTAAAATGATGAGAGGGATAGACAGAGTTGATGTGGATCAGCTTTTCCCTTTGAGAAAAGGGAAGATTCAAACAAGAGGACATGACTTCAGAATTAAGGGACAGAAGTTTAGGGGTAACATGAGGGGGAACTTCTTTACTCAGAGAGTGGTAGCGGTGTGGAATGAGCTTCCAGTGGAAGTGGTGGAGGCAGGTTCGTTGGTATCATTTAAAAATAAATTGGATAGGCATATGGATGAGAAGGGAATGGAGGGTTATGGTATGAGTGCAGGCAGGTGGGACTAAGGGAAAAAAGTTGTTCGGCATGGACTTGTAGGGCCGAGATGGCCTGTTTCCGTGCTGTAATTGTTATATGGTTATATGGTTATACAGTGTGGAAACAGGTCCTTCGGCCCAACTTGCCCACACCAGCCAACATGTCGCAGTTACACTAGTCCCAGCTGCCCGCATTTGGCCAATATCTCTCAAAATCTGTCCTATCCATGTACCTGTCTAACTGTTTCTTAAATGTTGGGTCAGTCCCTGCCTCAGCTACCTCCTCTGGCAGCTTGTTCCATACACCACCCACCACCCTCTGTGTGAAAAAGAAACCACATTTCAAAGTTCCTGCTACTTTCAATTAAGATGTTGAGTTTATAGTGTTTTTAACAAGCGCCTCACAGCAGCACGAAACGCTCTCTCTGCAAGGAATGATATTTCTCCTTCTGTCTGGGGTTGCTGGAACCAGGAGGGATAGTTCCAGAGTGAGGGAGTGCCCATTTAAGGCAGAGACGAGGAGAAATTTCTTCTCCCAGAAGGTTGCATTCATTTGAAATTCTCCACCCAAGAACGGCTAACCAGTCAAGGTTGTGAATGACAGATTTTTGGTCTTTAGATGAGTCGAAGCTAATGGGAATCAGACAGGAAAGTGGAGCTGGTGCCAAGATCAGATCCACCAAGACTTTATAGAATGGCACGGAAGATTCAAGAGGTCATTTAGCCCTCTTCTGTTCTTATTTTCCGTTTGATATTCCTCCTGGGGTGAATTCTGACTGCACATTTTTGCTTTAATCCTACACTTAACCCTTTAGTGGAGTATTCTTGTGTGCTCCCTGACAAGTTAAGATTTTAGTTTAGTTTAGAGATACAGCATGGAAACAGGCCCTTCGGCCCACCGGGTCTACGCCGACCAGCGATCCCCACACATTAACACCATCCTACACCCACTAGGGACAATTTTCACATTTACCAAACCAATTAACCTGCAAACCTGCACGTCTTTGGAGTGTGGGAAGAAACCGAATATATCGGAGATAACCCACGCAGGGGCGAACGCCCAAGATCTTATTGGGCAGTCACGGGGAGAACGTACAAACTCCATACAGTCAGCACCCGTAGTCGGGATCGAACCAGGGTCTCTGGTGCTGCATTCGCTGTAAGGCAGCAACTCTACCGCTGCGCCACCGTGACTGCCCAATAAGAACCTTCCTTATTGTTTTCTCTACTCTTCACATGCTTGGTAGTTTGAGATACCTGGTTAAAAGGTGAATAAGGCCCTTAATCTTTTCACACAACACAATGAGTAGGGTTGTGCTAGATCCAGCATTGTTCATCAGCCATGGGTTCAACATGGCCGGTGTCTGATTGCTAACTAGTCCACTGTTCCCAGCAGCTACCAAGCCTCAGGCAGTGTGGCGTGATGGACCACTCTGCAGACAAGCTTTGACCACCGGGAGAATATTTGGTGGAACTACACCTGTTTGAGGTCTCTAATTGGTTTTAATTAATTTTAGTGTCATTCAGCACAGAAGCAGTCCCTTGTCCACCACATCTAAGACAAATGCTTTGACTACATTGATCCCATTTAGACTTTACTTTAGAGATACAGTGTGGAAACAGGCCCTTCGGCCCTCCAGGTCTGTGCTGACCAGCGATCACCCTTGTACAATGACACTATCCTGCGCGCTAGAGACAATTTACAATTTTTACCAAAGCCAATTAACCTACAAACCTGTAGGTCTTCGGAGTGCGGGAGGAAACTGGAGATCCCGGAGAAAACCCATGTGGACACAGGGTGGACATACAAACACTGTACGGACAGCACCCGTAGTCAGGATTGAGCCCGGGTCTCTGGCGCTTCAAGGCAGAACCTCTACCATTGCGCCACCGTGCTTCCCCACATTGAGTCTGCATCCTTTTATGCCTTGGTTATTTAATGTCTTAATGCCTCATAAATTGCCAATTGTATCTGATGCCACCACCTCCTTTGGCAATGTGTTCCAGTTATCAAACGTATCCCTTTCAAACACATCTTCTCACCTGTGCCCACTTGTTTTTGAAACCCCTACCATGAAGTAAATGTTCTGACTGTCTACCCTATCTGTGCCTCTCACATTCATACAGACTCTTATCAGGTCACCCCTCCAGGGACAACAAGCTTGGCCTGCCCAGTCCATCATCGGCTCTGACCTTCCTTCCATCGAGGGGATTTATCACAGTCGCTGCCTCAAAAAGGCTGGCAGTATCATCAAAGACCCACACCATCCTGGCCACACACTCATCTCCCTGCTACCTTCAGGTAGAAGGTACAGGAGCCTGAAGACTGCAACAACCAGGTTCAGGAATAGCTACTTCCCCTCAGCCATCAGGCTATTAAACCTGGCTCGGACAAAACTCTGATTATTAGCAACCACTTTCTGTTATTTGCACTACCAGTTTATTTATTCATGTGTGTATATATTTATATCATGGTATATGGACACATTTATCTGTTTTGTAGTAAATGCCTACTATTTTCTGTGTGCTTAAGCAAAGCAAGAATTTCATTGTCCTATACAGGGACACATGACAATAAACTCACTTGAACTTGAACTTGAACCTTTCCACTCTCTCTTCACTACCAAAATCTTACAATCCAGGAAGCTTTCTGACATTCAGAAAAATGTATGTACGATTAAAATTAACATGACTGTTTTAAAAATACATAAATGATTAAAGATTTAATTAAATAAGAGTGAGTTAGTTAAAATCCATTAAGACTTAAGGCGGCACGATGACACAGCAGTGGAACTGCTGCCTTACAGTGCCAGAGACCCAGGTTTGAACCTGACTACATGTGTTGTCTGTACGGACTTTGTACATTCTCCCCGTGACCACATGGGATTTCTCCGGGTGCTCCGGTTTCTACCCACATTCCAAAGTCGTACAGGTTTGTAGGTTAATTGGCTTCAGTTCCTAGTGTATAGGATAGTGTTAGTGTAAAGGGATCGCTGGTCAGCGTTGACTCGGTCGGCCGAAGGGCCTATTTTTGTGCTGTATCTCTAAACAAAATTAAAATAATCTAAACTGAAAAGACTTGACAACAAAAAGCTAATGTGAGATAATTAGAAGGAAGTCTCTTCCCACTGAACCCCAGTCTCTGCTGAAGTGACTGGAGTACAGATAGCTCAGAGGGATGCAGGCAAATGTCAGCAACAATGGACTGTACCTCTGAGCCACATGGGATTACAGCACTGCCTGTCAACCTGTAGGTATCGGACTTACAAGTCAGCATGGAATGCAGGCCACAGCTGGGAGCCTGGTCCCATCCTGAAATGGAAAGTCCGGATAAGAGCAGATGGTATACACAATGAGCTACAGATGTTGGAATCTTGACCAATACACAAAGGGCTGGGGGAGCTCAATGGGTCAGGCAGCAGCTGTGGAGGGAATGGACAGGTAACATTTTGGGTCAGGACCTTTCTGCGGACTTGAGAAAAAAAGTGAGGCCGTTTGTGTTATCTCTGGGGTAGGGAAAGTTCTGTGGCACGCTGCTGTCTGTATATGTGATACTCTGCTAAGCTTTTTTCAGAGTTTACTTTAGGATTCACAACACTTTCATTCACATTTGCTTCTCGGTGATGTTTGCAATGAAATGTTTGACCACATCACTTTGCAATTATATGGCTGAAATGTCCTCTGGAAGTTCTGAACAGAGCCAAGAAAATAAGACAAACATATAAATGCACCACCCACACATCTCTAGATATTTTCTTGCAGCTGTTTTCATGAGTTCTCTCCACCCTTTTCTGTGGCTAATGATCACATTTATTTCCTTGCGCTGTCACCAGGGTGAGGTGATTAATGTGCGAGAGACGCTTAATATCGGCGCAAAAATGGTGATGGAAAAAGGTGACACCCCATTTAGCTGTGTTCAACCGCTGCTTGCTCTGGTTTAATTTGCAGAGAATGTGGCCTTTTGCCTAACAGCTGGATACAAATTCAACGTATTCTTCCTGGCTCAAGTGTAGGAGTTGGACGATGATTTGTGCTCTGCAGTTAGAAAATGCAAAAGATCCTCTCAATGTGGATGGTGTCCAAAGCAAAGTATATTTTGTCTTCAGGAAAGTTTCCACAGGAACAAGGAGTTCTGTTAGGAGGCTTATAAAATTCCTACTTCCATCCAATCACTAGAGTTGGGAGTTCTCAAATGCAACTCATCAAACAGGAGACTTCCAAAATGGTCTATTTTTTCTAAGTTCTTAACAAATGCCACTCTGGAAGTTGCTGCAATTTAAAAAAAAAAACACCATCAATTTCATATAGTCCAGAAAAATGACAAAATAAATGCAGATTCTGCGAGATACATACATAATTACACAAACAAACTTGAGAGAATATCTGCAAAATGAATAGAGGACTCTTGTACTCTTTAACAAATCCTTTGGTGCATGAGATTAAGCATCCATTGAACATATAATGTTTTAGATTTGTATTGGATTGTCCAGATCGAGGGATCGGCTTATTCACTTCAATGCTCCTGATTCTATCTGAGATAGAATGGAACAAGCCCTTCAGCCGACCGAGTCCGGGTTCTGTTCATTCCCGTTCCAGCTATCTATCGCCATTTGGTTATGAAAAACAATATAAACTGTTACTTTCATGTTTAAGAAGGAACTGCTAGAAAATCGAAGGTAGACAAAAGTGCTGGAGAAACTCAGCGGGTGCAGCAGCATCTATGGAGCGAAGGAAATAGGCAACGTTTCGGGCTGAAACCCTTCTTCAGACTTTCACCCTGTGCAAGATATTTCCAAAAATGAGGGACATTTCTTGCTTTGACATATCCAGGCTTTCTGCATGCCGACACACAAAAATACAGACACTAATAGAAATCTGATGTACAACGCTATCATTTAAATCTGTTTAGCACATGCATTGAAAAACATATGGCACATGAAAAAAGATTTAAAAAAAGGTCCTCAGCATATTTTGTGCCAATTACCCAGTATTTTGTACACACAATTAAGTTTGCACTGCACAAAAGATAAATCAGAACCCCAAATCTTACTTCTGTTTATTAATCTTTAGATATATTATCCATATATATCGAGGTTTCCAATATTAAATAAAGGTAAATTTTCACCCGACTGGAAATGCGAATGTGAACTTTTAAAAGTAGAAAGCGGATGAGATACTCACCTGAAGGGACAGGAAAATATCAATGTGCAAATCAGCTTCTGTTCTACCAACGGGACTACAATGGTTTCGGCCCGAAACGTTGCATATTTCCTTCGCTCCATAGATGCTGCTGCACCCGCTGAGTTTCTCCAGCTTTTTTTATGTACCTGGTATCAAACACAGGCCTGATGGAGGTCCAGCAAGGCAGAAATAGATTGGAAGCAAACTTGAAGGACAAAGAGGTCAGGTGGGAAAGCCATTTGTGGGGAAATCATTGCAACAGTATCCCTTTGGATCTATGAAGAAGGGCAAGACCTGTACCTGCCCTCCCACACACTTCAGAAGAATCTATTGTTAAACTATGTTCAATTTCTTGTTAAACTTTGATATTCAGCCAGCCATTTCAGCTCTATCCCCTGTACCTAAGTCAGGTTTTTCTTGGCATTTGATTCATTGAACATAAAACAGTGCAGAGGATAGACACAAAATCTGGAGTAACTCAGCGGGTCCAACAGCACCTCTGGAGATAAGGAATAGGTGATATTTCGACCCGACCGTCACCTATTCCAGCATTTTGAGTCTGTCACAGGAATAGGTTCTTTGGCCCACAAAGTCTGTGCTGACCATAATGGCAAGATAAACTGATCTCATCTGCCTGCTCATGATCCGTATCCCTCCATTCCCTGCATATTCTAAAAGGCTCTTAATGTCACTATCGTATCTGCCTCCACCACCATCTGCATATTACAGTTTTATTTCAGCAAGACTTAGTTTTACAAGGATTAGCAGCTGATTCCTACTCTTAACTTGAGGGCAGCATTATTGCCTCTCCTCTTTCATTCCGTTTCTGACTACAGAACCAAACTGGAGCCCAGAACCCAAATGGGCCTGATGAAACTGAAGCTAAAAGAGAAACTGTTAATGAAGGGATTTTATAGAAAGCTATTATTAATAATCGATTTACTGTTTATTATGGGGAGGTAGATGTGAAACTGGCTTGTTTATATTTCCTTTTCTTCAGAGCTGAACATATATGGATAGCTTCACAGATTGGTGGCACCATACGTAAGCTAACCAAATTAACTTTTTGCTTGACTTCTGCCATTTTCTCCAAATACAAGGCGTAGCTATGGGCGCGCGCATGGGCCCAGCTATGCCTGCCTCTTTGTAGGGTACGTCGTTCGAGGCGTACCGTGGCCCTATCTCCGACCTCTACCTCCGCTACATCGACGACTGCATTGGTGCTACCTCCTGCACCCACACACAACTCACTGACTTCATCCATTTCACCACGACCTTCCATCCGGCACCGAGATACACCTGGACCATTTCCGACATTTCCCTACCTGCAGTATCTGCAGTTCCTTCTTGAACAAAGTTAATTTTCTTGCACAGATGTGCAACTCTGAATGCAGGAGTTTCAAGATTTGGGGACTTCTTACAATCACTGTTAGTCATCATAGACGGTCTATTGGGGACGGTACAGTGGCACGGCGTTAGAGTTACTGCCGTACCGTGCCAGGCACCCAGGTTGGATCCTGACTACGGGTGCTGTCTGCGTGGAGTTTGCACATTCTCCCTGACACCCAATGGGTTTTCTCAGGATGTTCCGGCTTCCTTCCGCACTCCAAAAACGTGCAGGTTTGTAGGATAATTGGCTTCTGTTAAATTAAAATTGTCCTTAGTGTGTAGGATAGAACTAGTGTACGGGTGATCGCTGGTCGACGTGGACTCGGTGGGCCAAAGAGCTGTTTCCATGCTTTAATCTCCCAACTAAACTAATCACATGATGACGGATCCATAGAAAGGGGAATATGGAGAAACCGGCTACTACAATTTGCCTGGATGTTCAGCTATATTCATGACTAACTGTATCAGAATTACTGAGCTTTCATTTCCATCTGCTCATCGTTGGATCTTTTTTGCTCTGTTTCTAATCCTTCCCCTTGCCTACTTGGCAAAAAGACAGCAAATTGGAAAGATTTTTATTTCCCTTTACTTCACTTGGAATGTGGAATTCCATCTGCAAAGCAGAAACGAAGGAAATCATGCCTGGGCTAAACGCCAAGTGCTAATAGATTCTACCTGCTCACCCTTCCATTGGTTTGAATGGATAGAAAATACAAGTCCCTCTTCAGAAGATGGTGGGTTGGATTTATCGGGAGAGATTAGACAGACTGGTCCTGTAATCCTTGATGTTTAGACCCAGGGTTTATGTACCCGAGATGAGAAGACTTTTCTTAAAAGTGTGGTGAATTTTTGGAATTCTCTATCCCAAGAGAGCTGTGCAGGCTGACTGTGGAGTCGATGGTAGCCCCCCACTTAAGGTTCTTGGAGATGATGGTTCCCAGGAACTTAAAAGACTCCATAGATGTGACTGTTGATGGTGAGTGGGGTGAGGGGAGGGGGAGCTCTCCTAAAGTCTACGATCAATTCCATTGTCTTAAGAGCATTAAGCTCTAGGTTGTTGCAATGGCACCAGGACGCCAGCTGTGTCACTTCCTATTTGTAGGCAGATTCCTCCCCATCCTGGATCAGTCCAATCAGGGTTGTGTCGTCCGCAAACTTGAGAAGCTTGACTGAGGTGTCTGTGGAGGTGCAGTCGTTGGTGTAGAGAGAGTAGAGGAGAGGAGAGAATACGCAGCTTTGCGATGCTCCTATCCTGAGCATTTGCGGGTCCGAGATATGCTTTCCCAGCCTCACATGCTGCTTCCTGTCTGTCAGGAAGCTGGTGATCCACCAACAGAGGGGTTCAGGCACAGTCAACTCGGAAAGTTTGGAGTGTAGTAGCTCTGTCACAATGGTGTTGAATGCAGAGCTAAAATCAACAAACAGGATCCTCGCATAGGTCCCCTGATGGTCTAGGTGCTGTAGGATGAAGTGCAGGCCCAGGTTGACTGCATCATCCACAGGTCTATTGGCCCGATATGCAAACAGCAGAGGGATTGTGATATTTTTCAGCTTGGCCAGCACAAGCCTTTCAAGTGTCTTCATGACCATAGAGGTCAGTGCGACAGGCCTGTAGTCATTAGGACCAGTAATCCTTGCCTTTTTGGGTACAGGGACAATAGTGGAGACTTTGAAGCAGGCAGGGACAGTACATGTTTGCAGGGACTGGTTAAAGATGTCTGTATAGATCGGTGCCAGTTATTTGACACAGAGCTTGAGAGTAGAGGGGAAAAATTGTCATGTCCTGGAGATTTCTGGCTTTTCTGTCTTCTGAAAAGCCTCTCCACCTCCTCTATTTTTATTGTTGATGAAGTGATGTTGTTCAGCAAGGAGGGTGTGGGTAATTGGGTGTGAAGTGGTGATTGGAGGGGGGTGGATGTAGAAGGGCCCAGTCTTTGCAGACTGAGGTCAGGCTGTGAGTGGGTGTGAAATGTTAGTTGGGGTGAAAAATTACAGGGAGAACGTGCAGACTCCATACAGACAGCACCTGTAATCAGGGTCGAACCTAGGTCTCTGATGCCGTAAGGCTGCAACTCTAGCACTGTGCCACGGTGCTGCCTTGCTCAGGATTAATTTGATTTCCCTTGCTCAATACATCTGTGCAACTGAATAACCCAAAGCGCACTTGGAACATCCTCTAAACTTGTTGGATTAATTCCATTCATAAATGTAACTTGAAAGTTCCAGCTTGCATCCATATTTCAGACGTATAATATCTAAAAAATATGTTTTGACTGATAGTTGACTGATAATGATTTGGACAAATTCTGGAGATGCATAAAATACAAGAATCAGTTGATACAATAGAGCCAATCACATTTCAACATGTACTGGAGAACATCAAAATGTCAACAGAGGAAATTGTCATTTGCCAGAAACTGGTTTACATCTCTGCTGTAATGCAAGTACAATAAGACTATTCATTGACTGTACAATGACGTAAGAACATAAGAATTAGGAGCAAGTGGAATCCATCTGCGCCCACTCCAACAATCACCAGGATCCTGACTTTTACTTCAGTTACGTTTTGCAGCACTATTCCCATATTCCTTGATCCCCTTCATGTTCAGAAATGTATTTATCTGTGTTTTGAATTAATTCAGTAACTGGGCCTGCACATAGAGACACATGGCACAGACACAGGCCATTCGGCCCACCGTAACCCATTATACTCACCCACAGGCAAGTGGCAATTTATGGTGGCCAAATAGTTTACTAATCTGCACATTTTTGGGATAGACTTTAATCCTTTAATCCAAGAAAGGTTCCAATAGTATTGGAGACAGTCCAAAGGAGATTGGCCAGTCTGACACTTGGAATGACACGATTATCCTAACAAGAATGAGAGTGATCTAATTGAAATATATACGTTTTCTCTGCAAAGCTGGAGGTTGAGTGGAGAGGTGATAAAATTATATAAAAATTATGAGATGCATACTTAAGGTAGATAGTCAGAAGATAGACACAAATTGCTGAAGTAACTCAACAGGACATGCAGCATCTCTGGAGAGAAGAACTGGGTGACGTTTCGGGTTGAGACCCTTCTTCCGACAACCCGAAACATCACCTATTCCTTCCCTCCAGAGATGTTGCCTGTCCCTCTGAGTTACTCCATCAATTTGTGTCTATCTTCGGTGTGAACCAGCATCTGCAGTTCCTACCTTCATAGATAGTCAGAACCGTTAAAATCCAAAATACTAGAGGGCATTCATCGAAAGGAGATGTGCAGGGCAAGTTTTCAACACAGAGGGTGGTGAGGGCCTGGGACATAATGCCGGGGGTGGTGGTGAAGGCAGATACAAAAGTGGTGTTTAAGAGATGCGCATGGAAATACAGGCAATAGACTATGTGGTCCTGGCATTATGTTGGGCACAGACATTGTGATGATAGACCTGTTCCTGCGATTCTATGTTCTATGTTCCATCCCAAAGGGACATGTTAGAGTAGATGTTGAAGCGCTTTCAATATTGGGAATGTCTTGAATGATCGGACAAAATATCAAAATTAGGGGCTGGTCATAAACAAGGTAAAAAGAAGTAGCTCCTTGCAGAGGATAGTGAATCTCTGGAATTCCCTTGTCCAGCGGGTAGTGGAGGCTAGATTAATAGAATTATTTTACATGGAGGAAGATCCATTTTTGAAAGATTGAGGACTTGCAGGCAATGGGAAACTGACACAAAGGAGGAGTTGAGATATGGAACAGATCAGCCAGGTTCGGCGTGAATGGCAAGTCAGGCTTGAGATGGCAGGTGGCCGACTACTGCCCCTGTTTTTGTGTGTTCTTGTGGAACCATGTCATCCTCAATGGAATAGTGGAGCACGGAAGGACAGAGACAAGGCTCATGAACTTTGCAAAACTTCTGCTTTGGCAGATTTTTCAATGATCTTAATCTTATACCAATTATAATTGTCTTCATTAAATTAAACTATTATCACATTTTTAGTCTAAAACATATGGCTATTCGTGTGCAATCATGCACATTACAAAGTCATTACCAAACAATAGTATTATTAGAGAGAGGCATGATGTTGAATCTTTAAGCTTTTAAAATTAATAGGATTTTATTCAAAAGCTAATTACGTCATATTTTATATAAACCCAATTAAAGAAGCATTTTCCATCTCCAGCTGTTTTGATTTAGCAATGCAATCAAACATGCATAAGTAAACAAGTAACTGGACATTTCAGTAACCAGTGTGCCTACAGACTGATCATGTCACTCATCTCCTCAGCAGCATCTTTTCTATATCCTACATTAATTACTGTTTTATAATTTATATCATTTTTTTTCTTAAAACCCCCATATAATTACTTTATCACAAAACAATATTAGAATGACTTTCTGAAAATTATACAACGTAGGGTGGCACAGTGGTGCAGCAGTAAAGTTGTTGCCTTACAGTGCCAGAGACCTGGGTTCGATCCTGACTACGGGTGCTGTCTGTATGGTGTTTGTACGTTTTCCTTGTGACTGCGTGGGTTTTCCCCGGGTGCTCTGGTTTCCCCCCACACTCCATAGACGTACCGGTTTGTAGGTTAATTGGCTTTGGTAAAATTGTACATTTTCCCTAGTCTATAGAATAGAGCTAGCCTATAGGGATCGCTGGCCGGTGCGCACTTTGTGGGCGGAAGGGCACGTTTCCACGCTGGATCTCTAAACTAAACTAAACTATAAAATGTATACACACTTGCATGATGAACGTGTGATTAACTATTGAAGAGATTATTGATTATTAAAGATTGTTAATTGTTAATATTGGATGAGCTGTCTTAGCTTTTATCACAGAGGAAGCAGCAACTTTTCAAGACAAAAGTTATTGTTAATTTTTGAATTTTTTCCAGAGCATTTGGCAGTATTTTTAAATGATGTGTAAAACACATCCTCTATTGGTTTTGTTTTTGGATGCATCTATATATCTATTTCCAAGGAAAACTTGGCTATACATTTTGCCCACTCCTTATTTGGGAAAGACCAATCTGCATACCTACCATTATATGGAGCACTAAATCGTTCAGCTCTTCTTATCTCAAATAAGAAAGTCCCGACCCAAAACTTTATCTGTCCATTCCCTCCACAGATGCTGCCTGACCCGTTGAGTTACTCCAGCACTTAGTGTTTCACTCATAACTCCGGCACTTGCAGTTCCCTGTGTCGCGGTTTTCCCCATTTCTTTGCGATTACTTTTCCCATATTTTAATTGCTCCTGAACCATGATGTAGCCTCTGCCAAAGGAGAACTAAATCTCTTCCCTTTGAACTATGTAGGTATAAATCTCACCCGCTTTGTTCTTTCAGTTCATTTGTAATCCATATATCATGTCACTCACATTTAGTGTGGTTTCATCAATTCCACCTTGCTGAATGAATTTTTAAGTTATTCTAGCTGAATACCAATGGGAATGCCAGTGTAAAAGTTAACGTGTCTGCAGAAGGCATGAGGTGAAATCTCCGCAAATGTTTCTCTGAGATTTTGCAAAGACTGGCATCTTCAAAATCAAAATGATCTGCCATTGAATCTGGGCCAAAATTGGATAATCATAAAATCTAAGGCAAAATGAGATTGCAGTTTTATTTTAATAGTTAATGCTTTTAGTTGCTTCGTATCAAGTTTTACGAGGCTAAACTGGCACAATACTTGATTAAACTCTGAATTACTTGCCAACTAACATTAGTCCTGTTTGATGCAATGACACTAATGGCAGCAAAACCGCTGAGCTGTGCAGTGAACAATAGCCTGACAAGATTATCACAGCCACACTCCAACACAACAGGCCATGGGGGTTGTCAGATAAATGTGAAATGTTGAGCATTCCACAGCCATTTATAACAATTAACAGCCTTACCACAAAACCTACACGTACGTTTTCACACGTTTGTCTTTGAACAGTACACAACAGCAAAAGTTTAAATGAAAGATTCAGAGATTTAAAGACTTAAACAGTAGTGCACAGGAACAGGCCATTCAGCTCACAATGTCTATGCCGAATATGATGCCAAGCTAATTTAACCTTCTCTGCCTGCATGCGATCAATATCCCTCCATTCCCTGCATAGAAAACATTTACGATTATTTAGCATTTTTCCTCAGGAAGCCACCAAGCAATTTTACATCCTATAAATCAGGGTTGCCGATTATTATGCGTTTTTTCTTGTCACTCTCCCTTTAACTTCATAAACAACTTGAGTAGTGATGTGTTCTACTTGCATAGTTATATCTTTTAGCTTCCACGGTGAGAACTGACTATCTGGGAACAGCTCTGCCCAAGACAGCTCTGTCCATTGTGGATGTAGCCCAGTGCATCACACAGAAAAGACTCCCACCATTGAGTCCATCCACACTTCACGTTGCCTCAGAAAAGCAGGCAGCATAATCAGTCTTCTCCCACCCCAGTCATTTTTTTTTCTCCCTGATCACGTTCAGCTGAAGAAATAAAAGCTCGAAAGCATGCGCCCACCACCAGACTCAGGAGCAGCTTCTTCTCCTCTGTTATCGGACTTCTGAATGATCCTTACGTAAACCAGGGTACAGTACGATTCACTCCTACCCATTGCAAACATTGGACTTTGTCAATGGAACCGATACGATACAATGCTGAGAGCTATATCCTGCACTCTGTATCTTCACCATTTGCTTGTTCCATTGTCTTTGAAATTGACTTTATTTATTTATGTGTAGTATTATCTGATCTGATTGTATAGCGTTTCATTGTACCTCGGTGGAAGCTGTTCCTGAGCCTGGTGGTGAGTGCTTTCAAGCTTCTGTATCTTCTGCCCGATGGGAGCAGGGAGGAGTAGGAGTGACCGGGATGGGACAAGTCCTTGATTATGTGACCATACGTGTGACATATTAAATCTAAACCCAACCGTGACTATTAAAAATCATGAAAATATTACTGACCATCGACTGGGGCAAATGCCACCACTGAGGAACAGCTGGTGTTGAGCTCTCTAGCACTTCATGTTTGACAGGACGTACATTTATCGGCAATGAAAAGATTTTGTTGCACAAAAGCTAATTACAAATGAGTCATACCTTCCATAATTTAGCCAAATGTCATATAAACTATATTCATATCTTAGTGCTGCGCATATTAACAAAGAGGCCCAGAAATTCTTCAATCCTCACAGGGCCTTGTTAACCCATTCACAGGCCGTGCACCAGTATTTATCTCAGTTACGGTCCCCACACTTAAACATTTACTTGAACTCAAGGCCCGAAGCAGAGAGACTATAAAATGGCCCTGCACACTCTGACATATGCTGTACAATCGCGGAGTATGCAAAGATAAATGGCAAGGAAGCAGGTCTAGCCCAGGACATTATTGTGAAGAGTGGGGGTTTGGAAGGGAGAAGGTAGACAGGGAGGCCCAGTGATAAGGAGTTGGAGCATGGATCAGGGTCCTTTTGGAGTTTGGAGAGGTCATGAATTGAGACCATGAGGGTTTGTGCCTTAAAGGCTGAGGGAGGTCCAGATGTTGCTGAATGAGAACAAGTGGATCTTGGATCAGGGTCAATAGCATTGGGAAAACAATGGGTGGCTACGTTAAGATGTTGGTGGATGATGGATACAAGGCAAAGTTAGTTACCTGGTATCCTGGATCAGTGGGGATGGCAGTACTAGGGGAAGTATATAAGGCCCAAGTGCATATAGGTAAGTAGTTACATTGAAGATAAATTACCTAAGTGGCATCGCATTAGCAAGCAGGAACCTGCTGAGGATGCTACCTTTAAATTTTGCTAGAGGAAACGCAGCAGCATTTCAAACAAAATTACCTGGTTTCCCTGGCAATGGTTTAACGGTATTGTGAATGAATTTGTGTTGTTAGGTGTACGAGTAAAGGGAATGCCCATCACTGGCACAAGTCTTGTTTGCCAGAGGGAGTGCCTGGTTGAATGTTTGCCGTGGCATGTTCTGACGCAGAAATTATTGCAATCATTTTCCATTCGAGAAGATAAATCAATCCCTGAAATGCTCAGAAAAAGCAGTGCTGCAACATCAATGTCAAACATTAAGGTCCAAAGGTTTTATGTTATAGAAGGGAAATTACATGATTGCAATGCATTGAATGGCCTTGCAGAGGCAGTATTCATTGTAGGCTCCAGGTCACATTCTGTGGGAAGATCACCAGTATTAACGCCCAATCTGGTGAAAGTTTGATGCTGGGGAACTTCACCTCTATAGAACAATGATTAAAGTCCAAAATCAATTACAGATTAACTATTTATCGAGTCACAATAAATAAGTTTAGCTGAATTTACATTATACAACCCATTATTTTCATTTTCTGCCCACTGCTAATATAGCATCATTTATGTAAAACTATCTACCTATCACAACCTTCCCGCAGTGTAGTGACCAGAACTGTAGTCATTACTTGAAGTGCGGTTCAACTAATGTTGTGTACAAGTGCAACACGATGTACCGACTCTTGGGCACAATACATGCCAAACATTATTTTTAAATCCCTACCATCTACGCCACCACTCTCAGGGAGTTATGGACTTTCTTCCCAAGGTCTCTCTGTACTTTGTGTAGAAAGGAACTGCAGATGCTGGTTTACACCGAAGATAGACACAAAATGCTGGAGTAACTCAGTGGTTTAGTTATTTTGTTGTCTCTGTACTTTACTCCCCTGATGTCTCTGCCATTTACTGTATATGTCCTCACAGAATTTGACTACCAAAATTGCATTACCATGCACACACATATCTGGAATAAATTCCAGCCGCCACTGCTCCACCCAACTTTCTAGCTGTTCCGCGGACTATTGTAGCAAAAGAAACCTTCCCCACTATCCATGACTCATGTTCATGTCATTTGCAAACATACTAATCGTATTGTTCTTCAAAATGTGATAAATACATAACATATTTTGTTTAGGAAGTTACTGCAGATGCCGTAACACCCAAGATAGACACAAAATGCGGGAGTAATTCAGCGGGTCAGGCAGCATCTCTGGAGAAAAGGAATAGGTGACGTTTCAGGTCGAAGGGTTTCTTAACATATTTTGTTTCTCATAACAAAATGAATGTTGGGAGGTAAGAATGCTATACTATGTTCCAGGCAGTTCTTTATGCTTCGTGAGACAAAGTCACATCCTTCACTCTTTCCCTTCCCGAATCAGTTGTCAACTAACACGTGTGTTGGCTTTTCAAGATTCAAGATTCAAGAGAGTTTATTGTCATGTGTCCCTGATAGGACAATGAAATTCTTGCTTTGCTTCAGCACAACAGAACATAGTCGGCATTGACTACAAAACAGATCAGTGTGTCCATATACCATTATATAAATATATACACACATGAATAAATAAACTGATAAAGTGCAAATAACAGATAATGGGCTATTAATGTTCAGAGTTTTGTCCGAGCCAAGTTTAATAGCCTGATGGCTGTGGGGAAGTAGCTATTCCTGAACCTGGTCGTTGCAGTCTTCAGTTTTTTTAGAAGTTGTTTTATGCAACTTTTTTCATATTGAAATTTGCATTAATGCTTTCTACATTCATTGCATCAGTCAGTGTTATAACAGATGCTCAATGTAAATTACAAATTGATGGGAACCCTGAGTGGTTACAGGGCAGTAATCTATGAAATTATAGATTGTAAAACTAAAACACAAGAAGCCCAAAAAATAGAACATCACTGAAATGCTGGACAAATATTTACTGCAATTAATATTTCACTGTGTTTATTTGGGGAGTGTATGCAGTACAGATTCTCAGAATGTTCTGACTTTTCCACAAGTGCTTAAGTTCTTTACGACATGCACATAACAAGATCAATTTATAGTTGCAGGATTTATCCAAATATCTGCTGTTGATGACCGAGTTCACGTCCAGTCTCACCCCTATTCCAGAATGATTTAGAAAATGTTCTTTTTGATATTTTCATATAAATCACTGACAACAGGAGTAATGATGACATGATTGACAGACACAAAGTCCTCAGTCAAAAGATGGAACTGGGAGCTCTCACCCTGGGAATTTATCTTCTGTAGGGATAGCATCAGTGATGGAGATTTAGAATATTTGATGGTGCACAAATTATAAAATTAATGTCGGCAGATTAGTTTTGTGACTCTCTACTTCCATTCAATTAGATCATGGCTCTGCTATAACCTTTCCTTCAAAGTTCACTTTCTTACAGATCCACAAATCCTATGATTCCCCTGGTGTTTAAATAGGAACTAGCTCACAGGCAAATACTGTTGGACCAGCCAAAATGGGGCATGTGTAGGAAGGAACTGCAGGTGCTGGTTTACACCGAAGATAGACACAAAATGCTGGAGTAACTCAGCGGGTCAGGCAGCATCTCTGGAGAGAAGGAATGAGTGATGTTTCGGGTTGAGACTCTTCTTCAGACATCATGGCCAGCATGAATGATTTGGGTCGAATGGCCTGTTTCAGTGATCTATCAATCAATCAACCTTTGTTGTCATCTTGCAAAGCAACAGTTGTGCAGTCCAAAATGAGAAGACGTTTCCCAGGAAATACCGGAGCATCACACATGAAACTTAAAATATTTCACACATGATAACCACACTCTATAGCTCTAAATGACATTACGCCCTAACCCAAAAAACTTAACAACTAAATACTCCCAGTCTCCTGGGGAACAGTTTTCCAAAGATCCACAAACCATTGTGTCAAGGATATTTTTTTTCTTTTCTCAGCTCTAAATGGCCAACCTGTAATCTTTAGTTGGTGGTACACAAAAATGCTGGAGAAACTCAGCGGGTGCAGCAGCATCTATGGAGCGAAGGAAATAGGCAACGTTTCGGGCTGCCCGAAACGTTGCCTATTTCCTTCGCTCCATAGATGCTGCTGCACCCGCTGAGTTTCTCCAGCATTTTTGAGTACCTTCGATTTTCCAGCATCTGCAGTTCCTTCTTAAACATCTTTAGTTGGTTCTGGGCTTCTACAAGAACTACAGTAGATCTCCTCTTCCTTGTAGACAGTGAGACACACCACTCAAACTTTCCTGCCAGGAATGTTCTCTAATTCCAGAAACCAATCTGAGCTACACTGTCTTCACCTATGCTTTGAAATATCCCCCACCGCTAAAAATGAAATGATTATTTAAAATAAAGAACAAAAACATGGGACTGGAAAAATATTTTAATATTAATTTAATTTAATGCAATTAATTCAAAGATGCAAACTATCTAGTAACTGCCTCAACCTCCTGCAGCAGTTCATTCAAATGAATGGAAATTATTTTCCTGCACCAGCTCTAGCCTGGTGCAAAGGCTTTAAGCTGATTCTCCAGCCAACATGCTGGGGCATTACTGCAACTCTGCTGTGCAATGCTGGAGATGTGCAGAGTCAGAAATGAGAGCCCAGCAACTTTATAACTTCTGTGCTTGTGTGCATGTGCACGCAAATTTTGATCTTGGAGGAACTTGATATATTTGACTCTCCCAAAACTTTGGGCCTCACTCACCCAGACCCAACTCTACTTCACCCTATGGAAGATTCACGTCTTCAATCAACGATTCCTGGCCCACCTGGTCCACGAAGGACCTTAAACTCGCCCGCCACCTCGCGGCCGCTCCTGCCACCGACACTCCGCGACTCGACCGCCTGCAGGCCCCGGGCCCCAACGCTGGTCCGCGCCGCCTGCCACAGTCCCGCAACGCCATCTTGGCCACGAGGAGCAGCACCACCACTCACCGCCTCCCGGGCCGACCTCAAGCCCAGACCACCGCCTTCGCCGACCTCAACATCGATATTCCCTGGTCAATTCGTCCCTTCCCACCCGAACCGCCCCCTCTCCGGGAACTTTCCCTTGCAACCGCAGGAAATGCTACACTTGTCGCTTTACCTCCCCCCTTGACTCCATCCAAGGACCCAAGCAGTCTTTCCAGGTGCGGCAGAGGTTCACCTGCACCTCCTCCAACCTCACCTATTGCATCCGCTGCTCTAGATGTCATTTGTTCTACATCGGTGAGACCAAGCGTAGGCTTGGCGATCGCTTCGCCCAACACCTCCGCTCGGTTCGCAATAACCAACCTGATCTCCCGGTGGCTCAGCACTTCAACTCCCCCTTCCATTCCGAATCCAACCTTTCTGTCCTGGGCCTCCTCCATGGCCAGAGTGAGGACCACTGGAAATTGGAGGAGCAGCACCTCATATTTCTCTGGGGCAGTTTACACCCCAGTGGTATGAGCATTGACTTCTCTAATTTCAGGTACTCCTTACTTTCTCCTCCCCTTCTCAGGTCTCCCTCAGCCCTCTGGCTCCACCTCTTCCTTTCTTCCTCCTCCCCCCTCCCCACCCTCACATCAGTCTGAAGAAGGGTTTCTATTAGTTGATTATTGTCACAGGTACAGTGAAAAACATTTGTTCACATGCTATCCATAGAGTCATGGAGTCAGACAGCATATAAACAGGCCCTTTGGCCAAACCTGTCCATGGTGACCGAGATGTCCCATCTCTGCTAGTCCCACGTGCCACCAATTAAATCAGATCATACGATATATGAACACAATCAAGCTGTACTCGCAGGTAGAGCAAAAAGAAAAGTGCCTGAGTGCAGATTATAGATTTCAGTTACAGTTCCAGAGAAAAAATACAATGTCCAAAATGAGGTAGGTTGGAGGATTGGGACTACGTCCAAGCTTATGGGAGAATTATTCAGAAATCTGAAAACAGAGGAATAAACGGTGGCACATGCTCATAAACCTTTATATCTTCTCCCCAATGGGAGCAGGGAGAAGAGGGAGTGACCGACTATGTTGGCTGCCTTGCTGAGGCATCGTGAAGTGTAGATAGAGTCGATGATGGGGAGTCTGGCCTGGTTTGTGTGGACATCTCCAACTCTCTGCAATTTCATGGGGTCTCATGCAAGGAAATGCCAATATTAGCATGGAAATGCCAATGAGTCTGTCACAACTGCTCGTGTTCCCTCGCAGACACCATGCCTTTATGCAGCAGTACGTTGTAGGAACCAAAAATGGAGTCACATCACAATAAAAACGATAACTAGCAGGCTTAGATTTTATAAATACAAGTTCATTCACATGAATTAAAAGTAATGCAACAAATGACCACTGCATCAAACTAAGAGATATCATTTGACATCATAAACCAACATGGAGGTAAGAAACTTTAAATTTCACTTGTCCTTGGAAGGTTATTCACATAATGTTCAGCTATCACCAAAGTGCAAAGCCCATTATTGTTTGCAATCTAAAGTATTTTTAGCTTGTTCTAAGTTAGATACAATACTATTTTTGAAGCGGTCTTTGTAGATAAGTTATATTTTGCCTGTGATGCTATTTTTTATTTTTAGCTTTTCTAAATGTCTGTATTTGGATAGGTAAACAAATATCTATTAACAATAACCGTGACAGTTGTTTAATTACATTACCAACATTTAACTTCATCAGGCTGCATTTGGAGTACTGTGAGCAAATTTGTGCCCCATATCTGAGGACAGATGTGCTGACTCTGGAGAGGGTCCAGAGGAGATTTACAAGAATGATTCCAGGAATGAGTTGGTTAACCTATGATGAGCGTTTGACGGCACTGGTCCTCTACTCACTGGAGTTTAGAAGGATGAGGGGGGACCTGGTTGAAACGTACAGAATAGTGAAAGGCATAGATAGAGTGGATGTGGATAGGATGTTTCCACTGGTGGGAGAGTCTAGGACCAGAGGTCATAGCCTCAGAATTAAAGGGAGTTCTTTTAGATAGGAGGTGAGAAGGAACTTTTTTAGTCAGAGGGTAGTTAATATGTGGAACTCATTGCCACAGAGGGCTGTGGAGGCCAAGTCAATAGATATTTTTAAGGCAGAGATAGACAAATTATTGATTAGAACGGGAGTCAAGGGTTATGGGGAGAAGGCAGGAAAATTGGATTAGGAGGCAGAGATCAGCCACGATTGAATGGCGGAGTAGACTCGATGGGCCGAATGGCCTAATTCTACTCCTATAACTTGTGAACTTGTGAATGCAGGGCAAGAAAACTCCCAAAACATGCCACAATAGAACGAAGACTTCAAAGTGAGCCACACTTGGCGGAATTACCTTTAAAGATGCCACACGGACTCAGGACAATTTTTTAATGGATTACTCCCATATGCATCATTTTATGTGAAGTTCCAGCAAGGAGTATGAAAATATAAATAAAAGTCTGAAGAAGGGTCCCGGCATGAAACATTGTCTGTCCAATCCCTCCAAAGATGTTGTTTGGCCCATTGAGTTACTCCGGCACTATGTTCAAGATTCCAGCAACTCCAGTTCCTCGTGTTTCAAATAATAGAACTATTTTAACAGGGAAAGAAAAGTAATTGTCCTACCCATGCTCTCTTCAATATGTTTCAAGGCTCGGAGTAATAATGGAAACTTGAAATTCAAATCTGATCAACACTTTACCTCCATCGACCAGTGGGGTGACTGTGAGGGCCTTTGGCACATCCCTTTCCAAGTGTGGAACTGCACAAACATCACCAACCTGAGGATGTGGCATGCAATTGCTAGATGTCCCAGCATTATAGAAACATAGAAACATAGAAAATAGGTGCAGGAGTAGGCCATTCGGCCCATCGAGCCTGCACCGCCATTTGATATGATCATGGCTGATCATCCAACTCAGTATCCCATCCCTGCCTCCTCTCCATACCCCCTGATCCCTTTAGCCACAAGGGCCACATCTAACTCCCTCTTAAATATAGCCAATGAACTGGCCTCAACTACCTTCTGTGGCAGAGAATTCCACAGATTCACCACTCTCTGTATGAAAAATGATTTTCTCATCTCGGTCCTAAAAGACTTCCCTCTTATCCTTATCCTTATACTGGGTAATCACCTCACCTGCCAGACACTACCCTGGGTCTGAACTGAATCAATATACAGACACAGGGTAAGCACGATATGAGCTGTTTTCTAGGAACGCCACCCCTCCTAATGCTGGTCACCCATAGTAAGAGATCACAACGGGAATATGGAGCAAATGGAGGGAATATGAAACATGGAAGAAAATGTTGAAATTGATGGGACAAACATACTGATAAAGGGTAAGGATTAGTGGCAATATGATTGATCATTATATTATGAGGCTGTGGAAAGACAATTAGTATTCAGGAGGCCAAGGTAATACATTCATTAGAAGTGAGAACTTTTCCAACTGGTTTCTGCTCAAGCTCATTTGCACCAAGTGTAACATCCACTAAGAACAAACTATGAATAACTTTATTTTAAATTACTTAGTTTCAAAAATAATTCCTAAAGATTTTTAAGAACCGCAAATTGATGGAGTTACTGACAATAGGCTTATTACAAAGTTAAACAATGTCTGGTCACTACCTGGGGGTAATATCATTTTAATATCTTAAAAAGACTTAACAATTATTGGTTAAACTCAGTTTAAGTTTGACTAGATTTATTTCTTGGACAGAGATTGCAACTTTGTTCTTCTACTTTTAGACTCACAATATAAATTCTAATCGCAAGGAAAAAATGTTGGCATCAACATAGTAAGTCTTGATGGCTCGTTCTCACCAGCTCCTGCAAGACAGTGATGGAAGGCGAGGAGCAGTAAAAGAACAAGGAAGAGAAAACAAAGAGAAAAATATCACTTGTGTTATCCGCTGCTATTATTTTGCTATTTTTAAACGTTGAGATGAATTATTTCAAATTATTTCACTTCTCAGAAATGTTCTTTCTCCTTTCTCCTTTCTCCTTTCAAATTTGCATAATTCTACAAGAACATTCTTTGGATATCTTAAATACTTTCAGACCACGCTTCTGCAGTCTGAAGGCTGCAGTTTTACAATCTGGCCTCTCGATGATATTTAGTGATGGCCAAGTAGCAGTATGCTACCAGTATGTTATTAATTAAGGGTTGTCGTTCTTTCACTGCCTATCCTGCACTGAAACTCCTGCCAGCTTCCTTAATGCCTTCAAAAATGAAAAATAAAAGTTGTGTTTTAACCTTGTAGTTTCACATTAGTTTGTTTTGCCATGCATCAAATTATGAATATCAACTCACTGTATGTATGTACTAGTCAGTAGAGTTAGTAGATTTACTGAGGCAAACTTTTCAATAACTGTTAACATTCTTGTTTTAGCTTAATCTTGGGTAAAGTTATTCTTCATATAGAGTCCTGCGCTGTGTTTCTTGTGCAGGTTTTCATACTTTATCTACATTATACTTTATCTACATTACTAGTTCAGACAATAATTGCTGAGCCTGGAAATCTGAATTAAAATGAACTCCATGTAGAGTATTAAACCACCTAATATTAATTGTTTAAATAAAGATTTTGATATTTCAGCAAACTGATTTATTGAAGGATTCGGTATGTCAGAGAGGACTCTCTTGAACTTCTGCTGTTGTACAGGAGAGAGCATATTGACTGGTTGAATCATGGCCTGGTTCGGCAACTTGAATGTCCAGGACTAAGAATGCAAAAAGTGGTGATCACTGCCGAGTCCATCACAGGTTCAGACCTCCCCACCATCAAAGGGTCGGGCACTTTTCGGCGCTGCCGTTTCGGCGCCGCTGATTCGGCGCCTCCGTTTATAATATCTGTACTCATCAGAACCCTAACCCTAACCCTAACCCTAACCTCTGTAAATACCTCCAGATAAATAAAAGTGTTCCATGCATCACAATACTCCGGGATAGTGAATTCCAGAGATTCATCACCCTCTGCAAGAAGTTCCTATGCCAAGGATATTGCAAGTGAGATCAGCTTTATGTTAACTTATGTTAACAAGTTTGGAAATTGGTTTCCACTGGCCCACCGCTGTGGCACCCTAACCCTAACCCTAACCCTAACCCTAACCCTAACCCTAACCCTAACCCTAACTAACACCCTGAAACGGAGGAGCCCAAACGGCAGCGCCGAACGGTACCATTCCGATATACACACACTGAACATTTTATTCTTATTTATTATATTGTTTACAGTGTACTATGTTTACACATTCTGTTCTGCTGCTGCAAGTAAGAATTCCATTGTTCTACCTGGGACATATGACAATAAAACACTCTTGACTCATGACAGCATGGAAACAGGCCATTAGGTCCACCAAATTCAAACTGGCCATCGATCACCTGTTCACACCAGCTCCATGTTACCCCACTTTTGCATCCATTCCCTACACATTAGAGGCAGTTTACAGAGGCTAATTAACACTCAAGCCCGCATGTCTTTGGATCAGCAGAGAAAGGCCAGAGAAAGACAAAATCTGTTCTGCAGTGGCAGCAATTCCAATTGTGTTTGACATCTTTGACATCATGGCATCAACATCGACCATGGGAGATGCCTTTCAAACTCACAAATAAAAGACATGTGTTAATAAAGCTCCTTATTTCTCTTCTGGCTCCCTTGCGAATTATTTTATGCCAACGTCCTTTGGTTAAACGGAAGCTTCTTGCCCCTTTGTCAACCTAATAAACCTCTCTGTAATCTTACCACGGCCTTCCTATCGTTACTAAAATGTGGTGGTCTGCCCTCTATTCTGTTCTCAGATCAAATCCCGACTTATATTTTATTGCTGCATTCAAACTTATATTCTATTGGCCAATAAAGGAAAGTATCTTTTGTGGCTTCCTTATCACCTTACCAACCTGTCGATTGGATTTCCATGGAAGTTACGAACAACAGTTTAGACAGCAATCAAACACTTTATTACATGGGATTAGCTGCTTGACAATTGACAATTAACCGTGATAAATTATAACTGGTTAATAGTTGAAGCACAAGTCTCTTGATTTGCTTCAGATGAATAAATCTCTTCTTACACTTATAAAGTTCAAAATGTTCTTCAAAAGAAATCTTATATTCTTATATTCCCTGAAGAGTGAATCCTGCTGTTGATTCAGAGATACGATTGCAATTTATCTTATGAATATTCTAGCAAACATCACGATTTCCATTACTGTGTGGTACACAAACCACAGTGTATTGCATAGTCTGCTCCTCTGTAGGTTTAGCTGGGCATTGGCTGATACTAAATTATATCATTTCTATCCCAATCTTTCAACTAAATAATAAATATCGGGGAACATTATCCATTGCAAGATGCAGCGGCTGCCAAACTGCTATGTTAGCTGTTATTCAGTTCAGAGCATCAAGAAGATTATAGGGCTCGTCACATTTCAGACACTTGAGCGTGCAACCTTGGCTCACACTTCTGTTCAGTAGTTAGGAACTGGTGAGTCATCTGAGGTACTTTTTTTTGGAGGTGGGTTAAAGTGATGTCCAGTCTGATATCTTCGATGGACATTAATGATCAAGCTGCATTATTTGAAGGTGAGATTTCCTACCAGCATTCTAGCCAAATAAGTTTTAGAAATGTCCAAAGGTTTTCTGGAAGCATTAAGTTGGTTGCATCTTTCCATTCCCATATAAATGAGATAAGCAAATTTAAATGTACATTAATTTGGAGCACCCTCTGATTGTGTAGAATGCATTAAAATGATTATTTTGGTACATGAGTGGTACATGCAAAGGTATGTAACCTATCTATTGTCTCTTCACCCCATCCCTACTTGCTGGTCCTTTCCCTGCCCAATGTACAATTGGCTTTCTAGCTGATAATGAATCCTCCATATCTAATTCTCACATTGATTTATCCCAACCCCTGGGACTGCTCCACTTTGTACCTCAAGCTTCTCCTGCAATGCAGCCTCAACCTCCCTTATTCTCCTACACATCGAATGCTCACAGTATTAATGCTCACCAGATTAATTTCCTCGTCTCAAATTACAATGACAGGAGCTGGCGGACAAAAGGCCATTGTAATGCTTTGGCCTTGGTGTGGAACAAAATCTTGTTACACTTGATAGGCACAAAATGCTGGAGCAACACAGGCAGCATCCCTGGAGAGAAGGAAATGGTGACGTTTCAGTCGAGACCAGACTAGTCAGGAGAACGGGATACAAAAGATATAGACAGTGGTGTGGAGAGATTTAGAACAAGTGAATGAAAGATTTGCAAGAAAGTAACAATGTTGATGGAAACAGACCATTGTTGGCTGTTTGTCTCAACCCGAAACGTCACCCATTCCTTCTCTCCAGAGATGCTGCCTGTCCCACTGAGTTACTCTAGCATTTTGTGTCTATCTTTGGTTTAAACCAGTATTTACACTTCCTTCTTACTCATCTTGTTTCACTTGTCTTGTCCAGGTCAAGCTCCAGCCACCACACTGGTGAAAATCCCTGTGACCAGCAACAGAGAGATGCCCCAGTTATATCACCTGCCAAAGCACGCAAGATCTTGGAATGTCTCTGAATTCCTAATTATCAGATGCCTTCCAAAACTGGTGACATTGACAAAAAATAGAAAATGAAATAAAAAATAAATACTTTATAATAATGCAAATCTTCATTGCAGACATTACAAAATGTGATATATAGGTTTATTCTTAGTACATTTTTAAATAGATGTGTAATCTTCACTGAAATATGGATCATGTGCCAGAACTAGACACTAGACTGTGGCAGGATCTGCAGACAATCACTGGCATTACTACAGCAAGTGCATATTGGCATACCCGTTGGATGGATTCTGTCAGCGTTCGAGACTTTAATGTTTTGATGTACATGTGCCAGTTTTCAACTTGCAGAGATTCTACACAATCAGCAGTTTTCCATGGGACTGCTAATACAGTGCTTACCAACAAGAGCCAACCCATAACATTAAGTATCATACAATATAGTACAAAGATGTGTCATATAGTGAATGCAGCAAAATACAACAAATACACCATGGCTAAATTACTTCATGGCTGAGGAAATAGTTGTTACTTTTAATACACTATTAATCCCCAAAAATATTTTCTCTGGAAAGTGCTGTGCAAAAGTGCTACAGATGAAATAATACTAGTTCAACCGTTTGAAACTTGGTCCCTATATTTCTTTACTCAGCCAAGATTTGAAGCCAGAATGAAGATTCAAGTGCAAAGTTGGCTGAGCACTCAATGGGCTTGAGGGTCAAGTGACAGGAATCCAAATATCCCTTTTATTTACGCTAAGTTTGATTTGTAGTGTAATGTTAAACTTTGGCTTCAGAACATGGAACATTAAGCGAGGAGATTCCAAATCATCCTTGCAACTAGTTCATGTTACCCCGTGGTAATTGGAATTTTTTGAAGATTCGGGGCAATGGGACCTAGTTAAAATTATTTTATTTATGACTTTATAGTTTGAGGGCAGCACGGTGGCGCAGCAGTAGAGTTGCTGTCTTACAGCACTTGCAGCGCCAGAGATCCGGGTTCAATCCTGACTGTGGGTGCTGTCTGTATGGAGTTTGTAAGTTCTCCCCGTGACCGCATGGGTTTTCTCCGAGATCTTCGGTTTCTTCCCGCTCTCCAAAGATGTACAGGTTTGTAGGTTAATTGGTTAGGTATAAATTGTCCCTAGTGTATGGGCAGGATAGTGTTAGTGTGCAGGGATCGCTGGTCGCTGCAGATTCGGTGGGTCGAAGGCCTGTTTCCACGCTGTATCTCTAAACTAAACTAAAAAGACCAGTCGCTGCCAAATGACAACAGCTTTGCAACATGGAAAATAATAACCAAAAGAGCTTTCATTCAAAGTTATGATCATAAATACTTGTTGATCACAAAATGAAATAAAGCATCCACAAATATATAGGGTCCAGAAATTCCTGGCAATGACACTCTTGCAAGGAAAATAATTTGGGCTCACAATTTATTCCTTGCTTGGTCGACAAATACTTCAAGCAAAAGGCCCATGAAAACGTCCGTGCAAAAGCTGTGCTGATCATCACCAGATAGATCCAGACTGGTGAAACCTTTTGGATGGAAATTCCATCTCTAGGCAGGACCAGAGCATAATGCACAAACATTCACAGCCAGTTTACTTGGTTATTAATGATATTGACAACATATCTTAATATTTCTGACATTTGGAAACATTAAACCTTGTAAAGTATCCAAAACAAATAACTAATTACAATCATTGAAAATGTTAAAAAGTTTAAAAAGTGCTGAATAAACTCAATTAATTCAAAGAAATTAAATGACCTTTTTTTTACCTGGATATCTGAAAGCCATCCATCTCCGTTGAAATGAAATGAGTCATTATTCTTGCACCAAAGGTCTACTTTGGCATAGGTTCAGTGGGCTGCTTCCCCAGTGATGGGGAAGAGCAAGGGTTTTTGTGTTTGACCAAGAATGTGTCGCTTTAGAAGTTCCAGGTACAAAAGGCATCAACAGCAAAAACTTCCTTAACTACAGAGTTTTATAATAACAGTTTACATTCAACATGTTTCCTCGAAACCTATATTGCGTGCAATGAAAGAATATTAATGGGAACTACACATCAACTATTTTCAAACCTAATCCATTATTCTTACAGTCAAAATTATTAAAAATTAGAAGATTTGGTTGCATTTAAAACAGCACAGATAATGTTTAGGGCCAAAAATAAAAACTTACCTGGAAATATACAAAAATTATTCAATGAGCGAGTGGGGGGTTATAATTTAAGAAGAATATTTAATTTTAAGGTACAAAGAGTCCGCACGACCAGAAAAACATTTTGTATTTCGGTCTGTGTAGTAGGATTGTGGAACAGTTTGAATGTGGAGTTAAAGCAATGTCCAAATATGAACCAGTTCAAAATGACATACAAAAAACTTTTTTACACAAGGTATAGGGATGAAGGGGATGGTTGACAAACAGGGGTTAGTGTTTATTTATTATTTATTTATGTTTTTTGGTCACTTCATACATATTACTTGTATGTGTATATCAGTTGTATGTATATATATGTCTTTATGCATCTCTAAAAATTGTCTGGGGTATTATTATTAATTAATTAATTATTAAATATGGAAGAAGGGTTTAGGGGGAAGGGGTGAGATTAAATAAGTTATTCTTCTTCTCACTCCTTTTCGAGCTTGTAAAGAAAAAGTGTTGGACATTTAAATTTTGCTTTATGCTTTTCATTGCTTTGCAAATATTGCCTGGAATGTCCAATTGTTTGACTATTTCGATTTTGTTGTTGTTATTTATTCCTATTTATGTCTTTACTTGTTCGGAACAAATAAACAAATCAAATCAAATCAAACCTTTCAGTCCGTTGTGGTTATCTGAGTTAAATATTAATTTTAATAAATTGATTATTGTAAAACGGATGTAAGAATTGAAAGTGGTTTGCGGGTTATAGTCTTCAGATCATGAATCAAGTACTGACTTGCCTAAAGGACTTGAAGCAAAATATGGAAAGGCATGACCTACTATTTCAACTGAAGCATAACCAACACATTACAAATGGTCACTTGGCATTCAACAAGGTAGATGGAAACAGGATTATTATTTTTTTTTAATGGAATTTAACAGCGAGATTTACAGAGCATACACGGTTTATTATATTATTTAACACGATTATTATAAAAAAAATTGGATTTAACATACATTTAGTGAGAATATATACTGTAGTTTATCATGATGTTTAACTATAGAGCATTTTCTGTGTAACCTCTCACAATATAAAACACTGGATAATAATAATAATAATAATAATGGATGGGATTTATATAGCGCCTTTCTAATACTCAAGGCGCTTTACATCGCATTATTCATTCACTCCTCAGTCACACTCGGTGGTGGTAAGCTACTTCTGTAGCCACAGCTGCCCTGGGGCAGACTGACGGAAGCGTGGCTGCCATTCTGCGCCTACGGCCCCTCCGACCACCACCAATCACTCACACACATTCACACACATTCACACACAGGCAAAGGTGGGTGAAGTGTCTTGCCCAAGGACACAACGACAGTATGCACTCCAAGCGGGATTCGAACCGGCTACCTTCCGGTTGCCAGCCGAACACTTAGCCCATTGTGCCATCTGTCGTCCCCTGGATAGGCTAGATACGATGCAATACGTTACGATACAATACAATACGATACGATTCAATAGAACTTTATTTTTCCTGGGAGAGAAATTGGTCAGCCAACAGTCATGAAACATAACAAGATACATATGCTCCACGATTTACGATGCTTTGACTTACGATATTTCAACTTCATGCTGGTGCCAACGCTGGGCAACAACAGCGAGCCGCAGCTCACTTCCAGTCACGTGATCAAATTGTATTAAATGCATTTTCAACTTGCGATATTTTTGATTTACGATGGGGTTTTCGGAACAGCTGTACATGAAACTAAAATTAAGGTGACGAATGGAAAGTCAGGATTGGGTATGAGCAAAGATTGTGGAGGGGTGGGGGGGAGAGGAGGAGAGGAGTCAGTCTACCCCAGGGTAGAAGGGGGAGGGGATGTACCGTTTGATAGCCACAGAGAAAAGGGATCTCCTGTGGCATTCTGTGCTGCATCTTGGTGGTAACATTCTGATGCTGAAGGTGCTCCACATTTCTAAGCATTGTGAGCTGCTCGTAAATTTTCCCGGCCTTAGAGAAAGGGTAGTCTGCAAGAACAAACAAACATTTTAACAGTTTGAAGCAGAGTTAAAACATGTGGCAGATACTATTGTTATAAAGCTTAGGTGTTAGCAATGTGAACAATACACTCTCAATCAATTTCAGGTGCTTCCTCATCTCAGATGGCTGCAATACTTAAATCAGATTCAAATTTGTTTATTTATTGCCAATACATCAGGACGCAATTAACTTCCTTGTTCACATGAAACTCATAGAGCAATCAGTATAATTTCATTAATGCTAAATACACCAAAATATGGCAGGTGCAAAGGGCAAGATTGTAGTACAATCCATGTTATGCAAAAGATTTACAGGACAATAACCAAATAAGGTAGTTAAGTGTAAGAGTGCATGGCAGTAGCTGTGGGAAGTGGATGTGTAAGAGGTGAGTGTTTCAGGTAGCAGTGGAGGAGAAGTTATCATCATCTGGACATTTGGGCTTCCATGTTCCTATATCTTCTTCCAGAAGGAAGAAGAAAGAAAAGAGAATAGCCAGGGAGGCAGGCATGCTTGGCAATACTTCTACCCTTCCCCATGCAATGCATCGTGAAGGTGGACTGCATGGAATGAAGTGGTGAGCCTGTATGAAGTGACAAAGGCTGTTTTCACCACTCGCTGCAGGTCCAAGTGGTCAAGCAGTTGGTATTCCAAGCTGAGGTGCAAATTGTCAGAATGTGCTTTCCAGACCACATCTGTACAGATCGAGAAACCATACCTAAGAAAACTAAATATGCTGATGCACCTTCTCAATCACCACATCAGTGTGAAGGGACCTTGTTGTGTTGCTGGTGATATGGATGTCAAGGAACTTGAAGCTGTTGACCATTTCTACAACAGTTCCATCGATGAGAACAGGATTCACCCCCTCACTTTTGTTGGTCTTGCTGGCATTTAAGGGTGAATTTGTTTTATGACACAATCTCTTTTTGATCTTTTCTCTGTACTTTATCTCATCTTTATTGTTGATCTGACCAACAGTGGTATCATTGGCAATATTAATGAGCGAGTCAATGTTGTACCTGGCCACACTATCGTTGGTGTACAGGGAGCAGGGCAAGAGATTGACAACACATCATGAGTTGAGGGTCAGGATGGGGGAAAAGGTCTGACCGATTCTAGCAACTGAGGTCTACCAGTCAGGAAGTCAGAAGTCAGGGCCCAATATCAAGATCCAGATGTTTAGGGATAGGCTTATTCAGCATGATGCTGTTGAAAGATGTTCTGTAGTCTTTCAACATCGCATCTTGACCTAGATGTGATAAAACTGATCTATTTTTCTTATAGACAAGTAAGGGGGTCTCGTTTATCTGGAATACAGACACAGACGTGGACTATTACCAACCTTTTAAAGCACATAATTGTGGATGATGTTAGAATGAGAGTGCGGCAGTCATTGAGAGGTCAGCTTGAGGACTGGAAGGATGGAGGTATCCTTGAAGCAGATGGAGACAGTAGAGTGCTGAAGTGAGAGGAGGATGAAGATGTCGGGCCAGATTGTGGCCAATTGGTCACCATAATGTTTCAGCACATGTCCCTCAGAATCAGAGCTGACTGCATTCTGAGTGTGTACCTTCGTGAATGCCCATGTACCTGTAACTTCTGTTGCTGAGATTTATTGGCCAGAGCCAGTGAAGAATGGCAAACACATCTTGGTGGAAGGTTATATTTTAGTTTAGTTTGGAGATACAGCGCAGAAACAGGCCCTTCGGCCCACCGTGTCTGCACTGACCAACGGTCACTTCTCATTAACACTACCCTCCACCCACTAGGGACAATTTTTCATATATACCAAACCAATTAACCTTGCTTGTTTTGGAAGTCTTTGGAGTGTGGGAGGAAACCGAAGATCTCGGAGAAAACCCATGGGGTCACGGGGAGAACGTACAAACTTCGTACAGACAAGCACCCGTAGTCAGGATCGAACCGGTCTCTGTAAAGCAGTAGCTCTACCACTATGGCACCGCACTGCCCTCGTTTTCCTGTTCAAAACGGGCATCAAAGGCATTGAGTTTATCTAGAAGAGACATGTCGTTGCCAGAGATTAGCTCCAATTTTCAGTCTTGTACCCTGTGATAAAATTGAGGCCCTTGCCAAAGTACCTGCTACTCATTTGAATGAGTTGAGCCTCTTGCTTGTTTTGGAAGTCTCTCTTGGCACCTATACTAACTATATTTTACAAATATAAAACTGTTAAAAAAGTTATAATATAACATTATATCCCTGGTAATTATATTAATGGCTAGGTTCCTGCAAAGACTTACTTTTTTTCTCTTTAGAATCCAACCAATTGAACATTTTATTTCAGTGTATGTTGCAATTCATTAGATCCTATTTTCATTTAGTACACTTTTAGTTCCCTAGTGAATAATCTGACACCCAGAAAGGTATAACTTTCCATTCAATGTATTTTGGTATGACTGTCTTTATTAATATTTAATGATAATTATAGGATTAGTTTTTTCAGCGTTCCCATGGAGCAGAGGTTTGCTCATGGTTCCATAAAGATACCGTTTTCTGAATTCAAAAATATTTTTGATCCTTTTCATCCATTTGTAATCTTTTCAATGAGAATTTAGGTCATTTAGGCAATTTAACACAAGGTCACATATTGAATGCTGAAAGACGTAACTATCAAGTGAGAAATGTACCAAGTCGGTGAATGGAGCACGCAAATCATATTGTTTCACTAATTAGATGGTGAACAGGTACATGGATTAATGTCACTCACAACCTCTTACAGAATGCGATCCAAATTTGCACCATTCTGCTTCCGAAGTGCATATCCGATCTTTTAATCATTGCGAGCTCAAAACCCTGGAAATCTCTGCACAACAAAACTATTAGCAATATCTTCACCAGTAGGGCTGCAGCATGTAGGAACTACATTAAACATAGAGGCACAGGAACCAGGCCCTGCAGCCAGCCCACCATGTCTGTGCCATCCATCACCAACACCTTCTCAAGGTCAATGCAAGGCAGGCAATAAAGGCTGGATTTGTTGGCAATGCCTAGATCCCAAAATTTTATTTTATTTTATTTATTTATTTATTTGTTTGTTTATTTGTTCCGAACAAGTAAAGACATAAATAGGAATAAGTAACAACAACAAAATCGAAATAGTAAACAAACAATTGGACATTCCAGGCAATATTCGCAAAGCAATGAAAAGCATAAAGCAAAATTTAAATGTCCAACACTTTTCCTTTACAAGCTCGAATAGGAGTGAGAAGAAGAATAACTTATTTAATCTCACCCCTTCTCCCTAAACCCTTCTTCCATATTTAATAATTAATTAATTAATAATAATAATACCCCAGACAATTTTTAGAGATGCATAAAGACATATATATACATACAACTGATATACACTTACAAGTAATATGTATGAAGTAACCAAAAAACATAAATAAATAATAAACAAAATAATAAACAAACACTAACCCCTGTTTGTCAACCATCCCCTTCATCGCTGTACCTTGTGTAAAACAGTTTTTTGTATGTCATTTTGAACTGGTTCATGTTTGGACATTGCTTTAACTCCACATTCAAACTGTTCCACAATCCTACTCCACAGACTGAAATACAAAAAGTTTTTCTGGTCATGCGGACTCTTTGTACCTTAAAATTAAATATTCTTCTTAAATTATAACCCCCCACTCGCTCATTGAATAATTTTTGTATATTTCCAGGTAAGTTTTTATTTTTGGCCCTAAACATTATCTGTGCTGTTTTAATTGCAACCAAATCTGCTAATTTTAATAATTTTGACTGTAAGTCAAATTTAAAGAAGGATATAGGTATTAGGGTTTAACCTAAAACACATGTTCAGTAGTTCAGTACTGTCTGGAGCACGAGATATATATATTGGGAAACATGAATCCTTTATACAATATTCAAAACAATAACAAATTGAAATAATTGAAGATGTTAAAATGTTTAAAAAGTTTAATAAATTTATAAAAAGTGATTGACCTACAATTTATGTCATTATTTGACAGCCGTTTCTCTCCATTAAAATGAATGAAATCACTCTTCCTCTGTAAAGTCTTTGACACAGTTCTGTGCCCCGTGGTAGGGAATCAGAAGGACCTTTGTGTAGGAAGGTAACTGCAGATGCTGGTTTAAACTGACGATAGACACAAAATGCAGGAGTATCTCTGGTGAGAAGGAATGGGTCGAGACCTCCTTCAGCATTGGTTTAGGGGAAGGTACAGGAGGTTTAGAGGGGAACTGAGGAAGAACTTGTAGACACACAGATGCTGGTTTACACAGAAAACACAAAAGTTCATTGGTCATAGCAGCAGAAGTAGGCCATTCGGCCCATCAAATCTACACCACCATTCAATCATTGCTAATCTATTTTCCTCTCTCAACCTCATTCTCCTGCCTTCTCCCCGTACCAAACAAGTACCTGTCAATCTCCGCCAATGACTTGGCCTCCACAGCCGTCTGCGGCAATGAATTCCATTGCCACCCTCTGACTAAATAAATTCCTCCCCATCTCCTTTCTAAAGGTACGTCCCTTCATTTTGAGGCTATGCTCCCTGGTTTCAGACTCTCCCTGAAGGAAACACATCCACTCTATCCAGACCTTTCATAATTCTGTAATTCACTTAAGGAATAACTTTTTCATCTAGAAAATAGTGGATATCAGGAATGCATTGACTGGAGGGAAATACCCTTGCAACATCTATGTATCTACATGGACACAGGAATTGCCATGGCATAGTAGGCTAGGAACAAAGAGCTGTTACATTTGAGTAATGAGGTTCTTGGTTTGTCACTATGGATACAATGGATCAAAGAGCCTGTTCCTGTGCTGCGGGACTTCAATGTGCACAAAATAACTGCTGTTTTATTCATGACAGCAGTGACCACTACCTCATAGACATAGAAACATAGAAATTAGGTGCAGGAGTAGGCCATTCGGCCCATTGAGCCTGCACCGCCATTCAATATGATCATGGCTGATCATCCAACTCAGTATCCCGTACCTGCCTTCTCTCCATACCCCCTGATCCCTTTAGCCACAAGGGCCACATCCAACTTCCTCTTAAATATAGCCAATGAACTGGCCTCAACTACCTTCTGTGGCAGAGAATTCCTGAGATTCACCACTCTCTGTGTGAAAAATGTTTTTCTCATCTCGGCCCTAAAAGATTTCCCCCTTATCCTTAAATTGTGACCCCTAGTTCTGGACTTCCCCAACATCGGGAACAATCTTCCTGCATCTAGCCTGTCCAACCCCTTAAGAATTTTGTAAGTTTCTATTAGATCACCCCTCAGTCTTCTAAATTCTAGCGAGTACATCTCATTGGAGACCTCTACCTCACTGGGGACCCTCAGTCTATCTTTAATCAGACTTCACTGAACTTTATCTTGCACTAAGTGCGACACAGTGGTGCAGCGGTAGAGTTGCTGCCTTACAGTGCCATGGACCTGGGTTCGATCCTAACTACGGGTGCTGTCTGTATGGTGTTTGTGCGTTCTCCCCATGACCTGCGTGGGTTTTCTCTGGGTGCTCCGGTTTCATCCTACACTCCAATGACGTATAGGTTTGTAGTTTAATTGGCTTGGTAAATTTGTAAATTGTCCCTAGTGTGCGTAGGATAGTCTTAGTGTGTGGGGATTGCTGGACTCAGTGGGCTGAAGGGCTTGTTTCCAAGCAGTATCTCTAAAACAAAAACTAAAAATTACCGTCATGCAATCATGTATAGTATTTCCTCTGTCTGGAAAACACGCAACAAAAAACATTTCACTGTAGAAAGGGAATAGGTGGCGTTTCGGGCCCAGACCCTTCTTCAGAGTGAAGAAGTGCAAGTGTCTTGCCCCAAAACGTCACCTATTCCTTCTCTCCAGAGATGCTGCCTGTCCCGCTGAGTTACTCCAGCATTTTGTGTGTATCTTCGGGGTAAACCAGCATCTGCAGTTCTTTCCTACACAACTTTTCACTGTACCTAGGTACACGTGACAATAAACTAAACAAAAGCAAGTCAGACATGGAAAGTGTCCATCAGTTATAAAAATGAATTTGGATGTCCTAAAGGCATTGTGTATATATGCAGATGCTTGTATTTGCTTGGTAGATATTGGAATCAGACAGGAACATTCATAACTGGTTCTAATTAACATTTAAATGACTTTAAGTTTATGATGTTGAATTGCATGCAAATTAAATTTATGTTGAATTGCTTGCAAAGTGTTGGCTTATGTGTCTCCTGCCCAGCGTGCCATTGGTTCACCTGGCATCCAAAGCAAGTTGTGCCCATTCTATCTGCAGGCTCTGTCTGTCCTCTGTCCCGGGGAGGTCGTTGCCAACCCACGGCGTCCATGGTAACGGGACTGCAGGGTTTGCTGTACACACAGAGCTGTACGTCTAGCCCCGGCAGCCGAGCCCGCCCCCGCCGCCCGCTCATTTGCTCATCAGCCCGAATGGCCCAGGAGCCCGAAACCAGGTCGTCCACACGGCTGTCAGTCAGGCAGTCCACACAGCCGGGCTGGCGGCTCGCAGCCACCGCTAACTATCCACCTGCGCTGCACCTTTGACAGCACGAAGACAGTGAACACCGTCGCACCTGCAAAATATCCTGTTATCTGATCGGTAAAACCTGTAATATTTTGCATCATTTGGTTTCCTTTTAGGAAAAGAACTAGAAATAAATTCCTGGACAATTTGCATTACTGTTATATATATATATTTATGGCTAATCATGTGTATATATGTATGTTACAGAAATGCAAATAGTCCAGGAATTAGTTTCTAATATATACATAAACACACATCGTTCATATATATATATATATTTTCTTTTGAACAATGTGAACACACATGGTTCAAAATATATATATGATATATAACATTTGCACAATGAATATGTGTATATATATATATATATATATATATACATTTTGAACAATGTTTGTTTATGTATATGTATATATGTATATATGTGTATGTATATGTGTGTATATGTGTATATATATATATATATATATCCTTATAGAAGTGGAAGTAACTTTTGCACTTGGACAGTAAATTTTGAACAATATGTATTTATGAATATAGTTGCAATATATATATATATTTGTATGTATAAACACACATTGTTCAAAATGTACTCTTAAGTGCAGAAGTTGCTTCCACTCGTATTTGAATAGTTGAGAAAAATGCATTACAATAATCAAGGTTTAGAAGTTGAAATCCTCCAATTAGGCATAATACTCCAATTGTACGCCTGTTAAAGGTGATATGTTAATGGCATTTACAGTAGAGTTGATTAATTACCATGTTTAATGTTGTTAGTTGTCATAAGAAATAAAAACTATATTGTCGAGCGTACATGTATGTGTGCATGCATGGAAAATGGTTGCATTTAGCTATTAGGGTTGTGGACATTACACGCTTGGATATTGTTGTATTTTAATAATTGTATATTGTATATTTATCCGGATAATTTACAAAGATTGTGGATGATACGAAGGACATTTCTTTGGGTTTTGTTTTGTGGGGGAGGGGATAGCTCTTTGTGTACGTGAGAATGCAAACTATGGAACTGGTAGATTGTTGATCAACCAACAGGAAAAGTCTGTGAAGGAAATACAGGGAATAAATGTTCAGCAAACAGTAAAAGTGGTATCTTATGCGTTTTTCTTGGGATCAAGGATTACTTGCCTTCATTCCAGTTTTGTGGGTTCTAAGGTGACTAATGATGTTGGTGTGGAAACTGTTTCATGGATGTGAGCAGGAGATAACACGGGATGGGCAGGTGGGTAGTTTGTGAGGAAAAAGTGTGTCTTCTGTTGCTCTGATACAAACCCTGGAAGTTCTCAATACCATCCTGGTTGCTCCCACTCCTCATGTCCTCATGGGCCAAAGGTTTTCTTGGGAATCAATGAATGGGGATGTTACGTTTCTTCAATCAACTCTGAGCCTCAAATCTTTCTTGCAGTGCACCTGACTAACATCTCCCAAGACAGAGCTTGATATAACTTTTGTTTTTATGAGTTCAGTGCTGAGTATACAAACAATGTGGCCAGCCCAACACAGCCAATTGAGATTAACTTAGACATCCATGTCAGGGATGTTACAGTTGAATAGTTTGCCGAGACGTCGTGGGTGGTATTATTCAGTGACTTATGATGCCTCCTGAAAGGTAACAGGAACTGTAATGCGGTTAATTATTGTAAACCAATTAATTTAAAGTCTTAGTTACAGCTATACAGTTTAAATTTAAGGTACTAAATTTAAGGTAGCTCTTTCTTCCCAAAAACCCTTCTCTGGCTTAAGTCCTCCCTCCACCACCTCCAGTTTAAATTCCATTTGGAATATTTTGGAGGACCAGGAAACCAAGAAACCAAGAATCAAGAAAAAATCTGTACAGGAACTGCATAGCTGGAGCTCTTAGTTCTATATAGAACTCTGTAATAACTGAGAACATAGTTATCAGCTCTCAGCTATTAAGTAGGTATTTGAATATTGGTTCACACTTGATTGGTGGCGTTAATACGATTCATAGCAAATAATATTTGATTTAAAGGGTCGTAGATTATTGGGAATGGTTTTAGAAGTGGTGAAAATAATTTTTAAAATCATGAATCTAAACAAAATTGGAATAATCTAATGAAAATATGAAAGTTAATCTCAATTATGTACCTCCCATCGAGCAAATACCTGAGGTTTTATTTCAATTACCTTTGCAAAAGATATTGGTTAAATCATTAAGAGAGGTAAAAATCAACAACTTCTATTTATGAGTTACTTATTACACTATTTAATAGATTTAAGATTTAAGATTCAAGAGAGTTTATTGTCATGTCCCAGATAGGACAATGAAATTCTTGCTTTGCTTCAGCACAACAGAATATAGTAGGTATAAATAATACAGAACAGATCAGTGTGTCCATATACCATTGAATATATATATATATATATATATATACACACATATATAAGCATATAAAGTGCAATAGGCTATTAAAGTTCAGATTTTTGTTTGAGTTGAGTTTAATATTCTGATGGCTGTGGGGAAGAAGCTGTCCCTTGTTTTCAAATGAAGATAGAATAATATTCTGTTATTTGAAGGAGATGAATAGAGCTGTAATGATCCTTCACCTACTCTTTCACTGAAAGTAATTCACTGTTGGAGGCACAGGATATGTTAATTCAAGTCAATGTCTATAGGGATAACATTGAACATAATATAGACTCATTATTGTCACATGTACCGAGGTACAGTGAAAAGCTTTATCTTGCATGCTATGCAATCAGAACAGATAATATTACACAATAAGAATAAAATAATGTTTTAAAAATAAAGTAATGATTTGTGTCCTTTACAGGAAGAGGCGTCACTGAGCTTTGAGACCCAACAATGACTGCTACTTACACTCGTCCTAGACCAGCTACTGTTAACTTTCTGCCGACCATATCAACAATGGCATCAAGTTATAAGGGGCACTATGCTCTTAATGGGTACAGGCAGAGTTTAATGATGCCTTGGCGACCTAGCACTTACTACAAGATTGCAAGCATTGCTCCAAACCTGGGCTCTTTTACTATGAATGTCCCTGAACCTGTTGAGGTCAAGAGTGCACATTCGCCATCCAACAGAACGGCGATACTTACTAGATACACCCCCCAGGATTGGTACGAATCCAACCAGTACAATTACAAGGAATCGGAGACGTCTAGACATTTTGCAGACAGGCTCAGGGTTGACACCGCACGCCTGCTTCAGTTCAAGGACAACGTCACCAAGAAAATACAGTTTGAAAGCAACAAAAACTTAGGAGAACGTGTCAATGATATTATGTTTTGGAAATCTGAATTGGATCATGAGGCTGAGCAGATGAGCGGAGAAACTAATGCTCTCATGCACATCAAGAAACGATTGGAGCGAGCCCTAATGGAAACTGATGGACCTCTACAGGTATATTGATCTTTAATCATTCATTATTTGATGTCTTAATGCACTAATAATGGATCCTTGAAAATGTGCAAAGATAATATCCAGCAACTAATCAAGTAATGTTCAGAGGAAAGGAACTATTTTATAGAGAAGATATTTTAATTGTTTAATAAATAACAATTATTTCCCTCCATTTTACCTGGTTCAGCTTCAGATATTCATTGATAAATACCTTAGGCAAAGTAGCTTTGGTGCAGTTAGGTCCCATTACTTATTAGCTTACAGTCTAACAACCTTTTTATGATCCCAATGAAGAACATTGATTTAGTTGGAAAGAAAATGTGCCTTTGTTGTTATTGTGACAAGCATTTAGTTATAATGTTTCACTAATATAAAATGACGAGAGGCATAGATAGGGTAGTCAGAATCTTTTTCCCAGGTTGAAAATGTCAAAGTCTAGAGTGCAGAGTTTCAAGGTGAGAGGAGTAATGTTTAAAGGAGATGTGCGGGAAATGTTTTTTTACATAATTTGAGTGAATTTGTGAGTCTTAATCAACAATATGGATAGGACAGGTTTGGAGGGATATGGACCAAACGCGGGCAGATGGTACTAATGTAGCTGGGACATGTTGGCTGGTGTGGGCAAGTTGGGCCGAAGGGCCTGTTTCCACACTGTTCATTCCATGACTCTAATAAATTGTCACTGGGCACGCATTAAAGGTCAGGGATCTTGTATCCAGTTCACTTGGTTTACAGACCATTTTTGATTTGTTTGTCAATCATTATTACAACAGATGGCACAGGAATGCCTTTACCAGAGAGAGAAAAGACTGGGGATAGATCTCGTCCATGATGATGTGGAGAAACAGTTGATAAAGGTTAGTGCAATTGAATAACAAGAATTCCACCATTCATTTGTTACGAATGTATTTCAGTTTGGTGATTGAGTAACATCTACATTTTTTCACCAGGAGGTTGATTGTATAAAGTCCTGTCAAGGAAGAATGAGGAGACACCTGGATTGGGCGATAGCCCAACTTGGGTAAGAGCAACACTTTGAATTACGAAAGAATAATTATAAATTACAAACCAAACCATAAATTTAAAACATTCAGGAAAAAAATTTCCAGAGCTACAATTTGACGAGAATTTGTTAAATTGAGTTCTGAAGTGAATTTTGTGTATTGAATAGTTTCAGTGTACTGCATGGTATTTTCATGTTCTATATTCTTAAATTAATAGCGTTTGGTGAAGAACATGTTTTAAAACACCAAGTACAGTACAGCAACTTTTTAATGTTGATGTGAATGTTGTAGTAAATGTCTCTTAGCAAACTAATTGCAGAGAGCCACCCTATCATCTCTCTTTGTAACTAATTAGATCCTTCAGACCCAATAATCTTTTCATCAAATATAGACACAAAATATTGGAGTCATTCAGCGGGACATGCAACAACTCCAGAGAAAAGGAATGGGTGACATTTCAGGTCGAGACCCTTCTTCAGACCAAACTCTTTATTGAAATGACAGCAACTAAATATTCACTAATACTTAAGCACCAAGCAAATTCCAGAGGAATCTATAGGGGACATTTTCACATTGGTTGTTTTTGTGATGTAGTTATCTCACAGAAATGACCAAGCCCCCACAGTATTGGTATCTAAGACAAGAGGGCATAGGTTTAGGGTAAGCTGTTGGAGGTTTAGAGGGGACATGAGAAATAACTTGTAGATGACCAATTCATAGTTTGCTTAAAGAAAATATAATATTCCTAAAGAAGACACAAAGTGCTGGAGTAACTCAGCGGGTCAGACAGGAATAGGCATGGCCCATTCATCTCTGAAGGACATGAATGGGCAAAGTTTCGAGTCGGGACATTTTTGGATCTCCTCCAGGGATGTTGCCTGACCTGCTGCGTTAGTCCACCTTTGTGTCTTATTTAGTAAACCAGCATCTGCAGTCCTTGTGCCTGCATATCATTAAAGAAAATTTGTGAACTTTTAAAAATTTGACAATTCACCCATCGGACATTTCCTTAAACATCTTTTCAGGTTTCTGAAACACTGAAGGCGGACAGAAATCTGCCATCCCACAATGTATACTGCTCTGGTCAGGTTACCCTACATGATTGATTATGTTCAAATATTAATGCAGTGTCTGAATGGTGATTTGCAGAAGCCTCTCTCACCATGATTGAATTTTTAAATAGCTCCTTTATTGTGTCCAAGGTATAGTTAAAGGAATTTAACGATCCTACAGTTTACTGTTGTGTTCAAATTTACGAAGTAAAATGCATGTTTAAGAAGTAAAATGCATGAAATACTCAACAGACCAGGTAGGTCTCAATGGAGAGCGAAGGGTACAGGCTCATCATTGTTCTGCTGATTGCCTATCTGAAATTGGAGACACAAGAATCCATAGATTCTGGAGCTCAGCAGGTCAGGCAACGCCTGCAGAGAGAATGGACAGACCTTGTTTTGGGTCGCGATACTTCTTTATACATTGGGCTGAATTATGCTGGCTGGAGCTGGCAATTTTGAATGCAGTCACTGGGATCCAGCTGACCTACTGTAAGTCTGCGATAAGGTGTGTGACAGCTTCAGAGGGCAGCCTTTCACTGGGAAATTCTGCCCGGCATGTGAGCAGATTGTCTAATACAGTCATTCCAATGCTGAATCTGCTTCAGCCAGCATAACTCAGCGGGTCAGGCAGCATCTCTAGAGAATGTGGATTGGTGACGTTTTGGATTGAGGCCCTTCTTCAGACTGATTGCCAGCATTTTGTGTCCATCTTTGGTATAAACCAGCATCTGCAGTTCCTTTTTATTATAATTGGTCTGACTGGGATTCTGAATCTGGAGAATCAGACAAAGACTCTTAGAATCATGGAGACACAGCATGAAAACAGGCCGTTAGGCCCAACTTGCCCACAACGACCAACATGTTCCATCTACCTGCCTGCATTTGGCCCATACCCCTCTAAACCTGTCCTATCCATGTGCCTGTCTAATTATTTCTTAGACATTGCAACAGTCACTGCCTCAACTTCCTCCTCTGGCAGCTCCTTCCATACACCACCCACCCTCTGTGTGAAAAAGTGACCCCTCAGTTTCTTATTAAATCTTTCCTCCTTCACCTTAAGCCTATGTCCTCCGGTTCTCGATTTGCTACTTTGGGCAAGAGACTCATCTACCCGATCTATTCCATTCATGGTTTTATACAGTTAGATCAGATCACCCCTCATCTTTCTGCACTCCAAGGAATAGAGTCCCAGCCTGCTCAACCTATCTCTATAGCTCAGGCTCTTGAGTCCTGGCAGCATCCTCTTAAATCTTCTCTGTACCCTTTCCAACTTGGCAACATCTTTCCTACAACACGGTGCCCAAAACTAAACATAATAGTCTAAATGCGGCCTCACCAACGTCTTATATAACTGCAAAATGATGTCTCAACTTCTATAATACTCTGACTAACGAAGCCCAATGTACTAAAAGCCATTTTGACCACCCTAAATGGTTTTGTTTGAATTTTTCACCGTTGCTTGGTATGTTAGTGTGCTTTGAAATAACATATTGAGTTTTCAATAATGGTGGCAATTTTGATAGGTTATCAGAAAGATTTAGAAATAAATACCATTGAAACTGATACAAGGCCTTGCAACTTTATCAGGTGGTGCACAGCAACATAGATACATAGATACATAGATACATAGAAAATAGGTGCAGGAGTAGGCCATTCGGCCCTTCGAGCCTGCACCGCCATTCTGGGACTGGCTTAGTACTAATTCCTCACAGCCAGATTCCCAGGAGTGAAGTTTTTGGCAGTGTGTATCCACCCTCGATAAGTACAGATGGACGGGGACCACAGGCACCAACCCAGGCTGTCTGTCGAATACTACTCATTTTGGAAGCTAATTCTGTATCTCCAAGCCAGGAATGCTTGCTTGACCTGCTGGGTGCTTTCAGGATTTGCTGATTTTTGTTTCAGTTTTCCAATACCTATATATTTTTCGATTTTGTGGGAAAGAAATGTGTGCTGATGGAGATTGTATAACATGCAGGCACAAGGAAGTGCAGCTGCAAGTTTACAAAAAAAAGACACAAAGTGCTGGAGTAACTCTTGGTCAGACAGCATCTCTGGAGGACATCTCTGGAGGACAGATCGAGTTGGGACCCTTCTTTAGACTGATCATAGTAGTGGGAAGAAAGTTGGAGGAAAGGTGGGGGAGCACAAAGCCTGGCGAGTGATAGGTGAGTACAGATGAGGGGGGTTTGATTGGCAGAGAGTTGGACAAAGGCTGGAGATGAAAAGACAAATGACTGAGATACAGAGAGAAGAGGCGTGAAAAGTAATACCAGAGGAAGGTGATATAGGCGGAAGGTGATATTGTGGAAGGGATCAGGGAGGAAGGGGAAAGCAGACAGTGGGAATTTAGACCGACCAGCGCGGGAACAGGACATTTGACCCACAGAGTCTGTGCCGACCTGCGAGCATCCCATTCACTAACCGTATCTTACACACCAGGGACAATTTTACAATTTTACCAAAGCCAATTAACCTACAAACTTTAGTGTGTTGGATTGAACTGGAGCACCCGGAGAAAACCCACGTGGTCACAGAGAGAAAGTACAACCTTCATACAAATAGCTCCCATAGTCAGGATCGAACCTGGGTCTCTGGAGCTCTAAGACAGCATCTCTACCGCTGGGTCACTGTGCTGCCCTTTGGAGTGTGGGAGAAATGGGTGCACATCCAGGTTGGGCACAGGAGATTGTGTGAAGTTGTGTATGTCGGATATTGTGGATTGGTCTCCCAATATAGAAAGCACCTGGTGCTTACTTGCACAGAAACCTTTAGAATTTGAAAGGGGCGTACGTATAAAATGTCACCCGTTCCTTCTCCAGAGATGTTGCCTGTCCCGCTGAGTTACTCCAGCATTTTGTGTCCATCTTCGATTTAAACCAGCATCTGCAGTTCTCTCCTATCATTATAAAATGTCAACAACTTGAATCATTAAATCCGTTTTCGACCCTCATGCTTTTTTTCTGTTTATATTCCAGGTTTGCAAACTCTGTGGGGTGTTTTGCTTTGGTACTGTTTTTTTGTCCCCCAATTTGCTTCTTATTTTTGCAGTACTGAAACATCAAGGTTGTTCTTTTTTTGCAGAACAAATAGAGGAGCTCAGCATGAGTTGGAGCGGGATAGCAATGATAAAAATGTAGCGTATAGAATTGACGGCAAGTGCCACCAACTCCGAAACACATCTGATGGCATCGGTTACTACAGAGGGGTGGATCGTATGGATGCCACGTAAGATATAACAACATTTGAGGCGTTACTGAACTGTTACTGTTTTAGAACATTGAACAGTACTGCACAAGAACAAGCCCTTCAGCCCACAATGTCTGCCAAGAATGCCAAGACCATCACTTATCTACCTGCACATAACCCATATCCCTCCTTTCCCTGCATATCCACATGCCTAACCAAAAGTATTTTAAATGCCACTGGCAGCGCATTTCATGCACTCACCATAGTAAAATAAAACCTGACCCGCGCATCTTAATGTATGTCATGTTGTTACTTGTGGGCGGAGCACCAAGGCAAATTCCTTGTATGTGAATACTTGGCCAATAAACATACTTCTTTGAACTTTGCCCCTCTCACCTTAAAGGTTTTTAAAGAAAGAAATTCCAGTTTATGAATAATTTTCTTTATGAAAGTTTGCATAATTAGAAATCTTATGCAAATTGGCCGTGCCTAGTGTTGTCAAATACCTAAATACGTTAGTTACAATGACTACAATTGTAGTCTTGTTGACTTTGATTAGTGCGGGTTCCAAGGGTTATGAGGAGAAGGCAGGAGAATGGGGTTGAGAGGGAAAGATAGATCAGCCATGATTGAATGGTGGAGTGGACTTGATTGGGCAAACAGCCTAATTCTCCTCCTATAACTTACGACTTAAAATATCTTAATAACGAAAGTCAATGTGGGAATGTTTCAGGCAAACTCCTGGTCAGATGGCTGGATAGAAAGGGTTAAGAGGACAATGCAAATGCAGGCAAATGGGACTAGCTCATCATGTTAACTTGGTTGGCATGGACAAGGTGGGCTGGAGGGCCTGTTGCCGTGCTGTATAGTTGTGAATCTCTAAAAACATCAATGTGAAAGAATGAAGACAATTTCTAGCTATAAATTATTTCCTTACTTTTAGTATTTTCATTCTCTATGTGCAGTGGAGGCATACATTCAGTCAAATTATCAAAAGTGTTTGGAAGCATGCTAGTCTTGAAGAAATACTATAGAACATTTAACATATAACAGTACAGCATAGACCAGGTCCTTCAGCCAACAATGTCTGTGCCAAACATGATACCTAGACCAACTCTTATCTGCCTGACAACTCTTATCTGTCGTTCTCACCGAGCATACAGCTAACAATGGCCTGTTTCCTTAAACATTGCAACTTTTTTGCATACCTTTCATTCATTTGTGCTGCATCCATGTATATCATCATCTATATCACTTGTTTCCCTTTCCTGTTACTTACAGTCTGAAGAAGGGTCTTGACCTAAAACGTCACCCATTCCTTCTCTCCAGAGATGCTGCCTGTCCCGCTGAGTTACTCCAGCGTTTTGTGTCTATCTTCGGTTTAAACCAGCACCTGCAGATCCTTCCTACACACCTTATCTGCCTGGCAATAGAGACAAAGTCTTTACATATTCAACCAATACACTTTATTACACATTAATCCTTTTATTTCTTCATTACTGCAGATTGTGTTATTGTATCGTGCTCTTGTTTAGAAATTGTTATTCCTTATGGTAATGGTCGCTGAGAGTACATTATGAATTCATAAGTTCATAAGTTCTAGGGGCAGATTTAGGCCATTCGACCCATCACTCTGCTTCGCCATTCAATCATGGCTGATCTATCTTTCCCTCTCAACACCATTCTCCTGCCTTCGCCCCATAACCCCTGACACCCTTACTCCTCTCAATCTACGCCTTAAAAATATCCATTGACTTGGTCTCCTCAGCCGTCTGTGGCAATTAATTCCACAGAATCACCACCCTCTGACAAAAGAAATTCCTTCTCAACTTTCTAATAGTACGTCCTTTTATTCTGAGGCTATGGCCTCTGGCCCTATACTCTCCCATTAATGGAAACATCCTCTCCACATCTACTCTATCCAGGCCTTTCAGTTACATCTTTCTTCGACATTAAGGTCAGATTGTCCCTTTGATCAAAACTTGTCGTTTCCTTCATCTATTCCACAGCTGTTACATTTTCTTTGTGTGAACTTTATAAAGATTCGGATTCAGAAAACAGATGTGCAAATTGCCTCTATGCTATATATTTATCACAACAATTCCTAAGTGTAAATTAGAGTTACACATCGTGTTCATGAGTTGCCCTGGAAATTTCTACATTGAAATCCATTCCAATGGATGTGTTATTTTGGCCCTTAAGGCTGAAAAATGAAATTGTCAAATCTATTTGAATAGCTGCTGTTTGATCTGAACAAGTATTCTTAATTATGCTGGTCTCTGGTTGAGTAATCAGGAGATATAAGAAATATAATATAAACTAAATTTGGCGTAAAACCTAGACAGTTCTTCTATGAAGTTACAGAGATGCCTCAACTCATTCTAAATGTATCTACAAAACCTGTTAATATCTTATGGGTAATTTAAATACTATAAAGTGGTGTGCTTTCAACTAATGTTTTCAATTCTGAATGTATATAAATGAACTTCCTTATTTTCACATTTAATTCGTGTCATTTGAGGAATCTCCATCAGTTTATAAGGAATCTGGTGACAGTCTGGGGCCAGATTAGCTACAGTGTTCCTTGGTGTACCTTATCCAAGTGTGCTTTATTCTAAACTCTAAAGTATACTCTAATGTTCCAAGAGAAAAGTCATCATTTAACGGTTTCACATTGGGTGATTGTTACCCTTCAGGACACAAAGTGCTGGAGCAACTCAGCAGGTCAGGCAACATCTGTATTTATAGACTTTAGAGAAACAGTGCAGAAACAGGCCATTCGACCCACCGATTCCGCACCGACCAGCCCAACACTATACTAGCACTATACACTATCCACTATGCACTAGCTCTAGTGTCCCATACACTACCACTATCTTACAGACTAGGGACAATTTACAGAAGCCAATTAATGTTCAAACCTGTACGTCTTTAGATTACGGGAAGAAACCCGGAGCACCCAGAGAAAACCCACATGGTCACAAGGAGAATGTACAAACTCCATACAGGCAGCACCTATGGTCAGGATTGAACCTGGGTCACTGGCGCTGTAAGGCAGCAATTTTACCGCTGCACCACTGCACCACCCTGTTCTTTGGAGAACATGGATAGGTGACGTTTCAGGTCAGGACCCTTCTTCAGATTGATTGTAAGGGGGTGGAGAAGAAAGCTGGGAGAGAGGAGAGACAGGAATTAAGCATGGTAGGTAATATGTGGACATAGGCAAGGGGGTGTGTGGGACAGACACACATTTGGTATAAAGGCCAGAGATTAACTCAGAAGGTGTGAGATTGAATTATTGAAGAGTTGCAAATTGTGAAGCCAGAGGAATGAATGTAGGAAGAGGGGGAGGGGAAAACAGGTGTGAGTCCAGGTGGGGCGGGATGGAGGAGAGGGGGGTGGTGTTAGAAGTTACCTAAAATTGGAGAATTCAATGTTCATACTGTTGGGTTGTAAGCTACCCAAATGGAATATGAGTCAAGTCAAGTCAACTGTATTTGTCACATACACATACAAGATGTACAGTGAAATGAAAGTGGCAATGCAAGAGGTACTGTTATTCCAGTTTGCATGTGGCCTCACTTTGGTAATGGAAGACGCCCAGGACAGAAAGGTCAGTGTGGGAATTGGAAGGGGAGTTAAAATGGTTAGCAATTAGATCCAGTAGCCTTGACGATCTAGTAGCCTTGGCAAACCGAGCATAAGTGTTCAGTGAAGGTGGTTGCTTGGTCTTGCCAATGCACAAGAGGCCACATCGGGAACCCGGATGCGGTAGATGAGGTTAGAGGAGATGCGTGTGAACCTCCGTCTCAACCAGGAAGGACTGCAGGGGTCCCTGGATGGAGACGATGGGGGAGGTTCAGGGACAGATGTTACATCTCCTGCGGATGCAGTGGAAAGTGGCTGAGGAGGAGGACTTTAGGGTGGGAAGGTATAAGTAAAGTAAGGAAATGTGGATGTAGCGATCTCTGTGGAAGGTGGAAAGGGGTGGAGATGGGAAGATGTGACCGGTGGTGGGACCATGTTGGAGATGACGGAATATAGGAGGAGGATGTGTTGTAATGCGAAGGCTGGTGGGTGAACGGTGAGGACTCTATCCTTGTTGCCAGTGTATTGAAACAACATGGACATTTGAAAGGACAGCTCCCTTGATTCCTGTATTTAAAGCTGCATCCATCTCTCAACAGTGCAGTCGGATTTGCTGCATATTGGCAATGGACCAATTTATCCTCTTAATGCAAAATCAGTATTTATCTATCATGCATAATCATTCACAAATGAGATTTAAAATTAAATGTTACAGCTTTGCTAAATATGACAACTGATATGAATTATTAAATGCACTGTTGTCCAACTATGATAACAGTAAAGCTGCTGTCAATGCAATACATTTTGGAAACGAATGCAAAGATCTGTGATAACTATCTGGTTTCTCAGTGCTATTAATGGGATGAACTTCTAGCTGCCAAAAGAAAGTGCAGATAGAAGCTGGTTGCAATCATTTTAATGTTTCTTTCAAACAGAATTTCAATTCCAGAGACCTGGGCCAAGTTCACAGATAATAACATATTACGGTCACAGAATGAACGGGTCACTTCTGCTAAAGTCCGGGATGATATAGAAAATCTCCTTAATTCAACGTCCAGTGAGATGTGGAACCAATTCAATACGCTGAATACTTCATTGACAAACCGAATCTCCGAGACAAGTGATGCCAAAAATAAGTTACAGATACATCTTGCTAAGGTAAATAATATAGGTTTCAGGTTAATATTTCTGATAAGTGTCACTAATCATTCAGTATGAGGTATGTAAAAGCATCTTTGCACCATCCAAAGTATATGGAGTTAATATCATAAATATAGCATTATTTTACCAAAAGGGCAGGTTTCCAGACATTTCATTACTGGTGTAATATCACTGAGTGGTTATGTTTTTTTCTTAACTTGCATAGAAAGTCTACATTCCAGTTGTAGCCAGCAATCATTGTTGATCTCTAATTACCCTTGAGAAAATTGGTATTGGTTTATTATTGTTACATGTACCAATTGAAAAGCTTTGGTTGCGTGCTATCAGTTAAGTTATACTGTACATAAGTACTATCAAATCATACACAAGTACAACAGGTAGTGCAAAGAGACTACCAGAGTGTAGACAATAGTGTTACAGCTTTATACAGTTACAGAGAAGTGCAGATTTTTTTTAATGAACAAGGTCTGCAGTGAGGTAGGTTGGAAGATTGGGATAATGTCCTTGAGCCATTACAGTCCTTGTGGTGAAGCCACACTAACTACCCAACCACCAAACTATCTATGGTGATGTTTGGCCTGGAGTTTGGATGAATCACTCCTGATCCTACCCTGCTCACTAGGGTTGTTTAGTAGGAAGCTCCCAGGCTAAAGAAACAGGCTGGAGACATTCCTCAACTTTCATTTGATCTATGAATTTTCACGCTGAGTCTTTTGTGTACCTAACATCCTCAAATTACAAAGCTAATCTTCACTCCCTAAACATAAGAATACTTTGTCAACATCTCTTGATGCATTTCACCTCGCCTTGTTGACGTATGGAAATTCACTTAGCAAAATGTTTTCTAGGAATGTTAAACGATGAATGAATGGTGATAATTCCCCAACAGGATGTGGTTGCCTTTAACCCTCTGTGTGGCAAAGGCAGTAGTTTTGGCGGGGGGGGGGAGGGGGGGGGGGGGGGGGGGGGGGGGGGTTGTTGTGGGGGCGGGGAGGTTGTATATTTAGGGAAGATTTTATGAATCTACCTCTCAAGATAATATTAATAAAAATTAAGTTTCCAAATAAAATTATATGGATTAACATGAGAGAACTTGGGCTTGAAAAGTTTCAATTCAACGATGAACTGAGATTACTGCCAAGACAAGCATAAAGATAGAAAGTGTTTCAGAAAAAAGGATGGAATGCAGTGGGGATAAGTACAGTAAAATTTGGATATTAGAAGCATAAAGGACAATTAAAGAGACATGTAGTTATTCTCTCTTTCATTATCTCCGTCTGTGAAAGACATAAGGGACTGTCCCACTGCGGCGACCTAATTCGCGAGTTTAGAAGAGTTTGCCCTTGACTCATACTCACAGCATGGTCGACTCGAGGTCCTTGGAGGTCTTTGTAACTCTCCTTCATGCTCGAGAGTAGTCCCCGCGTACTCGAGGCCTCAGTTAAGTCGCAGTAGGTCTGCATGCTATTGTAGGTAATTGAAGGCAATCAAAGGTAGACGATGGTAGTCGAAGGTAAAGCTCGTTGAGAAAAAAAAGGTAAGTAAACCGACCGATAATGTTAAATGCCAGCTAATTTTTATTAAACGTTGTCTGGCTTCTTAAAAGTTTCTCCACTCCTTCTCCCCCCCCCTTCTCTCCGCTTCTCTCCCCTTCTCTCCCCCTCTCTCCCCTTCACTCCCCCCCCCTCCCCCCCTGCGCTCTCTAAAGGACTTACCGTAACTGTGCCAGTCGTCGTTTACCTTCCTGTTCATCGCGGGTGTGAATTTCAGATAGCGCTCCCCCGCTTTCCCTGGCCCCCGCCTTTGCGATGTGTGTGTGCGCGATGTGTGTGTGTGTGTGCGCAGACGGTCGATCCGACTCGCGGTTTCATCGCTGACGGTCGATCCAAGCTCGAGGTTTTTCAGGCGACTGCCCTCGAGGTTGAAGGTCGACGATAGTCGCTGAAAGGTCGCGTTAGTGGGACAGGCCCTTTAACTAGTTAATAAATCTAATCTAATCTAATCTAATCGAATCGAATCTACCGGTTTAATTACATTTCAACTGAGCAATGTAAGTTAGGCTTGACCTTTGGAACTTTGATGTTGCTGATTAACATATATACAGTACATATCTCCAATAAAAGATACTTTACAGCAGAGGGGCTGGCTGTTAAATGTATTTGTTTAAAATATCTGCAGATTATTTACCCACTGCCAACAACGTATTACTTGGTATTAACCTATTGATCTAATATTAGCCCAGCAACAACCTTGTGCGATGATAAGCTGACAAATTTTGAAGGGGGATCGTTTAGTTTAGTTTAGTTCAGATATACAGCGTGGAAACAGACCTTTCGGCCCATCGGGTCCACGCCAACAAGCGATCCCCGCACATTAACATTATCCTACACCCACTAGGGACATTCTTTTACATTTACAAAGTCAATTACCCTACAAGCCTGTACGTCTTTGGAGTGTAGAGAGAAAATAATGTAATCATCTCCTCCATTGACCTATAGATTGCATATCTAAAGTCTGAACAGAAACAAATATGGAACAATGCAATCCCAAGGTTAGCTGGTGATTATTTCTCCCGAATGTTGTGAAAATGAAAATACCGCCACATCATCTTAGCTTTTCATACAGAAGAAGAACATACTCCAAGACGTCAAGAAGCAAGAGTGTTCTATTGACATGTGTAGCAGTACTGAATTTAGTAAATGAATTGGAAATCTTTACTATTTATATTGAATAATGACCTTTTTATAATTTTATCAGGGTAGGCACTACCTCACTTGCCCACCCTGATGTCACATGCCTGGTCTGATGATATTGGCTGTTCCTTTCTGAGGCAGTGCCTCCTGTAGATCTTATCATGTTTTGCTATCGATAAGATCAATAAACCAATTATTGGTTGCGAACAGATTTTTGTGGTACAATATATAAGCAGCTGGACACGCAAAAGTTACAGGGCCAAGTTCATGACTTCTCTCTTTATGTGTCCTCTCTGCCCATGCAGACTCTTCAAACAATCTTCCAAACTGAACTGACCATTGAGCAAATCAAACGAGCAATCAGAGACAAGGAAGGACCTCTGAAAGTAGCTCAAACCCGTCTTGATGAGCGTACACGGAGACCAAATGTGGAGCTCTGCCGTGATCCAGTACAAATTCAGTAAGTCAAACAATAAAGATTCAGTCCCAGTGGTATGTACATTAACTTCTCTAACTTTGAGTAACCCTTGCTTTCCCACTCTCTCTATGCCTCCCCCTTCCCAGTACTCCGACCAGTCTTACTGTCTCCAACTACATTTTATCTCTGTTTGCTTTGTTGTTACCGTTTCCCAGCTAACAATGACCTATTCTACATTGTCCATGATCTCCATTACCTTTGTCCTATTTTCACACCTTACACTTCCTTAGCTATGTATCTCCCTCTCCCCTGACATCAGTCTGAAGAGTCTCGACCCGAAACGTCACATCCAATCTTTACGTGTCAGCTTCTTCTTCTTGCGTATGACGTGTACAGCCTAAAGTTGTAGGACAACTTGTTCTATCTAATCTTACTTGATTGTGCACGCCAGGTTGATTGCATTCGTCGAAACAGGGCGGACCATGTGAAGGTTGCAATCTCCCACCCCATGTGTCAGCTGAGCAGCAACCACAATAAAGTGTAGGAAGGAACTGCAGATGCTGGTTTACACCGAGGATAGATACAAAAAGCTGGAGTAACTCAGAGGGACAGGCAGCATCTATTGAGAGAAGGAATGGGTGATGTTTCGGATCGAGACCCTTCTCAGTGTAGATTGACACGAAATGTTGGAGTCACTCAGCGGATCAGATAACATCTCTGGATAAAAGGGTTAGAAAATCATTCTTTAGACGGTGTCAAAAGGTACAGAATAAATCAGAGCCAGCACCAATGGCCACGGAGCCCACAATGCTCCAATTCTGAGTATTCTGGCTCTGATTTGTTGTGTAGCTTTGCATACCTCGAGTCTCCCTTCCTCCTGACTCTCAGTCTGAAGAAGGGTCTCAACCCTAAAAGTCACCTACTCCTTTTCTCCAGAAATGCTGCCTGACCCACTGAGTTACTCCAGCATTTTGTGTCTATCTTTGGTGTAAACCAGCATCTGCAGTTCCTTCCTACACAACCACAACAAAGTAATACATTTCCCTTTCTTGAAAAGTCTCTGACCCTCTCACCTGCAAAGTAACCACCCAGATACGACCAATCTTACAGACATGAATGCATGAAGGGGCCATACAGGTTCATTCACCTTGGCCCAGCCTCACGATTCCTTGTCACCACAATCCATAAACACAGAGCCACGTAAACAAGTTGTTAAAAAGATTAGTTGAAGGAATGAAATGGTTCGGCGCTGAAGAAGGGCGGAAAGCCTTCAAATGTGTCATCCAATGAATTCCACGCCCCTGCTCCGATCCTCTGACTTTGTCATTATTTTGCCTCCTAGAATTTATCCAGTTGTCTTTTGAATGTTCTCCACTGTCTCAAGAATTCTACCTCAGTTCATGACAATTCACCTTGTTTAAATATGGGTCCTTGTCACATTTTTTTGCAAATGATCTTGAATCTTTGTTTTGTGATTAATTTTCAGGCAATGGTATCATTAGGTGTTGTCCGTAAACATCATATATAATTTAAACATCTCCATCGAATCTCCTCATTACCTCCTCATTGCAACTCCCTCGTCAATTCTTCCCTTCCCTCCCGTACCACCCCCTCCCCGGGCACTTTCCGTTGCAACCGCAAGAAATGCAACACCTGTCCCTTCACCTCCCCCCTCGACTCCATTCAAGGACCCAAGCAGTCGTTCCAGGTGCGACAAAGGTTCACCTGTATCTCCTCCAACCTCATCTACTGCATCCGCTGCTCTAGATGTCAGCTGATTTACATCGGGGAGACTAAGCGGAGGTTGGGCGATCGTTTCGCCGAACACCTCCGCTCAGTCCGCAATAACCAACCTGACCTCCCGGTGGCTCAGCACTTCAACTCCCCCTCCCATTCCCAATCCGACCTCTCTGTCCTGGGTCTCCTCCATTGCCAGAGTGAGCAACAGCGGAAATTGGAGGAACAGCACCTCATATTCCGTCTGGGGACCTTGCGTCCGGATGGCATTAACATTGAATTCTCCCAATTTTGCTAGTCCTTGCTGTCTCCTCCCCTTCCTCAACCCTCTAGCTGTCTCCTCCCACCCTCCCATCCGCCCGCCCTCGGGCTCCTCCTCCTCCCCTTTTCCTTCCTTCTCCCCCCCCCACCCCCCATCAGTCTGAAGAAGGGTTTCGGCCCGAAACGTCGCCAATTTCCTTCGCTCCATAGATGCTGCTGCACCCGCTGAGTTTCTCCAGCAATTTTGTGTACCTTCTCATTACCTTTCTGCCCACAGGTTATCAGGTGAAGCCCTTCAGCCTCTGTGTATAATTATCAAAGGCGTTGTCATCCTTCCTAAATGGTGGGGCTTAGATCTGAACACAAGGCTTTATTTTTACGCTTATGTAGTGTTTTATAAAGATTAAATTGGAAGGAATACAAAATTCATCTCAAGCCCCCAAAGGTGATTAAAATGTATCCAAAAAATAACATTATTGAACCACATTGAAACTTACCAAATAGAGAAGGGTGTGGATAGAGTGGATGTGGGGAGGATGTTTCCACTAGTGGGAGAGTCTTGGACCTGAGGCCATGGCCTCAGAATAAAAGGAGTTACCTTTAGAAAGGAGGTGAGGATGAATTTCTTTAGTCAGAGGGTGGTGAATCTGTGGAATTATTTGCTATAGATGGCTGTGGAGGCCGTCATTGTATATTTTTAAGTCGGAGATCGACAAATACATTATTGGTAAAGATGTCAAGGGTTATGAGGAGAAGGCAGGTGAATAGGTTTGGGATGGAAAGATAACTCAGCCATAACTGAATGACGAAGGGGACTCGATGGGCCGAATGGTCTACTTTTTCTCCAATGGCTCATGAACTTATTATCCTGGCATTCCGATACAGGCTCGATACATTCCGATCCGCTGAATTTCTCCAATACATCATGATTTACATCTCAGAATCAAGTCCGCTGAAAAAATGTAAAATAATTGCAGATGTTGTAAATCCGAAATAATACAGAAATTGGGTTAGCATCTGTGGAAAGAGAAATGTTTTACATCAAAGACCCTTCATCAGATCTGGGAAAGACGTAAATCTTTAGAGAGAGCGTGGGTACAATGGATATGAAAAATTGAATATGTCAGGTAGGGTTGCCATGGTGATAAGTCGTAATAAGTCTGCAGAAGGGTTTTGAGCTGAAACGTCACCCATTCCATCTCTCCAGAGATGCTGCCTGTCCCACAGAGTTACTCCAGCATTTTGTGTCTACAGTGGTAATAATCATCTGGTCAATGGCTTCATGGTGGCAGTGACCTTGTCTTGTCCTTCTACAGCCGGGAATGGGAAAGATTCAGGAGTTACAGCATTAATGTGTTAGTGGGGACAGAGAAAATGAACAAAAGCCATTAACAAAAAGGACATGTAGAGTGTGAGGACACAAACAAGGGATGCTCACGTTGCAGATTGCAGTGTCGTGGACATGTCCATTAGGTCAAGATGTGAGAATGGTGAGAATACTGAGCTAATATCACAGATGGAAAAGTTACATCAGAAATAACCACTTCGGATATGGACAGAAAAAGCAAGTTACCTGACATTGTGGAATATGTGCTGGAAAGAACTGCAGATGCTGGTTTAAATCGAAGGGAGACATCATGTTGAAGTTCAGACTCATTGTCAAATTCTACTATTATTCTCCCTCTGTTGACCTTAGCCTTGCCCTGAAAGGGTTTTCTGAGAATTGGATCTAATTCGGGCTTAATTTAGTTTAGTTTAGTTTAGAGATACAGCGCGGAAACAGGCCCTTCGGCCCACCGGGTCCGCGCCGACCAGCGATCCCCGCATCTAAACACTATCCTACACCCACTAGAGACAATTTTTACATTTACCAAGCCAATTTACCCACATACCTGTACGTCTTTGGAGTGTGGGAGGAAACCAAAGATCTCGGCGAAAGTCCAATTGGCCACGGGGCGAATGTACAAACTCCGTACAGACAGCCCCGTAGTTGGGATCGAACCCGGGTCTCTGGCACAGCAAGCGCTGTAAGGCAGCAGCTCTACCGCTGCGCTACCGGGCTGCTGTGAAAGATAGTCATTTACAATTCAACCTTCAAGATAGGACCTGTTATACATTTCTCTTTTTCCACTAGTCAAAAAAAATTGTCAAAAAGATATGACTTTTTTTTCAATATGCCACATTTATGAAAATCAGTATCTCCTGGAGTGGAGCATATTTTTGAGTTGCTTTGGAAACTCCTGCCCCAATCACACTTGCATAGAACAGTTGTTTTCTGTTTCAGATGCACACATACTGAGTCCATTGGCCATGCAATATTCTTCCAGGCTGCTCTGTGCACTGGTGCAGCAACAGAGGACAGACCTTACTTCTGTGCTTTGAGCCTCAAGCTGCTGCTGCCGAGGTGTTTTGGCAGGAGGCCCATAACCAGAATGGTCATGAGTGTACACAACTGTGACCTAGGTGATTGGACTTTTGTTGGCATGGCTCCCTGGTACCTGTATTAGACCAAGGAGCAGAATTAGGCCATTCAACCTCCAGTTTAGAGATACAGTGTCAAAACAAGCCCTTGGCCCACTGAGTCTGCGCCCATCAATATTTACCCCTACACTAGTTCTCTCCTGCACCCTAGGGACAAGTTCCAGAAACCAATTAACCTACAAACTTGTGTCTTTAGTGGGAAGAAACCAGAGCACCTGGAGAAATGCAAAACAAAGCATTTCACTGTATCTAGGTACATGTGGCAATAAAATATTATTGCATCATTGAATCATTGAGAAAACCCTTACAAGTCACAGAACCAATTATATGCAAACTTTTAGTATTTCTTGAGAAGCTCATGGAAACTGGGAATTTAGACATATTTGTAAAGGATGCCCATCACTCATTAACCAAGCAAGTGCAGCATTTTTCAGGAAAAACACAAAAAGCTGGAGTCACTCGGTGGGTTAGACTGCATCTCGGGAGAACATGTTTCGGTGACGTTTTGGGTCAGATTGATTGCGGGAGTGGGGAAAAGAATGCTAGAAGAGCGGAGAGTGGACAAAGGCCAGCGACGAACGCACACGAGGTGTGAGACAAAAGGATTAGACAGTTGCAAATTGTGAAGCTAGAGGATTGACGAGTTGTGCGAGTTGTGTAGATTGGGGAAAATATGTAGATGGAGGGGGAGAGGGGAGATAGGTGCAAGGTCAGCCGGGCTTAGGGAATGGAAGGGGGGGAGGGGAGAAAGAGGGGGGTTTATGAGAAAAGAGAGGAGGGGGTTGTTTTGTAGCAGTTACCTAAAATTGGAGAATTCAATGTTCGAATGCTACCTAAGCAGATTATGGGATGCCGTTCCTCCAGTTTGTGTGTCCTCACTCTGGCAATGGAAATATTCTTCATGCCATTTAGTAGAATTGTCCATTTAACAGGTGCATTGATTTCAAAAGCTCCTTTCAGAAATGAGTCAAATCGTAGCATATTATTTCAATGGATATTCACCATGAGGCAGCACCTCACTTATAGACGTAAGGAGCAGGAGGGGCCACTTCAAATTGACATCCAAAAAAAGCAATGATGTTTTGCTGTTCTATTCATTCAAAGTTGAACAGGTTTGAAAATGTGTTTGTTCTATTTCCAGATTTTTGTTGTAATTTTAGGAGTAATCTTTCAGAGTCATCAGAAATTTGAAGTGAAATTGAGTTGTATAACAAGTTCCTCCTGCTGCCTGTCATCTAATAACCATATCATCAAACCCGCCGACAAGGGAGGTGCCGTGGTAGTATGGCGCGCTGACCTCTCCCGCCTGAGGCCAGGCGCCAACTTTCAGACACTTCCTCCTACTTATCCTCGGACCATGATCCCACAGATGAGCACCATTCCATCATCTCATAGACCACTTCAGATCTTATCACTTCCGGCTGTCTGCCCTCCAACCTAGAGTTCCCCAGCCCTGCATGGCCCAGTTTTTATCTTCTCCCCAAAATCCATAAACAGAAGTGCCCTGGCAGACCCATTGTTTCTGCTTGCTCCTGTCCCACTGAATTAATTTCCACATACCTCGACTCCATCCTATCCCCCCCTGGTCCAATCCCTCCCTACCTATGTCCAAGACACCTCACACACCCTACGTCTCTTCAATGACTTCCGTTTTCCAGGCCCCCAATCCCTCATCTTTACTATGGATGTCCAGTCACTCTACACCTGCATCCCCCACCAGGAAGGTCTTAAAGCCCTTCATTTCCTTCTCGACCGTAGAACCAGCCAATTTCCATCTACCAACCCTCTCCTCCACCCAGCAGAGCTGATCCTTGCCCTTAACAACTTCTCCTTCGACTCCTCCCATATCCTTCAAATCCAAAGCGTGGCCATGGGCACTTGCATGGGCCCAGCTGTGCCTGCCTCTTTGTAGGGTACATCAAACAATCACTGTTCCAAGAACTCTACCTCAGCTACATTGAAGACTGCATCGGTGTTACCTCCTGCACCCATGCAGAACTCACTGGCCATTAACTTCACTACTAATTTCCATCCTGCACTCAAATTCACTTGGACCATCTCTGACATCTCCCTACCTTTTCTTGATCTCACTGTCTCCATCACAGGAGACAGACTATCAACTGAAATCTTCAGTACTATAAACAATACAATACAATACAATACCTTTTATTTGTCATTTGAACCTCACATGAGATTCAAACGAAATTTGGTTTCTGCAGCCATACAAAAAAAGAACCAAGACACACACCAACACAATTCAATTCACATAAACATCCATCACAGTGATTCTGCTCCTCACTGTGATGGAAGGCAAAGACTTGTCTCTCCCCTGCTCTCCATTCCTCTCCCGAAGTCGAGGTCAAAGCCCCCGGCGGGCGCTAGCAAGTCCGCGGCCACTCAAAGCCACGCCGGGCGATGTAAGGCCCTGCCCCGTGTCTTGATGTTGGAGCCCCCGGCGGGCGCTAGCAAGTCCGCGGCAATTTACAGCCGCGCCGGGCGTTGTAAGGCCCCCCTCCAGGTCACTCTCAACCCCGCAATTCGGGCGGGAGAAGTCGCCGTTGCCGGTGCCCCGCAAGCTCCCGGTGTCACCATCCACCGGAGTCGGGTCGCAGCAGCTCGCCCCCGCAGCTCTCCACCCTCCGAAGCTGGCTCGCTCTACGGAGGTAGGTCCACAGTTCCACAGCTCCACAGCTCCACAGCTCCACAGCTCCACAGCTCCACAGCTCCACAGCTCCATGGAGGTAAGTCCACAGCTCTACAGCTCCACAGGCTCCGTGACTTGAGCCCCCAGGTCGCTCCGGTTGGAGGCCGCTCCACGGCGCTAGGCCCCAAAGGCAACGGAGACCCGACAGGGAAAAGGTCGGGTCTCCATGCAGGGAAGAGATTTAAAAGTTTCCCCCACCCACCCCCCACACATACACATTTAAAAACCCATTACAAACTAAACCCTCAACAGGACAAAAAAAAAAAAAATACACAGACAGACTGCAGAGGCCGCTGCGACATCGGTCGCGCCGCCCACCTAGGATGAGGACTGGTATGGAATACCTCATCTTGGGCCACTGATTCCCACAGGTATCTAGACTACACACCTTCCTACCTGTAAGTATTCTATCCCCTATTCCCAATGCCTCCGTTTATGCAGCATCTAGGCCCAAGATGAGGTGTTCCATACCAGTCCTCATTCCTTTGGGAATGGGGCTTCCCCTCTTCCATCACTAGGGTCTCCTCTCCTCTATCCCACAGCTCGGCTCTTGTTCCCCCTCCCCGAGTCGTAACAGGGACAGAGTCCCCATAGTCCTCACCTTCCACCCCATCAGCCGTCGCATACAACACATAGTCCTCCAACATTTTTGCCACCTCCAGCGGGATCCCACCACTAGCCACATCTTCCCATCTCCACCCCTTTCCGCTTTCCGCAGAGACCGTTCTCTCTGCAAATCCCTGGTCAACTCGTCCCTTCCCACACAACCCCCTCCCCAAGTACCTTCCGCTGCAACCGCAGGAGATGCATCAACCCCCTCGACTCTGTCCAAGGACCCTGACAGGTGAGACAGAGGTTCACTTGCACCTCCTCCAACCTCATCTATTGTATCCGCTGTTCCAGGTGTGGACGCCTATATATCGGAGGCTCAGCGATCGTTTCGCTGAACACCTCCACTCAGTCCGCCTTAACCTACCTGATCTCCCGGTTGCTAAACACTTTATCTTCCCCTTCCATTCCCACACTAATCTTTCTGTCCTGGGCCTCCTCCATTGTCAGAGTGAGGCCCAGCACAAATTGGAGGAACAGCACCTCATATTTCACTTGGGTAGCTTACACCCCAGCGGTATGAACATTGACTTCTCTAACTTCAGATAGCCCTTGCTTTCCCTCTCTCTCCATCTCCTCCCTCTTCCCAGTTCTCAGACCAGTTTTACTGTCTCTAACTACATGTTATCCCTGTTTGCTTTGTTGTTACCTTCTCCCAGCTAACATTGATTTCTACTTCCTTATCTATTTATCTCCCTCTCCCCTGACATCAGTTTGAAGATGGGGTCTTGACCCGAAATGTCACCCATTCCTTCTCTCGAGAGATGCTACCTGTCCCGCTGAGTTACTCCAGCATTTTGTGTCTATCTAATAACTATAGTTTAGTTTAGTTTAGTTCGAGATACGGAGTGGAAACAGGCCCAACAGTCCACTGAGTCCATGTGGACCAGAGCTCACCCTGTACGCTAACACTATCCTACGCACTAGGGATAATTAACCTACAAACCTGTGCGTCCTAATAGTGCGGAAGGAAACCGGAGCACCCGGAGAAAACTCAGGCAGTCACGGGGGGAACATATAAACTCCGTAGAGACAGCACAGATCGAACCCGGGTCTCTGGCGCTGTAAGACAGCAACTCTACCACTGCACCACTGTGTCAACTCTTGACTATAAACTGGAAACATTGTTTTAAACCACCTTCCATTGGCCTTAATGTTCATCTGAGTCATTAGATTGTTACTGAGCTCATTGTGAAATGTTTATTGTAAAAGCGTGGAAACGGGATGAAAGCGATACAGCAACAAAGTGACTGTGACAACATAGAAACTGTTGCTATGCACACAGCAACCTGCAGTTTCACACAATGTCTCATACATGCCTTTGCCTCAAAAGACTTAAGCCTGTTTGTACTATAAAAAAACCCCGTCTGCCATGCTATGTAAATAATACATGGCGTCAACGATGGTATCCTTCGTTGTTGAACATTGATGCTTGTCCCCTGTTTAATCAGCCAGCTCCCATACACCAGTCTACCCTGTAGCTGGAAACACGCAGTGGACAAAACTGTACTTGCTGGAAAAAAGGAAGTGCATATTTTCAATACTTCAGTTTTAACATTTGAAAATCATTCTTACAACATGAAATGCTGCTGAACGTAACAGAATGCCCACAGTTTTGGGGAAATACGATACAATACGATAGAACTTTATTTACCCCAGGAAGGAAATTGAACTGCCAACAGTCGTAAAACACAAGATACATGAAACATGATATTAAAGTAACGAGTGGAAAGGATTGGGGAGGGGGAGGAGGTTGAGAGGAGGAGGGGGGGGGGGGAGGAACTGTCTACCCCACGACAGTTACTCTTTGATTTTAATTTTAATTTTAATTTTGGCAAATAGATAGATAATAGATGAAGGGCAGAAGGGACGGGGTCAAGGGGGAGGAGGTTGAGAGGAGGAGGGGGGGGGGGGTCAGTCTACCCCACGACAGTTACTCTTTGATTTTAATTTTAATTTTGGCAAATAGATAGATAATAGTTGAAGGGCAGAAGGGACAGCAGATACCTAAACCCCATTCAGCGAGAAAGATTACCAACCTGTGGTAACTCAACTGCAGTCAGCATAGACTGTAATTTGAACTTCAAATTAGGTGTGTTTGTGTTCCGTTCATTAACGTGCATGGCATTTGGTTTCATTCCATTCAATTTGGGTGATTCTGACAAAGTGAGGAATTGTCAGAATCTAGGGAACATGTTATTTTTCCACAAATTAACAATATTATACTTAACTATGAACTGTGCACAAATAACTACTGCAGAATACTCTTAACAAACCTAATGGTAGTGAACACCAGAATATGTTTGTTATTATAGAACAAGTGTGAATGTTATATTACTTAAAATGATGGAATGAAATCAAAAACATGAACTTAGTTTGTGACAGGACAGAACAGTTTTTAAGAAGGGCTTTCAGTGATAAAAATTAAATCTGACCACTCCCGATGAAGTTCTTCATTTTCTAACATTAGTCACAGTCCCACAAAATTAATTTCAATCATTTGCCACAGTCATAATTCTTACTTTCTTATCTTCTCTGCTTATTTGTCTTGACCAAAGTGTATTCATTGTTTTATCTGAAGTACTCAGTACAAGATGAAATTAAATCTCGGGCCGTGTGGGAGGACTGGAACAAAATAAATCTCCAAATGCTGTAAATCTAAAACAGTAAGTGCTGGACATATTCAGCAAATAAGGCAGTGTCTGAAGAGAGAGCACTGCCTGTGTTTATTAGTTTACCTTTTATAAGTTGAAAGTTAACTGCAGGTTTCTATGTAATTCATCATTTGTGATAAACAGAATGGATCGTCTTGCTTGAAGCAACTGGGCTCACCTTGAAATGCGATTAATTTAGTAATAGTTTTGCACACTTTCACTTATTTTCACATTTATGGTTTTGGAATCTTCTTGTAAAAATTCTGGAAATACTGTAAATGTTGGGAGGTCATGTTGCAGTTATATAGAACATAGAAAATAGGTGCAGGAGAAGGCCATTCGGCCCTTCGAGCCAGCACCGCCAATCAATATGATCATGGCTGATAATCCAGAATCAGTACCCTCTTCCTGCTTTTTCCCCATACCCCTTGATTCCGTTAGCCCTAAGAGCTATACATAACTCTCTCTTGAATACATCTATTGAATTGGCCTCCATTGCCTTCTGTGGCAGAGAATTCCACAGATTCACAACTCTCTGTCTAAAAAGGTTTTTCCCTATCTCAGTCCTAAATAGCCTACCCTTTCTTCTTAAACTGTGATGCCTGATTCTGGACTCCCCAATGAGATAAGATGTTGGTGAGGCTGCATTTTGAGTATTATGTTCAGTTCTGGGCACCATGTTATAGGAAAGATGTTGTTAAGTTGGAAGGGGTTGGAAAGGAAGATTTACAAGGATGTTGCCAGGACTCGAGGGTCTGAGCTATAGGGAGAGGTTGAGAAGGGTGGGATTTTATTCCCTAGAGCACAGGAGGATGAGGGGTGATCTTCTCAAGGTGTATAAAATCAAGAGAGGAATAGATCGGATGGACGCACAGAGTCTCTTGCCAAGAGTGGGGGACTCGAGAACCAGATGGCATAGGGTTAAGGTGAAGGGGAAAGATTTAACACGAATCTGAGGGGTTATTTTTTCACGGAAAAGGTAGTGGGTGTATGGAACGAGCTGCCAGAGGAAGTAGTTGAGGCAGGGACTATTGGAACATTTAAGAAGCAAGTAGACAGGTACAGTCTAAATGCATAGGACAGGTTTAGATGGATATGGGCCAAACACAGGCAAGTGGGACCAGTATAGATGGGACATGTTGGTTGATGTGGGCAAGTTGGGCCAAAGGGCCTCTTCCCACACTGTACCAATCTATGACTCGAATAGAACATCTCAGGCTAAATAAGGTCTGAAGAAGGGTCCCGACTTGAAATATACCTGTCCATTCCTTCCTCAGATGTTGCTGGACCAGCTGAGTTTCTCCAGCACTTTGTGTTTTGTTGTAAACACAGCAAACTTCAATTGGAAGGAAAGAAATCAATAACAGATATTATAGACAAATGACAAATGATAAATGGTAACAAGAAGGAAATAATCTTGCCACTGGAATTTGGATGTTCATTTCAAACATAATATTATTAGGAAGCATTTTGTAGTCCTTATTTTTATTTTATTTTTTATCACAGCCTTGTTAATGAGGTTCGGGAGCTGGACACAACCATCCAGACCTTGCAGCAGAGGCTAAAGGATGCAGAAGATACCTTACAAATGTTGGTACAAACAAAATCCGCCTTAGAGTACAACCTCTCCGTGAAAGCAAACTCGCTCTTCATCGACCAGGAAAAATGTATGGGAATGCGCAAGAATTTTCCAAGCACTCCGAGACTGATTGGATACACATGAGATTGAACTGATACTTGCTTTAGTTCGCAGTGATTGGAATTTACTATACATCATCATGGGTAACAATGGCTTAAAATCATATTTAGACTGTTTCACTGGTGCTGGGGAAATATATTAGCTCCTTACTGAGTGTAAAGGAAGTGTAGCTCACAGGTGCTGCCGCCACCACTGAGTCATGATCTTTTGACAAAGTAAAGATTAAAACTTAACATCACCAAACTAATTTCTTTAATATGTCAGGCAGCATCTCTGGAGAAAACAGATGGGTGACGTGTCGGGTCGCACACCTCCTTCACACCTTCTTTGGCCTGAGACTAGAATCTGAAGAAGGATCCTGACCAGAAATCCTCACCCATCCTTTTTCTCCAGAGATGCCGACAGACCCACTGAATTACTCCAGCACTTTGTATCTTTCTTCGGTATAAACCAGCATCTGCAATTCCTTTCTAGATATTTTCTTGATGTATGCTCTGTACCTCATTGATAACTTTATTTAATGTCAGTAAAACATATTCATTTGACCTGGATTATTTCACACAATCTACTAATCAATTTTCATTATTACACCAAGCAATAAAACAAACAGATAAACATCAGTTTATAATCGATATTTCGTAGTAATTTTCAGGAGAATGTTGATATATACTGTACTTGAAATGGACAGATTTGAAGTTGGTTTCTTTTTATCAATTAAGTGGCCTATACCTGATTCTATCTCATTGTGAAACTTTATTTTCATTATGCACAGTGATAATCAAGACTTTGCTGTGAAAACCATTTCTCTGTCTAACCCGATGACTGATGTAAATTGTTCGTTGAAGTTCGAAACAAAGCATATTGTTGATTTGATGAAAAGACATTAACTCTTTTAAGCTTCTTGCACTTTTTCTTCATGTTGCAACTGATGTTAAAAACAAAATAAATCATTTCAAATGGTTACTGAAAGGTATGCTTTCTTATTGCCCGTAGTTCCGTGCTAGCTACAGTATATTGAGTTGATTTTAACGAGATAAAAGCTAATTTGTTTCGGTTAGAGATACTGCAAGATAGAGGTCCCTCTCACAGAGTCTCACCACTGATCACCCGTTCACACTAACTCTGTTTCCTACTTTCCCTACATACTAGGGGTAATTTACAGAGGAAAATGAACCTAAAGGCAAATATCCCTGGGAGGTGGGAGGAAACCAGAGCACGCATAGGAAACCCATGCAGTCACCGGGAGAACATGCAAACTCCACACAGACAGCACCTAAGGTCAGGTTCGATCCCATATCTCAGGCACTGTGAGGCAACAGCTCTACCAGCTACTCCACTATGCCGCCCAATAATAAAACTACTATCTTACAGTGGCTAGCAATGATTTATTTGGTTGATGCCGAATAAATATATGACATTTTACCTTCACAAACTACACCAGCATTTTGTTTAGATATTTCTGCAGACCAACAAAGTCCAGCAAATGGGTTAAAATTGATAAAATCCTATGAATTTGTAAATGCATATGTACAAGGTACAAATATTAGTCAACAAAAACTGCAGATGCTGGGTATCTGAAATAAAAACAGAAACTGCTTGAAGAAATCAGCAGGTCAGGCAATGTCTGATGAAGGATTCTTAACCTGAAACGCTAACTTTTTTATCCAAGGATACTGCTGAACCTGTTGCGTTTTTCCAGCATTTTCAATTTTAACCACTGACTTTACTGGTTTAAGTCCCCGATCCAATATTTTATTTTATTCATCTCAAGACGCGATATTTGCAAGGTTGCTTGTAGATTAATTGAGGATTTGCATTTCTCTCTTTCCATTCCATATGTTACCAGATTTGCATTAAAAAGTGGATTAGCTGCAGGGTACGATCCCAATGCTATTCCGGTCAGCCTCATGTTCCCCTTGACGTCTAAATCCATTCATTGTCGTTAACCAAAGATGCTGGCGTAACTCAGCGGGACAAGCTGCATCTCTGAAGAGAAGGAATGGGTGAGAAGAATTCGGGTCGAGATCCTTCTTCAGACTATCTTTGGTGTCTATCCTCGGTGTAAACTGGCATCTACAGTTCCTTCCTACACATTGCCTTAAACCTCCCTAACTTCAATAACGTCAGATTGTGCTACTAATCCTTCTCAACCTGCTCACCCTTTATCTATTTCTGGCCTTGTGTGTATATCATTGACAATTGGACATTTACAGCTTTATAGGGTTAGCTTCTTCAGTTGCTTTGACAAAGCTTCCTCCACCTCCCTCTTCTTAACATCTTCCTCAAAGTCACCTCTTCCAAAAATTCCAAGAAGTCCAAGGCACTCTGAAAGTAGCAACACAAGTAGAGTCTCGCCCCGAAACGTCACCCATTCCTTCTATCCAGAGATGCTGCCTGACCCGCTGAGTTACTCCAGCATTTGATGTCTATCTTCGGTGTAAACTTGCATCTGCAGTTCCTTCCTACACAACACAAGTAGATAGAATGATAAAGAAGTCATACGGTAAGCTCACCTTCATTGACCGGGACATTGAGAATAAGAGTCAGGAAGTCATGATACAGTTCTGTAAGACTGGTTAGGCAGCATTTGGAGTATTGCATGCCATTCTGGTCGCCCCTTTACAAGAAGGATGTGAGGTTTTGGAGGGAGTGCAGAAGAGATTTACCAGAATGCTCCCTGGATTAAGAGGCATTAGCTATCAGAAGAGGACACAAAAATGCTGGAGAAACTCAGCGGGTGCAACAGCATCTATGGAGCGAAGGAAATAGGCAACGTTTCGGCCCGAAACGTTGCCTATTTCCTTCGCTCCATAGATGCTGCTGCACCCGCTGAGTTTCTCCAGCATTTTTGTGTACCTTCGATTTTCCAGCATCTGTAGTTCCTTCTTAAACAGCTATAAGAAGAGGGTACACAAAATTGCTGGGAAAACTCAGCGGGTGCAGCAGAAGAGGTTGTTTTCTCTGGAACACCAGAGGTTGAGGGGAGACCTGATAGAAGGATATAGGCACCAATAGGACAGACCGACAGAACCTTTTACCCAGGGGAGAAATATCAATGACTAGAGGGCGTGGCTTTAAGGTGAGAGGGGAAAAGTTTGAAACGAGATTAATTAGGTGAGATTAATTTGTCCTGACATCATGCTCGGCCTTGGGGCCTGTTGGCACCACATTGCTGCACAGTTGGATGGTCTATGATTCAATGTTCCATGAGGACTGGTTGGGGCAGATCCCCAGAATCTGTTACATCAGGCCAGGTTACTATGAAGCCTCGAGTGCAGCAATGTGGTGTCAAGCTGCAGAAGGTATTTGTGGTCACTGGAACAGTGTGGCTTGCAGGTGCGACATTATTTCTCTTGTGTCATGTTAAGGGCCTGTCCCACTTAGGTGATTCTTTAAGCGACTAGGCAGTCTCCTCATGGTCGCTGGGGTGTCGCCTGTATAATCCTGAGCAGTCTCCTCAGTCGCCCAAAGAATGGTAGCATCTTTCTGGTCGGCGTGGATTTTCAATATGTTGAACATTTTTCGGAGACAGTCAGCGACAGTGGGTTGACGCCAATGAGCGTAGCTTGACTTCTCCTGACGTAGGTGCTGTTGTCGGTTGTCTCCAGTTTCACGTAGGTTGGCGCCAGGTGACGTAGATGGTCGACGGCGCTGAATTCGTTTTATTTGTTGTTAAAGTAACGATTCTACTTCAAATATTATGTCGAAGGCGGGTCCAGTCGCCAGTTTTTCGGTGACCTGCCACGACTATGACAGTTGCCGGCAATCGCCTAAAAATAGCCTAAGGGAGACGGGCCCATTACATGACGCATGGAATTAGAACGTTTCAATCAACATTCGTCCAATTATTCCTTATGGCTGATGAGTAATAGAGATGAGGAGGAATTTCTTTAGTCAGAGAGTGGTGAATCTGTGGAATTTATTGCCACAGGCGGCTGTGGAAACCAAGTCTAAGGATATTTTTAAGGCGGAGATTGACGGATTTGTGATTAGCACGAGTGTCAGGGGTAATCAAGTTCAAGTTCAAGTTCAAGTGAGTTTATTGTCATGTGTCCCTGTATAGGACAATTAAATTCTTGCTTTGCTTCAGCACACAGAACATAGTAGGCATTTACTACAAAACAGATAAGTGTGTCCATATACCATGATATAAATATATACAGGGGAAATGGGGTAAAGGCAGGAGAATGGGGTTGAGAGGGAAAGATAGATGATTGAATGGCGGAGTAGACTTGATGGGCCGAATGGCGTAATTCTGTTCCTAGAGCTTATGAACATGAACTATCATAACTATCTTACATTGCAATTGCGTGATGTCAGTTCAGCGAACAGCTCAATAAAACTCTCATGAGACCTTCTTTACGAATAAGCATTAAAATCATTGCTGGAAATAAATACATTTTCCAGTTAGTCAGCAGGGAAAGCTATTGGATTTCATTTCACTTGAAAGTAGTTTAGCCAAGCATCTTTCATTTTCCACAGCTACTCCTGATCTGCTAAGATGAATCTGAAATGCCATCTTAATTTCTTCACTCTCAGGAATGCTTCAATTGAAATACTCAGGATAGGTGATGTTTCGGCTCAGGACACTTCTTCAAACTTCATCTGATACACCTGAAGAAGTATCCCGACCCAAAACGTCACTTGTCCATTCTCCTAGTATCTGTTGTCGGACCCACTGAATAACTCCAGCACCTTGTGTTTGACTCAAGATTCCAGCAGGCTCTTGCGTCTCACTTGTGACCCCCCCCCCCACCCCAATCTAGGCAGCATATTTAGTCTTACGACAGAGACATTTAACATATTGAAATACTTTTAAATAATAAAAATACATATTTCAAGAAACAGATTAAGAAATATAAAAAATAAAACCACCATGGCTCTACATTAATTAAGAATACAAAGACTAGAAAAACTAAAGAGAAAAATAAATAACTCTTTTCCCATCCAGGAAAGTCTAGTTTAGTTTCATTTATTATGGTCACATGTACCAAGGTAGAGTGGAAACAGTTGTTGTTGCATGCTATCCAATCATGGTCATAATCAAGCAGTCTACAGTGTACAGATAAAGGATAATGGATAATGTTTAGTGCAGGATAAAGTTTGATTAAAGTTTCCACAGGTCTCCAATGAAGTACATGGTAGGACATGGCTGCTCTCTAATTGGTGATAGGATGGTTCAGTTGCCTGGAGAAAAACATAATTTTGAATGAAGATCATACAGTAAGATCATACGACATAGCAGTAGAATTAGGCCATTCGGCCCATTGAGTCTCCTCCGCCATTTAATTGTGGCTGATCTATTTTTCTCTCTCTACACCATTCTTCTGCATTTTACCTGTAACTTTTGACACCCTTACTAGTCATATGCCAGCATTGATCTGAAAGACCAAATACAAAGTGCATCTGGACCCTCTGTTTAGGCTATTCAGAAGGAACCCTAGATTAAATGGCAAGGCCAGAACAGTAGAAAAGTTTAGGTGCACCAACATTGGTGATTTTCACTGTGTTCCTGATTTCTGTGCTCGAATGCATGGGTGTGGATATCATCCAGATATTGACTCGCTAGGAGCATCTTGCCATTGTTTCTCACCCAAACTGCCAGGAAAGGATTGACAAAGATTGGATTGTTATCAAGAGCACATCATGGTTATAGATCATTAAACTTTATGGCATTTAGTTTACATACATTCCAGAACTCCTCTTCCTCAGCACCCCTGCCAATTTGATTTTTTGCGTTAATCTCCTCTCTAACCAGCAACGCTACCCCACCTCCTTTTCCTATGTGCCTATCTAAATGTCTCATAAATATGACTATATCTGCCTCAGCCCCTGGCACTCACCATCCACTGTATAAAGAACCTTGCCTGTCATAGAGTCATGGAGTCATACAGCATAGAAACAGGCCCATCGGCCCAACTTGCCCACACCGACCAACATGTCCCATCTACACTAGTCCCACCTGCCTGCGTTTGGCCCATATCCCTCTAAACATGTCCTATCCATGTACCTGTCTGATTGTTTCTTAAACGTTGTGATAGTCCTTGCCTCAACTACCTCCTCCGGCAGCTCGGTCCATACACCCACCACCTTTTGTGTAAAAAAGTTACCCCTCAGTTTCGTATTGAATCATTTCCCTTCACCTTAAGCCTATGTCCCGTGGTTCTCAATCCCCCAGAGTATTTACTTTATATATTTATTTTCCATAGGCATTGTACAAGGCTATTTTGATTTGCATTTTATAAATATCTAAGGGATGCAGGGCGTCATCTGCTTGCAATTATGAAAAAGGAAGTCAGCTCCAACTGACATAAATGTAATAGACAGTTGAGACAAAACCATCCCGACCAAATCATATATGGTATGCATTGCATTGCAAGGAACCAAGTGAAAATTTGCTGGAACCTTTAAGTATAGCATACAACTACCACAGTAGCTCTTTGTGTAGAATAGCACATGTGTGCCACAGGCAAACATATTAACTGCCCTAAATGACAGACCTCCACAAAGAAATAATAAAAAGATCTGAACCAGGCAACTACAACTAAGTTCTTTCCTTGAAAATGAATGCTTGAAACTTAAAGGTTTTCTTTGTCTCGGCAAGAAAACCAAACATAAAATGTTTGCAAGTTTATTTTAGTTTAGTTTAGAGTTACAGCGTGGAGACAGGCCCTTCGGCCCACCGAGCCCGTACCGACCAGCTGGCACTATCCTGCACATTGGGGACAATTTACAATCTTTCCCAAAGTTGATTAACCGACAAACCTGTATGTCTGTGGAGTTTGGGAGGAAACCGGAGCGCCCAGAGGAAACCCACGTAGTCACGGGGGAAACGTATAAACTCCGTACAGACAGCGCCCTATAGTCAGGATCGAACCTGGCGCTGTAGAGGAGCAACTCTACAACTTCGCTAATTTAACATCTTGTCGGATAAGCCACAATTTCACTTTTGGCCATAACAGTTAGTAGTGTGGTAATGACCTAACACAGAGCTGAATATTCAATTACTGAAGCTGTTCAGGAGTAATATCGCTGAGTTTTAAATGATACTTAGAGTCACAGAATCATTGAGATACAGCAAGAAACAGGACATTCAGACCAACAAGTCAACATTAACCATCCAGAACCTATCTCTGCCTCATCCACACATTTGTCCTTTGACTTCCTTCGATTACCTTCGACTACCCTCGATTACCTTTGATTGCCTTCGATTACCTACGAATAACATGCCGACCTACTACGACCTACTTCAACTAAATCTACGAGTAAAGAAAATATTGTTTTTTCCATGCCGACCGTTTATTTACTCGCGGTCAATTTTCAACATGCTAAAAAAAAATGCCTCGAACCAACTGAGGCCTCGAGTACGCGGGGACTACTCTCGAGCATGAAGGAGAGTTAAATAGACCTCCTAGGACCACGTATCGACATGCTGCGAGTATGAGTCCAGGGCAAACTCTTCTAAACTCGCAAATTAGGTCCAAGCAGTGGACCAGGACCTTAAGTTCTCCCTATCTAGTTTAGTTTAGTTTAGAGATACAGTGCTTGGGTTCACTGAGTCCACACCGACCATCACGCACATGCTCACACTAGTTCTATCTTATCCAACTTTTACATCCACTCCCTACATGCCAGGGACAATTTACAGGGACCAATTAACCTACTCACCCGGACATCTTTGGGATGTGGGAGGAAACCACAGCACCAGGAGGAAACCTACACGGTTGCAGGGAGAATGTGTAAACTCCACCCAAACAGCACCTGAGGTCAGGATCGAACCTGTGTCTCTGGCACTGTGGAACAACAGGTCTAGCGGCTGAACCACTGTACCACCCTTAGTGCATCACTGTCCTGCCCTCCCAGTAACCAGGAAAGATAATGGAGAGTGGCTGGTAACCATGTAACTGGATCTAGAGGATTCCATAAAGGGCGAAAGGGACGTCACAGTGGTGCAGGGAGAGAGCTCCAGAGACCAGGGTTCAATCCTGACCTTTGTGCTGCCTGTTTGTACCTTCTCCCTGTGACTGCTTGGGTTTTCTCCGGGTGCTCCGGTTTCCATCCGCACTCCAAAAGTGGGTTAATTGGCTTTGGTAAAGTTGTAAAATTGGCCCTAGTGCGGGATAGTGCCAGTGCACGACTTGATCGCTGGTCGGCACGGACTCAGTGAGTTGAGGAGCTTGTTTCTGTGCTGTATCTCTCAAGTCTCTCGTCTAAAGTAAACTGGAGTGCGTATGAGAACATTCGGGTGGGTGGAGCATCAAAGAAAAAATGTTGTCCCTTGACAAGTAAATGATTGAATCTGCAACTGAAAAACGTAGCTAGTTTAGATCCACTTTGTGGATTTCTATTCTTTCATCTGGGAAGATTAGAAGCTGGATACCCAACCAAAAGGAAGCGTTTTGTCTCCCCATAAAGTAATGATGATTCCCCAGCCCACCCAACAGACATATCCATTCAACAAAGAAACAACATATTATCATCTGTTTGTAATGGGGTTAAGACTACATTCATTCTAAACCGGTCTTTGATTCTGATTTTTCAATGAAGTACTTCTTGCATTTATATAACTGTTTTACCAGTGAAAATCTGTGTTGGAACCACAAACAACTACAGATGCTGGTTTACAACAAACAAAGGCACAAAGTGCTGGAGTAAGTAAGCAGGTCAGGTAGTATCCCTGGAGAATATGGATAGGTGACGTTCTGTGTCGGAAGCCTTAATACTGACCTTCAGTCTGAAAAAGTGTCCCGACCCGAAATGTCACCCAACGTGGATAGATGACGTTTCGGATGGCGAAACCTCCACCTGACTCAAATAAGGGTCCGGACACAAAACATTGCCTACCCGAAGGGCCTGTTTCCATTATTCTATCTGGGACATATGACAATAAAACACTTGACTGAAACCACTGGATGTAATGTTTGAAATGCAGCAACTTCAGCAGAGCAGCCTTCAATAGCAGCAATATAATCATGATCTGGTAATCTACAGATAGCCTGTTTTGAGAGATACGGACTGAGGGGACATTATCGTGGGAACTGCCTCAAAAAAGTAGATACAAATGCTGGAGAAACTCAGTGGGCAGCAGCATCTATGGAGCGAAGGAATAGGTGATCCTTCTTCAGACTGAAGAAGGGTCTTGACCCGAAACGTCATCTATTCCTTCACTCCATAGATGCTGCCTCAACCGCTGAGTTTCTCCAGTTAAATAATGAATCAGCACAATTAGTTTCTGCGAAACTTATCTCAATGGTGCAGGTCCTCAGGATATGAGAACCCTCTCTTAACATTAACCCTCTCTTAGCAGCACCGGGAATTGGAGGAACAGCACCTTGGGGAGTCTGTATCCTGGGGGCATGAACATCGAATTCTCCCAATTTTGTTAGTCCTTGCTATCTCCTCCCCTTCCTCAGTCCCCCTGCTGTCTCCTCCCATCCCCCAGCCCTCGGGCTCCTCCTCCTTTTTCCTTTCTTGTCCCCGCCCCCCCCACCCCCGATCAGTCTGAAGAAGGGTTTTGGCCCGAAACGTTGCCTATTTCCTTCGCTCCATAGATGCTGCTGCACCCGCTGAGTTTCTCCAGCATTTTTGTGTACCCTCTCTTAACATTATTGTGCTAGCTTGGTGTTTAGTAGATAGCAGGTAGTGTGATTATTTAAAAGTAGTTGCAGGAACCTCTGAGTGGAGATCTGGATGTGCTAATGGCAGCACAAAACCTCAGACACCACGGTGAATGAGTGTCCCTCACGACAGCCGACAATATATTCAACAGAGTGAACACCAGGCAAATCAATTGACATATCAATTCAAGGCACAAAGTATTACGGGTACAACACTGCTCCCACCCCCAACATGCTGTCTGGGAAACGCCTTGTAAGTTATAACTCACACGTCCTGAATTGGCACAAATCACAATGATAAGATGCTCTAATTTGTATGCCAAAGTTGATAATTGCTTGTGTCTTTATCAAACACGTTTAGTATTAAACACATTTGGGGCGGTACAGTGGTGCAGCAGTTGAGTTGCTGCCTTACAGCACCAGTGGCCCGAGTTCGATCCTGACTGTGGGTGCTGTAGGTAAGGAGTCTGCACGTTCTCTCTGTGACTGTGTTGGTTGACTATGGGTACTTTGCTTTCCTCCTAACTTACAAAGACATACAGGTTAATTGGCTTCTGTAAATTGTCCCTGGTCTGCAGGGTAATACTAGTGTGTGGGAATCGCTGGTCAGGCAAACCAGGTGGGCCAAAGGACTCGTTTCTATGCTGTATCTCTAAACTAAACAAAACACAAAGTGCTGGAGGAACTGTGGCTCAGGCAGCATCTAGGGAGGGAATGGAAGGCAACATTTTGGGTCTGGTCCCTTCTCCTAACTCTGAACAAACCTGTCCATTTCCCTACACTGATGCTTCCTGTCCTTCAGAGTTCCTCCAGCACGTTGCATTTTGCTCAAGGTCCCAGTGTCTGCAGTTTGTGTCTGCATGATTTGTGTTAATGTTAAAATATTATTCAAAATAATGTACCAATTCGGAGAGGTCGTTGAGACAGGTACTATCGCACATTTAGACAGGTACATGGATAGGTTGGGATTAGAGGGATATAGGCTAAATGCAAATAGGTGGGACAAGTGTAGATGGGACATGTTGGCCAGTGTGCACAATTTGGGCTGATGGTCCTGATTCCACACTATATGACTGTGACTCTGTGAAACTGGTAACTATGTCCTTGAGTTTAAAGTAGTCAAGGCTCACATTCGAGATTATATTTTATGTTGTAGGAAGTCCCAGATTTCAGCAACGACTAAGAATCCATTTGGCATATTGGTCCATTCAATAGCATGGATTTAGGGGAAATAGAGTTGGAACATTGTAATGTAGGAGGCTGAGGGGTGACCTTACTAAGGTGTATAAGATCAAGAGGAATGTGGATATAGTGAATGCTCACATCCCTTTTCCCAAATTGGGGAAGTCTAAAACTAAAGTGCAGAGGTTTAAGGTGACTGGGGATGTTTTGAGACCTGGGGTGCAACTTTTTCACTCTGTCTAGAATGAGCTGCCAGAGGAAGCTGTGGAAATGGATACAATCACAACTTTTGAAATGCATTTGGATAGGAAGTGTTTAGAGGGCTGTGGGTCAAATGCAGGCAAAATGGGACGTCCAAAAATGGTAACTTGGTCAGCATGGACAAGGTGGGCTTAAGGGCCTGTTTCCGTGCTGTACAGCTTTATAACTAAGTTCCGTAGCTGCATTGGTGGGATTTGAACTCTCTAGATCTCCTTGGATATCCAGGAATGAGCATGGGCTGCAGTAAGAACACTACTGAATGATTGGCCTGGTGATAATTTGAAGAGCCAATGTATTTGTATGTTTACTTTGCTGTAATAAACATTTTAAAATAACGTTAAAAATAATTGGAATATCATTGACATTTTTAACATACAGAATAATCTTATTTACTCTTGGGTTTGGCACCCAGGAAATGGAGCATATCAGAATGGCCAAAGCTAAACAAATCATGTATTTGCCGTTGGTATGGCTATCAGTGACTCATGCAGCATTAAATAGTTTTGATTGAATCATATCTCTCAGAATAATCAATCACATAGAAGGGTTTACATAAGTTACAAGCTTGTTCAATGCGTGGGTTCCATGCTGATTTTTTGAAACAGAAAAATATCTGTTGCATCAAGGATTAATTCAGACTTGAGTTGCGATTCTCAGTTTAAAAACTTGATTGCGGAGATGCAGAACAACTTGTTGGGAACTGTGGCACACCAAGTATGAGGAAGATCACTGCCATTTGCTGGGGAACACAAACAGATGAAAGACTCTATTGCTCTGCTGATAATTGTGTTGCCAATATCTTGTACACTGTGATCTCGCATGATGCTGTCTCAATTGGAATGTGACTAATAATCCAAGACAATTGAAGCCTTGAAGCTTCTGGTAAAAAAAATACAAGGCAGAAATGCTACAATGCCCATGATAGTTCAACATCAATTATTAGTCAGATAATTGGGATGGGAACTTTATTGCACCACCCATATGTCATCACATTCAGTCTTTATTTATAATTCGCTTGGAACACATCCCTGATGTCTATGTTTACATTAACCCTTATTGTTCCAATCTGAAATAGAGGTATATATTACATTCGCACTTCCTTAGGTTTCAGTCATCTCATTGATGAACTTACACACCGAGAAGTTGATCAAGTAATCTATTGGTAGAGTGAAGAAGGGTTCCAACCCGAAGGTTCACCTATTCTTTTTCTCCAGATGCTGCCTGATCCACTGAGTTACTCCAGCATTTTGTGTCTATCTTTGATATAAACCAGCATCTGCAGTTCCTTCCTACACATACTCAAGTTATCTATTCATGCGTTCAGCCTTCATGAAGTGGGTGTTGGCTCCTTTTGAATTGTGATGTGATTTTAATCTGGAATTGGAACTCTTTTTACAGTTAATGGGCATGGAACATGGGGCATGGACATCAAGGGGTATGTTGCCCAATGCAATTGGTTAAGAACTGCTGTTTGATTGCCCAGTCCCAGATTTGCCAGGAAGCGAGTGGGAAAGATCATCTCTAACCCCTCTCACCCTGGCCACAAACTCTTTGAATCACTTCCCTCTGGAAGGCGACTCCGGGCTGTCAAAGCTGCCACAGCCAGACGTAAAAACAGTTTTTATCCACGAGTAGTTGCTCTACTCAACAGCCAAAAATCTGTAGCCTCCCTTTGATCTGATATTTTGTTGGTTCACATGCTTGATCAATGGTGTTTTATCATTAATGTTTTATTATTAATGTTTAATGTTTTCGGAGTCATTCGTAATTGTCACTGTATGTCATGTTGTTACTTGTGGGCGGAGCACCAAGGCAAATTCCTTGTATGTGAATACTTGGCCAATAAACTTACTTACTTACTTAGTTGGAGAAACTATTCTTTAATATATTTGCATGAAGTTCTTCTGTACTGAGCGAGGTGAGAATTTTGTGCTATACCCGTACCCTGTATCTGGCTTTAAACAATTTGGGCTCTCTCAGTGTTCCCCAGTGCATGCTGTTTAAGGACCTCAATAAACCAACTTGTTTGATAGACTCGCCACTGATCTACGAGCTGTTTTATTTTGTGTCTATCTGAGTAAAGCATAATAGAGTATGGGTAGACACAATGCTGGGGCAACTCAGCGGGAGAAGCAGCATCGCTGGAGAGAAGGAATGGGTGATATTTCGGGTGATATCTCGACCTGAAACATCACCCATTCCTTCTCTCCAGAGATGCTGCCTGGCCCACTGAGTTACTCCAGCATTTTGTGTCTATCTTCAGTTTAAACCAGCATCTGCAGTTCCTTCCTACAGACTATGGGTGTAGCAATAAGGGTGGAACAAATATCAGTCATAATGGTAGGTGCTCAGACTAATTGGCATCAAAGAGGAATGCACGGTACTTCAAAAGGTGCTGCCGCAGTGAAATAAAAGCTTGAAGCCGCGTACGCATTTGTTTGGATGTTAGTAAACAAAGTAGACTTGAATTTGCTACCAACAGCAAGTTGCTGAAAAATATCCAAGCGTAACCGAAATCCACCAACCCCTTCAGAATATCACACCCGCTTGGCATGACTCATCTGGCATTCGCTGAGAAATCACATCTTTGTCTTTGAACAAATAAGAACATAATTATGCCTGTACTGAGATATGCAAAGACCAATATATAATATCCCATCCTATTAGCCTGTTGCTCCCACATGTTGCAGTTCAATGACTTATGGACAAGGACATTTAGGTCAATTTGAATATTAGTACTGTTCAATCTCACTATATCCATGTAGATAACTTCACAGTATTTGTCTGGAATCTGAACCCATCCTACAGTTGAGGGCATGTAACCAGATTGCGTGTGTCATGTTAGTAGACTTTAGACACACAGTGGGAACAGGCCCTTCGGCCCACCGAGTCCACGCCGACCAGCGAGCTCCTGTACACTAACACTATCCTACACAAGAGGGACAGTTTACAATTGTACTGAAGCTAATTAACCTACAAACCCGTCCATCTTTGGAATATCAGAGAAAGCCAGTACAGCTGGAAAAACCGCAGATAGTCACGGGGAGAAGATACAAACTCTGTACAGGCAGCACCCATAGTCAGGATGGAACCCGGGTCTCTGGCCCTGTGCTGTGTTATTATCTACTCACTTATTCTATCCAGCTGGCACAAAGACACAGCTGGTAGAGCTGCTGCCTCACAGTGCTGCAGACCCCGATTCAATCGTGACCTCGGGTGCTATCAGTGTGGAGTTTGCATGTTCTCCCTGTGATCATGTGGGTTTCCTCGGAAGGCTTCAGTTCCCCCCCCCCCCCCCCCAATAACCCAAAGACATGTGGGATGATAGGTTAGTTGGTCACTGTACATTGCCCCTTGTGTGTAGGTAAATGGTGTAATCTGGCAGGAATTGATGACAATATGTTGGATTAGTGTAAATGGATGAGATGATTGCAATTGAGGAATTGATGGGCCAAAGGGCTTGTTTCCATTCTGTATCTCTTTAATCTATATACTCGAAATCTTCCTTTCCCCTAAAAATATCTTCTGCTGTTGTGTTATCAGCAGTTTACATATTCATGTGTTCATTGTGGAACTGTGCAGTTGTCAAGCTGCAAGATCATGCGGCTTGATGAATGGGCATGCAAGCTATAGTTCAGTTTATTATATTGTCACGTGTACTGAGATACAGTGGAAAACATTGTCTTGTGTCATATCCAGTCACATTATACTAGACATGACTACCAGACGCAAATAAATGAGAGGAACGATTGTTGGGAATGATAGCAAATGCCCTTCTGAGACCAACACGCAAAGATTTGTGTGTGTAGGGAGCAACTGCAGATGTTGGCTTACTCTGAAGATAGACACAACATATTGGAGTAACTCTGCGGGACAGTACTGTGGTAGCAAGAGTGGTTCTAGGAAGGGAGTGGGATTGAGTGATTGATGATGGTTGGATAATGCTGGGGTAAATCTGGAAATTATGGTTATGCCAAGATGCTGCCAAACTCAATAGCAATTGTAAACGAACAATTACTGCAATGCGTCTTCTCATCTCATATTTGGTGTTCCCACTCCATGTTTTTCATGGTTTTTCACCCTTAGTGTCAGTAAGAAAAAAAAGTACGTTTGGACATAATTTGTGCAGGCAGCAACAACAAAAATGACAGACTTCTCCTGGTCAACAGATGAAATTCAGGTTGCAATCTGCATGGAATTTGTACCTGGATCGTTGAGAATAAAAACCTTCTGTATAATCCTAATGAGGCAATACCATGAAATGGACTGATGGCTCTGGACCAGCACTAATTAGTTGCAAGGGAATCAGAGAGCCAAATGTGGCCCATAGCTCACAAATGCAACTGTGGGACATCATGCTTAGGGGCAGTTTGTTCCCATTAGGCTCATTCATTTTGTTTCTCTTTCATTTCATAAAAAGCATGCAGCTCTCTTTATCAATACCGGGTGCCTTTCTTAGAGCTGAACTAGAAATAGGGTTTAGGCAATGAACCAACACTAAACATTGTGACATTAAATTCTCTCTTGACATACACAGGCTGGGATATTGTGAGCCAATTTAAATTAATAGCATCTTTGATGTTAGGCATAACCTAAAGCCTCAAAGGACTTTAAACAATCAGTCATCAACTGATGGCAATAAATGTTGGTGCAGCCCGATTATTGTGAATGTCATGAAGTACAAAATTAATGAGCTGCTAATATTTGTAGTTTGGTTTAGTTGTAGATTATTTATTGAATCTAAATTAAAATCTGCATTGTGGTCCTTCATAAGCCACATTTTGAGTATTGTGTTAAGTTCCGGATGCCCCGATTTAGAAAGGGTGTCTAGGCTTTCGAGAGAGTGCATGCATGCATGGATGATTTACCAGAATGAAGGCTGGATTAGGGGGTATTAGCTTCAGGGAGAGTTTGAATAGACTTGGATTGTTTTCTTTGGAATGTCGGTGTTTGATGGAAGACCTGGGGTGGCACAGTGGCGCAGCGGTAGAGTTGCTGCCTTACAGCGCCAGAGGCCCAGGTTCGATCCTGACTATGGGTGCTGTCTGTATGGAGTTCGCACGTTGTCCCTGTGACCATGTGGGTTTTCTCCAGGTACTCCGGTCTCCTCCCACATTCCAGACGTGCAGGTTTGGAGATTAACTACCTCTGTACACAGCGTACACAGTGTGGGATAGAACTTGGTGATTACGGGTCGGCATGGACTCAGTGGGCCGAAGGGTATGTTTCTATGCTGTGTCTCTAAACTAAACTAAACCTGACAGAAGTATATAACATTATGAGAGGCATAGATACAGTAGAACCATTTCCCCAGGATAGAAATATCAAATACCAGAAGGCATATGGGTGCCTAGAACATGCTGCCTGGGGTGGTGGTGGAAGCAGATTCAACCGTGGCATTTAAGAGACTTTTAGATGGGCTCATGGATATGCATGGAATGGAGGGATATGGATGATGTGCAGACAGATAAGAATTGATCTTGGCATCATGTTCGGCTTTGACATTGTGGGCCAAAGGGCCCATTCCTTCACATTACTGTTCTATGTTTTATGTTCTTTGACAGTTTAAACAATATGAAATGTGATTGGGCGGCACAGTAGCGCACGGGTAGAGCTACTACCTGGAGCACCAGAGACCCAGGTTCGATCCTCACTACGGGTGCCGTGTGTGTGTGAAGTTTGCACATTCTCCCTGTGACCACTTGGGTTTTCATCAGGTGCTGCAGTTTCTTCCCACATTCCAAAGTTGTGCAGGTTTGTAGATGAATTGGCCTTTGTGTGTAGGGTGTGAAAGTGGGATAGCATAGAATGAGTGTGAAAGGGTCGGCGTGGACACGGTGGGCCGAAGGGCCTGTTTCCACGCTGCATCTCTAAACTAAACTCATTAACCCGAGTTACAATATTAAACATGGGGAAGCGTGCTCGAAATCTCTTTTCTCGGAAGGAAAATGACCAGGAGGAGTCATCTTTTGCATTACGGAGGTCAATTGTTATAGTTGTGTGAAGAGAAGGTGACGTTGACCTCTACATCCGATTGCTCAGGGGGTGTCCACCAACCCAAACATTCAGCTGGCAGCATCTCAAGATGAAATATATATCTAAAATGTCGATCAGGAAGAAGTATTCAGGGTGTGTTACATCCATGTTAAAATAAAATGTTCTCATTGATATGTGAGTGGCAGGAAATGTTTAGATTTTTTCTAAGAAACACTCAGTATAAAATGACTAATTCCTTTGTCATATCGGAAAAAAAAGTAGCAGCGCTATATGCGGCCTGTTGAACCAACCCTGCCACTGCATGACTCATCTGAATAAACCTTGGCCACAAGTTTATTTCCCTGCCCCTTCCCCAGAACCTACATTCCCATATTCAATGACTCAGTCTCCACACTGCACTGGGCTGAGATTCCAAAGATTCAGGTCCTCTGGAAGAAGTGGTCATGCTCATAACTTGCCAGGAATTAGTCTAGAAGTTTCTAGCACCGTAGTCATGGAGAGCTGCACAACACAAACTGGCCCATTTGGCCCAACTTGTCCAGGTCTAACTGAACTAGTCCCACTTGCCAGTATCTGGCTCATATCCCTTCAAACCTTTTCCTAACAATGTATTTTTAATGTCAGAATCATGCATGCCTCTACCACCTCCTCTGGCAGCTACTCCCTTATATACACCACCCTCTGTGTGGAAAAAGTTGATCTTCGGATCCCTTTTAACTCTTTCCTCTCATTTTAAGCTCATGCCGTCTGCTTTTAGGATCAGTTATTCTGGGGCTATTCACCTTAGGACAAAACTCCAATGGTGATATCTGTTTCATCTTTATATCGCAAAACTTTTATTTATTTTTGCACTTACCGGAAGAATTAAAAATGACAGGTCTCCATGTTGTCATGCTCAAGATGAAGGAAGAATCAATGGAATTATTCCAGGAACAATTATTCCAATAACTGAAAAAATCCAACTGCAGGTCCTGTTTAGACAAAGTGTTGGGCCTTTACTCAAAGGAAGCTGTATGGAAACTCTGATGGTGTCACTACTACATAAGAATGTCTGATGAAACACTTTGCTGGGTGACTGTTCGGAACAATCCCACAAAATCTTGTGCTTTAGAGTCACTCAGCGTGGAAGCAAGCCCTTCGGCCCAACTTGCCCACGCCAACCATCTACACTTCAGACCCTACAAAAAGTCCCAGCCTGAAACGTCAACTATCCAGTTCTCCAGAGATGCTGCCTGACCCATTGAGTTACTACAGGTTTTTGTCTTTTTTTGTAAACTTAAAAGATGGGTCTGCAGAAACACACAGAAACCACATCCCAAAGGCATGCGGGTTGGTGCCCTGAATTGTATCTAATGTATGAGTGAGTGGTAGAATCTGGAGAAAATGGATAAACACATGAAAAAATAAAATTGGATTAAATTAGTGTAAAATGGGAGGTCAATGGTCACCATGGATGGGGTGGGCCAGATGGCCTGTCTTGTGCTGTATCTCTCTAAACCAAATCAACTATTCAGTAAATCGTTGCTTCAAACAATTGAATGTCAGATCCTTTCTGCATATTTCCCTACAGTTTCACCTGGCATTTCTTACTCATCTTAATATCCATCCAATACTTTAATTTGTACTGAAGCACTTTCAGAATTAATTATTTCACTATGGCACTTCCATTTGACCCTAGCTCTTAAACGTTTCGACTTCCAGAATAACCTGATCTGCATTGCAGTAATTAATTGCTTCCAATTGCAAATATTGTTGTGATGCTTTTGACAATCTCTCGTACTTGCTTACTTGTAACCAGCTTATAGTGTATATAAAGATTTGTCATGTAAACATCTAAATTATGTGGTGTAACATTTACCAAGACAGAACATTGAAGATAAAATAGTACAACGCAGGAACAGGCCCTTCGGCCCACAATGCCCGTGCTGAACATGATGCCAAGACCAACTCTTTTCTGACAGGGTTAATGTAGAAATAATGTTATGTTTCTATTTTATTAGCACCATGACTGTGAACTTTCTTTGCTTGTTCACATATACCGCCAACTCTCCATGGTCTCACTTCTCTACTTATCTGTGTAATCTCCTCCAGCCTTGTAGCTTCTCAGCACAAATATATTGGTCTTCCCAACGTTTAATAGGATGGTGGAGAAGGGGCGTTAACAAACCACTTGCAGTCAATGGGTGTAGAAAGGGTCACAAAGGGACAACTTTGAGCCTCTGGTTCCTATCCAACATCGGAATGCACCAGTTTAAACACATTTATAGTACAGAACTACAACCACTTAAATATACATTGTAATCAAATGGCAGATGTTAAGCTACCCGTGATCAATGCCGCAGAAGATCAATCAGCATTAATAGATTTTAAAACAAAGCAAAGAGAAACATTACAGATGTTGGAAACATGAAGTAAACAGTTACTGCACAGGAACAGGACCTTCACCCCTCTATGTCTGTGCCAAATGTGTTGCCACGTTAAACCTAAGCTCCTCTGCATGCATGCGATCCATATCCGTCCACTCCCTGCATATCCATGTGTCTGTCTAAAAGCCTCTTAAACGCCACTATCTGCCTTCCCCACCATCCCTGGCAGTGCGTTCTGTGTAAACAACATTGTCCCGCACACCTCCTTTAAACTTCGCCCCTTTCATTTCAAGCTATACCCTTTCGTCTTTGATATTTCCACTCTGGAAAAAAAGATTCTGACTTCCTCAGCTATCGATGTCTCAACCCTCAATCTCTAATGTTCTAAAGAAGTTTGTCCAGCCTTTTCTTGGAGCTAATACTCCCTAATCGAAACGGAATTCTGGTAAATATCTTCTGGACCTTCTCCAAAGCCTCCATATCCTTCCTGTAATGGGGCAACCAGAAAAATGTGAAAGTAGTGGAGGTTTAAAATGTCCATTATTCCTTCTGATGAATGAACATCGAGCTGGTGGTTGCTCTTGTTTCACTCACGACAGATGCCATCTCACCCCTTGAGCATGTATTAAAAACAGCGACAAAACAGCCCGGGGAGCGGTTGGTGCGAGGAGGAGTTACCTGGAGCTGTGAGTTACCCAAATCTGCAACGTTCCATCTCACTTCCAGAGAAGGATTCTGGTGGAAGCCTCTGATTGGTGGAAGAGGACCAGAGGAAGCAGCTGAATGGCTTGTATCTCGGGTAAGGCTTTATTGTATTCGGATAAGGGGGAGAATGAGGCCCGGGGCAGTTTACTGTTCTGGATGTCAGATGTGGGAGGTCATGGAGTCTGAGTGCTCTCCAGACGTCCACATCTGCGCCAGGTGCGTCGAGATGGGGCTCCTAAGGGACCATGTTAGGAACCTGGATCAGCAACTCGATGACCTCTGTCTGCTCAGGGAGAGCGAGGAGGTCATAGAAAGGAGTTACAGGGAGGTGGTCACTCCAAGACCACAGGAGACAGAAAACTGGGTCACAGTTAGGAAGGGCAACGGGCAGAGGCAGGGACTGGTGAGTACCCCGGTGGCTGTACACCTTGAAAATATGTACTCATCTTTGAGTAAGGGTGGGGGAGACAGCCTACCTGGGGGCAGCGACAGCGGCCGGGCCTCTGGCACAAAGACCGGTCCTGTTGCTCAGAAGGGTAAGGAAAAGAAGAGGAGGGCAATTGTAATAGGGGACTCTTTAGTCAGGGGGTCGGATAGGCGATTCGGTGGATGCAGACAGGAGACCCGGATGGTAGTTTGCCTTCCTGGTGCCAGGGTCAGGGATGTGTCTGAACGTGTCCAAGAAATCCTGAAATGGGAGGGAGAGGAGCCTGAAGTTGTGGTACATATAGGTACCAACGACATAGGTAAAAAAAGAGAAGAGATCCTGAAAGAAGAATTTAGGGAGTTAGGTAGAGAGTTAAGGAGAAGGACTGGAAAGGTAACAATCTCAGGATTACTGCCTGTGCCACGCGACAGTGAGAGTAGGAATGGAGCGAGGTGGAGAATAAATGCGTGGATGAGGGACTGGTGCAGTGGGTATGGATTCAAGTTTCTGGATCATTGGGACCTCTTTTGGGGAAGGTGCGACCTGTACAGAAAGGACGGGTTGCACTTGAACTCGAGGGAGACCAATATCCTGGCGGGGAGATTTGCAAAGGCGACTGGGGAGACTTTAAACTAGTATGGTTGGGGGGAGGGACTCAAATTGGGAAAGCTAGCGGTCAGTGTGTGAAGCAGGGGGCAGAGAATGGTAGCACTCTGACCCAAAATGTAGGGGAGAGAGAAGAAAAATAAAATAAACAGAGAATAAGAGATCAAAAGGGAACTGCAGATGCTGGAATATCGAAGGTACACAAAATTGCTGGGGAAACTCAGCGGGTGCAGCAGCATCTATGGAGCGAAGGAAATAGGCGACGTTTCTGGCCGAAACCCTTCTTCAGACCTGAAGAAGGGTTTCGGCCCGAAACGTCGCCTATTTCCTTCGCTCCATAGATGCTGAGTTTCCCCAGCAATTTTGTGTACCTTAGAGAATAAGAGATGGTGGGTTTCTTAAATGTGTATATTTTAATGCTAGGAGCATTGTAAGAAAGGTGGATGAACTTAGAGCCTGGATTGACACATGGAAGTATGATGTTGTGGCGATCAGTGAAACATGGTTGCAGGAGGGCTGTGATTGGAAACTAAATATTCCAGGATTTCGTTGCTTCAGGTGTGATAGAATTGGAGGGGCAAGAGGTGGAGGTGTTGCATTGCTTATCAGGGAAGATATTACAGCAGTGCTTTGGCAGGATAGATTAGAGGGCTCGTCTAGGGAGGCTATTTGGGTGGAACTGAGAAATGGGAAAGGGGTAGCAACACTTATAGGGGTGTATTATAGACCGCCAAATGGGGAGCGAGAATTGGAAGAGCAAATATGTAAGGAGATTGCAGACATTAGTAGTAAGCACAAGGTAGTGATTGTGGGAGATTTCAATTTTCCACACATAGACTGGGAAACACATTCTGTAAATGGGCTGGATGGGTTGGAGTTTGTAAAATGTGTGCAGGATAGTTTTTTGCAGCAATACATAGAAGTACCTACTAGAGAAGGGGCGGTGCTGGACCTCCTGTTAGGAAATGAGACGGGTCAGGTGGCAGAGGTATGCGTTGGGGAACAGTTCGGGACCAGTGATCACAATACCATTAGTTTCAATACAATTATGGAGAGGGTCAGTACTGGACCTAGGGTTGAGATTTTTGATTGGAGAAAGGCTAACTTTGAGGAGATGCGAAAGGATTTAAAAGGAGTAAATTGGGAGAGTTTGTTTTATGGGAAAGATGTGGAAGAGAAATGGAGGACATATAAAGGTGAAATTTTAAGAGTACAGAATCTTTATGTCCCTGTTCGGTTGAAAGGAAATAGTAAAAATTGGAAAGAGCCATGGTTTTCAAGGGAAATTGGACACGGTTCGGAAAAAGAGAGAGATCTACAATAATTATAGGCAGCATGAAGTAAATGAGGTGCTTGAGGAGTATAAAGAATGTAAAAAGAATCTTAAGAAAGAAATTAGAAAAGCTAAAAGAAGATATGAGGTTGCTTTGGCAAGTAAGGTGAAAGTAAATCCAAAGGGTTTCTACAGCTATATTAATAGCAAAAGGATAACGAGGGATAAAGTTGGTCCAGGAAAAATAGATTATGAAAGAAAACTGGCAGGGAACATAAAAACTGACTGCAAAAGTTTTTATAGATATGTGAAAAGAAAGAGATTAGTTAAAACAAATGTAGGTCCCTTGCAGTCAGAAACGGGTGAGTTGATCATGGGGAACAAGGATATGGCGGACCAATTGAATAACTACTTTGGTTCCGTCTTCACTAAGGAAGACATAAATAATCTGCCGGAAATAGCAGGGGACCGCGGGTCAAAGGAGTTGGAGGAATTGAGTGAAATCCAGGTTAGCCGGGAAGTGGTGTTGGGTAAATTAAATGGATTAAAGGCCGATAAATCCCCAGGGCCAGATAGGCTGCATCCCAGAGTACTTAAGGAAGTAGCTCCAGAAATAGTGGATGCATTAGTAATAATCTTTCAAAACTCTTTAGATTCTGGAGTAGTTCCTGAGGATTGGCGGGTAGCAAACGTAACCCCACTTTTTAAGAAGGGAGGGAGAGAGAAAACGGGGAATTACAGACCAGTTAGTCTAACATCGGTAGTGGGGAAACTGCTAGAGTCAGTTATTAAAGATGGGATAGCAGCACATTTGGAAAGTGGTGAAATCATTGGACAAAGTCAGCATGGATTTACAAAAGGTAAATCATGTCTGACGAATCTTATAGAATTTTTCGAGGATGTAACTAGTAGCGTGGATAGGGGAGAACCAGTGGATGTGGTGTATCTGGACTTCCAGAAGGCTTTCGACAAGGTCCCACATAAGAGATTAGTTTACAAACTTAAAGCACACGGCATTGGGGGTTCAGTATTGATGTGGATAGAGAACTGGCTGGCAAACAGGAAGCAAAGAGTAGGAGTAAACGGGTCCTTTTCACAATGGCAGGCAGTGACTAGTGGGGTACCGCAAGGCTCAGTGCTGGGACCCCAGCTATTTACAATATATATTAATGATCTGGATGAGGGAATTGAAGGCAATATCTGCAAGTTTGCGGATGACACTAAGCTGGGGGGCAGTGTTAGCTGTGAGGAGGATGCTAGGAGACTGCAAGGTGACTTGGATAGGCTGGGTGAGTGGGCAAATGTTTGGCAGATGCAGTATAATGTGGATAAATGTGAGGTTATCCATTTTGGTGGCAAAAACAGGAAAGCAGACTATTATCTAAATGGTGGCCGACTAGGAAAAGGGGAGATGCAGCGAGACCTGGGTGTCATGGTACACCAGTCATTGAAAGTGGGCATGCAGGTGCAGCAGGCAGTGAAGAAAGCGAATGGTATGTTAGCTTTCATAGCAAAAGGATTTGAGTATAGGAGCAGGGAGGTTCTACTGCAGTTGTACAGGGTCTTGGTGAGACCACACCTGGAGTATTGCGTACAGTTTTGGTCTCCAAATCTGAGGAAGGACATTATTGCCATAGAGGGAGTGCAGAGAAGGTTCACCAGACTGATTCCTGGGATGTCAGGACTGTCTTATGAAGAAAGACTGGATAGACTTGGTTTATACTCTCTAGAATTTAGAAGATTGAGAGGGGATCTTATAGAAACTTACAAAATTCTTAAGGGGTTGGACAGGCTAGATGCAGGAAGATTGCTCCCGATGTTGGGGAAGTCCAGGACAAGGGGTCACAGCTTAAGGATAAGGGGGAAATCCTTTAAAACCGAGATGAGAAGAACTTTTTTCACACAGAGAGTGGTGAATCTCTGGAACTCTCTGCCACAGAGGGTAGTCGAGGCCAGTTCATTGGCTATATTTAAGAGGGAGTTAGATGTGGCCCTTGTGGCTAAGGGGATCAGAGGGTATGGCGAGAAGGCAGGTACGGGATACTGAGTTGGATGATCAGCCATGATCATATTGAATGGCGGTGCAGGCTCGAAGGGCCGAATGGCCTACTCCTGCACCTAATTTCTATGTTTCTATGTTTCTATTAGAGAGTCAGAGTGGACAGCTATCTGCAGAGCCAAAAGAGATGGGGGAGATATTGAACAATGTATTTTCTTCGGTATTCACCAAGGAGAAGGATATTGAATTATGTGAGGTAAGGGAAACAAGTAGAGTAGCTATGGAAACTATGAGGATCAAAGAAGAGGAAGTACTGACACTTTTGAGAAATATAAAAGTGGATAAGTCTCCAGGTCCGGACAGGATATTCCCTAGGACATTGAGGGAAGTTAGTGAAGAAATAGCAGGGGCTATGACAGAAATATTTCAAATGTCATTAGAAACGGGAATAGTGCCAGAGGATTGGCGTACTGCGCATGTTGTTCCATTGTTTAAAAAGGGGTCTAAGAGTAAACCTAGCAATTATAGACCTGTTAGTTTGACGTCAGTGGTGGGCAAATTAATGGAAAGGATACTTAGAGATAATATATATAAGCATCTGGATAAACAGGGTCTGATTAGGAACAGTCAACATGGATTTGTGCCTGGAAGGTCATGTTTGACTAATCTTCTTGAATTTTTTGAAGAGGTTACTCGGGAAATTGATGAGGGTAAAGCAGTGGATGTTGTATATATGGACTTCAGTAAGGCGTTTGACAAGGTTCCTCACGGAAGGTTGGTTAAGAATGTTCAATGGTTGGGTATTAATGGTGGAGTAGCAAGATGGATTCAACAGTGGCTGAATGGGAGATGCCAGAGAGTAATGGTGGATGGTTGTTTGTCAGGTTGGAGGCCAGTGACTAGTGGGGTGCCACAGGGATCTGTGTTGGGTCCACTGTTGTTTGTCATGTACATCAATGATCTGGATGATGGTGTGGTAAATTGGATTAGTAAGTATGCAGATGATACTAAGATAGGTGGGGTTGTGGATAATGAAGTAGATTTTCAAAGTCTACAGAGAGATTTATGCCAGTTGGAAGAGTGGGCTGAAAGATGGCAGATGGAGTTTAATGCTGATAAGTGTGAGGTGCTACATCTTGGCAGGACAAATCAAAATAGGACGTACATGGTAAATGGTAGGGAATTGAAGAATGCAGGTGAACAGAGGGATCTGGGAATAACTGTGCACAGTTCCCTGAAAGTGGAATCTCATGTAGATAGGGTGGTAAAGAAAGCTTTTGGTGTGCTGGCCTTTATAAATCAGAGCATTGAGTATAGAAGTTGGGATGTAATGTTAAAATTGTACAAGGCATTGGTGAGGCCAATTTTGGAGTATGGTGTACAATTTTGGTCGCCTAATTATAGGAAGGATGTCAACAAAATAGAGAGCGTACAGAGGAGATTTACTAGAATGTTGCCTGGGTTTCAGCAACTAAGTTACAGAGAAAGGTTGAACAAGTTAGGGCTTTATTCTTTGGAGCACAGAAGGTTAAGGGGGGACTTGATAGAGGTCTTTAAAATGATGAGAGGGATAGACAGAGTTGACGTGGATAAGCTTTTCCCACTGAGAATAGGGAAGATTCAAACAAGGGGACATGACTTGAGAATTAAGGGACAGAAGTTTAGGGGTAACATGAGGGGGAACTTCTTTACTCAGAGAGTGGTGGCTGTGTGGAATGAGCTTCCAGTGAAGGTGGTGGAGGCAGGTTCGTTTTTATCATTTAAAAATAAATTGGATAGTTATATGGACGGGAAAGGAATGGAGGGTTATGGTCTGAACGCAGGTGTATGGGACTAGGGGAGAATACGTGTTCGGCACGGACTAGAAGGGTCGAGATGGCCTGTTTCCGTGCTGTAATTGTTATATGGTTATTATATGGTTATATTTTCTAGAAATTGGGGGCAACACGGTGGCGCAGCGGTAGAGTTGCTGCCTTACAGCGCCAGAGACACGGGTTCAATCCTGACTACGGGTGCTGACTGTACGGTGTTTGTACTTCTCCCTATGACTGCGTGGGTTTTCTCCGAGTGCTCCGGTTTCTCCCCAGATTCCAAAGATGTGCAGGTTTGTAGGTTAATTGAGTTTGGTCCCTAGTGTGTGTGTAAGATAATGTAAGTGTACGGGTGATCACTGGTCGGGGCGCACTCGCACTCGGTGGGCTAAAGTGCCCGTCTCCGCACTGTATCTCTAAACTAAACTAGTGGTGATTGAAAATTGGTTAGTATTTCATGATGATGTCCACAATTCCTTCTAGTGAATGAACATTGAGCTGGTGTTTGCTCTCGTTTCACTCATCTCTGGAGCATGTATGTGAACAGTGACAATTTTCTACAATTTATCAGAGCCACAGGTCCCAAAATAGGCTAAACCAATTATGCAAAAAATATACAAAGTACTGGAGTAACTCAACAGGTTAGGCAGCTTCTCTGAAGAACATGGATAGGTGATGTTTCTGGGAGTCTTAAGAACTGTTTGTACTGGGGGACTAGGGGGAGGAAAGCTGGAAGAGAGTTGAAGGCAGGACAATGCCTGGCAAGTAATAGGTAGATACAGGTGATGGATGGTTTGATTAGCAGATCGTGGTCAAAGGCCAGAGTTGAAAAGCCATGACGTTTGTGATAAGGATAGCAGAGGTGTGAAATGAGATGCCAGAGAAAGGAATATAGGTGGAGGGTGAGGGATTTCTTTAGCCAGAGGGTGGTGAATCTGTGGAATTCATTGCCACAAGACTGTGATGGAGGCCAAGTCAATGGGTATTTTTAAATACGTTCTTGATTAGTAAGGGTGTCAAAGGTTACAGAGAGAAGGCAGGAGAATTGGGGTTGAGAGGGGAAATAGATCAGGCATCTAGGTGGAGCAGGCTCGATGGATCAAATCTGCTCCAATGGAAAGGGGGATAATGGGTACACATCCCGCTGGGGCACAGGGGAAGGGGAGGTGGTGAAATGGATGGTTATTTACCTTCCAAAGAGAGGGGGGAAAGGTGGGGAAGTGGTGTTATTTAACTTCCAAATCGGGCACAGGGAGGAGAGAATGGAGGAGGGGAAGAGAGGGAGAGGGGGGAGCTGCATTCAACTATGAAGGTGCGAGGGTCAACCGAACAGGACGGAAAAAAGAACGGTCGAAGTAATGTTAAGGACTACAACCAACTCCCTTCTGTCTCGGCGAAAGGGAGTTCCCACTGACATTGGTGCGCTTCCTTCAGTTGAGTAATCCGCAGGATTTCCCTTGCTGCCTCTGCCGTTTTGTTTCTCTTTGTATCTATAAACATTGCAGAGACAAAAATAAAGGCAGGGCAGAGTCCAGGGGAACTGAGTCACTGGCATTCCTGGACAGCACCCTGATGCATCACAGCCGAATGCACTAGTGTGAGCGGGGCGGGGAACTTGTGGCGATCTGGGATCCTCCCGTCCCAGGCGATGCACAGCCCCTTTACTTTTCCCAATGAAACACACATAATCGTCTACGCTTTATTCTGAAGCAGATAAAAAATAATCGGATTCAATTAGGCTCACGATAAAGGTGCAACATTTGATAATACGTGAGTGTGGGTCCGGTCTCAAGGCGGTTTTCCGAAATGCAGCAACATTTTAAAAAGGGGGCGACAGTAAGCACTGTGCAGGAAGGAATGCAGATGCTGGTTTACATCGAAGATAGACGCTAAATGCTGGAGTCACTCAGCGGGTCAGGCAGCATCTCTGGAGAGAAGGAATGGGTGAAGTCTCGGGTCGAGGCCCTTCAGACTGAAACGTCGCCTATTCCTTCTCTCCAGAGTTGCTCCCTGAGCCGCTATGTTGCTCCAGCATTTTTGTGTCTGTCTTCGGTGTACACAGTGGGTCTGACTCAGAACGGGGAGGTGCCCGCTTCATGCAGCGCCCGTTGGAATTGGCAGCAGCGAGGCTTGGCATGTCCTGGCTGCAGTTTGTGTGTGTGTGTGTGTGAGTGTGTGAGTGTGTGTGAGTGTGAGTGTGTGTGAGTGAGTGTGAGCCCCGCGGTGTTGGTCCTGTTTGCCTGCCATCCCTCTGGTTTCACAGCAGCCGATGACGGGTGACCCCCGCACGCTGCCGGCGATTGGAAACTGACTGCAGACACACCCCAGGCGCCGTGCGTAACCAGGGCGTTGCTACTACTAAAGGGGCCACTTTTTAAGCTTCAAGTTTCTCTGACGGGACTTTGCTGTTAACGTTGAGGTCTCTCTGTCTCTGTCTCTCTCTCTCTCGCTCACACACGACTCGATTGTCCAGAATCTGCACATAGTAAGTTGAATCTTTCTTTATTTTGCTCAAAAAGATCTGAAGGGTTTCGCTTAAATGAGTTTTATTTATGCGTCTGGCAAATGTTGGAACGTGAGTTTGACATAATGCTACTAATATGGAAAATATGGTCATAAACGCTCAAGTGGTTTGTCGCGCCCATTTTTAGTTTTTCTTTTTTTTATATGAAATAAATGTGCTGTTTAATTTCTTTACTTTTGAGAAAAGCCAAGAAAGTTGTTGTGAGCGCAGCGGCGGGGTTGTAATTATAGACAGCCGCGCTTTAATAGCGCTGGCGCAGAGGAAGCGACGGTCACCGTGCCGGCCACTGACTTATCTCCCTGCACCGTTTTATTTATTTGTTGATTTATTAACATTCTCCTCCATCGGTTTCTGCAACAATTTATCAAGGACGTCACCGAGTCGCCCTACAAGTGGAATATGAGAAACGGTTTCCCAGATGTTGTTTTTGGGGGGAGGGGAGGGGAGGAGGGGGGTGGGTGAGTTTGCCACATGTTGCCACTTGTTTATTTAACGGAACGCTTTGCTGGTTTCACGCTGTATACCGATTATTAATTGGAAGACGCATTTGGAGTTTGTGAGCGGGGCGGGGGGGTTGTAGCTGGATGAGGACTGTTCCTGTCATAGGGAGTTGGTTGTGATCACCCGCGCTTGCTAATTACACTCTGTGGCGATTGACAGACATTGACTCGGCTCTCTGGCTGAAAGGCGCCTTTGTGAGGAGCGGGCTGAGGTTGGGGCTAATAAAAACACAGCCCCTGAAACTGGCGCTGCCGCGATCTCTTTCCCAACGGGTTATTTTCCTGCTTCATCCATTCTAAATCCGAAAGGAATGACTGAGAGCCATCACCAGTTAATTATTTGGCGGGCTGATGTAATCTAACCGCTGGTTCAATTTGGTATTTTATTTAAATGAATGAAACATGGTTCCAATGATTTAAAAATGGAAATTGTAATTTCAGGGACCAAATTACAGAAAAGGGACAAAGTTGATCTTTAGTGTTCAAAACGCTGCTTGTTTGGAAATTAACTGGACGGTTTTGCATTTAGAGGAATATATTCTGAATTATTAAATGCTTCAATACAAGGGGGACATATGTAGCATTTTAATGCAATTTAAAATATATTTTACTTATGTTGTCCTGGAAAATTGTGTTCTGGATTTCTTGTATTCTTAGTCGAGGATACCGTAACTGTAAAGCGATGCAAACTTTCATCGCAGTGAACATTTTTGTTACTGTAAAGATTAAACTGTGCAAGCGAGTGTGGTTTTACTCACAATCTAACGGTGCCCGCGATGCTCAGGGGCGTCCTCTATCGGACACTCGCTGTCCTGCCTTCCTGACACGCCCTAGTTTTAATAAGATCTCTGCAGCAAGGCGGGCGAGAGTGTCAGACATTGTCGGAGCTCTTTGCTTGTAGTTCGTAGGGAACTCACCTCCTTTTCTTTTCTCTTCTCGGCTCCCTCTTCTTTTTTTAATAGTCTCCAACTTGAAAAGTCGTCAAAATGATCGTCTTGTTGGCGGGCATCATTGTGCTTCATCTGAGCGTCCTGGTTTTGCTGCTCATTTCTACTATTGTCAATGTAAGTACAACCAAACATTCCTCTGCCTTTAGACTGAGAGATAGACGTTGCAAACGTGCACTCAATGGTCTCAGCAAGGTTATCAATTAGAATTATGTTTTACAGTTTGTGAATAATGCACAGGATCAGATTTAATGATTATTCGATCTCGGGATGTATTTACTTTATAAGTGGTTGGAAGTTTTCCGTTATAGATAAATAGTTATATTTTTATTCGTTTTTAAAAAAAATCAAAAAAATCTAGAAGTTGCTCAAAAATGCTAAGAGGGAATATTATAGCGGATCCCGTGTTGCATGGTTTTAAATTAATGTGGCGCCCATTTAGTTTAAAAGGGTTCGTTGGTCACGAAACAAAATGCATTTCGAATTAACGATATCCAGATGTTGATTTCAGGCTGTTCAAAATCAAATGCCTATAAACCATGAAATATCCCGTTGAATTGACTGGAATTTCTTCTGCAGAAGTCGTGTTTGATGTAGTGCGATTTTTGTTTTTGTTTTCTGTACAGTCCTGGTGGTATTACGGCGAATCCTATAGTTTGGATATCTGGCAGAATTGTACATGGGTCGATTCCTGGAACTGCCAGCAATATACTACGAACGGTGAGTGCCTTATCCTCTGCTCCCTTTTCACCTCTGATATAAACTTCAGAGTCTGCAAATGCAAGTCTTGCAAACGGTTATCACTCGGGGAGAGTTTGTGTGTTTAACGTTTGCTAATTTGATTATTTTTTTAAAGAGAAGGCTGCAGAAACTCTAATCTCTGAGTTAGCAGCTCGCGTGGACCATGTTTAAGGTGGAAGGTTGGTGTGGGTGCGGTCCGTGCGAGGTCTAGAAGCGCCTAGTGACCGCGCTGCGAAACTACAGCCCAATGGTCCCATGTGTGAATCTTGGCATCGCCTGGCCCTGCAGAGTCAGCGCTTTGCAGCAAGTGGGCTGGGCCTGGATTAGCCAGCAATAGCGCAACGTAGGCAAAAATCTCCCATTCATTCAAATCCACTCAGTTTCAATTACATTTTTTTTCTGTGTAACACTGTTTTTATTCTCCCTCCTATTGCCATTGGCAAATATGACGATGCTTCTGGGCCACTAGAATTTAACTGCTAAGCAAATCTTCAATTAATTTAATTCCAGCCATTTTTATTCATTACTTTTTATTCAAACGGACTTGATAAGTAGTGAGACATTTGTATGAATCATTTTTTTTTAACTCTAACAGAACATTGGTATTGGATATTGCAAACATTTTTTTTTAAAAGCTTCCAATTTAGAAAAAAAGAACTGCAGCTGCTGGTTTATGCCAAAGGTAGACACAAGTGCTGGAGTAACTCAGCGGGTCAGGCAGCATCTCTGGAGATAAAGGATGGGCGATGTTTTGGGTTGGGACCCTTCATCAGTCTTCATTCCAGACATCACCTATCCTTTTTCTCTGGAGAAGCTGCCTGACCCGCTGAGTTACTCCAGCACTTTGTGTCTATTTATTGAAACAATTCAATGATGAATATAATCATTTTGCTTGTGATATTATAGATGCACAAGATTCTTTGAAACTTAAGCCTGGCATACCTCCCCCTGATGAGTGTGCCATTACTTACAAGAAAGTTTCCCATTTCGGTGATTCTTTCTGGTATGCGTTCTCAGCATGAGCAAATTGTCTATTTAGTTTAGGGATTCAGCATGGAAACATGCCCTTCAGCCCACTGAATCCATGCTGACAATAGATCACCCGTTCACACTAGCTCTGTTATCCCATTTCTACAAACTAGGGGGAAATTTACAGAGGCTAATTAACTTACAAACCTGCACATCTTTGGGATGTGGGAGGAAACTCATGTGGTGTCACAGGGATAACATGCAAACTCCACACAGACAGCCCCTGAGGTTTGAATCGAACCTGTGTCTCTTAAGCTATGAGACAACAGCTGTACATGCTGTGCCACTGTGCTGACCAACAATGACTGCACTTCACAAATATTTCAGTAGCAATAAATTCGAATCTCTTTGTTTAATTCCATTTGGCAGAAGACACAAAATAGTCATTTTAGAGCCGTTATGTTTTCTATCCCATTTCTACAGATTATGGTCACATTTTTTTTAATGCAATCACATTTGGAACTGGAAATCCCCCAATATCAAACCAGTTCATCAATTTGCTTTTAAGTTGTTAAGAAAATACCTGTTAGTTGTGTTCAATAATTGTGCATATCAGATATGTTACAGTTGGACACTATCCACATATGAAACTCAAGAATTAATATCGGGCAAAACAGTCATGATCGGTTTTATTTCCAAAAATATCCTGATAGTGAAATGTGGAATCTTACTGTGCTTCTAGTTTGCTGTGAACATTGATATTTAAAATAAAGCAGGTTGAAAAGAAAATCATATGGTTAAGATAGTAATTTCATGACATCCAAAGGTCTTCCTCTTTGACTGAAGCAAACTGAAGGATTCTAAACCGCTGCATGGATGCAGTTCATCATAATGTACTCACAGAAATATACTTCTAGAGTGATCTAGTCCATTTTATTGTAAAAAATAACTTGAGCTAACTAAAATGGGAATCATCAGTTTTGTTTTCAGTGTTGAATAAATTGCTAAATCCATTTACTCGAGTAATAATACTAAGTTTTGGCACAACTTAAATCAGTTTTTTTTTTTTAAGTAGCCTTTTCTTGATAATTTGTTCAAGAATAGGTACTGGTTAAAATAGCCCAAATTACAGAGGGGTTAAGATTTGCTTAATTTTCTTTCTAAGTGTGAAGAAATAATGTCGTGATATTTCAATACTCAAAGTTTTCTAGTATGGCAGCTAGTTTGCTCTTGTCATAAGCTTTGCGTGAACAATTATCCCTGCTGTTCTTGGTTATAGTTTGTTACTAAGCGTGCTGAGCTGCTTCTCATTTGAATGCTAGAAGCTTTTGCATACCATTCTGCAGAATGGGTGGGAGGTGGGATGACTGCCACTGTAGGAGGTGGACATGAGAATCTACTGTGACCTTTAAAGCAGAGGTGTATTTGCAACGGCTTTGGAATAGCAATTGTTCACACGAACAAGGGGATTTCAGAATGTGGAAAAAAGCTATGGGAGGAAAACAACTCAGATGTTTTTGGAGATTTCTAGAAAATAACCCTTCTCTTCCAAACGAAAGCAAACCTAAATGTTTCCAATATTCTGCAATTTTTATTTTACACATGCTACAAAGCACGCCTCCCTGTATCTGTAACATTTGGTATTTAGAACTTATTGCCCGCTTCAGGAAACTATGATTGCTGGCAATGGACTCTGAATCCAAAGCTTTAATTTGCAATTCACTGGTCACCTTTTTGAGCCACAGTTGCAAAAATGCCAGTGAAGTATGTTATGTAGGTTCATTAACCCTCTGTAAATTGCCCAAGGTGTGTAGGGAGTGGATGAGAAAGTAGGATAACATAGACCTGGAGTGAATGGGTGATCAATGGTCAGCGTGGACTGAAGAGCCTGTCTCCATGCTATCTGTTTAACGTAAGTTCAATTAGTGGTTTAACAAAGAACAGAATAAAGTCCATATATTATTTGGTCACCCTCTTATCTTAATTAAACCAACAAAATTCAATCGATACTTTATGCTGACTTTAAAAAAAAAAATGTCTTCGCATTTCTGTAACTCAAATGATAAACACAAGATGCCAAACGGTTGGCTAAATATATCTGTTTGTTTCTGACAGTGACATCATTTAGCCATACGTATCTAAATTCTGCCATATCAGTCAACAAACTTGGGCTAAAGCACAACCCAACAACTATGCATAAAATGAAATCTTAATCCTTTTTAACTAGTATCAGAGTATCGAGAAAATTGCTGAAAAAAGAAATGAGGTATAGATTAAAGGAATAGATTTGATAGATGCACAGAGTCACTAGCCCAGAGTAGGGCAATCGAGAACCAGAGGACATAGGATTAAGGTGAGAGGGGACAGATTTAATAGGAATCTGAAGGGTAACTTATTTACACAGATGGTGATGAGTGTATGGAACGAGCTGCCGGAGGAGGTAGTTGAGGCAGCTACCATTGCACTATTTAGACAGGTACACGGATAGGACAGGTTTAGAGGGATATGGGCAAATGCAGACAGTTGGGACTAGTGTGGATGGGGCATGTGGATTGGTGTGGGCAAGTTGGGCCGAAGTTGGGCTGTTTCCACACTATGACTCCAGGTAGGAAACTAGCAACAGTTTCCATAAACTAATCCCTCTAGTCTTCATCCACAATATACAGAGCACAAACTTTGAATCCCAAGGAAAATAGAGATAATGGGGGTAGGGAGATAAGTTTATTTTGTGATCTGGCACCCCAATACTACTGATGTGGATATAGTATGTTAGTTTTTTTTTTTTTTCAGAAGACAGTGGAAGCAGAGATGTATATTACTTTTAGGTAGAGTTAGATAAGTTTTATGTCAGAGTCAGTGGAATGTTATGGTAGTGGGGGTAGGAATGTGGAGTTCATGTCACAATCAAATCTGCGGTGATCTTACTGAATAGTGGAACGGGCACATGGGACTGACTGGCATGTTCCCGATTGGAAAGTTAAGTTTCAATTTTCCAAAACTCTTGAATAGTGCATTACCGCAGCCGGCGACGCAGAAACAAGGAATCACAGATGCTGGTTTACAGCGAAAGCCACAAAATATTGAACCAACTCAGCGGGTCAGGCAGCATCTCCGGAGAACATGGACATCAAGAACATGACTCCACATTCCTGTCTATCCATGTTCTCCTGCGATGCTGCCTGACCCGCTGAGTAATGCCCCTGTCCCACTTAGGACACCTGAGTGGAAACCTCTGGAGACTTTGCGCCCCACCCAAGGTTTCTGTGCAGTTCCCGGAGGTTGCAGGAGGTTGCAGGTAGTGGAAGTAGGTAGGGAGACTGACAAAAACTTCTGGGAACCGCACGGAAACCTTGGGTGGGGCGCAAAGTCTCCAGAGGTTTCCGTTCAGGTTTCCTAAGTGGGACAGGGGCATAACTCCAGCACTTAGTGTCTTTTTTATAGATATTTATCCACCTTCTTAGATTTTGTTTCTACTTTGTAGAGTTGTGAAGCTACCAGGAATGCCGCAATGCTCATTCATTGCTTGCTAACACTTTTCCTCTTGGCTTGTATTTACAGAATGGCTGCAAGCTGTTCAGGCGATGATGATCTTGTCCATCATCTTCTGCTTCCTGTCGGTGATTCTGTTTTTCTGCCAGCTATTTGCACTTCAGAAAGGAGGTCGCTTTTACATCACTGGAGTCTTTCAGCTGCTGGCAGGTAAGCCTAAATAATTAGTATTTGTATTTCCACTGTGCCCATGGATAAATCAAGCAGCAATTTCATTGCAGGAAGGAGACGTTTTTCCCATTGCATTAAATAATGAGCATGGTGTCTGGAGTAGTTTTTATGGGCTGTATATTATGAAGATTAATGTGCACAAATCGCTCACCCAGCATTCCAAATGCATTATCCCTGTTTCCTTCCACTTGGCTAAATATTGTTTTTAGTTTGGAGATACAGTGAGAAAACAGGCCCTTCGGCCCACCAAGTCTGCACCGACCAGTGATCCCCGCACATTAACATTATCCTACACACACTAGGGACACACTTTATATTTGTACCAAGCCGATTACCTGTAAGGGTGAAAATCACAGATCTCTGAGAAAACCCATGCGGTCACATGGAGAACGTAAAAACCTTGTACAGACAGCACCCGCAGTCAGGATTGACCGTGGGTCTCGGGCGCTGAATATTCGCTAACAGATGAAAAATACCTTCTTGTGCATGGAGTTGGGCTCATAATAAAACGGAGGTTATCGACCACTGACGTCCATTGCATTTACTGAGGGAGCGATCACTCCAGGGCCAGGAGATGTCTTGCACAGGTGATCGCACCAGCAGCTTGGGGGTGGGGGGGTAGTGAGCTGGGAATGTGCTCAGCGCTTTGAATACTTGCAGCTGATACTCTGATATACTCTGAGCTTAGTTAACTAGTATGCAAACACAGTTATGTGAGCTTAGAGATTCATTTGCGTGGCACATAATGGGTTTCGGAGCGGTGGTCATGTCTATGCACGGTGCATGCTGGAGTGAAGTCATCAGCCCTGGAACATCACACCTTCGAAAAAGAAACGGTTCACGGTGTAGACAAGGACACAACCACTAATGGAAGGAAACACCCCTTTAAGAGATGGACCTCATCTGACCATGGTTCTGGCATCTGCTATGGAAAACTAACTTGGGTTCCGCTCCACTACTCTAAGGATGGATTCTTTGGATGTCACGTGAGACCTTCCAATTTTTACGATGGGCTATAGGACCATTTTGATCTTCTCTTTGGATATTCACCTCTGCGTCAAGATGTCCATCCAAGCATTGGAGAAGCAGGATACTGGTTTCCAGCTGCTTCCTTGAACACTCAACGTTGGGTCACACAGTGGGGCCTCGTTACTTTCATCAATGGCCGCACTGAGGACCTCTGCTTCTCCAGCCGAGAACTGACGTTGAGGAGGTAAGTTAACGCTGTGCATGTGACTCCGGAAACTGCAAACAGTCAGAAGCGGAGCAGTGCAGTGAGCCTGTGGATGGCATCAGCTCCATGCATGATGCCTCAAATCATATCTCAGCAGCCCTGATAACTGCTGGAGAAGGGCCCCTCTACAGCAGTGTGGCTTCAGTGTTTATAGAGATACAGCACAGAAACAGGCCCTTCTTTCCGCTGAGCCATCGATGACCAGTAATCACCGCTGAACACTAGCCCTACCTTCCTCACTAGAGACAATTTACAAAAGCCAATTAACCTACAAACCTGTACATCTTTGGGATGCGGGAAGAAACTGGAGCATCAGGGAAAACGAATGCAGTCGCGGGAGAACGTACAAACTCCATAAAGACAGCACCTGTAGTCAGGATTGAACCTGGTTATTTGGTCCTGTAAGGCAGCAACTCTACCATTGTGCCGCCCTATTGCTGTGCAAGTTCTAGCCCACGGCCCCTCCATGCCTACGTGGGAAGCCTGCCACAGAAACAAGACGCCCTTGACAGATTGTGCCTGATGGGAAAGCAGTAATAATATTTCTCGTGATGTGTAAGAAGAAACTACAGATGTTGGTTTAAACCGAAGATAGATACAAAAAGCTGGAGTAACTCAGCGGAACAGGCAGCATCTCTGGAGAGAAGGGTGATGTTTCAGGTCGAAACCCTTCTTCAGACTGGTTATGGATAAGGGAAACGAGAGATATAGACGGTGATGTGGAGAGATAAAGAACGATGAATGAAAGATACACAAAAAAGTAACGATGATATAGGAAACAGGCCATTGTTAGCTGTTTGTTGGGTGAAAATGAGAAGCTGGTGCAACTTGGCTGGGGGAGGTATAGAGAGAGAGAGAGAGAGAGAGAGGGAATGTCGGGGCTAGCTGAAGTGAGTGAAATCAATAATCATACCACTGGACTCTTAGCTGCCCAAGCGAAATATGAGATGCTGTTCTTCCAATTTGTGTTTAGCCTCACTCTGACAATGGAGGAAACCTAGGACAGGAAGTTCTGTGTAGGAATGGGAAGGAGATTTAAAGTGTCCAGCAACTGGGAGATCAGGTTGGTTCAGATGGGCTGAGCGAAGTTGTTCTGTGAAACGATTGCCCAGTTTGCGTTTGGTCTCGCCGATGTAAGAATCCACATCTTGAACAACGGATACAGTAGATGAGGTTGGAAGAGGTGCAAGTGAACCTCTGCCTAACCTGAAAGAACTGACTGGGTTCCTGGACATAGTCAAGGAAGAAGGTATAGCGGCAGGTGTTGCATCTTCTGCAGTTGCAGGGGAAGGAACCTGGGGAGGAGGTGGTCTGGAGGGGAAGGGATGAGTTAACCAGGGAGTTGTGGAGGGAACGGTCTCTGCCGAAGACGGAAAGGGGTGGAGATGAGAAAATGTGGCTAGTGGTGGCATCACGTTGGAGGTGGCAGAAATTTCAGAGGATTGTGTGTTGTATGCGACGGCTGATGGGGTGGAAGGTAAGGACTAGGGGGACTCTGTCTCTGTTGCGGCGAAGGGGAGCAAGGGCGGAGCTGCGGGGTACTGAGGAGACGCGTGAGGGCCTCATCTATGATGGGAGAGGGGAACCCCTGTTCCCTAAAGAATGAGGACATCTTGGATGTCCTAGTATGGAACACGTCATCTTGGGTGCAGATGCGGCATAGACGGAGGAATTGGGAGTAGGGGATAGAGTCTTTGCAGGAAGCAGGGTGGGAAGACGTGTGGTTGAGATAGTTGTGGGAGTCGGTGGGTTTGTAATAGACGTCAGTCAATAGTCTATTTCCTGTGATGCACTGTGAGATCAAGAAAGGGGAGGGAGGTGTCGGAGATGGTCCCAGTTTCTCGTTGTATATTTTCACACCGATTTCTACTAAAGGGAATGCACCTGAAAATGACAAATTCAAAACTAAGCTAATTTAACACTGATGTCTTTATCAGATTAATAAAATTTGGTTTTGACAGCTTTAATTGAAGCTTTGTATTTAAAAAATGTCTACAGTGCCCTCCATAATGTTTGGGACAAAGACCCATCATTTATTTATTTCCCTCTGTACACCACAATTTGAGATTTGTAATAGAAAAAAAATCACATGTGGTTAAGGTGCACTTTGTCATATTTTAATAAAGGTCATTTTTACACATTTTGGTTTCATCATTTGGAAATTACAGCTATGTTTATACATAGTCCCCCCAAAACCCCAAACCCCCCACCACATTTCATGGCACCATAATGTTTGGGACACATGGCTGCACAGATGTTTTGTAATTGCTCAGGTGTGTTTAATTGCCTCCTTAATGCAGGTATAAGAGAGCTCTCAGTACCTAGTCTTTCTTCCAGTCTCTCTGTCAACTTTGGAAACTTTTATTGCTGTTTATCAACATGAGGACCAAAGTTGTGCCAATGAAAGCCAAAGAAGCCATTATGAGACTGAGAAACAAGAATAAAACTGTTAGAGACATCAGCCAAACCTTAGGCTTACCAAAATCAACTGTTTGGAACATCATTAAGAAGAAAGAGAGCACTGGTGAGCTTACTAATCGCAAAGGGACTGGCAGGCCAAGGAAGACCTCCACAGCTGATGACAGAAGAATTCTCTCTGTAATAAAGAAAAATCCCCAAACACCTGTCCGACAGATCAGAAACACTCTTCATGAGTCAGGTGTGGATTTGTCAATGACCACTGTCTGCAGAAGACTTCATGAACAGAAATACAGAGGCTACACTGCAAGATGCAAACTACTGGTTAGCTGCAAAAATAGGATGGCCAGGTTACAGTTAGTCAAGAAGCACTTAAAAGAGCAACAACAGTTCTGGAAAAAGGTCTTGTGGACAGATGGGATGAGGATTAACATATCAGATTGATGGCAAGAGAAAAGCATGGAGGAGAGAAGGAACTGCCCAATACCACCTCATCTGTGAAACACGGTGGTGGGGGTGTTATGGCCTGGACATGTATGGCTGCTGGAGGTAATGGCTCACTTATCTTCATTGATGATATAACTGCTGGTGGTAGTAATATAATGAATTATTAAGTGTATAGACATCCTATCTGCTCAAGTTCAAAGAAATGTCTCAAAACTCATTGGCCGACGGTTCATTCTACAGCAAGACAATGATCCCAAACATACTGTTAAAGCAACAAAGGAGTTTTTCAAAGCTAAAAAATTGTCAGTTTTTGAGTGGCCAAGTCAACCACCCGATCTGAACCTAATTGAGCATGCCTTTTATATGCTGAAGAGAAGTCTGAAGGGGACTAGCCCCCAAAACAAGCATAAGCTAAAGATGGCTGCAATACAGGCCTGGCAGAGCATCACCAGAGAAGACACCCAGCAACTGGTGATGTCCATGAATCGCAGACTTCAAGCAGTCATTGCATGCGAAGGATATGCAACAAAATACTAAACATGACTACCTTCATTTATATGACATTGCTGTGTTCCAAACATTATGGTGCCCTGAAATGGGAGTGACTATGTATAAACATTTTTAAACCTGTGCCCTCTAGTTTTAGACCCCATACATTAAGAAAATAGTTTGTGGCTATTCACCTTATTTATGGCCCACTGTTAGGTCACCCCTCGGCATCCTTTGGGAAAATAACTAGCCTCTCCTCGCTCAAAATTTTCAGGCTTAATAACTTCCTCATAAATCATTTTTGCATCCTTTCCAGCTTAATGACATCCTTCCTATAGCTGGCCACCCAGAGCTACACACAGTGCTAACAGTGTGGTCCCACCAATGACTTGGGCAACATAACATTCCAATTCCTGCACTCAATGACCTGACTAATAAAGGCAAACATGACAAACCACCTCTTCGCCACCTTATCCACCCTTGTTGGCGCTTTCATGAAACTATGTACCTACACCCCTCGGTCTCTCTCTTCCACTACACTCCCCAGGACCCTAATATTTACAGTGCATGTCCTGCCCTGGTTTGAGTCACCAAAATGCAACCTGTCGCATTTAACCCAAATTAAACACCATCTGCCATTCCTCTGCCCATTGGCCTGGTTCGATCAGGATCCCATTGTAATGTTAGATCCAGAAACCTTCCTCATCGTCCACCACACCTCAAACTTTAGTGTCATCGGCAAACTTACCAACCTAAGCCACCTACATTCACAACCAAATCATTAACATAAACACCGAACAATTGTCGCAGTAGTGAAACCTGTGGCACACCACTTGTTATAAGCCTCCAGACTAAAAACACCACTCTGCCACCTTCCCTTACCTCCTACCTCCAAGCCAATTTTAAATCCAACTGGCTAGCTCGTCCTGGATCCCATGTGACCTCACTTCACTGGTCGACTACTTCCAGCGTTTCTGTTTTGTTTAAGTCTAGCCAATAGTCATGCTGCTAAAACTAGGTCAAAACACTTGGTTAAAAAGAATTCGACATGCCCGCCAACTAATGGTGATTCTATTCATAGCACATTCTCGACATATTGAAATACCTCCATCTACAGGTCCCCACAACTTCAATTTCATTGCAATATTTCCTATTTCAACATTAAGCAAACTAAGTCTGCAATATTCAAGAATGCGTCAATTGTTAAAAATTTGACAGCATGAATTTTTCAGAAGGCATCAACAATGTTTCTCCGTCCCACCCCATCCTCTCGCTCCAAATGTGCAGCCAAGCCTATCCATGCCAACAGACATAGAGTATAATATTTAAATAAAATCTATACGCATTGTACTGGAACACAAAAATGTCAATAAACTATTTTCAGCTCATGTCCTATCAAAGCCCTTGTACTATTCTGGGATTTAAAACTTCAGGAATCTGATCTGCAGCAATTCCTCATTACATTTGTCTGTCAAGTTACTTCATGCTAATTCCACATCACATAGCACCAGTCATATGATGATTGATTTTGAGTTTACTGTGGGGCGAATGATTCCTACAGTGTGTGATTATCCTTGTATTGTGTGCAGTGAGAGCTCATTCTCACCGGCTCTACAATGGACAATCATATATACTCATGTTACGTATTGCAGGAATAGACTCTATTCGGATATGGGTTATCAATTATTTTTGTTTAATATGTTACCTATAAGTTGTGTTTACAGCCCTGTTATGCCGCAAGTAAGAATTTTGTTCCATTTTCGGTACATACAACAATTAAACACTTTTTGATTCTTGACTTTTTTGATTGGGTCAAATTCTTTTTTGGGCAGAATGGTGGTGGGGTGTGAAGGGGAGGAGAAGCATGTAGTAGTGCAGGTGGGGTACAAGGGAGGCAAGGAGGGGGGGGAGAGAGAAGGGTGGTTTGGAGGAGAAAAGAGGGTGGGGTTGTGCGAGGTTAACTAAGATTGGAGAATTTATTATTCAAACTGTTGGGTTGTACGCTACCCAAGCTACCTCCAGTTTGCGTGGGGACTCATTTATCATCTTATCCTTTCGCTACCATGAACCGGTTTGAAGGCACGTTGTTGTAAACAAAGTTGTTGCCATTCTTTGTTGAGAACTTCCACCAAAGTTCATTGACATATTATTATTTTTAGTGGGGCAGAATGTAAAATCACATCAAAGTAGATTATCGTCAGGATTGACTTGTTAGACTTTACTTTAGACTTTTGAGGTCCAGTGCGGAAACAGGCCTTTCGGCCCATCGAGTCCATGCTGACCAGTGATCACACTATATATTAGCACTGTCCTACACACTAGGTATGGATGACGTTTTGGGTCGAGACCCTTCTTCAGTCGGGAGGGGTGATACAGAGATAAGGAAGTTTAATGTGTGGGAACGAGCCATCTAATGGGATGGAGATCAAAGAAAATGTAGAATAGATCGTTGTTAGCTAGAAGGTAACAGCAAAGCCTCTCCCCTCTGGAGAGTTTTTCTATACGGATTTAGCCGGCTGCTTTTGTTAAAGGTTTTTTTTCCTGAGTTGTTGACGATATCTACGGGTGGCTGATTTCAATTGATTGAATTATTTTTGAACATGGTAATACATGTTTTTAACCGAGAGGATTTTGTAAAATGCTGTGAGTGCCATTGTGCATCTGCCTCTCTGACTTACAGGGAAATACATTCTTGAACTTGCTTGTGGCTTCAGTTTTCATATCTATTCAGTGGGCTTGGATAACAACATATGATTTGTAACATGATAAGACATCCAAGGAATTCCACAAGAATATCAAAGAAAATAATGGCAACATGAAAAAGATTCTAGGTCGTGGATATTACAAAGATTCTAACAAATAAAAACATGTGGTATTTATGATCAAATTTATGTTTCACCAAATTATGGATACAAACTCCATTTCTTGTATGAAAATCATAATGAATATGAGAAAGAAGATTTTTTTTTAAAGCAAAATGAATACTTTGAAGAAGGGTCCCGACCTGAAGCGTCACCTATCCATGTTCTCTGGAGATGCTGCTTGACCCGCTGAATTATTCCAGCACTTTTTTGTAAACTAAGAAGATTGGTCTGTAGAATCACACAGAACCCAGTCATGTTGTTAAACACATCTCAAATACATGCGGGTCGGTAGGATAATTAGCTGCTGTAAATTGTCTGTAATGTGCCGTTTTTAAAAACTTTTTTTTGTTTCTTCATTCCGGGAGACAAACAGCGGTAGAATTATTAATTCACTTCTTCCTCCCCAAGTATCAATTTAAGGGTGTTCCTATTTAAAATAACCAAACTAATGTCTAAGCACAGCTTGAGGTTATAAAATATTCTGCCGTACTTTATTCTCAACTTGGTAGAAGCAAAAGGATGCAAAGTACTAGCGTAACTCTGTGGGCCAGGCAGCATCACTCGAGAACATGCATAAGTGACATTTTGAGTTGTGACCTTTCTTCAGATTTTTTTCAGAAGCAAACTAGGTTTCAGTCATCTGAGGATCGTCAGAGGCTCAATTACTTAAAGATCTCTCAAAAGTACCTGTGTGGACCCATTAGGACCAGCAAAGTGAAGTTAACATCTTTGAGGGAACAGATAGTGTAGAAAAGGAGTATACGACGTTTCGGGTCAAGACCCTTCAGAGTTTCTCCAGCATTTTTGTCTACCTTCGATTTTTCCAGCATCTGCAGTTCCTTCTTAAACAGATAGTGTAGAATGTGATCCCGTAAAATTAGCCAATTTTGGTTTGTAATAATAATTTAATCAAAACCAAACCCTTGTCTACATCGGACTCTCGGTCCTGAGTTCGCTTTTTAAGCAGATTAGTAATCACGATAGATTGAGCTGTACATTCTTGTTAAAGCAGAGATCGTCAAGTCTCCGTTCAGACTTCTGAATTTTCACAAGATTTGCCTTGTGGGCATTTTGCTAGAAACCTCAGCGTATCTGCCAAAGAATTGTGAATAAAGGACTAAAGTCTTATGTTCATGACTGCTTACGAGGAATATTTCTGTTTTTACTCTTAAATGCTATTGGTCTTAGCTTTTCTTTAGGACGGACTTGCATTCCTTGATGGAACTGATGGAATATGATAGATTTTATGTTACAAAGCAGAGTTCTTACTATATTTAGTCTATAACACTGTTTATTCCCAGTCATGCTGTCTCCAATTTGCATTGATTGGGTTAGACCAGATGACAAATTGTAAACTCACAGTTAAAATAAGATTAAGCTGCTGTGTCTGTGAAATGCATAGGTTGTGGGACATGTAAATCAGGCCAGACTATTAAATTGATACCTATTTACACCAATCTAATTTTTTTTATTCCCGCGTTTTCCTTATTTTCCACTCCTCAGCTATACACGGGGTGCAATGAACCTACCAGCCAGCATGTCTTTGGGATGTGGGAATAAATCAGTGCATATGGAGGAAACCCATGAGAACTTGTGTACAAAATCATGAGAGGAATAGATCAGGTAGATGGGTCTGAGCTACAGGGAGTGGTTGAGCAGGCTAGGATTATTATCCTTGGAGCGCATACCTATTGGATGAGGGGTGATCTTATAGAAGAGCACAAAATTGATTGATTCTGACCTCTGCTGCTGTCCATATGGAGTTTGCACGTTTTGACTTCTGAAAATGGGACATCGTGGAACTAGTGTTGTCGGTGGTCGACGTGGAACTGGTGGGCCTAAGGTCCTGTTACCATGCTGAATCTCTAAGTAAATCCAGTAATTTCTTGTATCCTGTATCTTGTGTCCTGCTTGGTTTAAGTAAATTAATGAGCACTTGGACGTCACTCCATTTTAATCCAAAGGTAAAAATAACTTTACAAACAAAAGCTCTGTTCTTTTGCAGGCATTTGTGTAATGAGTGGAGCTGCGATATACACAGTGCAATACCCGCACATCCATGGGGAGCGCTATGATGGGAGCTATGGATTTTCCTACATCTTGGCATGGATTGCCTTTCCCTTGGCTCTTTGCAGTGGAATTATCTACATCATTCTAAGAAAACGTGAATGAGCTACCATAGATCACCACAATCCGTATGATGCCATCTTTAGAGGAATAAAAGAAACATTACTGTTTTAATTTGAAGATGTATATAGTATCTATGGTTTAAAACCTATTTATAACACTTTTTACATATATGTACATAGTATTGTTTGCTTTTTTGACAGAAGCTGTGTTTTGCAAGCTAATTAAGTGCCTACAGAACATTCATTTTTAACAGTTTACGATTAAAAAAATATTTTGCTGAAGCCAAATTCTGCAACAAAATTTTATTTTGAATAGAATATGTTAACCAAAGCGCATGTAAAATTATAGCTAGTAAGCTGTTTTTTAATAAAAGTGCAGCTTGTATAAATACATTGCTAATAGCTGACAAGTTTGAATAGTTTACTCATGTAGATACAGAACTTAAAGTTTTCAATGGTGCTATGTATTTACCATTCCTTGTCATAACCTTTAGCCATCTCACTGGAGAAATACTATTTACAAGAAGGTAAAATAAATGCTTTAATCCGACAGGATTTACTTTGTCTAACTATTTCTGTATGGAAGGAGTTTTTTTTTCTCTAGTGTTAATGTGAAGTTTTGAAAGTTAATACAAGTTAGGGGCAGCATCATCCGGACAGGTGTGAGGGGTGATTTGAGTGCCCACCATAAGATGCTGTCTGCAGCTTAATGAGGCTTCAATTATGAGGGATGTTTTGAATGCCCACCTTAATCCTTCCTTCACTCCAGTTTTAACAAGGCTTCAGATGCGCGTCCAAGGGCTGCAGTCAATGAGTTTTGATGCGTGGCCTTACCCGATTCACACCTATTCCGTCTCCTTCCTGAGTCTCTTTAACAGCGACCAGACTTTCCCTTCTGAGTCTCATTTATCGGCGTGTGAAAGTATAATGCTTCAAGTGCAGCTATTAGCAGTCGTCGTTTCTTTGCCGTCTGAGGTCCAGAGGACAGCATGCAATACTGACGGTGTTTGCGGCAGTTCTGTGCCCTTGGTGGAAGTAATGGGCAGTGGACAGAAGCAAATCAGTGTGCTGGGTGCATGATTTCACCATCACACTGCAGCCTGTCCAACACCAGTCAAAAGCCAGTGTCCCAGATCTAGTTTCTTTTTAATTTCCTAAATGCAAGAGGCATTGCCTGACTGTATTGTCAGATGTTACTTAATTTCATTATAATATAGCAGAAGATATCAGATAACTTGGTGCAGATAGGCTTTGTTCTTTAAATGCTCAGAGAATGCTATAAATGTATTGAAAATCTTAGTGTGCTGCAGTCATTGCAAATATATTGTCTGGAAATAACGTAAACTACAGTTTGCTGGAAATATGAAACAAAATGCTAATATTTCACTGTACTGACAAGTGTTCTGCTACTGAACAGTGACACGAGTTTTGCAATTGCTAAAGGGGACCACGAATAGAAAACTGTAGTGAAAGCAAATGGGAAATTAAAAAGTAATGGGGAGCAAAATAGAATTAATTGCATGCTCGGAGAGGCAAGATGCATTTTTTTTTTCGATCACAAGGATCGTTTTAACATGAAACATTGTACCATGCCACAGCAACAGTGAATTGAAAGAAAACACCATTGTCTAAATTCGCTCATTATTTGCGTTATCGTCTTCTGAACTGTGGGCTCCAGGTCAACATTTAAAGTAAAAGGTTTTCACAAATTAGTCATCAGGTTACATATATTGCAGTCAGTTGCTCTGAAGCTGATACAAGTTTACTAACTTTATTTTGCATTATCATCTGACAGAGCCATTAGCATTGCCCTTCAGGGATTAAAAAAGCTTCATATTTATTTATTTTTAAAACTTTTTTTCCAAAGTGATGTTGGCAAAATTAAAAATAAGATTTAACTATTTTATCAGCGGTCTAAAATTGTTGTTGACTTTGAGACAAGCTTACACAATGATACGTGGACCTTTTTGGAGATTGTGGGGGTGATCAGTGTGAAATGATGTGTTAGCTTTTCTGTTTTAAAGCTGCAGAATCTCAAGGTGACATTGATCATAAGGTCATCATTGATAGGAGTAGAATTAGGCCATTCGGCCCATCAAGATTACTCCGCCATTCAATCATGGCTGATCTATCTCTCCATCCCAACCCAATTCTCCTGCCTTCTCCCCATAACCCTTGACACCTCTGTCAATATGATCATTTCATATCAACAGTTGGCATCTTAAGACGGGGAAGTAAAATACAATGTCCTGTTCAAAGTGGAAGCTATAATGGTCTCTGAACGAAACCTAAATTTAACAATGGAAAAGAAGCCTTGTGTGGATGTTCTATAGATATACCTGCTCTGCATCACAATGCATCTCTGTTTAAGATGGATGTAGCTACATTAAGTGCAGGTATCATGACATCAGTACATCAGTGTAAAATCAGTTGCAGCAATGGGATCTCAAAAGATTGAACAAATGTGTTTTCAAATGTTTATTTTATTTTTTTCTCCTTCATTTGCTCCATTGAAATTTTACAAAAAAAAACACGAGGTTTAAGAGGCTGGAGTTTACTCTTATGGTTGAGTACTTCTCCAAATTGTCGAATTTAGGTAAGAACATTTAATTCCAAAACGGCAAGATGCTGTACTTGGTGGCTGGGTAATATAGTTTGTCGCTAAGAGATAATTTGTGGGTCACTGCAGCTTTAAGCAAGGTGTTTATTACTGTATAGCACCAGAGATAAAACTATACTCATCAGTGTGGTTCACAACCACAGTCCTACACCAAAGGTAACCACTGTTTTGAAAACGTTTGGAGGAATAAACAAAACCTTGGCACTACTCAAAATAAAAGGAAATGTTGTACTTGTGGCTGTACAGTCCTTTGAAGGAATAAAGAGTGAATAGTTTGCTAAATTTATTATCCCTTTGGAAATCTGTTCTTGTTTACATAGTACAGTATAATGAAATATGACATAGTTCTTATCCTGTGTGCACATATGCAGAGTTCCTTATGCAGCTTCAGTAAAGTTCAGTGGGGAGGGGTGGGTGGGCCGGGGTGGGTTGTTGTTTTTGATGTTTGCTAACAGAAAATGCCTTATTGCATATAAGTGCAGTCATGTGTTTGATGTACTTGAATAATGATGAAAATAAATAATACTAGCTTATCTGTGCAACAAATTGTCCTTTGTTTCTCTGCCATCAACTGTTCAGACATGCTCACGATTTTTTAAATAATGCTTTCTACATTCCTTGTGGTCTGTTTTATTTTCCTTGGATTTGATTGCTAGTCAAGAGTTGTACAGCACAAAAACGGGCCCTTCAGCCCAACTTATCTATGCCAACCAAGATGCTCCGTCGACGTTATTCCCAACTGCCCAAGTCTGGCTCGTATCTAAACCTTTCCTATCCATGTATCTGTCCAAATGTCTATAGTACCTGCCTCAACAACGTCCTCTGGCAGCTCGTTCCTTATACCCACCACTCTCTGTGTAAAATAACATTGCTCCTTGGTGCCGATTAAATTTTTCCTAGGCTCGTTCTATGTAAGCACAAAGTCATCTTCTGACCTGACACAATATATAGCCTTCAAGTCTTAACAACGAATTCACCACTTTGGATAATTAGCTTTGGGCCCCACATCGATGGTTTGCATTTTTTTAGTCCCTTCTGCCAATTTCAGATTTGCCTCTTATTTGCATTCCCTGCAATAGATACCTTTAGTTATTCAATGATCCTTGCTGTGTTCAGCCAACACCTCCACGACATGTCCATGAACAAACTGCAGATGCTGGTTTATACCGAAGATAAACTGCTGGAGTAACTCAGCGGGACAGGCAGCATCTCTGGGGAAAAGGAATGGGTGACGTTTTGGGTTGAGACAGAAGATTCAGGGGAGAGGGAAATTAGAGGTATGAAAAGGCACAGAACACCACGGGCGGCACCGACGTACCTCTAGTTTCCCGCTCCGATAACTCAAACTGAAGAAACGTTTCAACCCGAAACGCCACCCATTCCTCTCCAGAGATGCTGCCTGACCCGCTGAGTTGCTCCAGCATTCAATCTCTCCTGGTGTCCACATTCCACACCCCCCTTTACCCCCCCCACCCCCCCTGTTTCTCTGTAGTTCAAAATTTGTTTCTAAAACTTTGTTATGGGAAGATGTAAATAAGAGGCAAATAGTTTATTTTTAAACAGTGGATAAGTAAGTGATCCTTCTTGTTCTAGTCCAGAACTTTTCTTTCCTTAGCAGTTGCCGTCATTAGCTTTGTAGAACATAGAACAGTACAGCACAAGAATGAGCCCTTTGGCCCACAATGTCTACACCAACTAAGATGTCGAGACCAATTCTTATCTACCCGCACATAATCCATATCCCTCCAATCCATGCATATCCATATGCCTATGCAAAGGTCCATATCTACCTCAACCACCAACCCCGGCAGGGGGTACTAGGCACTTGCCACCCTCTGAGAGAAAAAAAATAGCCTGCACATCTCCCTTATGAAGAGATGCTTTTTGAAAGAGTACAAGAGAATCAGTTTAAACATGAAAATGACAAAGGATTGGATTTAAAAGTTCCAATCAAGAGGGTTATTACCAATTCATGATTTAATTCAGCTTTGTGTAATGTTCCTCATCAGATTAATCATTGCAAGATGGAGGTGAATTCACATGTCCCTGTCTCCCAGTGACGTACCATTCTATGTTTATAGTCCACACCAGATTGGCTAACTACCTAACCGCAATCATTTCTCCTCACCAGCTTCCACACCGTCAGCACCCTTGCTTCCCCATTAATTCCCGCACTCCTGAGTTGAACAGGAGTGGCTGGATATGGGCTGGAAGATACCTTTAGATTCAGACTTTAGAGATACAACGTGGAAATAGGCCCTTTGGTCAACCGAGGCCACGCTGACCAGCAATCACCCCGTACACCAAACACTATCCTACACACTAAGGACAATTTACAATTTTTTTTACCGCAGCCAATTAACCTACAAACCTGTATGTCTTTGGATTGTGGGAAGAAACTGGAGCACTTGGAGAAAACTCATGAGGTCACAGAGAATGTACGAACTCCGTACAGCCTCACCAGTAGTCAGGATTGAACCCGGCTCTTTGGCTCTCTAAGGCAGCAACTCTACCGCTGCGCCACTGTGCCGACCTTCCTCATACCTAATATAACATTCTACAGGAAACTGCGATCACTACCGATGGCGATGATGCTTTTGAGAAGCCTCCACCAACTCCTGCCATCCAATTTGTCGAGTAGAGGCTTTAGCAATGTTCATTGTCGTTAGTTTAGAGGTTCCAGAACAAACGGTGTAAGGCAAACAGCTCTTGAGGCCAGATATGTGGATACTGCTAATTTGTGATCAAATTATCTACCATTACCTCAAAAAAAATGTTGATGCCACCAATAAAAAAGCATATTAAATTGTCTCAAATAGGATAATCAGGAACAATGTGCAGCACCGCAACGATGCTGATCAAAACACTTCCTGACTCGCCTGGATCTTCTGGTAAGCAGTCAGCCCAAGCCCACACTGCTATGGTTAATGAAACAGGCAGCAGTTATCTTCATCTGTTAACACTTGTTTAATTTAGAGATACAGCATGGAAACAGGCCCCGAGGCCCACGAGTCCGCGCCGACCAATGATCACCCATAAACAGTTATCCCATTATCTGTGTTATCCCAGTTTCACATCCTACGCACCAGAGGCGATTTGCAGAAGCCAATTAACCTACAAACCTGCACATCCTTTGAGTGTGGGAGGTAACCGGTGCAACCGGAGAAAACCCATATGGTCACAGGGAGAACGTATAAACTCCGTACAAGCAGCACCCGAAGTCAGGATCGAATCCGGGTCTCTGGTGCTGTCAGGGCAGCAATTCTATCACTGCGCCATTTGTGAGTTGTTACTTGAAGAGACGTAGCGAGTCAAACCTGAAGTATGAATGTATAAAGTAAGAGCAAGAGAAGGCCGCTCTACCAGTCGATAAGTTTGTATTTAAGAAGGAACTGCAGATGCTGGAAAATCAAAGGTAGACAAAAATGCTGGAGAAACTCAGCGGGTGCAGCAGCATCTATGGAGCGAAGGAAATAGGCAACGTGGAGTGGTGAATCTCTGGAATTCTCTGCCACAGAAGGTAGTTGAGGCCAGTTCATTGGCTATATTTAGGAGGGAGTTAGATGTGGCCTTTGTGGCTAAAGGGATCAGGGGGTATGGAGAGAAGGCAGGTACAGGATACTGAGTTGGATGATCAGCCATGATCATATTGAATGGCGGTACAGGCTCGAAGGGCCGAATGGCCAACTCCTGCACCTATTTTCTATGTTTCTATGTCTATGTTTCTATACTAGTGCGGAGACGGAAGCAGGTTACGGAAACATCCTCGTAAAAATAAAAGTTCTTTGGTAAAAATCTTCTCATTTTCAGAATTAAAATTTATTAACACAAACTGTTCCCCCGCAACGTTGATTACACTGCGAGAGGGATTTACAAAGTCGGGTCGGGTTACTGAAATGGATGGAAAAAAAGGCCCGCGTTCCGCTCCGTTGCGTACTACACGTCAGCCTATTGCATTTAGCAGGAGTGGTCTATCTTGCTCCGCTATAGGATCTTTGGATACAAGGATGCGAACAGTGGAGGTAGTAGGACGTCTAGGGTGGGAGAGGGAGGACAGAGAAGAGGGGAAGGAATACAGGAGTTACTGGTAATTAGCAAAATCAATGTTCATACCACTGGGTTATAAGCTGCTGGAGAGAAATATGAGGTGCTGCTCCTCCAATTTGACCTCACTGACAGCAGAAGTGGCCCAGGACAGAAAGGTAATTTTGGGAATGGAAATGGGAATTAAAATGTTTGGCAACTGTGAGATCTAACTGTGGAAATCAAATTCTATTTATATTTTTCATTGGGTGGTGCAGCTGGTAGAGATGGAGTCTGACAGCACCAGAGACCCAGGTTCAATCCTGACATCGGGTGCTGTCTGTGTGGAGTTGGCGTGAACTCTATTTTAATTCTGACTTTGCTGATAACTTGTTTTAAATGCTGACAAGACAAAGCTCATGCTGTTCACTAAAGCTAAATCAAAGCCCTCGGTCCTCCCTCCTATCACCACTTTGCAGGGCTCTGTGATTGAATCTGTGTCTCAATATAAATATCTGGGAATTATAATTGACGATTCTCTCTCTTTTAAACCTCATATCCAACAACTTGTGAAAAAACTAAAGATAAAATTAGGTTTTTACTTTAGAAACAAATCTTGTTTTTCTTTTGAAGCCAAAAAAAGACTTGTTGCTGCAACGTTTATGTCTGTGTTGGACTATGGTGATGTTTTATATATGAATGCATCTTCAAAATGCCTACAGTCTTTGGACACGGTCTACCATGGAGCACTGAGATTTGTTACTAATTTTAAAACCCTCACGCACCACTGCTCTTTGTATGCTCAAGTTGGATGGTTTGCCCTGTCCACCCGCAGACTCCATCATTGGCATATCCTTATTTATAAGACTATCCTCTGTGTTCTTCCTTCATACCTGCAGAAGTATGTAATTCGAAAAAGCACAGGAACTTATCAGCTCCGCTCTGAGGACTTGTTCTTACTAACTGTACCTAAAGTCCGTACTGAACTGGGGAAAAGGGCATTTAGTTATGCTGCTCCCATCGCATGGAACCAGCTGCAGAATGAACTGAAACTTAAGGAGCTGGTTTCTATAAACAGATTTAAATCCCTTCTTAATGATGTTGAAGCGGGCTCTTCTGTCTGTACATGCTTTGTTTGATGATGTTCTGACTGTGACTCTATTTATATGTTCTCTGTTGTTTTTAAATTATTGTCTGTAACTGTGGAACTGTGCTGCTGCCTGCCTTGGCCAGGACTCTCTTGTAAAAGAGATTTTTAATCTCAATGAGACTTCTCCTGGTTAAATAAAGGTTAAAATGAAAAAAAAAATGATAGTCATAGTCATAGAATTATACAGTGTGGAAACAGGCCCTTTGGCCCAACTTCCCCACACTGACATGGGCCAACGTGCCCCATCTACACTAGTCCCACCTATCTGCAATTGACCCATATCCCTCTAAACCTGTCCTATCCATGTGCCTGTCTAAATGTTTCTTAAACATTGGGATAGTTCCTGCCTCAACTACCTCCTCTGGCAGCTCATTCCATACACTCCCCACCCTTTGTGTGAGAAAATCACCCCTTAGATTCCTATTAAATCTTTTCCCCTTCACCTTAAACCTATGTCCTTTGGTTATCTTTATCCCACTCTGGGCACGAGACTCAGCGTGTCTACCTGATCCATTCCTCTCATGATCTTTCAAAACAACACTCGCAGTTGCATTAAGGATCAAAGGCACCATCAGTATTGGATGCAGTTCAAAAGTCTTGCTAATTATCACTGGGCATTGAGCCAAGGAGGAAAAAGGTTCCACAAGTACTCTGTGCACAGGTGTGGTAGCTGGGTGACTGTAAGACAGGAAACAACTTGTATGGATAGATACAGTTATGTTCTTAGCTACAAATGAACTACGATCCAGTGATTTCAATCAATTTAAGGGACAGCTCACTCAGGGTAGGGTTTGAAGAAGGGTCCCGACCCAAAATGTCACCCATCCTTTTTCTCCAGAGATGCTGAGTGACCTGTTGAGTTACTCCAGCACTTTGTGTTTTTCTTGGTGTGAGGAAGAGTCCCGACCCAAAATGTCACCCATCCTTTTTCTCCAGAGATGCTGAGTGACCTGTTGAGTTACTCCAGCACTTTCTGTCTATCACGGGTAGGTGATTGTCAAATGCAGTCTACCCCATGGTATACACAGACTTTTCAATCTTGCCCGTCTCAAGTCCCAAACTAAGACATCTATGAGCTCCCTCATCGAGTTCCAATACGCAGATGACAATTGTGTTGCAGCTCTCTCAGAAAATCATCTGCAACAGATCCTGACTGCCTTCGACAGTGCATACACAAAACTTGGACTTACCATCAACTCCAAGAACATCTATCTACCAATTGTCACCAACTGAGACAAATCGGAAAGAACCAACAATTCAACTTGGCGAAACAACCCTGGAAAATGTGGATCACTTTCCGTACCTTTGAAGTCACCTCTCCTCCAACATCGACCTTGATGACGAGATCCAACATCGTTTTAAGTGTGCTGGAACAGCTTTTAGACGTTTTTGAACGAGAGTCTTTCAAAATCGTGACATCTGAACAGACACCAGATCCCAATGCTCCTGTATGCATCAGAAGCCTGGACAACATACCAACACCATCTGAAAACACTTGAAAAGTTCCATCAACGATGTCTTCGAAGCAGCTTAAATATCAGCTGGGAAGACAGAAGAACCAACCATGCTGATGAAGCATAAACATCTAGCATCGAAGCCCTCGTCATCAAGAACCAACTAAGATGGGTCGGTCATGTTGTTCGGATGGAAGGCGAGCGTCTACCAAAGCAAACCTTCTACTCCCAGCTTAAAGAAGGCAAACGCAAAAGAAGAGGACAAAAGAAGAGATTCAAAGACGCCTTAAAAACCAGCATGAAGAAATGTGAAATCGACATCGACAATTGGGAAAATAATGCCAAGGACAGGAAACTCTGGCGACACATCATCCAAGAAGGAACAGCGACCTTCGAAGCCAACAGATGCGCAGAATTAGAAGATAAGAGAAGAAAACAGATAGAGAGGCAGCAACAACCAGAGCCCGATCGGTCTGCCATCTGGAATTACCTGTCCTGAATGTCAAAGCCAGGATTGGACTCGTAAGCCACTTGAGAGTCCATAAAAACAACAGAACGTCGACCATCAATCCTCGACCGCGAGGGATAGCCACAACGATGACGAGACACTGTGACATTGGTGAGCACTTAAGAACTTCATCTTTCATCTCCAATATTTGGGTGTACTATTAAGTCTGTCAGACTAATAGAAAGATAAGGCTGAATCAGAAAAACATTTGTTTTCAGGTTGATAGATAGAGTACTGAATTTATTGACTTTTTTAAGTAAGATAATTGTTACTGCTAATCTTCCGCAATTGTCTTGCAAGAAATGCCAGCGGTTCCCCTCAGTCCCCACCAGATCGGTATCTAAACTATATTATTACTGACATCAGCTGCAGATATATGAATAATGGCAAGATAGTCTGAGTTTAGAATTTCTTTATGTATTCTTTCTTCATTAACATGTAACTCCAAAAACATGGAAACATCGACCGCAGAGCTCTCAGACAGCATCTAGTTTAATCCTCTATCATCAACACAGGGCGCCAGACATCTTCAGGATGAACTACATTGATTTGTGCCAACATGGCAATGATAACCTTGCATATGGAAACTTATTTCTTTGTCAAAAGCAGGACATCTTTTTTATTGTGAAAGATAGATTGGAGAGGAAAGTAATTTTGTGCCCTTGCTCACAACTCCAGGGAAGTGGGTCAAATCCTGACATCTGGCACTGTCTGTGTAGAGTTTGCATGTTCTGGCTATGACGGCATGGGATTCCTCCCGGTGCTCCAGTTTCCTCTCACAACTCAAAGATATGCAATTCCTTTGTATTACATATTGTATTAAAACAGTTTACAAGTTCTCGATGACTAGATTGTGTCTTCTCACCATGAGTTGTTGACTCAAACCATTGAAGAACCAATGAGTCCAAGCCAAAAATATCCCTGATGTAAACATCAATGTAATGCTGTAGAGTGTGTGTGTGGCTTTAAATAACAGCCTGCAGGAGTGGAAGTAGATATCACATGATTTATGATGGGTTTAAATGTATCCTAAAGTCTTAAAAATTAACATTATGTTTGGAACAAAGAATGGCTGGTCTGTTAAAAAGAAACGTTTTAGACCCAAGCTTTCTTGAATTTGGAAATTTGACTTACAGAAGAGAAAAATAAAAATGTTCTTAAATCTTGTAAATAATGTGCAGCAAATTCTTGTTCTAGTAAATTATGTGGATTGAACAGAAGAAGTTTATTATAGAACTGAATGTGCTAGTAATATTTGCATCTTGATAGAACAAACAGGGCAAGTGCATTGAATTAGATGTTCTGCATAAAATATAAGCAAGTCTTGTATAACAATAGATTATGTGAGATAAAGTGAATCAATGCAAAATTAAATTTAGAGCCTCAATTGAATATATTATCAGTTTACTGGAATCAAGCACTTGTGGACATTAAATGTGGACACTGGATTTCGGAACGTGGTTGTAAAATGCCCTCTTCCAGCTTTCTTCTCCTCACCCTCCCCCAGTCAGCCTGAAGAATGGTCTCAACCGAAAACGTTAGTTATTCATGTTTTCCAGAGATGCTGCCTGACCTGATGAGTTCCTCAAGCATTGTATCCTTTAGTAAATCAGTGCCTGGGCGCCACCTAGTGTAAGTTCTGGGACCTGTTCTCCTCAACAAAGGGTTGATTTCAATTTCAATTCAATTTCAATTCAATTTATTGTCATTTGGACCCCTTGAGGTCCAAACGAAATGTCGTTTCTGCAGCCATACATTACAAAACAAAAAGACCCGAGACACAACACAGTTTACACAAACATCCATCACATCGTTGTGATGGAAGGCAAAAAAAACTTATCTCTCCACTGCACTCTCCCCCCCGATGTCAGAGTCAAAGTCAAAGCCCCCGGCTGGTGATGGCGATTGTCCCGCGGCCATTAAAGCCACGCCGGGTGATGCAAGGTCGCGCACCGGGTCTTGGTGTTAGAGCCCCTGGCGGGCGCTCGCAAAGTCCCGCGGCCATTCCAAGCCGCGCGGGGCGATGGTGTAAGGCCCCGCTCAGGTGCTCTTCAACCCCGCAACTCGGGCGGGAGAAGTCGCCGTTGCGGAAGCCCCGAAAAGCGGTCACCCAGCAGGGACCCGCGGGCTCCCGGTGCCACCGTCCGCCAAACCCGCAGTTGTAGCCTCCGAAACTCCGGAGGTCGGGTGGCAGCAGCACTCCACCACCGCTCCACCCGCTCCGGACTCGGCCAGCTCCGTGACGGTGAGTAGTCGGCAGCTCCGCAGCTGGAACCCCAGGTCGTTCCTGTTGGAGGCCGCTCCACGTTGCAGCCCCAACGATAACGGAGACCCGACAAAGAAAAGGTCGGGTCTCCCGTGCAGGGGAAAGATTTTAAAGTTACCCCCTCCCCCCACCCCCCCACACACATACCCCAACAAAAAAAATAACAAAAACTACATAAAAATGAGACAAAAAATAATAAAACACAGACGGACTGCAGAGGCCGCTGCTGACGAGAGTCGCGCCGCCCACCGAACTTCCATTGGAAAGCCAGCAAATGCTCTTGGATCTGTTAGCATTGACACAGCTGACTCAGGGGAAGTTTGAAATCCAATGCAGGCTAAAATTCAATTTCTCATTCCAGGTAAGTGCAGGGCCACAAGATACCTGGACTGGGCTGAAGAATCCTCAGACATTCAACAGCTGACATATCCAGCTCCCAGGATGAACTTGATAGAACCATCACGGACCCTGAAAATACGGGGTCATCATTTCTCACTCCATGCATTCGAAATGTCTTCAGATTTAAGAGTAATCTCAATAAAATTATCAATTGCAGGTAAATATTCATGAGATAGACACAGAATGTTGGAGTAACTCAGTGAACAGGCAGCATATCTGGAGAGAAGGAATTGGGTGATGTTTCAGGTTAAGACGACTCGAAACGTCACCCATTCCTTCTCTCCAGAGATGCTGCCTGTCCCGCTGAGTTACTCCAGCATTTCATGTCTATCTTCGGTTTAAACCAGCATCTGCAGTTCCTACCTACACAAAATATTAATGAGCCCAGTTTAATCGTGAGTCTCATGGTATCATTGTTCATGCACAAATGGGATAATAACTTTGGATAGGAGGTGGAAAGGAGACGCAAAACCTCTGATATCCTAAAGTTTATGTCCGTTGCACCACTCTGCTGTTAGCTTTGTATAGGGAGGTTGCATGTAAGGTCATCGGGTCAAAGGACGCAGCTCAATCCTTCTGGAGTACAAGGCAGCTTCTGAAGTACAAGACAGCTTCTGGCATACACTAGTAACACACGAAACGCGTACTTTATTACCTGTAAAAAAAAACAAAATGGTCAATTTCTGCGCTGTATAAAATTGTGGAAATAGGGGTAACCGTGAGAGGAGCCGGCCAAAATCACTGCTGCTCATTAACTTGCGAAAGAGCAGCGTGCCGGCCCACAACCCCCTGGGGCTGGAGGGTGACTGAGTGCTCTGAACCCGAGCACCAAAGTGTAAGCGGCTGAAGGAGCGGATCCCTCGGTACAGCCCCGACTCGCTCCCCGGGGTCAGCGCTGTCTGACCACGGCCGCACTCCTGCCCGTCTCCCCCTGTGTGGCCGCACTGTGAATGGCTGTGGGTCGGCAGCGCCCACGCACACGGGGCCGAAGCTCCGAGCATGTTGCATGTTCTCCTCCAGTTCTAGGACTCATTTTCCTGTGATATTTTGCTTTGTTCAAGATGATATATAAGGGCAGGTTATTTTCATTGGCGCCAAAGTTGCGTCAAGACCCACGCACCCCTAATATGGAAATAGATTTATTAACTAAAACATTTCTTGTTCACATAGAATCCTCATTCACATAAAATACTGGAACATATGCCCTCATTATTATCCCTATACCTTTGTTCACAACACCCTTACAAGGCCGACGGAGCCATAAGGTCATAAGGGAAGAAATAGTTTTGGCCATTCGGCCCATCAAGTCTAGTCCGCCATTCAATCATGGCTGATCTACAGTATCTCACTCTCCTAACCCCATTCTCCTGCCTTCTCCCCATAACCTCTGATACCTGTAAGTTGCAGCCTTTTACTGTATCTTGGTACATGTGACAGTAATAAACTAAACTTGATTAGTACGGGTGTCAGGGGTTCTGTGGAGAAGGCAGGAGAATGGGGTTAGAAGGGAGAGATAGATCAGCCATGATTGAATGGCGGAGTAGACGATGGGCCGAATGGCCTAATTCTGGTCCTATCACTTATGACCTTATGGCCTAAACTACCAACTTGGCAGCTATCAGTATAAACACATCTCAAATACAGAATGGAAAACTATGATTCTGAATATTATTCTGCCGTGTATCTGTATGGAGGAATTCGACAAAAATCTATATATTTTTGTTGTTTTTCCAATTTGCTAATAGGGTCTGAAGAAGGGTCCCCACCCGAAACATCGCCCATCCTTTTCCTCCAGAGATGCTGCCCAACCCGCTGAGTTACTCCAGCACTCTGTGTCTATCTTTGGTACAAACCAGCATCTGCAATTCTTTGTTTCTATATCTAGAGAAACAGTTGTTCTTCAATATAACTTCATCGCCATCAGTTACTCGTTAACGGCATATTTCAATTACTTCCGTATTCAACAAACAGCTTGCATTTTCAGGTGGAAAACTGTTGCATACACTGTTCCAGCCACATGGTGGGGCTGGCGACCAAACTCTGGTTAGCACCAAGTTCCCCAAAAATATACGGTGAAGAAAATGTCCAATTAATCGTAAATCTGATTTATAATACATTACTTAAAGAGTTTTTTTGTTAAAAATCCTACATACATTCTGCATGTTAACTATACAGAAAATAACGAGAAAGGGAAACGAGAGATATATTCAATGATATAGAGAGAGTGAGAACAAGTGAGCAGGTGAGTTGGCTGGGTCTCTATTCCATGGAGCATAGGAGGATGAGGCGGATCTTATAGAGGTGTACAAAATCATGAGAGGATAGATCGGGTAGATGCACAGTCTCTTGCCCAGTGTAGGGGAATCGAGGACCAGAGGACATACTGTATGTTCAAGGTGAAGGGGAAAAGATTTAATAGGAATCTGAGGGGTAACTTTTTCACACAAAGGGTGGTGGGTGTATGGAATGAGCTGCCAGAGTAGGTAGTTGAGGCTGGGACTATCCCATCCTTTAAGAAACAGTTAGACAGGTACATGAATGGGACAGGTTTGGAGGGATATGGACCAAGTGCAGGCAAGTGGGACTAGTGTAGCTGGCACATTGTTGGCTGGTGTAATTTGGGCCGAAGGGCCTGTTTCCACACTGTATCACTCGATGACTCCATGACTCTAAATATATACAAAGATATACATAAGCTAACGATGATGTAAACAGGCCATTGTTTCACCTGGAAGAAAATTAACAATACCTTTGCCATGACAGCTTTGATGTCCAGCTGAGTTATGTCAATTTAACAAATGTGTCCTTTCAAAGCAAACATTTGCAAAGATGCCTTGAAGTTTTAAGCAATTACATTGCGATGAATGGGATCACTGACAAATTGGAAAAACAGCAAAAAAATATTGATTTTGGTAGAATTCGTTCATACAGTCACACATCAGAATAATATTCAGATTCATAGTTTTCCATTCTGTATATGAGCTGTGTATTTACTGATGCCTGTCTAGCTAGTAGTTTAGTTTAATTTATTATTGTCACATGCAAGAAGTTTCAAGACTGAACTCGGATAAAGATTATATCCGATAAAAACCTATTTTATTTATAAATTATATCGGATAAAGATTATAATTTTAAGATCCTATTTTATTTATAAACATGAATTTGAAACTGTGCTACGATGCTGAATGTGTTTCTGGACACTCTTTACTGGGTGCTATCCCACAATATTACTGGCCTGCAAGGTCATTTTTGAGTTGCACAGATATCTTGAGAGAGAGGTAGAAAGGGTCAGATCTTCTCCTGTTCTGAGATAACTATCTGCCTGTCCCTGAGCTGTGGCGCCTAACATTTTAGTCCGATATCGTGAAGTTTATAGACTGACTCACCAAGTTACACCACGGGTTAGTCTCGGTGTTGGCAACCAGCTTCACTCACAGAATGGCCATGAAACTCCACCCGTGGGATGACTTTGTATTGTGTTGTATTCAATTTATTGTCATTATCTCATAAGAGACAACAAAATTGATTTTCCTTACAATCAAGTAACATAAAATAAATAATAAATAAATAAAATTGTATTGTATTGTATTGTATTGTATTCAAATTTATTGTCATTGTCTCAGTTAGAGACAACGAAATGAATTTCCCTTACAGGCAGTATCATAAAAATAAAAATAAATAAATAATAATAAATAATAAAACATATTAAAAATAAAATAGAATTTAAAAAAAAACACAAACAGTGAAAGTCCACGACACAACATAAAACATAAAAAAAAAAAAAAAAGCACAAACACAGAAGTCCATGACACAACACAACCCCACAGTGGCACCATAGTCCAGCCAGATGTTCACCCGTGGTCGGGACCTCCTGAGCACCCGCAGTCGCCACCAGGGGCTTGCAGCCAATGCTCACTATTATTGAATGTTACAGCAACAGAGACAAACAAAGGTAATTGATAAGGAAGTGGCTCCTTCCTCAGGTCATGGTTATTTCCATCTGAATCAATGAATGAGAAGTTGCAAGGGTGTGCCATAATATCAGGGAAGGGGTGGAGAGAACAAAGAGAATATCCTTGATGTGATGTGTAACACTGTTGGTGAGTCCCCAGTTTCTGTGCAGGAGAATTCTGTGACAAAATAACAATTCTATGACCAAATAATAATTTGTGATGAAACTATTCTCCAAGGATCTTTTGTTGAAGATTTCCCCCTTCCCAAAACCAGGCCAAAGAAGGGACCTGACCCAAAACATGACCTACCTTTTTTCTCCAGATATGTTGCCTGAGCAGCCAAATTAAGGCCCTTTCTCACCAGCATGCGACTGCACGCGTCTAGCGCGACCAAACGTGGTGGCTTGAGGCGTACGGGCCGCGCGGGGCCGGTCACACTTCCAAGCGCGGGAGGCGTCTGGAGTTGTGTGGGGCTGGGCCCGACATCACACTCACCAATCAGCTGGGCAGGAGGCGGGCGGCGTCGGGCAGTGGCGTCATCGCGCAACGGCACGCCGAGCGGTGACGGCATCACGCAACGCCACGCGCTAGGCGTACGCTGTCAAGACGCTGCGTACGGCCTTGATGCGGCTGCGGGCCGACATTTTTGGATGTCGGGACCAGCCCCGCACAACTCCATACGCCTCCGCCCATCGAAGTGGGACCGGCCCCGCGAGGCCGTACGCCTCAAGCGACCACGTTTGGTCGCGCTAGATGCATGCTATCACATGCTGGTGGGACTGGCCCTTTACTCCAGCACTTTGTGTCTACAGAAAGAATGGGATTGGATGAGGAAACAAGATGTCCACAATTCCATGTGGTGACCAGTGGCAGAGAGGGAAAGCCATGTGTGGAAGGAGATTTAGTCATCTCCTTCTGGGATTCATTACCTCTATGATTAGCATGAATCAAAACAAGTTGAATGGTATGAAATCTCTTTTGTTCTGAGTTGATTCAATGTGCAAAAATGTTTCATTTTAGTTCAGAAATGGGGTTGAAGTTTAATTCTAAAATTAGATCATCACCAATCATTGATGCACCTTCCATGGTAAAAAAAATGTCATTCAATAAATGTAAAAGTAGAAATATTTGCTCAGAAGTACCTTATGATAAATTGTCTATATTAACAGTTTAATTTAAAATGGACTGATGTTGTTGCTGCCTTTGTTGTTATAACAATGGGAATTGCCATTGCCACCACATAATGTCAACCAAAACTATAAGTTCAATTTGTAAGGTTCAGTCCTGATCACTGGGCTGTCTGTGTGGAGTTTGCACATTCTTCCTGTGATCATATGGGTTTCCTTTGTATGCTTTGATTTCCTCCCACATACCAAACACATTTGGGGGTGTAGGTTAGTTGGACATTGTAAATTACCCCTAGTATGTAGAGTGGATGAGAGAGTTGGATGAGAACTATGCTGTATGTATCAACCAACCTACCCACTACCCACCACCCACCCACCCACCCACCATCCACTTGCACACCCACCACCCACCCGCACACCCATCACAAATGCACCCACCCACCCTCCCACACACCCATCACCCACCCACCACCCACCCATCACCCACCATCCACCTGCACACCCACCACCCACCATCACCCACCATCCACCCGCACACCCACCACGCACCCACCCACCCACTACAAATGCACCCACCACCCACCCACACACCCACCACCCACCCACACACCCACCACCACCCATCACCCACCATCCACCCGCACACCCACCACACACCCACTACAAATGCACCATCCACCCACCCACCCATCACCCTCCCACCTACCCACTCACCACCCACCCTCCACCCACCCACCACCCACCCGCACACCCACCACACCATCACCCACCCACCCACCACGAATGCACCACCCACCACCCACCCACCTACCTGCCCGCCCGCCCACCAACTAACTCACCTACCCGTGAAATTCTACAATGGCCTGGTGTTGAGTTGGAAAATGTTAGTCACCTTTACCATTTTGGAAAGTGAATAGATTTTGGGGGGGGGGGGGGGGTGAAAGAATGACAGAACCATGTTTAATTGCAACAAATCCATGCTAGGTTGCCCAATGCATCTCACAACCTACACTGAAACTTGAGGAAGGGACATCTTGACTGGAGGCCAGATGCTGCTTGCCAGACTCCAGCTCTTTCAAGAGAGGAACATTGCAAAGAGAAAGAAAAATAACTGGTGAGCACTCCATTGAGAGTTCATTAAAATGTAATTACATGAATTACAAGCAATACATATTTGTGTGCGAGAGTTACACCTACACTTCAGGGATCGTGAGGTGAGAAATGATTCTACTATTCCAGATGTCTGCATTAAAGACATGTCAGAATGTTCACCTCTATACAAAGGAACAAGAGAGTCTGGATCTGGATGATTTAACTATGCTTAAAATTCCTGATTCATACACAGACACTTTGGTCATGAAACATCCTGTTTATAGTTGAACTTTCAATTCATTGGCTTAGATGAAAAACATATTTAAAATGAAGGGTGCGAGCTTTTTCCAAGAGCACTCCAATATTTCAGCACTTTCAGTTGATTAAGCATTGTATTAGCCATTGTATCATTCATTTGCCTAACATTATATTTAGAAATTGGACTTGCCTTATTCCAAGCAAATTAATTAATTTTCAGTGTATGCAGATAAAAAAAAATTCTCTCCCCAAAAAGAGGGTCTTAAAAAAATAAATCCCAACTGTTGACTGGTTTGCTCGGCATTGTGTGATAACATATTAGTGATCAATTAAGGTGACATTTTAAAACACACAATTAATTGATTTAACCACTTTAATTTTGCAACAGGAATAGGCTACATTCGGCCTTGTGCAATGGGACAAAGGTTAATTAGTAACATAGTAAGGCATTGTCTCGGGACAATGGTCGCAATATGATAGAGGTTTGTATGCAGTTTAAGAGAGGCGACAGATCCATTGGAAACTAAAGTCATTGTCAGTCATTCAGTGTGGAAACGGGGTCTTTGACCCAACTTGCCTATACCGACCAACATGTCCCAGCTACACCAGTCCCACTTGCTTGCGTTTGCCGCATAACCTTCTCAACCTGTCCTATCTATGTACCTGTCTAATTGATTATTAAACATTGCAATAGTACCTAGCTCAACCAGCTCATTCAATACACCCACCACCCTTTGTGTGAAAAAGTTACCCCTCAGATTCCTATAAAACCTTCCTCCCCTCACCTTAAACCTATGATCCTCTGCTTCTCTTTCCCCCAACTCTGGACACGAGACTTTGCGTCTACCCAATCTATTCCTCTCATGATCTTTTACACCTCTGTAAGATCACTCCTCATCCTTCTGTGCTCCAGGGAATAGAGTCCCAGCCTGCTCAACCCCTCCCCACAGCTCAGACACTGGAGTCCTGGCAACATCCTTGTAAAAGTGTGGAATAAACACTATGATGTAGGTAAATGATACATTGGAAAATTATTCAAAATTGTTGATAAACAACAGTAAGAGCTTTGAAGAAATATTTTAAAATATATCACAGAGAAACAAACAATTCATAATCAGTTTATCAATGACCATCCAAGGCAGTTAAAGATGTCATTAGATTGAAATACAAATGTACATATAGCTGCTAAATTTGTATAAGATAATTACAAGCAGTTGAATAAGGGGTGGGAATTAATAAGCTTTGGCTTCTTCCTGCTCCTTTTCGGACACATACGATTTCATTTATTTATTTATTTATAGATATTGTTTATGACACTTTATAAGTATTTTTGTTTTGTTTTTTGTATGCTGTTTCACATTTGCTTTTTATTCTTTTATTCTGTTCGAAATAAATAATAAAATAAATAAATAAATAAGAAATGATGATCCCCCCTTATGTGTAACTGTTTGTAACTGCAGTCATATGGGTGGACGACCAAGAAATGACCATGGCTAAAGATAAAAAGGTCTAAAGAAGGGTTCGTACCTGAAATGTCACCTATTCTTTTTCTCCAGAGATGCAGCTTGACTCTATTTTCAAAGAGAACAACATATTTACATAATGCTGGTTCAATGGCTCAATGGGTCTTTATTATCATGTGTTCAGGCGTACTGTGAGATTATTTTTATGCATACAGTTCAGTGAAGTATTACCATACCTAAGCACAATCCCCTGGAGTTGAAAGAGCATGGAAATACTTCACCGAGACAATGTGCAATAGTCGACAGGTTTTGGCAACATTTAACAAGTTTTAGAGATAGCCTCTTGTTAGCCTCTCCCCTGACTCTCAGTTCGAAGAAGGGTTCCGATTCAAAACGTCACCTATTCCTTTACTCCAGATATGCTGAATAACTCACAGAGTTAATGCCCCTGTCCCACTTAGGAAACCTGAACGGAAACCTCTGGAGACTTTGCGCCCCACCCAAGGTTTCCGTGCGGTTCCCAGAGGTTCCCGGAGGTTTTTGTCAGTCTCCCTACCTGCTTCCACTACCTGCAACTTCCGGCAACCACCTGCAACCTTCGGGAACCGCACGGAAACCTTGGGTGGGGCGCAAAGTCTCCAGAGGTTTCCGTTCAGGTTTCCTAAGTGGGACAGGGGCATTACACCTGCCGTTTTGTGTCTATCTTCTGTGCATTCATAATTATGAAGCAGTGCCAGGAGTTTAGGCGTGAAGACATCTGGAACATGGGTATTGGATAACGTTGCCGTTGGTCCACAACTGGCCTCTCAGTGATATTTCAGTCATTACTTGAGACTACCATTTCCACTTTTATTCTGATGTATTTGTACATATGTTGAACTTATGAGGAACTTTAAATTTACTTATTGAATTATATGTTGAACTATCTAGGTGTTTTAAAGTCACTTACAAGTTACAATTAGCTACATAGAATACAGATTATGCTTCAATGGCAGATACCTGTGATAAAAGACATGCTTGCTACAAATACAATTCAACTGCCAGTCTACAACACTCACAACACAAAATCTCTTCATCCTCACCAACTTTGGAATATATATCTCCAAGGACGTACAGGTATGTAGGTTAATTGGCTTAGTGTATGCGTAAATTGTCCCTCGTGTGTGTAGGGTGGTGTTAATGTGCGGGGATCGCTGGTCGGTGCGGGTCGAAGGGCCTGTTTCCGCGCTGTATCTCTAAACTAAACTAAAATAAAATGTGATTTCGAGATATCAGAAAAAGATGGTGTGAATGCACAAGGGAAATGTGTACGACTAGACTCCATCCATGATTTTGTTTGCTCCAAACCATTACACAAAATTTGGAAAATTGCTATAAATGTGTATGCTGTTAGAGTGAAAACAGGTAGTTCATTATAAGAAGTTAAACTTTCTGCTTTTACAGCGTCATTAAAAATTGTAATCCATTAAAGTCTCATTCTCCAATTCAGACTCAAGATGGGGTGAAGATGAGAAAGATCATGTTGCTGTAAGAGAGCAGCTAATGAGACAGTTTTCATAGGACACTGTATATCTTATAGATTTTCCAGTTTATGGGTTAGGAAGCAACCCAATCTTTCTTGAAAAAAATCTCTATTTATACGACAATGAAAAAGAGTTATAAATGGTTTCTCCTTAGATCTAAATCCATTCAGGGTCATAGGTAAGAGGCATTGCAGAGGTTAGCTGAGAAGGTTGCAATAAGGGGTGAGTTTATGAGCCTTCCCGGGGGAAATAACATTTTCCTTTAAAACCAGTGTACAGATCACTCGTTTAAAACTCTTTAAGTCCAGCATTTGCAGTTGCAACCCTAGAAATTGCAAGGAGATAGATAATTGCTGACCTCTTGAAAATAACAGTGCTAGGATAGATAGCTACATTACTCATTCCTAACATCTTTTCTTTACTTGTAATCGTTTGTTTGCCTCTGCAGTGTGAGGTATGATTCGGGCTCTGATTACACCCCAGACTGGTGTATATTTTTCAGCAAGTTTTCTGTTAAGTTTTCAATAAAAAGTTTTTTTCCCCTCCAATAAATCCGGTATCTGAAATGTGGACAAGTTACAGATATTAGTCATTGCCATAGAAATGGTGCATTGTTCCCTTGATTGTACTGATAGAAAAACAATTTCCTGGCAAGCTCACTTACTGTCAGCCTATTGTAACTGAGCTTCACACAATTTACAGTGTGTTCTACCATGCATTACTTTTAACTTAATAGCATAGGGAGGCAGAGTAGCATCTTAGGGCAGCACAGTGGAGCAGTGGTAGAGTTGCTGCTTTACAGCAGCAGAGACCCGGGTTCGAACCTGGCTACAGGTGCTGTCTGTATGGAGTTGGCATGTTCTTCCTGTGCGTGCGTGGGTTTTCTGCAGGTGCTCGGGTTTCCTCCCACAGGTTTGTAGGTTAATTGGTTTCGGTAAAAATTATAAATTGTTCCTAGCGTGTAGGATAGTACTAGTGTACAGGGTGATTGCTGGTCAGCATGGACTCGGTGGGCCGAAGGGCCTGATTCCACGCTGTATCTTTAAAGTTTAAAGTCTAAACTTACGATGGGTTTTCTAAATGATCTTAAGGAAATGGAACGAGACTGGTGCCATCTTGTGTTTATTGAGTAAAGTTCAAAAACAGTGCTGGAATAACTCAGCCGGGTCAGGCATCATCGATGGAACGGAGAGGAAACATCAGGGTCCTTCCTTAAAATAACTGTAGAAGGGGGGAGAAAGCTGAAGAAGGGGAGGGGGTGGGGAATAAACCAGGGTCCACCCCCACCTCTATTTCCATTTTCTTCCCCCTCCTGCAATCTTTGTGCTGAAGTTACTCCAGCACTTTGTGGGTTTTTTGCAAACCAGTATCTGTACCATTTGAAGGCATTGGGCCTGTACTTGGTGGAGTTTCGAAGGTTGAAGGGGGGACCTCATTAAACTTACTGAATAGTGAAAGGCCTGGATACAGTGGATGTAGAGAGGATGTTTCCACTAGTGGAAGAGTCTTGGACCAGTGATCATAGCCTCAGAATAAAAGGACGCACCTTTAGAAAGGAGATGAGGTGACATTTCTTAGAGGGTGGTGAATCTGTGGAATTCATTGCCACAGACGGCTGTGGAGGCCAAGTCAATGGATATTTTTAAGGAGGAGATTGATAGATTCTTGATTAGTCCAGGTGTCAGGGGTTATGGGGAGAAGGCAGGAGAATTGGATTGAGAGGGAAATATAGATCAGCCATGATTGAATGGTGGAGTAGACTAGATGGGCCAAATGGCCTAGTTCTGCTTCTATAACATGAACATGAACTTTTGAACTTCAGCTTAGGCAAAGAGAGATTGGAGTCTAACTCCTGACATTATAGTTTACCTCCACATCAACTTGAATTCCCAGACAAAATGGCACCCTGCAGTTGATGTATTGCAGTTCTTACATTTCCTTTATCTCCATTGATCTCACCTTTGCTTTCTTCTTAATTTCTGCTCATTTTTTAAATCCTAAAAAATTTAAAAAAAACAAATCTTGTCCATGTAAAAAATACCCAAACTAACATAAACATTACAAGTTCCAGTGAACTCACACAGAAATTTGCCTATTCTATAAAATGACAAAGGAATAGGTTTTTGTTTTCAAACTGCGGAAGACAGCACCCTGGCACAATGTGTAGAGCTGCTGACTCACAGCACCAAATACCCTGGTTCAATCCACACTTTGGGTGCTGTCTGTATGGATTTTGTATGCTCTCCCATAACTGCTTGGCTTTCCTCCGGATGCTCTTGTTTCCTCCCATATCCGAAACACATGCCGGCTTGTTGGTTACTTGGACTCTATTCATTCTCCCTACTCCAAACGTGGATAACATGAAACTAGTGTGACCGGGTCAGTGAGCCAAATGACATATTTCCATGCCGTATCTTTCAATCAATTAATAATAGGCATAGAGTCATGCAGCATAGAAACAGGCCCTTCAGCCCAAATCACCCATGCCGACCAAGTTACCTACCTGATCTAGTACCATTTGCTGGCATTTGACACATTTCCTTCTAAGCCTTTCCAATCTATATATGTGTCCAAATGTCTTATAAATATTGTAATCATAACTACGTCCACAATTCCTCTAACAGCTCGTTCCACATAACCCACCACTTTCTGTTTGAAAAAGTTGCCCTTCAGATCCCCTTTATATTGATCCCCTCTCACCTTAAATCTAGGGCCTCTGGTGATAGACTTCACTACCCTGGGAACTAGACTGTGACGAGAATAGATTTTACAATCCATGTTTCTGCAGCAATTGTATTCTAATAAACACTAATTATATCACTAATTATGGGAATCAATTCATTTGTGTCAATGATTCGGCTCATGCAATAATATTCCACCAAAGTCACACCCTGTGAATTTACTCTTGTGAAGGGGATGTCATTAATAGCTCTTCCTCAGTCTTTCCATGCAGTGCCATCCTCTATGGCAGCAGAATTGTAACGTGGTAATGTTTGATTTAGATTTTCTTTTAGACTTACGAGTACGGGCCATATATTCATTTGATGGGAGTTCAAAGCAGTAATTCAAGGTGAGAGGTGGAATGGCAGAACTCATTTGTGCCGAAATTACATATTTTATAACTTCATCAGAATCGCCCGCCAGAAATTAGTCATGCATTTCCCACTGTGCTACATTTCTAAAGCATTAAAAATATGTTATATCTGCAGGTTGAAAATTGCAAAAATCAGTAAACCATGACAGTTATTCAGATTAATCTGCATAATTTATAACAATTTAATATTTAATAATGATATTAAATAAAATATTTATAGAGCATATAAAAAATGTATTAAAGTGTTTCCACTATATTTTAGCAAACCAAACTGATTAGACACTCAGCCAGTGTCATTTATTTTATAATTTGAAGATTTAGAGTGTTGTGCCATAAGGCTCCTAGCTTGGATGAATAAAATGCTGAAATGTGTTTTGTACATTCTTCAGTTACTTATAGTTTGCTAAAGTCTACAGCGAGTATTACATGGTTTAGTTCAGTTTAGTTTATTGTCATGTGTATCGAGGTACAGTGAAAAGCTTTTGTTGCGTGCAGACCACTCAGCGAAAAGACAATACATGATTTCATTCGAGCCGTCCACAATGTACAGGATATAGGATAAAGGGAAAAATGTGAATAACACTTAGTGCAAGATGAAGTCCAGTAAAGCCCAATCAAAGATATTCCGAGGTTCCTCAGTGAGGTAGATAGTAGTTCAGGACCGCTCTCTGGTTGTTGGTTCAGTTGCCATATAACAGCTGGGAAGAAACTGTCCCTAAATTTGGAGGTGTGCCATTTTCCCCACTTCTATACCTTTACCCGATGGGAGAGGGGAGAAGAGGGAGTGACTGAGGTGCGATTCATCCTTGATTTTGCTGGTGGTCTTGCCAAGGCAGAGTGAGGTGTAAAATGAGTCAATGGAAGGGTTGGTTTGTGTGATGATCTGGTGCTGAAGGACTTGAACTTCATAACCAATATGGTGCCTGGCACATGACCACTCAAATGTTAAACGGGTCTCTTTGACCAATATACTGATGAGCGCCTCTTACATGCACAATAGACAAGTATGCAGAGAAGCCAAATCATGATAGCTAACTCTATGCAACACTGACTCGGTCTTCTCTTCATTTTGTCATTTGTAGGAATGGTATACCCATTAATGCTATTTAAAGGCTGCCAGCTGAATGATTTCTGCCAGAGGTTGCTATAAATCATTCATTTTACAACTAGTTAAATGCAAAAAATCAACATGGCATGGGGTACTCATTGCAAAGGAACTCGAGCTTCTATTCAAGTTCTTTATTGAAGCTATTTTCTCCCAGGTATGGAGCTAGGGTAAGCGACATTCCCCGTGAATAACAACATAACTGGGGCAAAGGATATGGGCAAACAGAAAGGATTCCAGTTCTGGAGAGACAGTTGAACACCCAGGGAAACCCCATACTGTCACTGGGAAAACATACGATCTCTGTGCAGACAAACACCTGTAGTTAGGATCGAACCCGGGTCTCCAGTGCTGTAAGGCAGCAACACCACCACTGTACCACCATGCCACCTATTTGAATACCATAATAATAATTCTGAGTTGTCTTTGGACAACCCAGCCGACCTGCTGATGCCGTGATTGATGATAATATACAAGGGCAAAGTGTACATCATTTTGCCCAGCAATTGTGATAGAGCAGGGAACCAGCAGGCTCTCACACTACAGAGCCCAGCAGAACATGGCTGTCAAGAACTTTCTCGTGCTGCCCCCTGCACAATCGTATCCTCATGAGGGCATCGTGACATGGTTCGCAGTTCTGGAGCAGAAAAAGGGAGAGAGGGAAAAGCATGAAGGAAGCGACGGAACCAGAGGTTTTCATCTCGTTGGGAGCATGCCAATGATGTACACAGTACCCCTGTTAACGTGCACAGTCCCCTTGGGTCACAGAATAGGATCATCAGTCATAGCATCAACAGGTAGCCTGGCATTAAGTGCTGGAGTAACTCAGCTGGACATCCTGTGGTCGTTTGTTGTCCCACCTGTATTAGTAAAATTCAAAGAGTGGCTTAGCCCAACCCAGGCTACCTGTTGTGTAGGAGGGAACTGATGCTGGTTTACACCGAAAATAGACACAAAATGCTGGAGTAACGCAGCGGGACAGGCAGCATCTCTGGAGAGATGGAATGGGTGACATTTTGGGCTGAGACCCTTCTTCAGACTGAGTCACGGGAGAGGGAAACAAGATGGGGAAGGAAACAAAGAACATGTAAGGTGTGAAAGGAACAGATCAAAGCAGACGGTGATGAAGGAAATGCACAATGGTTCATTGTTGGATGAGTGGAAGATGACAAACAGTGAAATTAATCAGAAGGGCTGAAACTAGTGGGAGAACTAGGGTGGGGAGGGACGGTAAGAGAGGGGAAACAAGGGTTAATTGAAGTCAGAGAATATAGCAATGAACAAAACATATTGTCTGCTGGAAATACTCACACTGCTACGAAGAAAAAATTCTTACGGAACTTAGCTCCACTCTAAAGGGCGGCACAGATGCAGCTGGTAGTGCTGCTGCCTTACAGCGCTGGAGTCCCGAGTCCGATCTTGACCTCGGCTGCTGGCTTTGTTGAATTTGTATGTCTCCCTGTGACCGAGTGGGTTTTCTCCCATTTGCTCCTGCATCCCAAAAGACGTGTGGATTTAGTGTGGGTTCATTTGCCACTGTGAATTTGCCCCTTGTATGCAGGGAGTGGATGAGGAAGTGGTCTACAAATGGTCAGCATGGACTCGGTGGGCTGAAGAGCCTGTTTCCATGCTGCGTCTCAAACTAAATAACTTATTTTGTGGTGTAGGTTAAGAATCCTTCTCCAATTATCGACCATCAGAAATTGAAAACAGGGGCTTCCCTGTTGCTGGGAATCCCTGGGATTTCTGGTTCAGTTGCTCATCTGAGAATTCCCGTTTCCAGTGAGGAATGCCTCAGTTGATGCAGGTTTCAAATGGACTTGCCTGCATTTAACCATTTTGCCTGGTTCCATTTCTCTCCTCGTGTCACACTAGAAGTTTACATCTGCGTCTCTCCTGAAGTTAATTATACGGAGTAAGTGCTTTCTGTACAGACAAACTGGGAAGTGTTTCTACGTGTAACTCAATCCCTCACTTTGCTTTTTTTATTCTATAACCTTTGGCCTGGTGGATTGTCCTTTAATTGACCATGAATTGCTGTAGGCCATCACAATGGTCAACAGCTGCCCTCATCTCTCTGGTGTGTCCCAGAGCGCCCATTATTCAGAAAATTAACTGCATGGTATTAATACATTGGAAGGTCAAATAAGCAATAGAATTAGTAATTTCCTGTCCCAAATTCGATTGATGCCTGTTAATATGACCATGGTTATTGTAAAAGCAAAGCCCACCTTGTTTAAATACAATCAGAAATTTTATTTTTGCATGTATTAACAATCCACAATTAATATCAATGCAGTCAGAGAATCTTGCAACAAATTCTAAAGTTACATCAATAAAGTTGTACCTCACAATATACAAGCTAAAGACACTCTTAAAAACTAATTTTGACCTTCCCACAGAGATACACGTTGATTCAGTTCTAGTTATTTATTTTTAAATCTTTGTTACTCACAGATATCTAGCAGTGAGAAAAACCAGAAGCCATCATTTGAACAGTGAATGCTTAGATTAGTTTATTGTTACGTGTACCGAGGTACAGTGAAAAGCTTTTGTAGACTGCTAACCAGTCAACGGAAAGACTATATATGATAACAATCCAACCATTCTCAGTGTACGGATAAATGAAATGGGGAATAACGTTTACTACAAGATAAAGTTCAGTAAAGTCCGATTAAAGATAGTTCGCGGGTCCCCATTGAGGTAGATAGTAGCTCAGGATTGCTCTCTAGTTGTTGATACAGCTGGCAGTATCATCAAAGACCCACACCATCCTGGCCACACACTCATCTCCCTGCTACCTTCAGGTAGAAGGTACAGGAGCCTGAAGACTGCAACAACCAGGTTCAGGAATAGCTACTTCCCCACAGCCATCAGGCTATTAAACCTGGCTCGGACAAAACTCTGATTATTAATAACCACTTTCTGCTATTTGCACTTTATCAGTCTATTTATTCATGTGTGTATATATTTATATCATGGCATACGGACACATTTATCTGTTTTGTAGTAAATGCCTACTATTTTCTATGTGCTTAAGCAAAGCAAGAATTTCATTGTCCTATACAGGGACACATGACAATAAACTCACTGGAACTTGAACTTGAACTTGATAGAGGGTTGTGTTAATGGGCGGGGATCGCTGGTCGTTGCGGACTCGGTGGGCTGAAGTACCTGTTTCCGCGCTGTATCTCTAAACTAAACTAAACTAAATCCATTCATCCTTACATAATAGTGCATTAACCCATTTAAAAGATGACCAGAACTGCTCCACCAACTCATTGGGAAACTGAAGGTCCTAGCCGGACCACGGTCTACAGTTGGTCAGCTTGTTGTCATCTATTGCACCAAGGAGGGTGAATCAATCTTTGTGCTAATTCCTATTGCAACATGGAAATCCTCACCAGAAGTGTCAGAGGAGCTGAGGGGATCATTTACTTTATGTCACCTCAGCTTTTAACATAAAAGGAAGAAGGAAAGAAAACTGTTGGAAAATAGGGAAAGGAAGTAAAAAGTAACGTTTAATGTTTCATTGAGTTTGCCTTAGGCCCAATTCTAAATCTTAAGAAAAGGCTCAGTGGTCTAAGCATTCTACCCAATTTTGGAATGTTTCTGAACAAGGGTCCTGTCTGGACATTGTGGGCTGAATGGGTCCATTTAATGATCTATATTAATGAAGGAGGGTCAGGATAAGTGTAAGACAGGACGTGGGTGTTTAGCATTTGTTTGAGTGTTGAATGACTCATCTAGTTTATTTTATGTAGTAGATATGTACATAGTTAGCTGCTTAGTAGTGTATGCTGGCAGCAGAGGTGGTGAGAGCTGGTATTGAGGGGAGTGGTTCTAGGACACCAGAACTAACTGTTGAGCCTTCCCAATGTGTCATGGGCTAACTTAATGAAACATGGTGAAGCGAGGTGCCCACCTGATAATCCCAATGATTTACCGGCATGACTAGTTTTTGTGGTCCCACAGTTTAACTGTGCAAAGGCATCTTAGATTCTTATTATGTGACATTTGGATTGGGTTTCTTGGTTAAACATTTAGCTTCTGTGTTTGTTAACATGTAGATAGTTTATTGCTGAATATGGAGTTGGTTATTGTCCCATAGTATAACTATGTACAGGGAGTTTAGATACTACTTTCATCTTGGGCTTTTGATTTTCTTGGATGAGTGCTTATCCTGGTGTTACAGCACATACTGTGTGTTTTTACAGTAGTTTTTAAGATAGACCACTGAATCTCGCCTGTTCTTAGAGTAGATAATGTTGAGAAGAGTCTTGGTAGGAATGTGTAGGATCATAGAAGGTTTGTTTAGAATGATTAAAGCGACACTGTTCTCATTGGGATGGGGTCAGGGATCAAAGTATACGGATTAAAATTCCTTGGCTAAAGATGCAGGGGTGACTGGAAGGAAAAGTACATAACACTGCAAGCAGTTATTATCTGGAATACATGAAAGGATGGTGGCTGTAGATCCTGGTGCTGCATTCCAAAGGGAAACTTTAAATAATTGAAATATAAAAGCAGAATTACAATGAATGAACAGGCAGTTGCAATGGGCCAAATGGGCTACGTTCCCTTCTGCAATGATTCTATGACTCAGAACCAAAAAAACTGCAGATGCTGATTAATGCACAAAAGGACACAAAGTGCTGGAGTAGCTCAGGCAGTATCCCTGGAGAACATGGATAGGCGACGTTTCGTGTTGAGATCCTTCTTCAGACTGATTGCAAGGGGGGAGAAGAAATTGGGAAAAAGGGGAGAGACCAAAGTGAACTTCCACCATAGTTCAATAACATATTATTATTTTTAGTGTAAAATCACATCAAAGTAGATTATCGTCAGGATTGACTTTTTAGACTTTTAGACTTTACTTTAGACTTTTGAGATACAATGCGGAAACAGGCCTTTCGGCCCATCGAGTCCGCGATGACCAGCCATCACATCATATGAAGAAAGACTGGATAGACTCGGCTTGTACTCGCTAGAGTTTAGAAGATTGAGGGGGGATCTTATAGAAGCTTACAAAATTCTTAAGGGGTTGGACAGGCTAGATACAGGAAGATTGTTCCCGATGTTGGGGAAGTCCAGAACAAGGGGTCACAGTTTAAGGATAAGGGGGAAATCTTTTAGGACCGAGATGAGAAAAACATTTTTCACACAGAGAGTGGTGAGTCTCTGGAATTCTCTGCCACAGAAGGTAGTTGAGGGAACTTGAGGCCAGTTCATTGGCTATATTTAAGAGGGAGTTAGATGTGGCCCTTGTGGCTAATGGGATCAGGGGGTATGGAGAGAAGGCAGGTACGGGATTCTGAGTTGGATGATCAGCCATGAACATATTGAATTGCGGTGCAGGCTCGAAGGGCCGAATGGCCTACTCCTGCACAGGGCCGGCTTTAAGCCGATTTGACCGATTGCCCCCAATTGGGCCCCGCGCCTAATGGGGGCCCCGCACTAATGTTCCGTATTTCGTACGGAAATACGAATTCTCTTTGTTAAATAAAGATTTTTTTTTTAATTCGCCATGCGGATTTTTTTTTTAAACGAACACGTATAACAACCGCTGCACGGCCATCAGACACAAACGATTTGTTAACTAGTACTGTTAGCGCTTCTTAACATGAAGTAGTTAACAAGTTGTTATATCAATCTGCATCCATCCACATTCCTCAGTAAATGTTATTGTGTTTTGAATGAGTATTAATGACGCCGTGTTCATTTGAATAAAATTCACGCGGCGTTAATAATACGTGTTTAAAACACAATTACATTTACTGAGGAATGTAGATCGATGACACATTGAGCATTTCTTTAAACTCACCATCATGAGTGAGGGCCCCGGACCGCGAGAAGGGGCTTCTTCCTGGTGTACAGGTTAGTAATTCACCTACCGACCCACGTTGTGTCTCCCTGTGTTTTGCTCTCCCCCTCCCTCCCTCTCTCCCGCTCCCCATCTCGTCTCTCTCTAGCTCTCCCACTCCCTCTCTATCACCCTGTCTCCTCAGCATTCCCGGAATCATTGACGTTTAGCGGTAGACAAAAATGCTGGAGAAACCCAGCGGGTGAGGCAGCCGCCTTGACCGCTGAGTTCCTCCAGCACTCTGTGTTTATTGTTTGGCTCTGAAGTTGAAGGTGGCTCAGCGGGACGGGCAGCGGCTCTGGGGAGGGGGTTGCCTTTCTGGTCGAGAGCCTTCTTCAGCCAATCACAAGTACTCTCACCGACGAGAGTTCAATTCAGTCTGAAGAAGGGTCTTCTCTCCAGAGTCGCTGCGCTGCCTGGACTGCTGAGTTACTCCAGCTTTATGTCTATCTTCAATTTCAGAAAAATACAATTTCTCACGGGGGGCTTATAACGTCTCTAAACCCCTCTGGGACCCTCTGAACACCTCTAAACCCCGTCAATTTCCCTCTACAACACTTCTGAACACTTCTGAACCCATCTGAAGCCCTCTAAACATCTCTAAACCGTTTAAACCCCTCTAAACTAGGAGGCTACAAGGTGACGTATAGGCTGGGTGAGTGTGCAAATGCATGGCAGATGCAGTATAATGTGGATAAATGTGAGGTTACCCACTTTGGTGGCAAAAACAGGAAAGTAGACTATTATCTGAACGGTGACTCATTTTTTATGTGTCGTACTTTAAGTTCCTTGTATATTGTGTAAAGACTGTTTTCTTCAAGTGAGTATCATTGCTCTTTGGGAATATCATGTTTTGTCACGTATTTAAGGATATATTGTGCTGTAACAACATAATTTTATAAAACATTAGTGTATAGAAAAAAACGAAACAGAATGGGCTAATTAGCCATATAAATGACATATGACAGTGTGAATATTGTGCGTCTCCGAAGACGAAATAATGGTTGGTGAGTGATCAGCTGGTTCAGAATATACCGATTATTTATCGTGTTCCATGGATATTTATATATATTTAGTGCATGATAATGATATGACAGTGTTAGAGAGTGTTTGGGATATCATAGAGAAAGACTACATAAGAACAGTACGAAATTAGCCATGGAAATGGAAATATGTCTAGCATACGATCAGCTGTCATGAATGTAAACCATGCATCAAAAATGGCTTGTGGGTGGAATAGCTGATTCTGAATATAATGATTATTTTTCGTGTTCCATGGATACTTATATAGGGTAGTTTTTACTTTGGGAGAACGCACCGCATTACCGTCGGCAAATCCTTCAGCCCGGTGCCGCCAAATCATTCCGCCCGGGTAAGTAGATCCGCGACATGTGGCCTAAATTAATGTTATATTATGAAAAGTGCAATCGCAGGTTAGGTTTGGTTTGGTTTCGTTAGATGACTCAAAATTTATCTAGCGGTAGGTTTGGCTAGGAATCACCTGTTTGTAATGAATGTTTGTAATGAATGTAAACATAGCCTATTGGCTGAAGAACTTGAAGCTCTGAAAACTTTTCTTCCCTCCAGTATCATTAAGCCTCATGCTCTGTTTGAATACCTGGTAGTAAACAATCGATTCACAGCATTTCCTAATGTTTTTATTGCTTTGAGGAGTTACTTAACAATGCCTGTAACAGTCGCATCAGGTGAAAGAAGTTTATCTAAACTAAAACTGATTAAAACATACTTACGGTCAACAATTTCACAAGAGAGACTAAACAATTTGGCAATGATATTTATAGAAAATGACATTGCTAAAACCATTGACCTTGAAAATATTTTGAGAAACTTTGCAAATAAAAAAGCCAGAAAAGTATTTTTCTAAAAGACCTGTGTATAAGCAGTATGTCTGTAATTGCCTTACTTTGTATTAAAAAAAATAAAACTTTCATACAGTTTTTCAAAATTTTAGTATATCAAGCATTTAATGTTTTTTTTGGTTAAAGACGAGCATACTACACGAAATATAAACATACATACATTTTTACTTTTGTAGAGTAGGGGCCCCGCCATCAGTTTTCTAATTGGGCCCCGCAATTCCTAGCACCGGCCCTGCTCCTGCACCTATTGTCTATGTTTCCATATAGTAGTACTGTCCTACACACTAGGCATGAAAAAGTTCCGATCAAATCAGAGCTGCACTGATGACCAAGGAAAGTTAGAGCTCACAATGGTCCATTGTTCGCTGTGGAAGAAGAGATAATAAAGGGATAGCTGGAAAGGAGAGGTGGGTGGGAAGACCCAAACTTTCCTTGACCATCGATGCCGGCTCTGATTTATGAACCTTTTCATACCTCTCGTTTCCCTCTGTCCTGATTCTCAGCCTGAAGAAGGGTTTCGACCCGAAACGTCACCTATTCATTTTCTCCAGAGATGCTGCCTGACCTTCGGAGTTACATCAGCATTTATTGTCTATCTTCGGTGTAAACCAGCATCAGCTGTTTCTTCCCACAAATAGGCCAAGAAATTGTACATCAGGTGGATTGGGAATCTGGTGCATGGCATTTCATCCCCCCCCCCATCTCCCCACCCCTCACCCACCCTTCCACACTCCCAACAACACAGCTGCCCCTGGGGCTGCGACCTCCTCTGCATCATTCATGCCCAGCGGGTAATCTGGCCCGTCAATCAGTCTGACCTCTGGGCAAGGAACATATTAGATTAACAAACAGACATAGCAGAATTAAAGCACAGAGATTGGAGCGAAAACTGGGCCGCTGTCCTTTTTGAACAGATATTGTTTGGTTTAGTTTAGCTTAGTTTAGAGATACAACACGGAGACAGGCCATTCGGCCCACCAAGTCCGCGCTGACCAGCGATCACCCCGTACACCAACACTATCCTACACAACAGGGACAATTTACAATTTTACCAAGCTAATTAACCTACAAACCTGTACGTCTTTGAGGCCAATCATTTTTGGAGCTCTAATGATAATTACAATGTTTTAATTTGCTGTCATTTCACAATTTAGGTTTAAACGATCAAAATATATTTCTTCCGCTTAAACAAATATATTAGAACCATTCAATGTTGCATGAATACTGTTAAATCAACTGAGAGAAGATGCAACTTTAAATTGAATCTGTAACCAGAGAAAGGTGATCATTGATTTTTTGTCCATTGAGTTCTTATTAAAACCCTGTTATGATAGTTTATTAGCAGATGCACTCTCCGTAATAATGCTAAAAGCCAATTAGCCTTGTTTCATGGCAATTGGCTCACACCCATTTTCTTGCGCTTGCTTATTTAAAGCATCTTGCTTCTGCTCAAAGCTGATTTACTTCTTTCACCCTGAACTATCTTGTCGTCGTGTTTTTGGAGTCATTCTTGCAATGCTGCATCCAGCTGTTTACCATCTGCTTGTCCGCATTGAAACCGCATGAGATATAAATGCCAGGCTTGAAGAATCGAACTCTTCCATTGCAAACTGTGTATTCCCCATGAGCTAGCAGATGCAAATTGTCAATGCATCATCTAAACTAAAGGCTTTGATTCAGGGTTTCACATTCTCCGAGATTTGTCCTCAAAGAAGGGTTCTTCCTTTCAATGACTCTCAACACCAATGCTGCAGCATCTGATTGTGTGTTAATACGAGTTTTAGTCTGCATTGTAATCAAACCATTATCTTTATCAAGGGTACACAAAAAAGCTGGAGAAACTCAGCGGGTGCAGCAGCATCTATGGAGCGAAGGAAATAGGCAACGTTTCGGCCCGAAACGTTGCCTATTTCCTTCGCTCCATAGATGCTGCTGCACCCGCTGAGTTTCTCCAGCTTTTTTGTGTACCTTCGATTTTCCAGCATCTGCAGTTCCTTCTTAAACTCTTTATCAAGGGGTTATGCTGTAACTCACTGATTCCATAAAACTATTTACTTAATACTGACAAATGAAACTAAGTGAAACCCAATTGAAATACTGCTTGTTTTTCTCTCTGGAGCTGGTGAGCTTTTTAATGCACTTTCCACTTTTCATTAGAAAGGAATATCGAATTTGACATTAATTCTATACCAAATTGATTTTTACAAAAGATATTAACAGTATGTCTTTTACTATTCGGGATTTTATTACACATTGTTGGTAAATAAATAAATGTTAAATATAAAAGTAATGAAATGATATATTGTTTCGAAACACGGACCAATTTCTCGTTACTTTGCTCCTAATTTACGCTTGCCATTTACCATAACTCAAGGGCGTCAGATTATAGGCACTAAAGCTCCTGACAGCCATGAAATACTAGGAAATGAAAAATGGGCAAAATAAATGTTCATAAAAGGATGAGGTGGTCAGATGAAGGTCTTTTGATTGTGTTATGCCATCTGTCTGTTATCATAACTTAAGCCTCAGCTACAGCCTGAAGCTACATCCATTTGCGATTCTCTGAAACAAAGTGGGAGGGGGAGGGTGGAAAGGGGGTGGAAGAATTTAATGCTTTAAAAAAAAAACAATCTCCATTTCTTAAGTTAAAAGTTACCAACAGTTGATTGTTATTCACTCAACATTTCGGATGAACAATTTTTGCAAATGCCAAATTTCCTGTTGAGTTTGATCGCGCCGCTGTTTCTAACGTGTTCAGGCTGTGCTTGGGAGATTCTAGTGTGAAGTATTCTCAGTATAATCTCGTACAATATACTCTTGTTCCCTGTAGACTTACAGGGCCGTGCGTTAAATGGAGGATTTGATTAGCAGGTGTTGGAAGTGCCAAGGGAACAATAAAGCAAAGAAACAAAAAGTTAGATTCTTTTTTTTTCCCCAGTTAGGAAAAGTATATGTTGTTTTCCCAGCTGTTCTCCTGTCTAGGGTTTAGATTCTTTCCTGTGATATTTCTGGATTGCCAGAAAGCATCAAACCACATGACTTCACTCACATCAACATTACCTTGGGAAACCTGCAAAAGATACACTTAATGTGTCATAACTTAACACACAGCACAGCACAGTCACTAATAGACAGTTATAGATCCGCATCTTTGAGCTTTCTCTGTGATATTAGGAACTGAATCAACAAAGGGATTGCAGCACATTAATTTATAAGAAAAAAAACTCACTGGTTTGTCTTTGTTGACTCGATTCATTACGTTAAATTAATTAAATGGAAGCAACTATCTCAGAACTTTCACAACCTTATAAGCAGATTATAGCTTAGTTTAGTATTAGTTAAGGTTAGAGATACAGCATGGAAACATGCCCCTTAGCCCACCGAATTGGTGCCGACCAGCGATACCCATACACCAGTTCTATCCGACACCCTAGGGACAATTTACAATCAAAGCAAATTAACCTACAAACCTGAACATCTTTGGAATGTGGGAGGAAACCAGAGCACCCGGGAAAAACCCACACGGTCACAGGGAGAACGGACAAACTCCATAAACTCAGGATTGAATCCTGGTTTCTGAATGAAGCAACACTACTGCTGAGCCACTGTGCCACCCCTTATTATTGATGAAGCATTGTTATCATTGTAATTTAGGAAATAAAGCAGCCATTTTCTTCATAGTATATCCCACAATTAGAAGATGAAATAATGACTAGGTTATTTGTTTAAGTGGTGATGGTGGTGGTGCAAATATTGCTCAGGAAACTTTGGGCATTTCCATTGTTAGAGAAGTGGCAGGGGGGGTTTCATTAATTGATGTATAAAGCAGAGAGGGTTTCAGCTTCATGTCTCCTGCAACCGTTCAGAGCTTGTGCACTCTGCAACAAATATCTGCTTAAGTCTCCAGAGTAATTAGGCCAGAATTCTCAACCTTCTGACTCAGAGGTGAGAGAACTACAGATTGAGCCATGGCTGAGTAAACAAATGTAAACGAGCTATTTGTGATAGTGAACTTTGCATATGAAGACAAGTTAATATAGTTCAGTTTAGAGATGCAGTGTAGCGGCAGGCCATTTGGCCCATCGAGTCCGGGCCGACCAGCATTCACCTATACATGGGTCTCCTCCATGGCCACAGCGAGCAGCACCGGAAATTGGAGGAACAGCACCTCATATTCCGCTTGGGGAGTCTGCATCCTGGGGGCATGAACATCGAATTCTCCCAATTTTGTTAGTCCTTGCTATCTCCTCCCCTTCCTCAGTCCCCCTGCTGTCTCCTCCCATCCCCCAGCCTTCGGGCTCCTCCTCCTTTTTCCTTTCTTGTCCCCGCCCCCCCCCCCACCCCCGATCAGTCTGAAGAAGGGTTTCGGCCCGAAACGTTGCCTATTTCCTTCGCTCCATAGATGCTGCTGCACCCGCTGAGTTTCTCCAGCTTTTTTGTGTACCTTCACCTATATACTAGTTTTATTCAACATACCAGGGACAAATGACAGTTATAGTTACAGTTTACAGTGTGGAAACAGGCCCTTCGGCCCACCAAGTCCATGCTGACCAGCGATAACCCTGTACACTACACATTAGGGACAATTTTATCATTTTTATCAAAGTCAATTAACCTACAAACCTGCATGTCTTTGGAATGTGGGAGGAAACCAGAGCATCCAGAGAAAACCCACATGGTCACAGGGAAAATGTACCAACTCTGTTGACAGCACCTGTGGTGAGGATCGAACCCGGGTCTCTGGAGCTATAAAGCAGCAACTGCTGCTGCAACACTGTGCCATCCTACAGAGTTGTAAAGAGAGATTGTTACTACTTTAGCTGTTACATTGAGCACATGTTTAGAATTGTTATACAATATGTTGCGTAGGTGAAACATCAATAAAACTTTCAAAATACATTGGAACCACATGTGTTGACCAACATCTATATTTTCATTAGGAGACAGTAAGTGTTTTGTCAAAATGTTTTAAGAATGAATCATAAGATCATACGACCATAAGGCATAGGAGCAGAAATAGGCCATTTGGGCCGTCAAATCTACCCACCATTCAATCACGGCTGATCTATTTTTCCCTCTGAACCCCGTACTCTCTGTAATCTTTGACACCCTTGCTAATCAAGAACCTATCAATCTCCACTTTAAAAATATCCAATGACTTGGCCTCTACTGCCGTCTATGGCAATGAACCAGGGGCCACAGTTTAAGAATTGTGAACGTATTTATTGTAAGCCATTTTGAACGGAAACGAGGAAACACTTTTTCTCACACAGAGTTGTGAGTCTGTGGACTTCTCTGCCCCAGAGGGCGGTGGAGGCCGGTTCTCTGGATACTTTCAAAAGAGAGCTAGATAGGGCTCTTAAAGATAGCGGAGTCAGGGAATATGGGGAGAAGGCAGGAACAGGTTACTGATTGGGGATGAGCAACCATGATCACATTGAATGGTGGTGCTGGCTCGAAGGGCAAATTGGCCTCCTCCTGCACCTGCTGTCTATTGTCTATAATTCCACAGACTCACCACTCCCAGGCTAATAAATGCCTCCTCATCTCCATTCTAAAGGTACGTCCTTTTATCATGAGGCTGGGCCTTCTGATTCTAGACTCTCCCACTAGTGGAAACATCCTCTCCATATTCACTCAATCTAGGCCTTTCATTATTGGATAGGTTTCAATGAGATCCCACCCCCATCCTTCTGAACTCCAGCGAGTACAGGCCCAATACCATCAAACGCTCAACGTTGGTTAACCCAATCAACCCCAGGATAGTTCTAGTAAACCTCCTTTGGACCCTAACGCAATTATCAAAAAAGCTCATCAGCGCCTCTACTTCCTGAGAAGCTTACGGAGAGTCGGATTGTCAAGGAAGACTCTCTCTAACTTCTACAGGTGCACAGTCGAGAGCATGCTGACCGGTTGCATCGTGGCTTGGTTCGGAAATTTGAGCGCCCTGGAGAGGAAAAGACTACAAAAAGTAGTAAACACTGCCCAGTCCATCATCGGCTCTGACCTTCCTTCCATCGAGGGGATTTATCGCAGTCGCTGCCTCAAAAAGGCTGGCAGTATCATCAAAGACCCACACCATCCTGGCCACACACTCATCTCCCTGCTATCTTCAGGTAGAAGGTACAGGAGCCTGAAGACTGCAACAACCAGGTTCAGGAATAGCTACTTCCCCTCAGCCATCAGGCTATTAAACCTGGCTCGGACAAAACTCTGATTATTAGCAACCACTTTCTGTTATTTGCACTTTACCAGTTTATTTATTCATGTGTGTATATATTTATATCATGGTATATGGACACATTTATCTGTTTTGTAGTAAATGCCTACTATTTTCTGTGTGCTTAAGCAAAGCAAGAATTTCATTGTCCTATACAGGGACACATGACAATAAACTCACTTGAACTTGAACTTGAACTATCCAATGTCAGCACATTCTTCCTCAGATATGGGGCCACAGTACTGCTCACAATACTCCAAATCTGGTCTGACCGGCACCTCATAAAGACTTACTTGCATTACATCCCCGTTCTTATCTTCTCGTCCTCTCGAAATGAAAGCTAACATTACATTTGCCTCCTTCAGCAACCCACTCAACCTACAAATTAACCTGGACACAAAATGCTGGAGTAGCTCAGCGGGACAGGCAGCATCTCTGGAGAGAAGGAATGGGTGATGTTTCGGATGGAGACCCTTCGTCACAGACTTAGATTTTTGAATTAGACTGCTAGATTTGTGTCTGTTTATTATTATTATTATTTATTATAATTCTTTATTTTGAACAGAATAAAAAATAAAAAGCAAGTATGAAACAGCAGACAAAAAACAAAAAAAACAAAACAAGAGTATTTATTAAGTGTCATAAACAATATCTATAAATAAATGAAATTGTATGTGTCCGAAAAGGAGCAGGAAGCTAAAGCTTTTGGCTGAAAGACTGAAGAAGGGTCTCGACCCAAAACGTCGCCCATTCCTTCGCTCCATAGATGCTGCCTCACCCGCTGAGTTTCTCCAGCATTTTTGTCTACCTTCGATTTATCGAGCATCTGCAGTTCTCTCTTAAACATTGGAATCTGAGGGGTAACCTATTCACACTAAGGGTGGTGGGTGTATGGAACAAGCTGCCAGATGAGGTAGTTGAGGCTGGGACTATCCCAACACTTAAGAAGCAGTTAGACAGGTACATGGATAGGACAGGTTTGGGGGGATATAAACCAAAAGCAGGCAGGTGGGACTAGTATAGCTGGGACATGTTGGTCAGTGTGGGCAAGTTGGGCCGAAGGGCCTGTTTTCACACTATATCACTCTATGACTATGACAACAAAAACACAGTTAAAAGCTGATAGTTCAGTTCCTGTTCTGTCCAGGTGGTGGCACAACATTCTCCTGCTTTTGTCAAAATCCCCTTAACCCGAGGAAATTGGAATAGTTGGGATTAATTAAATGCAACAGGTTCCAAAGGACAAAATTCCTTAGCAACCAAATCAGCATGCAAAAGATGGCAGCAGCAGCCCCTGCTAGCATTCGACATTAGTGGCCATTTCCAAATATATGAATCAGCACTTAGCAAACATTTGTTTAAATTGAGTTGCTTTCGCTGTGATTAAGTCATCTAATAACTCTCCTAATTAGCAATAAATGCAAGTTCAAAGATGAAAACCGAGGGCTGTTGTCGGCATTTGCTTTTATTAAAGAACAAATTCATCAGCCTTGCTTCCCCAAAGGGAAATCATGCCCGATAAAATATGTGAGCTGGAGATGACTCGAAGGCTATTGACTTTATTCTTCTCAACTCATGTTCCTTTCAATGTAGCTTTACGTTGACGGGAATGGGGAATTAATCCACAACAAACAGTGCGGACCGGTTTTAGGCAGCACAGTTCATTCTCTTTGGAGTAGTGAGATACCTAGTGTGTATCGGCCACAGTAGTACAGCGGTAGAGTTGCTGCCTTACGGCACCAGAGACCTAGGTTCAATCCTGACAACACGTGCCGTCTGTATGGAGTTTGTACATTCTCCATGTGACTGCGTGGGTTTTCTCCGGGTGCTCCGATTTCCCCCCATGTTCCTAAGACCTGCAGGTTTCTAGGTTAATTGCCTTAGTCATGGAGTCATACAGCGTGGAAACAGGCCCTTCGGCCCAACTTACCCAATGCAACCAATATATCCCATCTACACTAGCTCCACCTGCTTGCATCCCTCTAAAGCTGTCCTATCTTTGTACCTGTCTAAATGTTTCTTAAACGTTGCGATAGTACCTGTCTTATGCAACCTCCACCTCATTCCAGACACCCATTACCCTTTGTGTGAAAAAGTTACCCCTCATGCTTCTATTAAATCTTCCCCCCCCCTCACCTTAAACCCATGTCCTCTGGTTCACAAATCCCCTACTCTGGGCAACAGACTCTGTGGGTCCAACTGATCTATTCCTCCTATCATTTTGTTCACATTCTGTAAATTGTGGGATAGAACTAGTGTACGGGTGATCATTGGTTGACGTGGACTTCATGGGCCAAAGGGACTGTTTCCACGGTGAATCTCTCTAAATATTCTAAACATTCACTTGAATGGTGGGTGGGTGGTTCTACCTAAGGTGGTTGCGGAATGGCAGGGGGTGGCTTGAAGCACGATTCTTCCCTATTGCAGCGGGTAAGACAAGTAATATCAATGCAGCATTCTGTGGCTGCTGAATAAAGCTGAGCACATGGAGAAAGGGGCAACACAAGTTTTTAATGAAAGCAACACTAGTTCTAGAGTGAATAAATCTGAGTGAATTATTGAGTGAGAGACATTTTCTAATTCCAATCAGAAACTTGTATCTTAGATAAAAGAGCTTCCACTGCCACAAATTCTCAAACACAATGACCTTCCATTGATAAGGCTTGTTATATATCCTTAAAGATATCAGAAGTGCTTTACAATCCATAAACTACATTTAAAGAGCACCTAGGACAAGGTAATTAAGTCATCCAGCCAAGGACTCTCAAACAAATTAAACAGAGTGACCGGCTAATCAGAAAGGTAAACCCGCAAATGCTGGAAATTGTTTTTTCAAACATTTAATTGGTTTGCTGAGGTTGGTCAAATGAAAGATATTGGTCAGGAAGCCTGAACAAGCCGTTTGCGTTTTCCGGCATAGTGGTCTTGGATCTCTGCTGTGCACTAAAGTCACAGCCATACAGCATGGAAACAGGCCCTTCAGTCCAACTTGCCCACACCCACCAACATGCCCCTTCTACACTAGTCTCACCTGCCTGCATTTGGCCCATATCCTTCTGAAGAAGGGTCTCAACCCGAAACGTCATCCATTCCTTCTCTCCAGAGATGCTGCCTGGCCCGCTAGAGTTACTCCAGCATTTTGTGCCTATCTTCAGTTTAAACCAGCATCTACAGTACCTTCCTACACACCCCTCTAAACATCTCTCCATGTACCTATCCAAATGTTTAAAAATGTTGTGATCGTACCTCAAGCAGCTCGTTCCATACACTTACCACCCACCCTTTGTGTAAAAAGTTGCTCCTCAGGTTCCTATTAAATCTTTTCTCCCCTCATCTCTGTCCTGTTGTTCTTGACTCAAAATCATAGCAGATGTGTCTTGGCCCATTTGATAGACAGCTGTTCCATCAATACTGAACTGTCTCAATATAGGACTGAACCATCGACATGAAGCCATTACATTCTTATCTCAATGAGAATGATATCAACACAGCTAAACTGTCACTCTAGGAGCAGAACCAGAGTAATGCTGTCCAGTAGCCAAGTCAAGTCAAATATTTTATTGTCACATATAATACATCTACTGTATCCGTTGTTCAAGATGTGGACTCTTATACATCTGCGAGACCAAACGTAGACTAGATGATCATTTTGCCTGACATCTTTGCTCAGTCCACCTGAACCAACCTAATTTCCCAGTTGCTAAACACTTTAATTCTTCTTGCCATTCCCACACTGACCTTTCTTGTCTTAACTCTCCTCCATTGTCAGAGTGAGGCTAAATGCAAATTGGAGGAACAGCATCTCATATTTTGCTAGGGCAGCTAATAACCCAGTGGTATGAATATTGATTTCTCTAACTTCAAGTAACCCTGGCATTCCCTCTCTCTCTATCCCTCCCCCACCCAAGTTGCACCAGCTTCTTGTTTTCACCCAACAAAGAGCTAACAATGGCCTGTTTCTTTATTATTGTTACTTTTTGTATATCATCATCATCATCATCATCATAATCATACTTTAATAGCCAAGTATGTTTTGCAACATACGAGGAATTTGATTTGCCGTACAGACACACAAAACACATTTTAACATAAACATCCACCACAGCGACTCCTCCACATTCCTCACTGTGATGGAAGGCAAAAAAAGGTTCAATCTCTTCCCTTCTTGCCCCGCACATTCCTTTAAATCTTGCCCCTCTCATCTCAAAGTTATGTATAATTATGCAAAAGTAAAATGTAGCTGTGTAAACTTTACATAAATTATCCAGGACAAAATAAGAAAAAGACCGTGCACAAAACACGACACGATTACAAAAACACATTAGTGCAATAAAGTAAGTCTTAGTTTAGTATAGTATAAAGATACAGCAGTGAAACAGGCCCTTTGACCCACCAAGTCCACACCGACCAGTGATTCCCATACACTAGCACTATCCTACACACTAGGGACCATTAACAATTTTTACCAAAGCCAATTAACCTCAAGTTCAAGTTCAAGTGAGTTTATTGTCATGTGTCCCTGATAGAACAATGAAATTCTTGCTTTGCTTCAGCACACAGAACATAGTAGGCATTTACTACAAAAACAGATCAGTGTGTCCATATACCATAATATAAATATATACACACATGTATACCTACAAACCTGTACGCCTTTGCAATGTGGGAGGAAACCAGAGCACCCGGAGAAAACCCACGTGGTCATGGGGAGAATGTACAAACTCCGTACAGACAGCACCCGTAGTCAGGATCGAACCCTGGTTTCTTGCATGTTAGGCGGAAACTCTACTGCTGCGCCACTGTGCTGCCCCGCAGTTGTAGTACAAGTGTTGGTCTGTAATATTCTGTTGCTGGGGGAAGATCAGTATGCCACGCTTCAACCAGTTACTGTGGAGTTTTATGTGCAAAGATTGTGGACTCGGTGGACTGAAGGGCCTCATTCCATTCTGCACCTTTCAATCAATCGATCGATGTAGTGTGGAATGTGGGCTCATTCTGCTTCACATTGGTGCTGATGTTTACACACAGACGTAGTGTGCTGTTGGCGGTGATTTTGATGTTTCTTTCATAAATGTCTTTATCATGAATAAGATTCAGGAATAAGATTAGCTCCAGTCCTCCAGTTCAGGATGATATGATTACTGTACTGGACTGTGCTCACCTTCCAGCTGGGAGTTCATGGTAATACCACAAGGTGGAGGGAGAGAGCTGTCTCCATTGCTTTGTGAATCTATTCTGCCATTCAATAGAATTACTGTCAATAGATCCTATTAAACTGCCTGTGGAAACAGCTTACATTTTGACCTTACTGTTCATGATGTAAGTTGAACTCATGTAAGTTCAAAGTACATATGCAAAGCATATTGAAATCTCAGAAATCACAGCAACTTGTACGATATACAACAAATTCAACACAGTCGCCAGTATGAAGTTACTTCTCTGGAGTTTAATCAAACAACATTTAACACTGGCAACAACAGCGGCTATTAAGCCAGATGGCCAAAAACCTGGCTGAAGGGGGTTTTAATTAGCTTCTTAAGCCACAAAAGAGAGTCTAGGAGGGTTAGGGAGGGAACTCAGTGAGTTCAGGCATAATGTGTGAATGGGATTTGCTCATGCTCAACTGAGCTTTTTGATGTGTTTAAGCTAGGAGAGCTGTATATAGGTGGTGAATGAGGGTATATTGGTAGAACCAGGCTAAGTGGTAACAAGAGACAGATGAGAGTTGCAATGTAAGGTTAGTTGAGGCAGGGGTGATGTGTTATTTCTGCTGCTCTTAGAGATGAGTACATCTCAAAAGTTGTTTAGCTAAGTTTAAAGATACAACATGGAAACAGGCCCTTCGGCTCTCTGAGTCTATGCCGACCATCCATCACCCGTTCATACTAGTTCTATGTTATCCCACTTTTACATCTACTCCCTACACACTGGGGGTAATTTACAGAGGCCAATCAACCTACAAATCTGCATGTCTCTGGAAAGTAGCAGGAAAGCGGAGCACCCAGAGGATGCCTACGTGGTCACAGTGAGACCATCAAACTCCACAGAGACAGCACTTGATGTCAGGATTGAACCGGGTCTCTGGCGCTGTGAGGCAGCAGCTCTACCCGCCGTGCCACTGTGTTGCCCCCATTATAATTTGTTTGATTCCATTTTGGGTGGATGCCCATTTGACGGTCAGATTGTTAGTTGGAGGAATCAAAAACAAGTCCATGGTCTTCCCAATATTGAGATGGAGCAACTCCTGTCCATTTAGTCCCAGTGCATGAACTGTCTGATGCCAACAACGAGGTTGAGAGAGGGTTGACACAAAAACTGGAGTAACTCAGCGGGATAGGCAGCATCTCTGGAGAGAAGGAATGAGTGATGTTTTTCAGGTCGAGACCTTTCTTTAGACTCTGAGAGAGGGAATGGGAATTATCAGCTCAGAGATGGAAACTGACGAAGAGACAGAAATTCACCGTTGGTCGCATGCGTAACATCCGTTAAATGGCAGGAGTGATATGAGAGGGTGGCCAGGTTAGTGTGGGGCCCTGATGGTGATGGCTACCATTTGAAGCAGCATCTCCAATAGATCCCTTCGATGGTAGGGATGATGGGGTCAGTGCGGTGACGGCTGGGCAGGGCCCACCGCCTTTTGGAATCTCCTTCATTCCAGGGCGTTCCAAACAAGATCTGTATAGAGAGATGAATGGACAGGCTTGAACATGACATTGCTGGAAAGGGGGGCCAGATTTGAGAGCAACAGCGTGCTAAAGAACTGCTGAAAATAAAGGAAATTTAAGTAGGTTATAGGTTATTAAAAATCATGTAAATTAACAAATAAATACATTACTTTATCTTGAATAGTGTAAATGGAAGTTCAACTGTGTCAGCTGTGTATAGTTATGCAGCAGTTAATGCTTGCATACAATTCTTGAGTACTATATTAATGTAGTCATTAACTTGTTTATATTAAACACTTTAATGGTTCAGTTGAAATAGTACACAAAGGATTATTATGTGAGCACATTAGGCAGTGCAGTGCAGAGGGAATTAACCCAACAGTATTGTTATGCATTCTTACATGTTGTTGTATGGAGGCAACCAGAATATCACGGAGTCTCCACAATCACGAAAGCTGCTGTGGGAAAATCATAGTCAGTTAAAACAGCAAGCAGGCCTCTCAGAGAAGAAAGAATGAAATCAAACACTTCATGTTTGGACACGTTCAGCAATATTCTAATGTCTTATGAAATCACATGAACCGTTTAGTCAAGAGTGTTTTATTGTCAAATGTCCCAAACAGGCCCTTCGGCCCACTGAGTCTGCGCTGACCAGCGATCCCCACACACTAACATTATCCAACATACACTCGGGACAATGTGCAATTTAACCAAGCCATTTAGCCAACAAACCTACACATCTTTGGAGTGTGGGAGGAAACCGGAGCACCTAGAAAAAAACCCCACGCAGTCAAGGGGAGAACGTACAAACTCCATACAGGCAGCACCCGTAGTCAGGATCGAACCTGGGTCTCTGGCACTGTAAGGCGACAACTCTACCGTTACGCCACCTGTTTAAGCCACTAAATCACATTCAATTATACCTTGGTATTCAGGCAACTCATTTCCATGTGCTTGAAGAGGCATGTGGCAAAATGCATGTGAATTACCATCATGTGAAATATGAAAACATACATGTCTGCAGCCCCGTTTATGTTGGTTGTGTGTTGGGCGGGGAGGAGAATGACCTCTTGCCCTATTAAAAGAAGATGTGGGGTTACAAATATCCTGCAGGGTTATGGTCAGTCTTGAGTTTTATTCTGAAATTATGTACCCTGTTCTTAAATCGCATTATACAAATACAGGACATGTTGTTTAAAACAGTGCACACGTAGTAACAATTGTCCAGCCCGTCACCGTCACAAAGGTGCAACAAGGCAGAGTGAAGAGAATTCATTAATTGCCCTGCCAATAAAACTTGCTGGGCATACTGATGTGATTATATAGGACCAGGGGACGAGGACGGTCCACGTGGGAGTGAGGACGCTACTGGTGAGCGGAGGAACAATGGGGGATCTGGCGTGGGGAGACCACCACGAGGGAGGGGGAGGGGGGAGAGAACAATGGGGGACCTGGCGTGGGTACTTTGTAACATTGTCAGCGCCCTTTATGGGTACCTTGTGTATGCAAGCAAAGAATGTTGCTGTGACTTGTCACATATGACAATAAAGTATTCATGTAATTATTAGAGTATTCTTAATATAGTTGCCTTCTACACAAGGCACTTTTCTAGTGGTGTTGTCTGTCCTAGCTTTATTGGAATAACTTGCTGTAGTTTCTGTTTCGCCCGTTTTCAACCTTGAGTGCATGCTCAGATTTGTGAGATTAAGAGACATATTTTGCTTGAGCACTGAGCCCCCTGTTGTCAAGGGTCAAGGTTGTATCGAACCAATGTTGTTTACTGAATGATATCACAATCTGTCTGCTGCATTAAAAAAAGACACTAAGTCCAGGAGTAGCTCAACGGGTCAGGTAGCATCTCTGGAGGACATGCACAGGTGATGTTTAGGGTCGGGACCCTTCTACAGACTCAATAGTCTGATCTGAAAAGGTCACCTGTCCATGTTCTTCAGAGATGCTGCCTGACCCGTCGAGTTACTCCAGCACATTGTGTCTTTTTCTGTGAACCAGCACAGTTCCATTTAGTGTAGTTAAGTTTAGTTTAGTTTAGTTTAGTTTATTGTCACATGCACCAAGTTACAGTGAAAAGCATTTGCTGCGTGCTAACCAGTCAGCGGAAACACAATATATGATCATAATTGAGCCGTCCACACAGTACAGATACATGATGAAGGAAATAACGTGAATAACATTTAGTGCAAGATAAAGTCCAGTAAAGTCCGATCAAAGCTAGTCCGAGGGTGTCCAATGAGGACTCAGCTCTAGTTGTTGGTAGAATGGTACAGTTGCCTGATAACAGCTGGGAAGACTCCTGAATATGGAGGTGTGCGTTTTCACACTTCTTCGCCCAAAGGGAGAGGGGAAAAGAGAGAAAGAATGAATACAAAAGCACATGCACTAACCCCGAGCTAGATGAAGCCTGATCACAAATCTGCACATCACCATCAAACCCCAGTCTGAAATCAGCTTGGTCTTCATAGCAGCCAGAAAGCATGTGCTAAACAGCTTCAAGTCCGGGCCACATTCTTTTTTGATTTATCGCAATGCGGGGGGAATCTTGACAATCATACTTGTCGTTTAGTTTGCTTTGTGATACTGAGGCGTATATATAGTCGTATGAGGAGCTATACGTACATGAAATGCACGCGGTTTTATCCCTCACCACCTCTGTTATGTTGTTGCCATTGGAACATTTTCCCTTACACACTTTTCTTTTAAAAATTATTGTATCTCCAGTTTGTTTAGCAAAGTCATTAACCCATGTTGGAAACAGAAGAATCAATCACTGCACTACAAGGCCAGGGTGTAAAATGTCAAGCGCGCACTTGGGCTAAATAAATCTCTGGTATGCCTGCACCTGGAGTATTGTGTACAGATTTACTCCACATTCATTGAGGAAGGTAATGGGATGGTTGAGAAGGTGCAACTAGAGAGGACTAGAGTAAAGCCTATTTAGTTAGGGTTTATTTAGGATGGAAGGTTTTAAGTGTTACAGCTTTTTGAAGAGGAGGTACACACAATAGAGTGGATTGAGAGGGGTAATTTAGTGAAGGAATTGGAATCTGTATTGTTGTCAGAAATTGCTCTGATAAGAGTGGGTAGCACGCATGTATGTAAAATGGTGCTGAACAGTTAGGTTTCAACTGGACACCTTTTTCATCTCAAAAGGAGTTATTCTCCTCTGGAAAAAAAAACCAAGATCATGTGATGAGAGATCACCAGTCCTTTAAAATAGATTTAGTTTAATTTGGAGACACAGCATGGAAACAGGCCCTTCAGCCCACCAAGTCCACGCCATCCATCACTCATTCACACTTGTCCTATGTTAGCCCACGTGGTCACAAAGAGATGTGCAATCTCAGTACAGGCCACACCCAAGGTCAGGATCGAACCCGGGACTCTGCATGCAAGGCAACGGCTCTCTCTACCAGTTGCACCACTGTGCCATCCACAGATTTATCGGGAAAGAAGGTGTCATCATGGAGAGGTGAAATGATAGATTAGCCGCAGTGGTGATGAACCGCAAGTCTACCTTGGGAAGTTAGGATGGAATGTTTCAGATAATTTTGTTTGATAATTATCCCCTCTGATCATTCAGAATTTTGACTTCAAATACTTGTCCCATCTTCCTGTGTTTTGTTTTGATAATTCTGCCTTTGGAATTTGATAAATAACATGAATTAACACTCTGGTTTCCCTTATTTAAAATACAAAGTTTTGAGTTGGTTCCTTATAATTTTCATCAAGACGAACGCCTCGGTTCTAAACCAATGTAATCCATCAACATTATTTTGGATTGGCTTGATGTTTCAAGGAGCATTGATGAAATGTTTCTATGTTTTAGTAGAATCTGAAGCACATGTTATCACTGACAGTACATTTATTCTGCTGCTGCATATAATCAACTCACACAAGGCAACTCCATCCTACAAGATTGTTCCCAAGAGTTGCTAGATTTCCATGTGGAACAGTGCTCAAATAACTCGCTAATATTTGCTGCCATGGTTTTGGATGGGACATCGATGTGAATTTCAAACGCAGATTTATTGGTGGTATTTTCAACATGAACAACACAGGGATAATTTAAAGGCAGTGAATTCCACGTTCCGACAGTTTGTCACGGATTCCCATAGCAGGAAAGGAAATCAAGAAAATCGGCGTCTTTTCCTATTGATTCTTCTACGGGGGCTCTCTGCACACAGGTACAGTAAAAAGGGAGAGCAGCACTTGGAGTTCACAGATTTATACTTATATACTGCTCCCTGGAGCCCAAGCACAAATGGAAACGTGTTATAATCCCTCTCCTAACCTAGCTAATAGTGCCATAATGTAATTTTGTCCCCCCTTGACAGTACACCATCTGGTTATGAATATCTAGCTCTCCGTTGAACTGGAATAAGCTCTGAGAGTGATACAAACACATTGAAATTAAGCATGAAATAATCAGAAAGGCTGTATATTTGTTGTTTAAACCATGTTTTAAATTTGCTGCATTCTAACCTGCTTGATTCTGACTACCTGAATATGGCCGTTTTATTTCACAGTCATATACCTACACACAACGTGATAGTCTATGTAATGTCTCCGAAATGATTCAACCTATTAACTCCATCTGGTCTCCAATTAGCATCAGTAAACTGGCTTCAGTAATCAAATGGAAATTAAGGGAAAACTACTGAATTTAAATTGGAAGGGGAGCAGGAGTTGGACTAATTGCCTGATGCTGTACCTTCCAACGTAGAGCTTTCGAAAAGGTCAAGAAATGAGATATAATAGTTAAATTCATGTAAAACAAAATAGCTTTGAGATCAGAAGAATGTCACTTGATATTATGAAGTCATTTAGCCACGTCAGTGGTTAACTCAATAGAGTTCCTAGACATACGAATAATCAACTATTTACACGGAATATGCACTTTCCAATCTGTTCTGACTCTGCAGCTGTTTTGAATTAAACGGCACAGTGTAAATAGTCAATTAATTTCCTCTGAAGTCTGATCAGGATAGAACCTTTGGCTTCTGCTAATGCAACGACTTTGAAGCAAGCTGCTTTGAAAGATACTTGTATGCAAATAGCCACTGGCCCCCAGTTTTTGGCTGATATGGTAATGCATGTGTTTCACGGACTGTTTTGTTTTGTCCAGTACAGAGGGCAAAGGTGAGGTACGTTTTCGGGAGGTTGCATCGGGCAGATTCAAATTGAATTTGATTTCTTTGTGTAAACAGGGTGCTCAGTTCCTTGTCCAGGATCTAGGTAATGAAGAACAGAGCTCCTGGATTTGGGTGGCCTGATAGCTGAAGTGGTTAACTCTTAACCAGAAGGTTGTAAGTTCAATTCTCAGGGCTACCTGTCAAAACTGATTATCTCAGCTCACCACGTTTTCTCAGCTGTGAGATGACGGAAATATGGTATCATGTCCTTGACGGTATCCAAAGCAGCATTTTCTGACCCACCCAAATGTTGAGTAGGAGTGGAGGAGGCAAGAACAAATGACCAGTGTCATTTGAAGGGTCTCGACCCGAGACATCGCCCATTCCTTCTATCCAGAGATGCTGCCTGTCTCGCTGAGCTACTCCAGCATTTTTATGTCTATCTTTGGTGTAAACCAGCATCTGCAGTTCCCTCCTAAACAAATGACCAGGTCCTGATGCAGGGTCTTGACCTAAAATGTCCACAACTCAGGTGCTGCTTGACCCGCTGAGTTCCTCCAGCAGAACGTTTGTTGTTCTTTGACTTCAGTCCCTATTGCCTCTCCATTTACTGACAACTCTCTCTAGAACCTGTTTGAAACTGGACCATCCTGGTCTTATGTTTAGCCTACGATAAGATTGGAAGTCTACGGAACATAACTACAAATGGAAAAAAGACACAAAGTGCTGGAGTAACTCAATGGATCAGGGAGTATTTCTGGAGAACACGGATGGGTGACGTTTCGGGTTGGGGCCGAAATTTAGAGATCCAGCGTGGAAGCAGCCCTTTAACCCACTGAGTCCATGTCACCGGAGATCACTCCTTACACAAGCAGTATCTGACACACTGGGTATAATTTACAATTTTATCATAGCCTATTAACCAACAAACCTGTATGTCTTTGGTGAGTGGGGGGAAATTGGAGCATCCAGAGAAATGTACAAATTCCGTATAGACAGCACTCGTAGTCGGGATTCAACCTGGGTCTCTGGTGCTGTAAGGCAGCAACTCTACCGCTGCATCACTGTGCCACCCCCCTATCAACTGACATCCACTACAAGTTTACCGACTTCCACAGTTAACTGGACCACACTTTGTTTCACTCTGCCTCTTGCACAGATGCTATGCCCTGCTCTCAATTCCTCTGTCTCCACCGCATCTGCTCACAAGATGAGGCTTTCCATTCTAGGATATACAAGATGTCCTCTTTCTTTAGTAAACATAGTATCCCCCCTGCTGTTATAGATGAATCTCTCATCAGCATCTCTTCTGTGTCCTTAGTTCTGCTCTTGCTCCCCTCCCTCCAGACAAAACAAGGATAGACTGGAGGGCAGAAACAAGGATAGAGTTCCTCTGGTCCTCACCTTTCTCCCCACCAGCCTCCGCATCCAACACATCATCCTCCGACATTTCCATGAACTCCAGTGTGACCCCACCACTAATTACATCTTCCCACCTCCACCTGATTCCACCTTCCACAGAGACTGCTCCCTCTACAAATAGTTCATTCATGGTTTCCCACCCAAACCACCCCCTCTCCAGGTACATTCCCCTGCAACCGCAGGAGATGCAACACCTGTCCCTATCATTCTTCCCTCACCTCCATCCAGGGACCCCGGCAGTTCTTCCAGATGAGACAGAGGTTCACGTGCACCTCCTCTAACCTCCTCTTCTGCATCCAATGTTCCCGACGTGGCTTCCTTTACATCGGCAAGACCAAGCGTAGACTCGGCGACCATTTTGCCGCTCACATGCGCTCGGTCCGCTAAAGATGATTGGATCTCCCGTTTGCTAACCATTTTAACTCCTCCCACTCCCATACTGACCTTTCCATCCTGGGCCTCCTCCATTGCCATAGTGAGGCCACATGCAAACTGAAGGAACAACACCTTATATTCTACTTGGGTAGCTTACAACAATGAACCGTGTATTACAACAACGTATGAACATTGAATCATCCAATTCTTTTTGAAAAGCAGCATTTGCAGTTCCTTGTTGCTACATAATTAAAAACATCCATTTCTATTTCTGTACAATTATCTAAGCCTGCCCTCTCTCACCTCATTTGCTTCTGAAACCTTCAATACTGCTACCTGGGGCCTGACCTGAATCATGTCCTGCTCACCCTTCACCTTGCCACTTGTTGACCTATTTTGGCTCCTGTTAAACAACGACGCACATTTCTACCTTCCTGCTGATCTCTGAATTTAACCCTACGATTCCCGCTGGTCCTACCCTTGGTCTCTAAGTCTCTAAACTGTGGAATTCTCCCCCTCTGTGCAATTGGCCTGGCACTTACAGTAATGAATCATCCTTGCACTTTGAACATGTCCATCAAATAAATAACTTTCCCCTTGCAATGTTCTGTGAATGTTACTGGAAAAAACATTGTGCATATTATGCTGAACACCTGTCATTGGCTTCTCCCAAAGGAGCCTGGCCTTAAGAGCATTGCTCCATGCTGGGACCCATTAAAACATAAACAGCGCCTTCAATGTTGGCTGCAGGAGGTGCTCCTGGGATACAGAGGTGTTCGGGCAAAGAGAGGGATGCCAGGTCACGGGCCTGCAGCAGCATGGGGCTTACCTGAGCTTACCTGGATCGGGGGGGGGGGGGGGGGGGGGGGGGAGGTAAACGGCACCAAATTCTGGTGACTGCATTTGTGGGTTGTGCAAAAGAACTTCACTGTGCTGTGCACACATGACAATAAAGAACCATCGAACCATCGAACCTTCCAACAGAAGGTCACAATGCCTATTCCTTCAGACTACCCTCCCAAGGTCCCAAATAAGCCAACCCAACCAACAGTCCTGACTTTGTTTTGTCCCTCAAGATGTGATCCTCCAAACCGATGCCATATCTTCCTGCACTGTAAGCATGTGAATGTAGTTTTGTCACACACGAGGCTGCAGTGTCAAGTGCTGCTGAGGTTTGCAGCAAAGGTCCTGCCAAACAATGTCCAAATATCCAAAGCCTCCCGCCTACTGCCTTCTAATATTTCTTTGTAGTACCTCAGGATGTTTGCGAATTATAATTTTACTGCATAACTCAACGGGCCAAATGGCCTAATTTGACTCCTATAACTTGTGAACACAAAACACGGGATGGTGCTTGAGGGGGGTAGTGCTGGTGATGTCATCCCTATTCATTGTTCCTCACAAGCATGGTATAGTCAACACATGTTACACAGCAAATTAATTAAAGAGTCAACAAGCCGTACAACACCGACCAAGCTGCCCATCTGTGCCAGTCCCATTTGCCTGTGGTTGACTCCTATCCCTCACAGCCTTTTGTATTCATGTGCCTGTCCATATACCTTTTAACTGTTGATATCATCCCTGTTTCAACCGCCTGTCTGCAGCTTGTTCCATATATGTACCACTCACTGTTTGCAAATGTTGCCCCTCAGGTTTTGATTAAATCTTAATCCTCTCACCTGGAACATTAGTTCTTGATTCCCAAACTCTGGGAGAAAAACAGTATGCATTCACCCTATCTATGCACATAGTGATTTTATACACTTCTATAAGCTCACCTTGAGTTTCCCACACTCCAAGGAATAAAATCCTAGCCTGCCCAATCTTGCCCTATAGCACAGTCCCTCAAGTCCTGGCAACATCTGATAAATATTCCCTGCACTCTTACTCGCATAACGGCACCTTATCCATAACACAATACCCCAATGCCTTGTACAACAGGAACATAGCACCCCAACTAATATACTCAGTACCCTTACTGATAAAGCCCAATGTGTCCAAACTCCTGATGGACACAGAAAGCTGGAGTAACTCAGCGGGACAGGCAACATCTCTGGAGAGAAAGTCCCAATATTGTGTGAGTTCCCAATATGTTCCCCTCACAACTATCTGAATTAAACTCCATTTGCCATTCCACAGACCTTACTCTGCATTCCACAGACCTTACCCGGCTAATCAAGATTTCATTGCAATTCTTGGTAAAACTCTTCACTGTTTATGGTACTAACTATTTTGGAGTAATTTGCAAACGGACTAACCATGCCTAGTTCATTCACATCCAAATTGGTGATATAGATTGCCGACAACAATGGGCACAACACTGAGAGGCACCACTGGTCACAGGCTTCCACTCCAACAAACTTAAAACATCCATTGACTTGGCCTCCTCAGCCACAGATTCACTACCCTGACCAAAGAAATTCCTCCTCATCTCCTTTCTAAAGGTATGTCTAATTCTGAGGCTATGGTCCCAGACTCTCCCACAGCATGGAAACAGGCCCTTTGGCCCAACTTGCCCAAGCCCACCAACATGCTCCACCTATGCTAGTCCCACCTGCCTGTGTTTGGCCCATATCACTCTAAACCTATCCTATCCGATGTTGGTTTAAAAGTCAGAACAAAATGTCTTTGGTGCTCATAATGGCCCATTGCTGGCTGGGGAAGAGGTGATAACGAAAGGATCCAGGGATACAGAGATATGAACAGTGATGTTTTGATACTCAACTCAAGTTTATGTACCAATATAAATTAAAACCTGCAAGCTCTTAAAATTCATTCAATGCAACAATCATAAAAATGTGAGCACAAAGTGGATTAAATCACCTGAGTTCACGGACTGATTTGCAAGAAGTATTGGCAAACATGTAACTTGTTGACCATTACTTATAGAGCCTGTTCAAGGGCATCTTTAAATTGGGAACCTAAGGTTAATTTGCTGATTGCCAATATGATTGAATCACTCTAAATGAATCCTTCATTCATATAGAACATGATAGGAATTAGATCGGGTCTCAGAACGACCGGCTTTGCCAGATGTGAAACATTGCTTTGTATTAAGCCACACTGTGTCATTTGTCTTCACTTTTTCTCCAGGAGTGTTTTGGCTGATATTCATTACTGGAGCCAGAAACCTGACCAGATCTTTCAACAAAGCTTCTAGTCATGGTCTTCTGTTACATTGACATGTTTTATTATGAGACAGTTGGAGACTTTAAAATCTAATTTGAAAAACATTTAGTTGATTCATGTTTTTATTTAAGAGGCCACATTGCCAGAGAGAAATCAGGCCCCGATTTAGATCAAATCTATTTCCTACTCTTCTACATCAATAATGTTTGGAGTAATATTTTTGCAATTTAAAATAGATGTATGAATATTTTCTTCCATTGGTGCTTTTAAAATCACGAGAGGAAGAGATCAGGTAATGTGTACAAAACCATGTGTGCAGTAGATCGGGAAAGTGCACAAAATCTCTTGCCCAGAGTAGGGGAATTGAGAACCAGAGGACATATGTTAAAGGCGAGGAGGGAAAGCTGTAATAGGAGTCTGAGAGGCAAATTTTATTCCTCCCACTCTCCAAAGATATGCAGGATTATAGGTTAATTGGCTTGGTAAAATTGTAAATTGTTCCTATTGTGTCGGATAGTGCTGTTGTACGGGGATCGCTGGTCGGCGTGGACTCGGTGGTGCTGAAGGGCCTGTTTCCACGCTGTATCTCTAAACTAATCTAATCTAACAACTCATAAATTGAAGTTCACATCTCGAGAAAGCTCAGGTATCTTTCATAAACAGTATAGTGTTGGTTAAAATATTAATTGTGAACATTTAAATCTTCCTTTCCTTGGAACAACATAGCATAATGCTTGAGGTAGACACACTCAACGGCTCAGGCAGCATCTTTGGAGAAAAAGGATGGGTGATGTTTCAGGTCAGGACCCACCGGGCAACCTGAGGTAATTTGTGCCTGATTGGTCCTGCCCTATTCTTGCCTCCTGCTCTTCACCTCCCCCACCTGCTTCAGTCCGTAGAAGAGTCCCGACCCAAAACGTCACCTACCCTTTTTCTTCAGAGATGCTGCCTGACCCGCTGAGTAACTCCAGCACTTTGTGTCTTTGGCATAAACCAGCATCTGCAGTTCTTTGTTTCTATCGCGAGCTGCTTGTAATTCCTACATCTCTGAATATTACAGATTTAACCAGTTCAGACTGTCCGTGGGGGGGGAACAAAACTCCCTGGACATTCTGAAAGTCAGAATTTTATTGCATGAATTAAAAGGATTTTTCAAACAGACTTAGAAGGAAATTCCAAGTTTAGGTCAGTTTTAGTACTTAAATGTGTTTTTTATCTGCTGGAATCCTTGTGTCATTAAGTTTTATGACATGACTATTTACATTTATCTGACTTGGTATCTTTGACTTTTGTTGACCATGTGTCAGGGAATGGGAAGGCCAAGTGAATGTGGCAGTGTATCATTTTTAGCCTCTCTGAACAAACAAGCAAGCTCCAATTCAAACGTTTAAAGGCCTCAGAACCCATTTTAAACATTTGGGTAAAGGACTGAAAGTAATTCTTATTTTCAAACATGAAAATATAATTTATTTTCCTATTAGCTCTCTTTTTTGTTGACATAATACTACACTTTCTAAAGGTTGCTGTGCCAGAGCTAAAGTCATCAATTGCATAAATATGTAAAGAATATTTTTGTTGGTCATTTCTTTTACCTCAATCAATGGATATCCCCTTTTTAGTCAAAATACAAATAACATGGTTTAAAGCAAGTTTAAAATTTAATTCTGGAACTTTGACCAATGTTCCCACAGTTCAGAGAGAAAAGATAGCATACAAATTGAGTTAGACACAAAAAGCTGGAGTAACTCGACGGAGAAAAGGAATTTCTGAAGAAGGGTCCCAACCTGAAATGTCACCGATGCCTTTTCTCCAGAGATGCTGCCTGATCCACTGAGTTACTCCAACTTTTCATGTTGATCTTTTGTGTAAACCAGCAGCTGAGTTCCTTCCTACACATACAAGATTAGAATTACCAATTCTGATTTTATTTGGTGATGGTTGTGTTAGTGATTATTTTGGGGTAAAATTGTGTCAATCATGAATCGGACATTTCCCCAGGTAATCTGTTTGAAGCGGGACTAGACGGAAGGTGGTGAAGGACTGGGCTGTGTTCACCACTCTCTGCAGGATCAGGCAGTCAAGAGCAGAGCAGTCCACCATGCCAGGGTGAGATGCATCGCGTCAAAATGCTTTCTTTAGCGCATCTGTAGAAGTTCGAGTGAGTACTTGTGGACATTCTTGAATATTCTTAGATATCGAAGGACAGCGGAGGAGTGTTCCCAGCGAGCGGGGCTAGGCCCTACAGTAGGCCCAGGGGTCTGGCTCGCCCACCACAGACGTTGATGGGACCAGCGAGCAACCGCCAAGAGTGAGGTGGGCTGATGGAGAGCAAGGAGGGCCGTCAGTGAGCGAGGAGGGCCGTCGATGAGCGAGGAGGGGCTGTCGGAGAATGAGGAAGGGCCATCAGAGAGCTGTCAGAGATAGTATCGCAACGTTTAAAAGATATTCACACAGGTACAGAAATAGGACAGGTTTAGAGGGATATGGAGCAAACGCTGGCAGGTGGGACACGTTGGTTGGTGTGGGCAAGTTGGGCCGAAGGGTCAGTTTCCATGCTGTATTACTCTATATCTATTGGTGGCTGTAATGACTACTGTTATTAAAAGCTACCATGGGAACCGTGACTAAGGGTTGAAGCCCATTTGAGATCTCAATAGAGCTCAGAGTCAGCTTTGATGAAGGTAGACCTGGTCTTAATGAATAATCTTCAGGTTTCATCCCAGCACTTTCTCTAAGTCCCATGCTGATTGAAAATCAGGGGAGTAGGGGAGTTGGTTTGACTGATAAAGTGATTTCTGGTATGTGTTGAACTTAGATTAGTCCACATGCTAAACGCCACCATGGTTTTAGCGCACCAAAAATAAATGAAACCCAGTTTTCAAAGAAGACAGTTACTTCTGAAGTAAATGAGTTTGGCTTTAACTAATACATTGGTCGAAAAGCCAATATAAATTGTCAATTGTTCTTTGAAGGAGGTCACATGGAGGTCTTACCCTATTTATGCACCAACAAACTGTCTGTCAAAGCGCTTTATGGGCTGATGGGACTGAGAGATGACCCAGGGAAAATTAAAATAGGTTTTGCATTTAAACATATTACCACATCTGTAAATCACTGCAAATGAATAATTAATAAATAGCATAAACAGTGCACTGTTTTTGAAGGAGATACAGAGTTTTTTCTTACAGATGTTTGGCTAGGTCTTTGAAGAGGTACTTGGAGGATGGTATTTGTGACTACAGGTTAATGATTTAAGAAGGTCCTGTTGTGGCTGTAAACATTGTATTCAATCAATTTGTCATAAAGATATCACAGTCTGTCTATACATAAAGCTTGGGTTTATGGTTCAGCAAGATCACAGCTAAGACCCCATTGGCAATCACACATCACGGATGTAAAAAGCAACAATAGCGGTCCACCAACATCACACACTGCTACTGAGCCCCACTTTCATAGAGTTGCTGCCTTACAGCGCCAGGGACCCAGGTTAGATCTTGACCATGGTGCTGTCTGTACGGAGTTCGTACGTTCTCCCTGTGACTGCGTGAGTTTTCCCCGGGATCTCCGGTTTCCTCCCACATTCCGAAGACATGCAGGTTTGCAGGTTAATTGGCTTCTGTAAATTGTCCCTAGTGTGTAGGATGGAACTAGTGTACGAGGTGATTCTTGGTCAGAGCGGACTCGGTGGGCCAAAGGATCTGTCTCCATGTTGTATCTATAAATCTAAAACAAAAACTGAAGATGAAACTCTGGCACCTGGCATGGTCTCATCCCAACAACTTAATGACACTTGTCAAGGGTAGAAAGCTGAGATGTTGTATAACACAGATCGGAATCTAAGCTAGGCTCCATGTGAGATTTATCCACCATTTTATGTCTCTGATAAAACGCCTTACAAAATGTTGGAGTGAATTTCATAAGTTTAGTGAGTCTCACTGACACTGTTCAAAGTTGCTGAATAATGTTCTTTATTTGAAAGAGGGATACAAAATGCTGGAGGAACTCTGTGGGTCAGGCAGAGTCTCTGGAGGAAATGGATAGGTGACGTTTTGGGGTCAGGACCTTCTTCAGACTGTTTGTAGGAGGGAGGAACTGGAAGTAAGAAAAGACCAGGACCAATCAGGGCCAGCAACAGATGACCTCCGGCAGGTTGGTTCAAAAGGCCAGTTGTTGGCGAGGAACGGTGGGATCCCAAGAGTCGCGAACTGTGGATCTGGTTTCAAGTACGTTCTTGTGATTGCCCGGATTAAAGGAGGTGCCAGACCACCAGTTGTTAAAACATTAGTGGTGGACCTGTAGTACATTGGAACTTTCCTGCTCACTTTTGCTGATGGGAATTGCGTAGATTCACGTATAGTTGAAAGCCTGGAGGAAGGCTGCAACCCTAAATCCTCCCACAGCGGTCTTTGTGTGCCCCCCACTGCTCCTCGGAGGGTGCATCGGACTCGCGAGCCACACTCGATCCCACAAGACATGAGACTGCACAACTGTGGTATCATCGACTATGACTGGCCACCACCAGAAAGCAAGCAGGCAAGAATGGCGTGGGGGAGGGACTTTTAAGCAGTGGGTTTGGTTTAGAGATACAGTACAGAGACAGGCCCTTCGGCCCACCGGGTCCGTGCCGACCAGCATTCCCCGCATTAACACCATTCTACACACACTAAGGACAATTTACATTTATACCAAACCAATCAACCTACAAACCTGTACATCTTTGGAGTGTGGGAGGAAACCGAAGATCTCGGAGAAAATTCATGCAGGTCACAGGGAGAAGGTACAAACTCCGTACAGACAGCACCTGTAGTCTGGATCGAACCTGGGTCTCCGGCCCTGGAAGTGCTGTAGGGTAGCAACTCTACCGCTGCGCCACCGTGCCGCATAACCTAAACTAAATATTTTGTTTCTGAATTTTTGTGATTTTTAATATTTTTGTTTATCAAACCTGGCACTACACAGTTAAATTTTTCCCCACAGTATTTGGCTTATGAATATTCAGATGATTCACTTTGGTACATAACATCAAAGATCACAGAGTGGAACATTGCAAGGAATGCAACTGAATACTTTTCTATCTGCAGTTTTTTGGTCTCCTGGCTTCCACTAGCTTCACTTGAGTCCAAACCATTATTAGAGGGACAAAGTTAACAAGCAGTGCATGTTCCTGTTGGGACAAAATGTCTATAATCAGGCAAGGCTCTGGAACCAAGGGTGCCAGAAAATCGATGGTGGATCTGTGTCAGCTACTTGAGAAAAGTGAATTAATTTTAAATTACCCTTGACTTCTTTGTTACTGCCGATGAAATTTTATTTTCGGGAAACATTGGTTTATAAAAATGACACATTGCACTGCGACTTTGTTAGCTGGTTGTAAATTATAAAAACAAATAAACAAGTCTGTTTTACAGAGATGAGAATGAGTTTGAGATCTGGCCCCAACTCCACACCTGCAATTCACCAAGCACTTACTCCATCTTGCAAACAAGTCATTCTTGCAAACCTTCATTCAATATTTACTCTCATGACTAATAATATCATTGAATTCAAATGATTTAAGAACACTTACGTGCAGTGATTACCTGTTTCACCAAATGCACATCAGTGTTGTTAAATCATTTGAATTCAGCAATATCACAAGTCGAAAGAGTAAATATTGTATAAAGGTGGACTATATTTGATGGCTGCTTACCAAATAATGAAGTAAAAAATTAACCTCCATCTGTGGTATCATTTATATCTTCATATCTTTGAAGAATAGATTATTAGCAGAATCCTAGACTGTTTATACAACCATAAAGTCATTAAAGGTGATTAATAACAGAGGAAATTACATTTTAAACCAAGGACACATTGGAGAAAGATGTTGAATGGTACAAAAATATTTTAATTTAGAAGCTTAATAAATCAAGCTCAGAAGGCAGCTAATTAATTCTCAGTGTGAGGATGCATCTTACTGTATATGCCAATGGTTGCAACTTACCACACTAACAATTGGGCCTTGCACAAACATGTTAAAACCTCCATATCAAGATCGGAGTTTGAACTTGAGTCCATAGGATATAGTGCACTACACAACAGGTCCTTCAGCCCACAACGTCTGTGCTGAATGAGATGGTAAATTACACTAATCTTCAAGGGACCCACATTTGTCTTAATAAATCTTTTCCACTTCACATACCTAAAGAAGCTTTTACTATCCTCCTTTATATTCTTGGCTAGCTTACCTTCATACCTCATCTTTTCTCCCCGTATTGCCGTTTTAGTTACCTACTGTTGTTCTTTAAAAGTTGCCCAATCCTCTGGCTTCCCGCTCATCTTTGCTATGTTATATGTCTTCTCTTTTAGTTTCATACTGTCCCTGACTTCCCTTGTCAGCCACGGTCGCCTATTACTCCCTTTAGATCTTTCTTCCTCTTTGGAATGAAATGATCCTGCATCTTCTGGATTTTTCCCAGAAATTCCCACCATTGCTGTTCCACCGTCATCCCTGCTAGTGTCCCTTTCCTGTCAACTTTGGCCAGCTCCTCCCTCATGCCTCCATAGTCCCCTTTGTTCAACTGCAATACTGACAATTCTACTCCCTCTCAAATTGCAGATTAAAACTTATCATATTATGGTCACTACCTCCTAATGGTTCCTTTACCTTGAGTTCCCAAGTGCAGTAGCAGACAGTACAGAACCTGGATAGCATGCACCACCAGACTCAGCAAATGCTTTCCCCCCTCAGTTATCAGCATTCTGAACGGTCCTTCCATAAGGTAGGGCACTGTCTGATTCACCATTTAGGTCATTGGACTTTGTCTATGGAACTAATGTACTACAATGTTGAGAACTATATTCTACACATGATATCTTCTCCCTTGCTCAATCTATTGTGCGTCAGTTTGAACTGATTGTATCTATGTGTGGTATTTGATACAATACAAGGGTTTTCAGTGTCCCTCGGTACATGTGACAATGATAAATCTGAATCTAAACCCATCCAAACACTCCGTGATAAACATGATTAAATGAGGCAGAGGATGAGAGTTCTGGGTCCACGAGAAAATGGATCAAACAGTTTAATATAAAAAGTAAACAAAGAAGTGAATTTGTAGAGAATTACGGTTGGAAAGCAGATGTAGTGTTACATTTATATGGACAATAACTTAGAGCTCTGGATTGTTTTGGGGTCATTGGAGAAATGCAACAAATATGCATTAAAATATGATCCAATAATTGAAAGATACTGATTCAGGTCATTCGAAGGTGAGGCTTTTCAACTTTGCATATAGTAGACTGATAGTCTTCAAGTTTTGAAAGGATTTACAAGATTTGATGCGTAGAGAATATTTCCATTTATAAATGAGACTGGAATCTGCAGGCATAAATATGAGATGATAATTAAGAAATGCATTGGGGCTGCAGTGACACCGCAGTAGAGTTGCTGCCTAATAGCCCTGTCCCACGGTGCGAGTTCATTCCAAGAGCTCTCCCGAGTTTAAAAAAAAATCAAACTCGTGGTAAGCACCGAGAATGAACGTAGCGGGTACGTCGGAGCTCGGGGACGTCTCTTAGCGGCTCGTAACGCTAACGGCAGGGATCGGGAAGACTCGCTAACGGCAGGTAAGCTCGGGAAGACTCGTGAAGATTTTTCAACATGTTGAAAAATGTCTAAGAGGGCACCGAGTACCGACGAGCGGCCATTACCGTAAATCTCCGAGTTAGAATCAGGGGAAACTCGGGAGAACTCTTTGAATGAACTCGTACAGTGGGACAGGGCTTTGACAGTGCCAGATACCCCAGTTTGATCCAGACTATGGGTGCTGTCTGACGAGTTTGTACGTTCTCCCTGTGAATGTGTGGGTTTTCTCCGGGTGCTCCAGTTTCCTTCCACACTCCAAAGACGTGCTGGTTTTTAGGTTCATTTAATTCTGTAAATTGTCAATTGTCCCTAGTGTGTAGGATAGTGCAAGTGTACGGAGAGATGGGCCGAAGGGCCTATTTCCACGCTGCATCACTAAAGTCTACAGTCATTGGTAAACTGAGGAGATGTTTTTTTAATCTAGTGGATGTTTAAAGTGAAGAACTCATTATCACATGGGGTAGTTTGGGCAAATGATATAGAAGCATTGAGGAGGGAGCTGGCTCTGTACATCAGGATGAAAGAAACGTGGAGTTTATTGAAAGGATTACTGCAGCCTCAATGGATTTCTTGGGTTGAATGGTCTGTTTATGTGGTGTAAACTGTTTGTCATTTCTGCTGTATCGCAAAGAAAACTATTACAAAACTCACATCATTTTCACATCATGAAATCCATGGCTGGACATTCCTACATGTTTGCCACCAAACACCTGCACAATTGGATTTTATCTCTTATACCTGACTTAAGTGATGCCGAAATTTGGCTGTAACACACATTTAACTTTACTTTAGTACTTCACTAAACTTTCGGGATATAGCATGGAAATGGACACTTTGTCCCATCCAGTCCACGACAAACAGCGATCATCCCGTACGCTAACGCTATCGTACACACTTGGGACACGTTTACAATTTTAACAAATTAACCTACAAACCTGTATATCTTTGGAATGTGAGAAGAGACGAGAGCACCTGGAGAAAACCCACGCAGTCACAGGGAAAAACTCCGTACAGACTGCAACCGTAGTCAGGATCGAACTGTGTCCATGACGCTATAAAGCAGCAACTCTACCGCTTGTGTAACTCTGCCGCCCTAAAAACATCATCTGTTAGCACCTTCACCTATGTCCGCTATAGTGACCCTGGCCTCCATTTTAGAATGGTTACCATTTTAGAGAGATGACAAGAATCTCTTGCAAGTGTTCAGACTCAGACATACTCTTCAAATTATGATCTCATTTTTTGATCAAGCAACAAATGGAATTCCCCCCCCCCCCCACTATTTTATTGCTGTTTTTTGTATGATTTATCTTCATTGAGACCTACTCTGTTTGTCGTTTCATGAAAGAGATTACAACTATTGCTTTTTTCTTTAGTCTCTGCACAAATTTTGTTAATCAACATCTGAGTGGACGAAGCAGTTGATAAATAGATAACAAAGGATTGAGTTTTTCCAGGAAGATGAATCGAAGGAGACAGGAAACAATGATGAACGATACTAACAAATTTAGTCCACATAATGCATCGATCATTAGTATCTTATTAGGCAGTGAATTAATATATATTGGTGCCATAAATTACAATAGTGCAGAACCATATTGTTTGTTTTAACATACTTTGGGGGTGTTAATTTATCTCAAGCTGCCATATGAAGATTGTAGCTCATAAATAAATGGCTGGTATTAATCACAAGGGGACTATTACGACCCTTGATTATTGTAGTAAATCAGGCTGCGAATGACATTTTTAGTGACTTTCAAAAAATAAATAAAACTGGCTGCGTAATGTTCAGTGGGGTGATGGTTATTGGTTTTGAACAATTAGTCAAATCAAAAAAACATATGTGCATTGCAGGCCGTGACAGTTCAAGAGCAGCGGCTGTATGTTATTGTGAGCATTTAAAAATTAAATGTGAGTTATCTTCATCGAGAGCAGTGATGTTTCTCCACAACCAAGGTGAATGCTGGAGCTGTCAGGACAGTGGTGAAGTGTACACATCTCGCTACTAAGATGCTTGGCAGAGCACCTGACTTTTTTTTTTTTCATTTTGCATAGTTTTAAAGCAGTTCAGAACTTTGCTAATGATGTTTTCATGAGATGAAGGCTTTAACACACTCCACTCCTAAGACTACAGAATCATTGTTCAGATGGCAGTATTAATATTTCAAATTATATTTACCCAGTGGATTACATTACGGTGTTAACACAACAAAATAGTAAAAGATGCTCCCATGGACCAATCCATACATTTTATTTTGCTTTAGACTTCAGAGATAGTCCAGAGGAGGTTTACGAGAATGATCCCAGGAATGATTGGGTTAACATATGATGAGCGTTTAACGGCACTGCAGCATAGAAACAGGCCCTTTGGCCCACTGAGTCTGCGCCGACCAGCTATTACCCTGTACACTAACATAATACTTCACACTAGGGACAATTTACCATTTACAGAAGCCAATTAACCTACAATCCTGTAGGTCTTTGGCAAGTGGGAGGAAACTGGTGCAACTGAAGAAAACTCACACAGTCACAGTAGAACATACAAACTCCGTACAGACAGCACCCATAGTCAGGATTGAACCCGGGTCACTGGCGCTGTAAGGCACAACTCTACCGCTGCGCCACCGTGCTTCTCTCAATATTTGATTTTTGCTTGTTT